>NC_088383.1:101375000-102060833 GCF_037993035.2 Macaca fascicularis | reverse complement strand
ACTCTTGCCTGTCAACACTCACGGGGATGCCCCCAATGCTTTGACCTTTGGCCTTCTAAGATGCTGTAAGTTTCAATTTTACCTCCACTGGAGGCTCCCCCACCACCTCCAACTCAGATGCCACTCGCACCTGTTGGGCCTTGGGACACACCACCCCAAAATATGACTATAGGAGACCAGAATATGCCACCCCAAAATATACTTCTTTGGCATATTTTGAGCTGCTTATTCTGAGAAACTGCAGGCACAGCAGCAGCTCTGAAAAGCTGTTATTTTATAAAAGAAATTTACATCCATAAAGAAAATGGACATCGCCAGGCGCGGTGGCTCAAGCCTGTAATCCCAGCACTTTGGGAGGCCGAGACGGGCGAATCACGAGGTCAGGAGATCGAGACCATCCTGGCTAACATGGTGAAACCCCGTCTCTACTAAAAATACAAAAACTTAGCCGGGCGAGGGGGCAGGCGCCTGTAGTCCCAGCTACTCGGGAGGCTGAGGCAGGAGAATGGCGTGAACCCGGGAGGCGGAGCTTGCAGTGAGCTGAGATCCGGCCACTGTACTCCAGCCTGGGCTACAGAGCAAGACTCCGTCTCAAAAAAAAAAAAAAAAAAAAAAAAGAAAATGGACATCAGTAAAAATATCTGTATCAGGAAGAGGGCTGCTCCGGAAAACGTTTATTGCCCGACTTTCATCTGTGTAACAAGACAACCTCCATTCACCACACATCTCCTCCCCTCACCCTCCCATTGCCGGTCTCCACCACCCCCAGAAGCTCCGGGCCCCTATTCCTGTCTTTAGCTCAGGATGCTGTATATAAGCGTCCATCTTCTGGCCCTTCGTATTTGGTGTGACTCCCTGTGTATGCATGTAATCAAAATGCTGCTTCTCCAGTTCATCTGTTTTATGTCAATTTAATTTGTAGCCTGGCCGAAGAACCTAGAAGGGTAGAGGGAAGCCATTTTTCCCTCCCCTGCTAACCCTATGGAAATACTGTGCCTTCAAGGTATGGGCTCCAAGCTCCTGACTCCCCCACAACCTTCAGCCCCTACAGAGGCAGCATCAAGACCTTAAGTCCCCACTCCATCACCCCCTTACCCAACCCCACTGGTTCTTAGCCCACTTAACTTCCCCATAGACAGAGCCAAGTCAGCCATTTCCCCTCAACCTGAGTTCTCTCAGCTCTCCTCCCCTGCCCCTCTAAGTGCCTGTGAATTGACTCCTTCATTTTAACTTCAAATGCCACAATAACTTTACACAACCTTTCCATCTTCTTTTCCTTCCTCTTTCTCAGAAACGGTTGCCGCTCCCTGCCCCCTAAACCTACTCCCCTCTAAGCTTCGAGTTAGGGACACCTCCTCCAGGAAGGACCTGTCTTACTCAAATATTCCCTCTGTTTCTGGCACCCTCAAACTCGCTCTCTCTTCAGGCCACTGCCCTCAACCTACAAACCTGCTCGGGTCTTCCCACCAGCTTGGGAAGAGTCCCCAGGTGGACGGAGAATGCCTTCCTTCTCCCCCCACGGCTGCTTTTGAAGACTCACTCTTCACGCCTGATTCTCACCATGGCTCACCTGCCATGTTGTCAGAGGCGTGTGAACCAGAGTAACTCCATCTTGAGTAGGGGCCGGGTAAAATGAAGCTGAGAACTACCGGGCTATATTTCCAGATGGTTAAGGCATTCTAAGTCCCAGGATGAGCTAGGAGGTTGGCACAAAATACAGATCATGATGACCTTGCTGATAAAACACGTTGCAGTGTTGGCTGGGCGTGGTGGCTCACACCTGTAATCCCAGCACTTTGGGAGGCTGAGGCAGACAGATCACCTCAGGCTGAGGTCGGGAGTTCGAGACCAGCCTGACTAACGTGGTGAAACCCTGTCTCTACTAAAAATACAAAAACTAGCTGAGCGTGGTGGTGCGAGCCTGTAATCCCAGCTATTCAGGAAGCTAAGGCAGGAGAATCACTTGAACCCGGGAGGCAGAGGTTGCAGTGAGCCAAGATTGCGCCACTGTACTCCAGTCTGGGTGACAGAGCGAGACTCCATCTCAAAAACAAAACAAAACACGTTGCAGTAAAAAACCTGGCTAAAACCCACCAAAACCAAGATGGCAATGAGAGTGACCTGTAGTCGTCCTCACTGCTACACTCCCACCAGCACCACGACAGTTTACAAATGCCTGGGCAATGTCAGGAGTTACCCTATATGGTCTAAAAAGGGGAGGCATGAATAATCCACCTCTTGTTGAGTATGTTATCAAGAAATAACCATAAAAATAGGCAACCGGGCCGGGCGCAGTGACTTACACCTGTAATCCTAGCATTTTGGGAGGCTGAGGCAGGCGGTTCACAAAGTCAGGAGTTCAAGACCAGCCTGTCAAATATAGTGAAATCCTGTCTCTACTAAAAAATACAAAAAATTAGCCGGCCATGGTGGCAGGTGCCTGTGATCCCAGCTACTTGGGAGGCTGAGGCAGGAGAATCGCTTGAACCTGGAAGGCGGAGGTTGCAGTGAGCTGAGATTGCACCATTTGCATGCCAGCCTGGGCAGCAGTGCAAGACTCCGTCTCATAAATAAATAAATAGGCAACCGGCAGCCCTCAGGGCTGCTCTATGAATAGCCATTCTTTTATTCCTTTGCTTTCCTGATAAACTTGCTTTCACTTACTCTATGGACTCAATTTGAATTCTTTCTTTCTTTTTTCTTTTCTTTTTTTTTTTTTTTTTTTCTGAGAAAGAGTCTCGCTCTGTCACCCAACTTGGAGTACAGTGGCACGACCTCAGCTCACTGCAACCGCCCACTCCCAGGTTCCGGTGATTCTTGTGCCTCAGCCTCCTGAGTAGCTGGGATCACAGGCGCCTGCCACCAGGCCCAACTAGTTTTTGTAATTGTAGTAGATACAGGGTTTCACCATGTTGTCCAGGCCGTTCTCAAACTCCTGACCTCAAGTGATGCATCTGCCTCGGCCTCCCAAAGTGCTGGGATTACAGGCATGACCCATCACGCCAGGCCCTTGAATTCTTTCTTGCACGAGATCCAAGACACCTCTCCTGGGGTCTGGATCGGGACCCCTTTCCTGTAACAGTGTGATTCCTCTGAAACACCACTCTCCAGCCACCAACAACTCCTACTTTCTAAATCTGATGATCTTTCCCTAGTTCTTATTCCTTGTGACCGACACAAGTAGAATCTGCTGTCAAACCCAGGTCCTTTGTACTCCAGAGGTCTTAACGTCTCCTTGACATTGACTCTCAGCTCTAAATTTCCTGACTTTGTTGGGCCTGTTTCCCTATCCATTAAAGGAGGAAAAACAAATGCCAACATGATAGGGTTGTTGTGGGCACTGAATGAGATCCCACATCCCTGGCATATTGAAGGAGCCCCTAAGTGGTTGTTATTATTAATGTCGCCTTCTCTCTTGTGCTGAGAGAATATCTCAGTTGTTCCCGGACGCGGTGGCTCACGCCTGTAATCCCAGGACTTTGGGAGGCCGAGGCGGGCAGATCACGGGGTCAGCAGTTTGAGACCAACCTGGCCAGCATGGTGAAACCCCGTCTCTACTAAAAATACAAAAATTAGCCGGGTGTGGTGGTGGGTGCCTGTAATCCAAGCTAGTCAGGAGACTGAAGCAGGAGAATTGCTTGAACCCCAGAGGCGGAGGTTGCAGTGAGCCGAGATGGTGCCATTGCACTCCAGCCTGGGTAACAGAGCGAGACGAGACTCTCTCTCAAAAACAAAGACTATCTCAGTTAACCTGTAACCAACAACAGCAATCACTGTGTGGGCCTCGTAAGGGCAGACTCTTATGGCTCTAAGAAAATCCAGGTTATTTGCCTTGCACACAGTAGGTACAGAGTAAGCTCACTGTTGAGGGTAATGACTGCCTCGTAACCTCTAGCTATTTCCTCAGTCTTTTTAATTTCCACAAACCACAAATGCTTTTTCTGCCATGGACTTGGCTGCTTAACGGTTTCAATCCTTTGAAAAGGAAAATGACTCCTTTATTTTTTACTTACTGCGTTTGTAGAGTCCTTTGATGTTCCAAAGGCCTTTCAAGACTGCCTCCTTAGAAATAGGAGCTTGGCTTTTGCCACAGGGAAGTGAACTTGAACCCCAAAGGTTGAGCTGGGACCCCGGAGTCCCAGGCAGGCGTGTTCCTCACAGGCCCCAGGCCTGACCCCAACCTGGAGCTGGGAGAAAATGCTGTTTGTGAACTCTTCATCCTTCTCAAAGCTGTCATTTTCGTCAGCCCCACTGGGCATTTTGACAAATGCCTTTGCTAATTACTTAATTATTTTGGCCTGCGCAAGTGTGGGAGCTGTTTTCTTAAAGAAAAGAGGGCTTAGCCAGTCCATTCTTATCCATGCAAGGCCTGAAAGTAGCCTATTTCAATCCTATTAAAGTGTTTGGGTAACTAAGAACCCCCACCCTTCAAATTAACTCGAACACATTATGATGCAAGAACCCAGAGGCACAAAGCCCCCTTCCCCAAAGCCAGGCTAAAATTAGCACTTGTTTTCTTATACCACTGGCTTGCTTCTTCTAGCTCAAGCCTCTTTTGCATAGGAAAGAAACCTGTGCTTATCTGCAGACTTTCAATTAAAGAAACAATTAGGCTAAATGCTTAAATGAGTCTCTCCTGGAATTAGCCAGGAGTGTGAGTCTGCCACCCAGTCATCAACGCAGTGGGGTGCTCGGGCAGCCGGAAAGTCCTGCAGATTCCGCCCTGGAAGGGGGTTGAACCGGCCCTGCTGGGCCCGGCCTGCCCTGACAGTCTTAGTCTCACTAAGAAATACTCTCTCTGCGCATCCTCTCCCCGAAGCGCTACCAAGCAACACTTAGCACCTGGTCGTGTGCCGGTCTGTGTCTTCATTGCGCACTGGAGAAAAGGCTGTTGACTAGTTAATTGGCTCAGAATACACGGAGGCCAAAACAATCTCAGAATCAGTCCTGAAATGCATTGCACTTGGAGGCCTGAATCATCCAAAGTGGTTGTCCACCCCGATCAGATAAACAGTCAATGGCCACAGCCAGAGGCTAGCATGGCGCCTGGCACATGGTAGATAGATGCCTCATAACTGGGTGTGGAATAAAGCTGGGGTATGCCCATCCTGCTGAGGTATCCAGCCTGCAGGAGGAATCTCAGGGCACAGTGGAGTCTTGGTGAATCAGTGGAGGGGGTTGGGGGCTCACAGAGGGCTCCAATTAGGGTTGACCCAGGTATTTGTTTGCACAGCTGGGACCAGAGAAACTGAGCTGACCCAGGTCTTTCTCATGAAAATTCAATGAGGGCAAAGCTGCCCCTGAAAATACCAACATTTTGCATTGTTAAGAACCACATCATAAACGCCTCAACTAGCTTTAGAAGAAGGGATCTTAGAGATACATGCTTTTCTTTACCTACAAGAAAATTGAGGTCTGAAGAAGGTGAGTGATTTGTCTAATGTCACACAGCCAGTTGGAAAATATGAGAAGCACCTATTTGCTGTAGAGGCTAAAAAGGTAAAAATTCGGCCGGGCGCGGTGGCTCAAGCCTGTAATCCCAGCACTCTGGGAGGCCGAGGCGGGCGGATCACGAGGTCAGGAGATTGAAACCATCCTGGCTAACACGGTGAAACCCCGTCTCTACTAAAAAAAAAATACAAAAAACTAGCCGGGCGAGGTGGCGGGCGCCTGTAGTCCCAGCTATTCGGGAGGCTGAGGCAGGAGAATGGCGTAAACCCGGGAGGCGGAGCTTGCAGTGAGCTGAGATCCGGCCACTGCACTCCAGCCCGGGCGACAGAGCGAGACTCCGTCTCAAAAAAAAAAAAAAAAAAAAAAAAGGTAAAAATTCTAGGAAAAAATTTAACAAGAAGAAAACTCTTTTTTTTTTTTTTTTTTTTTTGGAGACAAGATCTTACTCTGTTGCCCAAGCTGGAGTGCAGTGGTACGATCACAGCTCACTGCAGCCTCCACCTCCCTGGGCTCGGGTGATCCTCCCACCTCAGTTTCCAGAGTAGCTGGAACTATAAGCACAAGCCACCACACTCAGCTAATTTTGTATTTTTTTATAGAGACAGGGTTTGCCATGTTGCCAAAGTTGGTCTAGAACTCCTAGGCGATCCTCCCACCTTGGCCTCAAAAGGATTGCAAAGTGCTGGGATTACAGGCATGAGCCACCATGCTTAACCAAAAACTCTCAGGTTCCAATGGGGTTCATAAAAGAAAACAGAACTAAATGTGAAAACATGCCCTTCTTTTTATTAATTCTCCCTAATTTAATCTATAGCTCAGTGCATTTCCAATTAAAATGTCAAGAAAACGGGGTAAAGGGGCTTGATAAAATATTTATTTAATTATTGTTATTATTATTTGAGATGGAATCTCACTCTGTTGCCTAGGCTGGAGTGTACTGGCACCATCTCCAATCACTGCAACCTCCACCTCCCGGGTTCGAGTGATTCTTCTGCCCCAGCCTACCAAGTAGCTGGGATTACAGGCACTCCCCATCAGGCCCAGCTAAGTTTTGTATTTTTGTAGAGATGGGGTTTCGCCATATTGGCCAGGCTGGTCTTGAACTCCTGACCTCAGGTGATCTGCCCGCCTCAGCCTCCTAAAGTGCTGGGATTACAGGCATGAGCCACCGTGCCCGGCCTGATATTTAAATTTATCAGAAAAAATAAACATGAAAATGACTAGAAAAGGTCCAAAGAAGGATAATTGGCCACGCGTGGTGACTCACGCCTGTAATCCCTGTAATCCCAGCACTTTGGGAGGCCAAGGCAGGCAGATCACTTGAGGTCAGGAGTTCCAGACCAGCCTGGCAAACATGGCGAAACCCCATCTCTACTAAAATACAAAAATTAGTTGGGTGTGACGCCAGGTGCCTGTAGTCCCAGCTACTCAGGAGGCTGAGGCAGGAGAATCACTTGAACCCAGTGTGGAGGTTGCAGTAAGCCAGGATCATGCCACTGCACTCCAGTCTGGGCAACAGAGTAAGATCTTGTCTCTTACTCTAGGAAGGACTACTCCAACTAGATATTAAAATACACTATGAGAGCCAGATGTAGTGGCTCATACCTATAGTCCCAGCACTTTGCAATCCTTTCAAGGCTTCAGGAAGCTGAGGCAGGAGGATTGCTTGAACACAGGAATTTGAGTCCAGCCTGGGCAACATAGCAAGACCCTGTTTCCAAAAAAAAATACATTAAGAAACAACAATAATTTTAAGGGTTTATGATAGAGAAAAAATAGTATAACAAATTGGAGGGGACCAAAAATAGGGTGAAATACATGCAGAAATTTAGTTTATGGGGAAAGTGGCATTTAGTGAGGAAAAGAGAGATCACTCAATAAATCATTTGGGGACCATTGAATATCAGTTAGAAAAAAGTAATGCAGGCTGGACGCGGTGGCTCAAGCCTGTAATCCCAGCACTTTGGGAGGTCAAGACAGGTGGATCACGAGGTCAGGAGATCGAGACCATCCTGGCTAACAGGGTGAAACCCCGTCTCTACTAAAAAATACAAAAAACTAGCCGGGCGAGGTGGCGGGCGCCTATAGTCCCAGCTACTCAGGAGGCCGAGGCAGGAGAATGGTGTGAACCCGGGAGGCGGAGCTTGCAGTGAGCTGAGATCCGGCCACTGCACTCCAGCCTGGGTGACAGAGCAAGACACTGTCTCGAAAACAAAAAAAAAGAAAAAAGTAATGCAATTAGTTAGACCCCCATTTCAACCCTTAACACCAAAATTAATTTGGTTAGATCAAAGATTTAAACTTTAAAAAAACCCACAAAATGTCTTGAAGCAAACATGTAAAATGTATCACATAAGAGTGGAACTTTCTAAGTAGAGCGTAGAACCTTGAAGCCAAAGAAACAATTGATAAATTTGACTAGATAATACACAACCAAAAGAAATTCTATGAACAAAATAAGATAACATTGGGGAAAACTGTAATCTTTGACTGATGGAAGTTTCATTTCCTATTTCACAAAGAGCTCACATCAATCAGCAAGATCTATATGTACAGCTCAATAGAAGAATAAGCAAAGGATATGAACAGGCAGTTCACAGAACAAAAGAACCAGGGTAACCAGGCAGAACTTACAATGGTTCCACTTCAGCTCATTAAGCAATCTTTCCTATGACTTATTTTCATCAGAAAATCCATCAGTGGAATTTTTAGTTGTACATTTGCTTAGAATCGTCATTGCTATTTTTGTTCTCCCTGAGCCAGCTCTTCAATGGGAAGAGTCCCAGGCATAGCTAGCAAAGCCAGGAAAACGCAAGGGCCACTTCACACTGCCTGCCAGCCAAA
This sequence comes from Macaca fascicularis, assembly GCF_037993035.2. Classification (NCBI taxonomy): domain Eukaryota; kingdom Metazoa; phylum Chordata; class Mammalia; order Primates; family Cercopithecidae; genus Macaca; species Macaca fascicularis. Next base: position 102,052,538 of record NC_088383.1, on the reverse strand, counting down.
GAATTCACTGCCATTCCTCCTTGGTGTCTCCAGATGGGCAGGTCACCAAGCCTTTTAAATTCCATGTTGGGGTGGAGAAGGAGAAAGCCACTGGGCAGGTATGGAGCTGCCCTCCAGCATTTGAGAAAGGGAACCAAACCCACGCCACTTTAATGTCACCAAACACTCATTCGTGTCACCTCCTGGTAATACCTTACCCCTCTTGGCTTCCATAAACGTGGAACCTACTGTTAAAGCTCACTCACCATGGAGTTGGGCTTCCTGCAAATCCAACTACCTGTAATTTTTTTTTTTTGAAGTAGGGTCTTTCTCTGTTGCTCAAGTTGGAGTACAGTGGTACAACCTCGGCTACTACAACCTCAACCTTCTGGGATCAAGTAATCTTCCCACCTCAGCCTCTGGAGTAGCTGGGACCACAGATGCCCACCACCATTCCTGGCTAATTTTTGTACTTTTTGTAGAGATGGGGCCTCACTGTGTTGCCCGGGCTGGTCTTGAACTCCTGGACTCAAGCCATCAGCCCACCTTGGTCTCCCAGAGTGCTTGATTACAGGTGTGAGCCACCATGCCCAGCCTCCTCCAACTACCTGTAATGCAGAGAACCCAGAGTGCAGGCAAAAAAAAAAAAAAAAAAAAAAAGAAAGCCTCTTAAACAGATGTCATTATTTACCCCATAAGACTGACTCTCCTTGAACACGCTTCAGTTCTGGGTTTATGTACATTTCTATTGAGACATGCTCTGTGAATTTCTCAGAGTGCAGCATATGAAAACTACAGACAGGGGTCTGCCATGCTAACAGACCCATACCAGAAAGGCTGATCCAAGGTCCACTAAGTCAAGGGCAGCACTGAGGTGATGCCTTAGGGACAGACTGAAAGAAGGGCCAAGCGTAGTTCTCCTGGTGCGTTTAAGAAGAGGCAGCTTGTCAGCCATTTGAAAAATAAAATGGAGCCGGGCGCAGTGGCTCACGCCTGTAATCCCAGCACTTTGGGAGGCCAAGGCGGGCGGATCATGAGGTCAGGAGATCGAGACTATCCTGGCTAACACGGTGAAACCCCATCTCTACTAAAAATACAAAAAATTAGCCGGGCGTGGTGGTGGGCGCCTGTAGTCCCGGCTACTTGGCAGCTGAGGCAGGAGAATGGCATGAACCCAGGAGGCGGAGCTTGCAGTGAGCCAAGATGGTGCCACTGCACTCCAGCCTGGGCAACAAAGCGAGACTACGTCTCAAAAATAAAAATAAAAATAAAATGGGCCAGACGCAGTGGCTCACACCTGTAATCCCAGTACTTTGGGAGGCTGAGGCAGGTGGATCACCTGAGGTCAGGAGTTTGAGACCAGCCTGGCCAACATGGCAAAACCCCATCTCTACTAAAAATATAAAACTTAGCTGGGCATGGTGGCACGTACCTGTAATCCCAGCTACTAGGGGGAACTGAGGCAGGAGGATTGCTTGAACCTGGGAGGCAGAGGTTGCAGTCAGCTGAGATTCTGCCACTGCACTCCAGCATGGGCAACAGAGTGAGACTCTGTCTCGAAAAAAAGAAAAAAAGAAAAGGAAAAAGAAAATGGGCTGGGTGCGGTGGCTCACACCTGTAATCCCAGCACTTTGGGAGGCAGAGGTGGGAGGATTACCTGAGGTCAGGAGTTAGAAACCAGCCTGACCAACATGGTGAAACCTCGTTTCTACTAAAAATACAAAAATTAGCTGGACGTAGTGCCGCAGGCCTGTAATCTCAGCAACTTGGGATGCTGAGGCACAAGAATCACTCGAACCCAGGAGGCAGATGTTGTAGTGAGCCAAGATCGCACCATTGTATTTCAGCCTAGGCAACAAGCGCAAAACTCTGTCTCAAAAAAAGAAAGAGAGGGGGGGGGGGAGGGAGGGAGGGAGGGAGGGAGGGAGAGAGAGAGAGAGAGAGAGAGAGAGAGAGAGAGAGAGAGAGAGAGAGAAAGAAAGAAAGAAAGAAAGAAAATAGTATTTCATCTTAGAAAGAACAGCTTCAATGACTACCTTAAAATCACATACTGTGGAATATCAACAAATGAGGTATTGATGAAGTTTGAGGTCACTCATTCCCCTACTTATTTTCATTCTCTTTAAGCACAGACCATGCCACAGGAACGAGAACAGTGTGGACTCTGATAAAATACACAGCATTGATCTGCACTTACTCATGACTGCTGTTGCACTATGTGATTGACATCAACAGGAAACATAAAGGACTAAGTCTCTATTCTTTTACTGTGTATCTGTTGCTAATTTACCAGACTTTCTTTTTCTTCATTTATACCCTGGGAATAAAAATACTCACTAGTAAAAGTTTTGTTGCAGGCATTAACCAAGGTATGTCAAAGGCCTGAACAGCACCGGGCACATAGTAGGCAGGCAGTAAATAGAACTTTGTTGTTGTTGTTGTGGTTATTGTTATATTTTCTTCATATTAATATCCCAATTTCCAGATTAGAATCTCAGAATCAATCACCAGTTTTTCTTATAACATTAAAGCTCTCTCTCTACATATACACACGTACACACACACACACACACACACACACCCCTTATACATCTTTTTTTTTTTTTTTTTTTTTTTTTGAGACAGAGGCTTGCTCTGTCGCCCAGGCTGGAGTGCAGTGGCATGATCTTGACTCACTACAAGCTCCGCCTCCCGGGTTCATGCCATTCTTCTGCCTCAGCCTCCGGAGTAGCTGGGACTACAGGTGCCCACCACCACACCGGCTAATTTTTTGTATTTTTAGTAGAGACAAGGTTTCACCGTGTTAACCAAGGTGGCCTCAATCTCCTGACCTCCTGATCTGCCCGCCTCGGCCTCCCAAAGTGCTGGGATTACAGACGTGAGCCACCGTGCCCGGCCCTTATACATCTTAAAACACAAAAATTCAGGATCTTGGGGTTAATTCTTTATTACTTTTTCAATTCCCACAATAATAACAATAGCTGACACTTTTCTAGAGCTCTCTGCGTGCCAATCACTGGTCTAATTGTTACCAGAAAGGGGTCTCGATCCAGACCCAATGGAGGGTTCTTGAATCTTGCCCAGGGAAGAATTCGGGGCAAGCCCATAGAGTAAAGTAAAAGTAAGTTTATTCAGAAAGTAAAGAAACAACAGAATGGCTACATCATAGATGAATACCACTGAGGGCTGCTGGCTATTTCTATGTTTATTTCTTGATTATATGCTAAACAAGGGGTGGATTATCCATGAGTTTTCTGAGAAAAGGGCAGGGATTTCCCCAGGAACTGAGAGTTTCTCCCCCTTTAGACCATATTGGGTGACTTTCATTACAACTTGCCATGCATTTGTAAGCTGTCATGGCACTGGTGGGAGTATCTTTTAGCAAGCTAATGTGTTATAATTCACGTATAATGAGCGGTGAGGACGACCAGAGGTCACCATCTTGGTTTTGGTGTGCTGTGGCCAGTTTCTTTACTGCATCCTATCTTATCAGCAGGGTCTTTATGACCCATAATTTGTGATAGCAGTCTCGCTGACCTCCTGTCTCATCCTGTCACTAAGAATGACTGACCTCCTGGGAATGCAGCCCAGCAGCTCTCATCCTTATCCTATTTAGCCCCTATTCAAGATGGAGTCACTCTGGCCTCTGACATGATGATTTTACATGCGTTAACTCATTTAATTCTCACAGCAGCCCTATGAGGGAAATATATCTATTATCTCCCATTTTACAGATGAGAAGATTGAGTACAGGGAAATTAATCACATTAACAAGATCTTACAAGTAGCAGGCCTGAAAAGCATTGCTTTGTGGAAAAAAACAAGATAATTAAGACTGTGTTGTGGCCGGGCACGGCAGCTCATGCCTGTAATCCCAGCACTTTGGGGGGCTGAGGCAGGCAGATCACTTGAGGTCAGGAGTTCAAGACCAGCTGGGCCAACGTGGCGAAACCCCATCTCTACTAAAAATACAAAAAGTAGCCGGCATGGTGATGTGCACCTGTGATCCCAGCTACTTGGGAGGCTGAGGCAGGAGAATCGCTTAAATGCAGGGAGTGGAAGTTGCAATGAGCCAAGATCATGCCATTGCACTCCAGCCTGGGTGACAGAGCGAGACTCCATCTCAAAACAAAAGAGTGTGTTGTATAGACTGCCCAAATGTAAATACACACATATACATATATACATATTTATACATACGTGTATTTATACATATAGAGAGAAGAACATAGGAACTAGGGTTAAAAGGGAAACTTGGTTTTCACTTCTGAACCTTTGGAATTCTTCATGCATGTTTTACTTATTTAAAAATTAATTAGGCCGGGCACAGTGGCTCACACCTGTAATCCCAGCACTTTCGGAGGCCGAGGCGGGCGGATCACTTCAGGTCAGCAGTTCGAGACTAACCTGGCCAACATAGTGAAACCCTGCCTCTACTAAAATACAAAACTTAGCTGGGCATGGTGGCGCGTGCCTGTAATCCCAGCTACTCGGGAGGCTGAGGCAGGAGAATCGCTTGAACCTGGGAGGCAGAGGTTGCAATGAGCTGAGATCACAACACTGCACTCCAGCCTGAGTGACAGAGTGAGACTCCGTCTGAAAAAAAAAAAAAAAATTAATTAATTAATTAATAATTGAAGAGTTCTCCAGCTCAAGCTGGGTCACTCCTCTCTGGAGTCCCCCGCCCCTCAAAGCAGGCTCAGACCTGTTTCTTCACACATAGGCCAGCCACCTGGGCTGGGGCACCAGCCCCAGATTACAGGCAGGCCGGTGACTTGGAAATGGAGTTCATGTCCAGAAACCTTGTGGAGAGTGGGGAGGAAGTCATCTGTTCTGGGTGACAGCCCCACCCCCTCAACTCAGCTTTTTTATCTGCACCAGGCTTGCAAGTAGAATGTTTGCACCCCCAGCACACACACACACACACACACACACACACACACACCCCAGCACAAAGAGGACCCCCTCCTCTCTTCACCTGATTTCCATTGCCTGCCCTTCTTTTCAGGCCAGACAAAGCGTTGCATTCCACAATTAGCCACCAAGGGTTTAAAATGCAAATTTCTGGAGGAGTTCACAACCTGTGTGAAAGAGTTTCCATGTAGGTGTTAATTATTTCCACCTCCTCCTTCCTGGGCTGGGCAGGGTGAGAGGAAGCAAGCCTGGTGGGACTGCTGGCCAGAGGTGAGTGCTCAGGGTGGAAGGGAGGGTGCCTCCCTAATCCTCTCCCATTCCAGTTCCCTGCTCGCTCGGGACAGGACGTGCCATGGCCCCCTGAAGCTCCCTTCCCTGTCACTATCTCCATCTCAAACATGTCTCCCAGCAAGAAAGCTGGACAGAGACACAGAGGAGACAGAAAAATAACCTCATGGCGTCTCTTGCTTCAAATCCTGATCCCTCCTGGAGGAGGTGCAGACCCTGAAAGGAAGATCCAAGGGGCCTGAGAAAGGGTCCATCTAGTAGACAGGTCTTGTTCCCTGTGGTCCCAGAACAGGAAAACAGTAGAAGCCACTAGGAATGAGAAGGAACGTGCTTAGTAAGTATCCGGCACACAATAAATCCTTAAGTGATACCTAGTATCTGTTGTTTTGGCTGAAAAATTGCAAGACCAACACGTTTGTTGCAAATGTTCAAACATTATGGAAGAGTATGAAAAGTAAAACTCCACCCCGCCCCCAGAGTTCAGTGTAGGCTCTTCCAGAACTTTTTTTTTTTTTTTCCCCGAGACAATAGTCTTACTCTGTCACCCAGGCTGGAGTGCAGTGGCATGATCTTGGCTCACTGCAACCTCCGCCTCCCAGGTTCAAGTGATTCTCCTGCCTCAGCCTCCCAAGTAGCTGGGACTACAGGCATGCACCACCACTCCTGACTAATTTATGGTTTTTCTTTTTTTTTTTTTTTAGTAGAGACGGGTTTCACCATGTTGGCCAGCCTGGCCTTGAACTCCTGACGTCAGGTGGGTGATCCACCCGTCTTGGCCTCCTAAAGTGCTGGGATTACAGGCGTGAGCCACCGTGCCTGGCCTGGAATGTTTTGTATATACAAATACATATACATAAGGTTGTTTACAATAACATGACTGCAGTACATGCTTTGCCCCATAGCTCCTTTGCTCTTTTTCCCCACTCAGTAATATATATTGTGGATATCTTTTTATATCAGTACATTTGATACCCATGGTTAATATCAGTAGTTTAAGTAGATACCTTACAAAAAGCTGTTGTAGGTGACTCAGGCCTGTCATCCCAGCACTTTGGGAGGCCAAAGCAGGTAGATCACCTGAGGTCAGGAGTTTGAGGCCAGGCTGGCCAACATGGTGAAACCTTGTCTCTACTAAAAATATAAAAAATTAGCCAGGCGTGGTGGCATACGCCTGTACTCCCACCTACTTGGGAGGCTGAGGCAGGAGAATTGCTTGAACCCGGGAGGCAGAGGTTGAAGCTGAAGTCAGCCAAAATCATGCCATTGTGCGCCAACCTGGGCAACAGAGTGAGACTCTGTCTCAAAAAAAAAAAAAAAAAAAAAGCTGTTATAATTATTTTTTTCTCATTGTAAAAGTAGTGTATATTTAAGGTAGAAAAACTTGTAAGGCATAGAGAAGTATAAAGAAAAAAACACAAAGCACCCACAATTCCAGCCCTTTGAAGTAGTTGTTTCCCATTTGGTCTGTTTCCTGGAAGAATAACTTGGTATAAAAAGGCCCTGAGAGGCAGGAAGTTCCCACAGTCACGGTAATGATAGCCACTATTAAGTGAGCGCTTATCAGGAGCTTGGTGCTGGTGCATCCATGACCTTCAGTCCTAACTGCAACCTTGCAATGAAGCATGGACTGGGAGGCAGGTGCAGAGCCTCTGGGGTTCATCCATCCCTGACACTACAGCATTGATGGTTCCCACTTCCTGAGGACTCTGCTTGCAAGACAGGTCACTGCCCTGATTATTCTCCCAACCCTTTTGCTGATGTCCTGCTCCTCCCCAGAACATTTCAAAAATTCTTCAACAGCTTGATATTTGAACTCCTACTGACTGTCCCATCTCCCTCCTTCATCTCCCCAGCCCACTGGACTGTAAGCTCCATGAGAGCAGGGACTGTATCCAGTGCACCTGTGCTGTGCCAACCCATGACCAGCCTTTGGTAAATGCTTGTTGAGTGAATGTATCCACCAAGCCACAAGCCAGTCTGCATCTGCTCCCACCTCATGGTCTTGGCTTATGACATTTCCCCTGCCTCAAGTGCCTTTTCTCATCATCACATCCTGTCTGTGGATACTATGTTTAGGGCGTGCTTCAAGGCTCATCTCCTCCAAGCCTTTCCTGGCAGGCTCACCTCCCTCTACTGAAACCAGCCCTCGTCTCTTTATATTTTGATTTCCTCAACCATTCACCAGATGATCTGCTGTTCACAATCTCACCTACAACATTTACTTTATTTATTGATTTATTTGTTTGTTTTTATAAAACTGACCCAAGGGAGACTGCTTTGGTTGATTGTATTGCTTTAGTATCAAATTAGAAGTTAGGAGGTTGCCTGTAATCTGGGGCTGCCACATTTTCTCTAGGTCTTAGTTGCTTCTTCTGTAAGTGAAGGGATTGTACTACAGTCGCTCTGGGGTTTTTTTCCCCAAGTGCCAAGTTTTATGACTCTGAGCTTTGATGTGTGAAAGGAAAATTAATCTTGGGACCCCCAAATAACTAAGCGAAAGGGGAAAGTCAGCTGGGAACTGGTTAAGGCAAACTTGCCTCCCATTCTATTCGAAGTCATCCCTGGGAGGCTCACCTGAGACAACGTATATCTGATTGCTTCCTCTCACCTATTGCTTATGTAAAAATGCACATTCACTGAGGCAGACTGAATTGTATACTCAGTGGAAGGCTGATCAAGGACTTAAACGAATGTAACCTTTTGTCTCTAATCTACTTCTAACCTGGAAGCCCCCACTTGAAGTTGTCCCACCTTACCGGAGGACGCAACTAGTGTACATTTTACACATATTGAGGCTGTGTCATGGGCGTGTCCTTAACCTTGGCAAAATAAACTTTTAAATTGACTGAGACCTGTCTCAGATATTTGAGGTTCCCTACAGATGTCTATTTCTATTCATTCCTGTAACCTTTCACTTTGATAAGAAGCCTCACTTTCTGAAAAAAAATTTCATAAACCTGAATTCCAGGCTTCAAATTTCAAACTATGAAATTAGAAAATACAAGTAGCCTTCATTTAATTAGAGCTGATTTTCAAGAATAATTCCTGAGTTTGCCAATTATTCTTTCTTGTTCTGGATTGCAGTTGGAATTTATAGACAGGGCACTACTTCTAAATGACAGTAAGAGCTGGTGGTGCCTCCCTCTTCCATCACTTTTCTCAAAAAAGTTCTGGCGTCTGGTGCAAGAGGAAATGGCCCTAGTGCCAATGCTAATGCTACTATGGTTATCAAAATAGTTGACATCTTTGAGATTCCTAAAGCTCTCAGAGGTCCAATTCATACAGCTTTTTAATTTCCTTTCCTCCCACTCATCACCCACAATTCCGATTATTCCAAGCCTAATGTTCCTTTCCATTGAAGGCCTTGCCTCTCATCTTCTCCCAACTAGGGCAGTCCCTTAAACTTGTCTGTGAAACTCCAGTGTGTTTAATTTCAGTTCCTATGTGTTCTATTTCTGGAAGTTTTATTTGGTTCTTTTTCATATCCACTAGATTTTTTAGAGCCTATTATTTCCTTCAAATATGTTCAAGTTTGTAATTTACATTAAAAAACTTATTTACAATATGTCCCTGATAATTTCACTTCCAGAAGTGGGTGTGGGTTTGTTTCTGCTATCTGTTGTTTCTCTTGATTTTTACTCCTGTTACATTCCTTGTGTTGACCACAATCTTAAGACATAAAAATGCTTTTAAATGACACAAGAAACACAATTCTCCAATCATTTCTAAGACCCAGTAGTTTGCAGTCATCTTGAAACAAGAAAAAGAGATATGTTCTGGAAATATATATGTAAGGATTATTGTCAGGACCTATTGGAGTCCAATGTACTAAACTTTTGATCTCATCTCTTTATAAAGCTAGCTTCTCTTCTTCATGCTTAACTGAGGCAGGAGAACAGGGTCTGGAGGCAGAGAACATAAGGCCAATTCATGCTGACTTCCTAGAACTAAATCAAATAGAAACATATATCTTCTCCATTTACATAGGGCATACACAGAGTAAATGACTTTGTAACTCTATTTCATCCTCTTCACTTACATAGGGCTTATGCCAAGTAACCAATGGAAACCTCTAGAGGGTGTTTAATCCCCAGAAAGTTCTGTAACAGGGCTTTTGAGCCCCTATGCTCAGGCCCACTCCCATACTGTGGAGTTTACTTTCATTTCCAAGAAATCTCTGCTTTTGTTGCTTCATTCTTTCTTTGCTTTGTGTGTTTTGTCCAATTCTTTGTTCAAGATACCAAGAACCTGGATACCCTACACAGGTAACCATAACTCACATAACCATAACTCATCCATTGCCCTCAGGCTTACATATTTGTATGTGATGTTTGCAAAGGTTGTCACATCTATTACCACTGCAATTCGCCCTGTAGTCCTATGAGATAGGCAGAACTGGAGGTTTTTATCCCCATTTTCCAGACAAGGAAATAGTTATAATGGATCAAGTGTCTTGCTCAAAGTCAGAGGGATAAAGAATGGGGAAGGAGAAACCAGCTCCCTGTGTCTGCACCTCTGCTTCCATGCGGCCTCTCTTGATGGGCAATTAGAATCTACTAGTGCCCATGATTACAGGCAGCTGACTTCCCAAACCGCTGTAGTATTTCTCACCAAGAGACAGTTTTTCTCAGCAACTGGGTTGGAAAACATGACATTATAAGAATGAGCCACTCCTTCCTTGGTCAACTGAACTGGTTGGAAGATGACAGCTCCTCCAGCCAGGCCTTCAACACTTTCAGTGAGGCCAGGGTTCTTAAGCACAGGCAGCCAGAAACTCCTGTGATTTCTGTTGTGTCCCCCATGTGAGAGGAGGAGAATCATCCAGGAGAGATGGTGGGAGGAGGAACAGATCTCATTAACAGAAGCTGGGGCCTGTTGGTTTCAGACCTACTGGGGCCAAGAGCCCCTAGAGAAATGTTGCACCTACTTGCAGAAATCTTTACAGCAGGAAGCCGGAGAGACAGACCACTGAGGCGGGGTCCTAGAAATGCCTGCAATAGCCTAAAAGTTGACATGTTTGAACCCTTCCCTGGAAGGCAGGAGATGGGGGACAGTAAACATCATTTTCAAAGCTTTCCTGGCCTCTCTATCAGGGTGGTGGCTGCTGAAATATGAAGAGGGAAAAATAAAATGGGCCAGGAATTGTTTTTTTCGGTGAAGAAATCTGATAGGGATACAAGAGAAAGGGACTTTTCCAAGAGCTGCAAGAAGCTCTTGAATCCCATGAAAGGGTGTTTGATGCCAAATACAGACAGACCTGGTTCACATGTCAGTGCTTCATTGACTGGCTGGCCGACCTTGGGCAAATTGTTTCAGTTCTTTGAGCTTCAGTTTCTTTATTAGCAAAATAAGGATGATAACCATAACACCCATGTTGTGGGGAAGGTTTAGAGAGAACTGAAATGACCTAAAATCCATTCAGTGTATGACAGCTAATAGTGCTACCTGTCATTTTATAGAAAGAGAAACTGAAATCCAGACAGTCAATGTAAGGTGCCCAAGGCCATCCAGGAAGGACTGACTGATGAGTAGTCAGGAGATAATGTGGATTTTCTTGTTTTAACTTCTCAGGGATTCAGCTTCCTCATCTATAAAATGGGAATAATAGATATTCTCGATACCTTATCTGAAACACTTGGAGCCAGGTTTTCAAACCCTGGAAGGAACAGTCTGAACACCATACCTCTAGCAGGGTTTGGGGCAGTACCCAGTAATCAAACACATTACCATTTCTGCAGCAAAATGTCAGTATATTTATATTAGACGGGAAAAATAAAGACTATATGCAGCTTCATGGTGGTTCAGGTTAGATTTCGCTACAAGAAGAATTTGGGTTTTTAGAGCTTTGGAATTTCAGATTGTGGACCCGTGATACCTACTTCGAGTCGTTTGGAGGATTCTACATCAAGTGGCCAGCATGGCAGGGAGTGGGACTCACGTTAAAGGTAATTATTACTATCAGCTAGTCTAGTACTTTGGCACAGGGCTACAAGCTGCTAAGTCACCAAGACTATCTAGGCAGGATGCTACATCTCAGAAAGCCCCAAGAGGATGTCTACTCTATGTACTTTGAGTATACCACACCCTTCCTGCAGGGCTGGGGGAGAGATGAGAAGGGGACAATTTTCTGTGAAGACGTCCCATACTATCATGGTGAGCCATGAGCACTCGAAGGGCTCCCCTAAAGTACCACTGGGGTCATATTGGGCGGGTCCTGGTTCTGGGGCCTCTGGAAACTGGGCTGAAGGTTATTTCAATAGGGGAACAAGAAGACGATGCTCTAAACCAGGGGTTGATGCCTCAAAGACCTGCAAGGTAATATAAAGGAACAAAGGGGCCCAGGTGTGGCCTATGGCAAGTGGAATAATACCCGCCCATCCCAAAGGGCAGATGCCACCAACTTAGAGTTGTTGGTTCCCATATAATAATTTAAGCCTTGTACTGACTAATATTTTGATTTTTAAAGAGACGTTAACACCTGAATTACATGAAATATCCTGACTTTTACCTATTGGCCACTCATATTTTTAAACGCTGTGCAAACCCAACAAAACACATCTGTAGACCTCCGATCTAAATAATTGTAGTGAGTGTAATTTAATTGAAAGCTTACTACATGTCTGGCAGTGCCCTACAACTGCTACACATGTTACATTTAATCGTACAACAACCCTATGAAGGAGGAACTGTTATTGGCATTTTACAAATCAGGAAAACTGAAACTCAGATGACAGCATTAGATATAAAATGGTTACCGTCCTACAGGTCAGTAAAACTGATCTTTGCACTCTCGTTTCTACAAATAGAAATAATTTACGTCTCTACTAGAAACATCCACAAGCAACTTATCAGTCTTCCACAGGTTAATGCCCAAAGTTACAGAGTCTGAACATTAAGCAACAGTGTCTTAGCTCAGGCTGTCGCAACAAAGTACTAAGACTAGGTGGCTTAAAATATGTAAATTAACTTTTTCACAGTTGTAGAGGCTTGACATCCAAGATCCAGGTTCTTGCTGGTTTGGCTTCTGGTGAGAGCCCTCTTCGTGGCTTGCAGATGGCCACCTTCTCACAGTGTCCTCACCTGACCTTTCTTCAATGTGTTCAAGCTGGTGTCTCTTCTTATAAGGACACTAATCCTATCAGATCAGAGTCTCACTCTTATGACCTCATCTAACCTTAATTGCTTTCTTAGATACCCCATCTCTAAATACAGCCACACTGGGAATTAAGGCTTCAACACACAAATTTGAGGAGGGACACAAACCTTCAGTTCATATAAATAGTAAAGAGTAAGTAAAGCAAAATAATAATTCCAAGAGCACAAGTTGATCCCTAAGTGAGCTTGTTGGACCGTTCTCTAGTATGTCACTGAAACAAGGACACACAACAATGTCTTTGCTTTATTTCCAAATTTTGGATGATTTTTCTTAATAAGTACTTTGAAAGCAAATTTTATTGAGCTATCACCTGATAACTCAGGAAAGCTGAAAGCCTGTCTTGTTCACATGAAAATAAGCTCAGCACTGAAAATTGTCAAAGAAACACCAGCAAAACTTTTCCACTGATTTTCCTTTGAAAAAATTTTTTCATTGTCAGTCATAAAACATTTTTGCAATTATAGGCCAGGCATGATGGCTCATGCCTATAATCCCAGCACGTTGGCAGGCCAAGGCAGTTGGATCACGAGGTCAGGAGATCAAGACCATCCCGGCTAATATGGTGAAACACCATCTCTACTAAAAATACAAAAAATTAGCCAGGTGTGGTGGCACACACCTGTAGTCCCAGCTACTAGGGAGGCTGAGGCAGGAGAATAGCTTGAACCTAGGAGGCAGAGGTTGCTGTGAGCCAAGATCGTGCCACTGCACTCCAGCCTGGGTGACAGAGCAAGGCTCCATCTCAAAAAAACAAAAACAAAAACAAAAAAAATTGTCATTATAATAGGATGACAAATGATTTTCAGTTTCAGGGGGCTGAAGAATCTACAGTCTTCCCCTAAGATCTCAGGATAGGTTCTTATTTTTTTTTTTTTTTTTTGAGACGGAGTCTTGCTCTGTCACCCAGGCTGGAGTGCAGTGGCCGGATCTCAGCTCACTGCAAGCTCCTCCTCTCGGGTTCACGCCATTCTCCTGCCTCAGCCTCCCGAGTAGCTGGGACTACAGGCACCCGCCACTTCGCCCGGCTAGTTTTTTGTATTTTTTAGTAGAGACGGGGTTTCACCGTATTAGCCAGGATGGTCTCGGTCTCCTGACCTCATGATCCGCCCGTCTCGGCCTCCCAAAGTGCTGGGATTACAGGCTTGAGCCACCGCGCCCGGCCAGGATAGGTTCTTAAAGTGTGACTGTCTGAAAATGAAGGAAAGAGAGGGACAAAATAGATGAGATAATCTATCCCTCCCTCACCACATCAAGACTGTGAGCTCAATAAGGACAGGAACTGCCTCACTGATTTCCACTCAGAGAGCCATTGCCATATTCACTAACTGAACTCCTACATAGTGGAAGCTCAACAAATGTTTGATAGATGGATGGAAGAAGCGAGGGATAGATGAAGGGAGAGATGGATAAATGGATGGATGAATGGATGGGTAATTAACTGAATGAGTGCTTGGGGTGGCTCTTGACTCAGTTTTCCTCTGCTATAGGGACAAAGTGGGAACATTTTCTGGGTTTGCCAAGCATAGCTTGGGCAGTTTGGGAAATTTGGATTCAGTTATTGTCCTTATACTTTTCATGAATTTAGCTTCTCTTTCAGTGGTTACATTCTCACTGGTGCTCCCTTTTTATTTTATATATATATATATATAGATATTTTTAGAGGCAATTTCTTGCTATATTGCCCAGGCTGGACTCAAACTCCTGGGCTAAAGAGATCCTCCCACCTCAGCCTCCCAAGTAGCTGGGACTACAGGCATGTGCCACTGCACCCAACGATGCTTCCTTTCTAGGCTCACTGTAGGCCTCTTTCTAAGATTTGCGCAGTCCCCTGGCATTTCTTAAGAACATTTCACTGTGTCAGGCATTGTGCTATGGCCCCTTAAGTATGTAATTCTATTTAATCCTCCCAATAACTCTGTGAGGTAGATGTTATTGATCCCATTTTGAAAACATGAAAATTGGTACCCACAGCTAGTAAACAGAAATCAGACTCGGGGCCAGGTGCGGTGGCTTGGCCTGTAATCCCAGCACTTTGGGAGGCCTATGTGGGTGAATCATTTGAGGCCAGGAGTTCAAGACCAGCCTGGCCAACATAGTGAAACCCCGTCTCTACTAAAAATACACAAATTAGCCGGGCATGGTGGTGTGTGCTTATAATCCCAGCTACTCGGGAGGCTGACAGAGGAGAATCACTCTTGAGCCTGGGAGGTGGAAGTTGCAGTGGACCAAAATTGAGCCACTGTACTCCAGCCTGGGTAACAGAGTGAGATTCTGTCTCAAAAAAAAAAAAAAAAAAAAAAAGAACGAAAGAAAGAAAAAGAAAAAGAAATCAGACTCCAGCTTTCTTACTCTGAGTCTGATGTACTTTCTATTGCTTAGCAGTTTGGGTGCTACAAATATTTCCTGAGAAGACTGCAACAGTACTATTATTAATTAAATGAATATTTGCTGAGCATTGAATATCATATTGCCAGACCCTAGGGATAAAACAATGAACATGATTAACAGAATTCCTGTCCTTATTGAGCTTACAGTCTTGATGGGTGAAGGAGGAATAGATTATCTCATCTACTTTTGTCACTCTCCTTTCTTCAATTTCAGGTAGTCACATTTTATGAACCTATCCTGGGATTTTAGGAGAAGATTGTAGATTCTTCAGTCCCCTGAAACTGAAACATGGACAATTTTGCCAAGGAAGAAAAAGGGCATGGTCATGACCAGAGCCCCTTAGACAACTGAGGATGCAATTTCCCAGTGGCGTTGGTGTCAGATGCCTCTAGTGCTGGACTAGGCCAGGATTCTCTCTGCATGAGACAGGGACCTCCCAGGATACTTCCTTCCTAAACACAGACTGTCTTCCTGGGATCCACTGGAATTCTTTTTGCCTCATTGAAGGGCTCATTGGCAAATACTCTTCCTTGGATGTCAAAAAAATAAATGAGCTTTTCAAATTAGAGTCCAAGAAAAATAGGATTGCCTTTAATATTCATTTTTTTCTTGCTTCATTTCTCTAGCTATACACAGAATGACAGAGAGAAGAGCAACCACATCCATATCAATTCCATAGCGGAACCAAAACCTCAGGATTGGCTATCCTTCTCTATAAACAAGGAACAAACACCCAGGGATAGTAAAAAGCCAAAAGTCAAGACTGCGCTGTTATTTCCAATCAGTGAACCATTTCCATAAACACTAACTGAACTCCTACATGATGGGAGCTCAACAAATGTTTGATAGATGGATGGAAGAAGGGAGGGATAGATGAAGGGAAAGATGGATAAATGGATGGATGAATGGATGGGTAATTAATTGAATGAGTGCTTAGGGTGGCTCTTGACTCGGTTTTCCTCTGCTATAGGGACAAAATGGGAACATTTTCTGGGTTTGCCAAGCATAGCGTGGGCAGTTTGGGGAATTTGGATTCAGTACCAAGAAAGTATCCAGGGGCTTGTCAATGCCCTCCAAAAGGCAGAAGGAAATTGAGCTTGTTGTAGCTGGTCATATCACTGGGATGAACACACATGAGTGTGCCCTGACTCATGCTCATGAGTTCAGTATCCTTTGAGCTACTTTTTTTCTTTATTTTGTATCCATGACACTATTTCCACAATCCTGAATAACTGGGCTTACTTGATTATATTTAGTACACATGTTCTCTGGAGGTTTTGTTGCCATATTATTGTTCTCATTAGCCTGTTGATGTCATAGAATAAAAACACTACATTCTGAAAAGGACAGTGTGTTTTATTACATGAAGGAAAGAAAGAGTCATAATTGGTTTTGATTGTTAGACACTAAGAACAGGCCCTGTCATCGCTATTTAAACTCACTGAAATGAGAAAATGATGTTCCAGCTTTGAATGAATAATCTATATTGCTTAAGTAGAGTAATTATAAAGGGATAAGTGGAGAAAATTGGAACGAAAAATAAAGGCCATGATGCAGCAAGACTGAGGAGCCACAGCTCTGGTCCTCAACTAGCCACGTGTCCTTGAGCAAGTTGGTTGGCCCCTGAGACTCAGCTCTCCGTCTACAAAACAAGGGGTCTCTTCCTATTTCAGGGCTTTTCTTTTTCTTTTTTTTTTTTTTTTTGAGATGGAGTCTCGCTCTGTCGCCCAGGCTGGAGTGCGGTGGCCGGATCTCAGCTCACTGCAAGCTCCGCCTCCCGGGTCTACGCCATTCTCCTGCCTCAGCCTCCCGAGTAGCTGGGACTACAGGCGCCCGCCACCTCACCCGGCTAGTTTTTTGTATTTTTTAGTAGAGACGGGGTTTCACCGTATTAGCCAGGCTGGTCTCGATCTCCTGACCTTGTGATCCGCCCGTCTCGGCCTCCCAAAGTGCTGGGATTACAGGCTTGAGCCACCGCGCCCGGCCTTCAGGGCTTTTCTTATCAGAACCTTACTATTTACTAGCATTATGGGTTTTTCAAAGGAAAACGTTGTTTTTTTTGGTTTTTGTTTTGTTTTTTTTTTTAGATAGAGTCTCGCTCTGTTGCCCAGGCTGGAGTGCAGTGGTACGATCTCAGCTCATTTCAGCCTCTGCCTCCTGGGTTCAAGTGATTCTTCTGCCTCAGCCTCCCGAGTAGCTGGGACTACAGGTGCATGCCACCACGCCTGGCTAATTTTTGTATTATTAGTAGAGATGGGGTTTCACCATATTGGACAGGCTGGTCTTGAATACCTGACCTCGTGATCTGTGTGTCTCAGCCTCAAGTGCCGGGATTGCAGGCGTGAGCCACTGTGCCTGGCCAGAAAACTTTAAAAGATCCTCTTTCAGGTAAAAATTAGCTTTATTTTTCCTCTTCTTTTGACTTTGAAATGCCTTTCTTTCAGCCCCAAGCCATCTTTTCTATTTCACTTTCTTCTATATTGTTTTTCTTGCTGTCTCTGACTCTGTCTTTTCTTCCTCTTGACAAGTTCTCCTGGGCATTCCTGCTGCTTACTGCAATGTCAATCTCAGAGAACACAGGGCTGCGAGAGCTGTGAAATCTTAGAGTCAGAATAGATAAATAACATGTCCATGGAAAAGGTACTTGAGGTATTTGCCTTTGAGGTAACTGTCATTAGCCAGGTTTCACACAGGCACTTTCTAATATTTGAGTTTTTAAAACGAAATCTTTATGAGAATGCTTTTGACCCAGCAATTTCCCTCTAGGAATGTATTTACACAATGGTACAAGGCTATAGGTTCAGAATGCCTTCTTAGCATTGCTTGGAAGAGTCAAACACAACTAACCTACGAGCTCTGTGATGGTTACACAAATCATGACACAGCCAGGCAATACGTGGTGTGTCTCAGCTCTGTGACCTGTGATAGCTCACCTATTCTGAGGGCTGTTTCCAGGACATTGAGAAACTTGGACACCTTATTCAAACCCCCTTAAGGATACCAAAAACTGCCTTATCCTTTGTATAAGGCAGAAGAATGAGCATCCTTTTTAGGTACAATGAGCCCCTCTCATTGACAGGGGAAGACGTTCCAAGACCTGTGGTGGAGGCCTGAAACTGTGATAGTACTGAGCCCTATGTATACTATGCTTTTCCTGTACATACATATCTATGACAAGTTTAATTTATGAATTAGACATAGTGAGGATTAACAACAATAAATAATAATGGAACAGAATAATTGTAAAAAATACTGTAATAAAAGTTATGTGAATGTGGCCTGCTTTTCTCCCCTCTCTCCCTCTCTCTCTAAATACCTTAATATTTTTGGACTGTGGTTGACCACCAGCAACTGATACCATGGATAAGGGGGAACTACCATATTAGTAGGTAAAGGCCCTAATGTTCAACTCACTTTTCTTTTTCTTTTTTTTTTTTTGAGATGGAGTCTCGTTCTGTCACCCAAGCTGGAGCGCAGTGGCGCGATCTCGGCTCACTGCAAACTCCGCCTCCCGGGTTCACACCATTCTCCTGCCTCAGCCTCCCTAGTAGCTGGGACTACAGGCACCTGCCACCACGCCCGGCTAATTTTTTTGTATTTTTAGTAGAGACGAGGTTTCACCATGTTGGCCAGGCTGGTCTCAAACTCCTGACCTCAGGGGATCCACCTGCCTCCGCCTCCCAAAGTGCTGGGATTACAGGCGTGAGCCATTGAGCCCAGTCTCAGGTTTCTTTCTGTTATGATTTTCCTCTCTTTCTTTCAAAGTTGAGACTCATCAAGAGAAGTCCTCCTGCTTTTGTGGGTTTATATTTGCAGCTTTGCAAATGAAGAAAAATACTTTTATTATCATTATCAGATATTCTTTCTGTTAATAGAAATTATTTTATTTTATTTATTTATTTATTTTTAAATTTTAGACAGGGTCTCGCTGTGTTGCCCAGGCTGGAGTGCAGTGGCACAATCTTGGCTCACTGCAGCCTGTGCCTCCTGGGCTCAAGCAATTCTCCTGCCCCAGCCTTCAGAGTAGCTGAGATTACAGGCATGCACCACCACACCCAGCCAATTTTTGTATTTTTAGTAGAGACAGGGTTGTCTCTACTAAGCCTGGCCATGTTGGCCAGGCTTGTCTCGAACTCCACTGATTTGTCCGACTTAGCCTCCCAAACTGTTAGGATTACAGGTGTGAACCACCACACCTGGCCCAGAAATTATTTTAGCTAGTGGTATGCTGGCAAATGTTTAACAGGCTCTCGGGAAAAAAAAAAAAAGGAAAAAAAAAGCCCTAATTAGGAGCATTTGCTAATTTCCATAATGTAAATACTCCTACCAAGGCTAATCTCAAGCTACTGAAATGAATGTTACTGAGTGCGGATTTTTGAAAGAAATGCGAACAACCAGGTTTGAGCCGGCTCCAATGATTTTGGATGCCATTTCATACAAAGATACTCAAGATACTTTTAAAAGCATTGATTACATCCCTCAGTTCTGCTTGACTTTTTCCTTGACCTCATAGGAACAATGTAATATATTATGCATAAGAGGCAGTGCTCAGGCTGCTAGAGTCACATCTTGGCTCAAACATTTACTGGCTCTGGCACCTTGGATAAGTTATTTACCTTGGATAAGTTATTTATCTTTATGTGCTAACTGGGACTAAAGAAGAACTTAGCCTATGCATAATATATACAATGCACGAATGCATCATACATGTTAGCTAGTATTAGTACTATATTAGCCCAGAGATTTCTTGCTGCCAACCCAATAATTAATAGCTTGTCAGTATCATATTTAACTCTCATGATAGCCCTGTGTTGAAGACCACCCTGTCCCACGGTTGAAAAATCCAAGGGCCAGTGTCATATTGGAGTCGTTGTGGCTATTCTGTGGAACACATGTCTTTCAACACTTAGTCCTAGGTTCAGAGTAATGTCCTAATCAAGCGCATTGAAGAACATGAGTTTATTACAAAATTGAGTCTATCCTAAAACTCCATTCAAGTCTTCAAAGTTCTCAGAAATGAATCAAGGACCACATAATTTGCTATGCAGCAAGGCAGAAAGCAAATTGAGATGACTAAAATTGTTTTCTAGAGACTCAGAATGGAGTTAACTTTGTCTTGATAACTCAGAAAATCACTATAATCCAGGAACATACCAAGTTATAAGACATAGATGGACTTAGCTCACCCTTCAGGCCTTCTTCTCACAGACATTGAAGGAGACCCTTAGAGCTGTGTTTTCTTTGATTCTCAGCTGTGCTCGGCTTAGATGAAGTTGCCTAAGTAGTTGCAAATGGAGAAGTTCTTATTGTACTAAAAATCTAGAAAATAGATTTCTGGGAAAGAGAGCACCTGGAAAGTGCTGGAATGTGCTTAATGTCCCTATTTAAATACTCACTCCTTGCTGTTTTCTTTTTTATTATGGTTAAAAAAAAAAAAAAACCTAAAATGCACCATTTTAACCATTTCGAAAGTATACAATTCAAAGGCTTTTAGTACATTTATGATGTTGTATAGCCGTTGTGTCACTACTATCTAATTCTAGAACATTTTTATCACCTGCAAAAGAAACCCTGTACCCATTAGCAGTCATTCCCCATTCCCCTTACCCTGAACCCCAGCAAACACTAATCTGCTTTTTGTCTCCATGGATTTGCCTTTTCTGAACATAACATATATTTGGAATCATACAATGAGTGGTCTTTGATGATTGACTTCTTTCACTTAGCATGATGTTTCCAAGGTGCATCCCTATTGTAGCATGTATTAGTATTTCGTTCTTTGTGACTCAAGACCATTCCGTTGTATGGGCATATCACATTTTGTTTATCCACCCATCTGTTTGTAGATATTTGGGTTGTTTACATATTTGGCTATTGTGAACAGTGAACATTCATGTACAAGTTTCTGTTTGATTATCTGTCCTGGATTCTATTGGGTATATTCCTAGGAGTAGAATTGGTGGGGCATATGGTATTTCTATGTTTAACTTACTGAACATATTTTCTTTTTTTCCAAGATAAATTTAGGGAAAAAGTTATCCTAGAATGAAAAAGTATGAGCTTTCGTATCAGAGAAACCTGACTGAATCCCCGATCATTAACAAGCAGCCATTTGACCCTGTTAACCTTTCTCCAACACAGCTGATAGCAGAGTAATACCTTAACAACAATATTGCTAGTAAGCAAGTGTATGTGTGATACTTTACTGTATCTCAGACTCAGAAATAGAAGAGGAATTTCTTGGGTTTCTGGGAAGATGTTGTTTTGCTCATTATGTCCCAGGCTCAAAAGAGAAGCAGTGCAAATGAGGTAATGTCGACATTAATAGTAGATTCTTGCCAGCTCCCAGCCCCCATCTGCTCATCAAATTAGGCCTTGTTTGACATCTTCCCTCTCCCTCAACATTTATTTTCCAGAATTCCCAGGGGATTCTGGTCTCCATATACACAGCACTGAGTTTCTCATGATAGTCTATCTCTGTGAGGCCCGATGCTCTCTCCCCACTATGCCATTGCTCTCCATAGGGTCCGTGCCGGCGGTCCCTTTGGGCAGAGTGGAAGGGATGTGGGAAGACCTGTCCTCTCCCTGTTTGTTCAGTGTCACATTTTGTCCCTTGGACTATGAGCCAACAGTGCTTGCACACAGGTTCAAAAAGTATCATATAAACACAGCTCCTTCCCCACCCCAGTACTGGGGACAGGGAGACAAAAACAGTGGTTCATGCCCTCCATTCTCCTCTCCCTCCCAGGTACTCCTGAGGCAGAGGTTGGTGGGAGGAACTCCACTGTTTTCTCTCAATTAAGAAACAAACTGATGTGCACATCAATTTATGCAAATAGACCTTGGGGTAAGGGGGTGGGGAGCACCCAAATCCCCTCCCAGCGGTGTTGCAGCTTCAGCTCGGGTTGGACAAGAGCTTCCATAAGTATTATCTCAATCAATCCACAATCTTATGAGCTAGTTAGTATTATCCTATCTCATAGTTAAAAAAAAGGTTTCAGTATGAGATACTCAGTAATAAAACAGAAGACACTAGGCCAGGTGTGGTGGCTCACACCTGTAATCCCAGCATTTTGCGAGGCCAAGGCGGGTGGATCACGAGGTCAAGAGATTGAGACCATCCTGGCCAACATGGTGAAACCCCGTCTCTACTAAAAATTCAAAAATTAGCTGGACATGGTGGCATGTGCCCATAGTACCAACTACTCAGGAGGCTGAGGCAGGAGAATCACTTCAACCCGGGAGGCAGAGGTTGCAGTGAGCTGAGATCGCGCCATTGCTCTCCAGCCTGGCGACAGAGCGAGACTCCATCTCAAACAACAACAACAACAAAAAACAGAAGAGACGAAACCTGTCCAACAGGCAGCAAATTTAGTGCATTCCTGTCTGCCATCTTCAGCCAGGGATTTGGTTATCTTAAGGCACATAGCTAGAATGCCTGGACACCTGCGTGTAAACCTCCCTTTGTGGCTTCCTTTTTCCAGTGAATTGTTTAAGAATATCCCTGCTGATCCCCTATCTTTGCTGCCTATGGTCTTTTATGGCCCCTGATAGGATCCCAGACCACCCCCTGGTATGTAAAAGTTTTAGACAACTTAGGGTCTGTGCAAACAAGATGCCACTCTTGGCTCCCAAAAGACTGAGATAGAAGGAAGAGTCAGGGTCTGGCTGAGTTGTCTTGTTTACCCTGAATGGAAGGAAGAAACTGAGGTTCTGGAAAACATGGATGTAAAAAGCTTTCTATTTTGCCATCCATCATGGATAGAGAAGGGGATTTTTGAGATTTAGATAAACCTGGACCAAAATGCTTGCCTGGCTTTATCCTTTTCTGCTTTTTTTTTTTGAGATGGAGAGTCTCACTTTGTCACCCAGGCTGATGTGCAGTGGCATAATCTCAGCACTGCACCAGCCTCCTCCCAGGTTCAAGCGATTCTACTGCCTCAGCCTCCCGAGTAGCTGGGATTACAGGCACCTGCCACCACGCCCAGCTAATTTTTGTATCTTTAGGAGAGACAGGGTTTCTCTCCCATGTGGGTCAGGCTGATCTCAAGTTCCTGACCTCAAGTGATCTGCCTGCCTTGATCTCCCAAAGTGTTGGAACTGCAGGCATGAGCCACCATGCCCAGTCTATTCATCTTTTTAAAGGAGGCTCATACAGGAAGCCATAACTTCTAAGGGACAGATATTGGTGTCCAACCATAGATGAGGAAACAGAGGCTCAGACAGGCAAGTTCACACAGCTGGGCCAAGCCAGGAAAACATCACTCCAAACCAAAAAGTTTGAATTTACAACCCTCACTTCAGGCCTGGAGGGTTATAAATAAGGCTTTCCCCGAGCTCTAAAGCTGTGCTCTCATAATGACTGTAATTTCCCAGGGCCTGGGAAGAGAATTCCGGGGGATCCTGGACTTATATGAGAAATAATCATGGTATTTTCACAAATATCCAACTGAAATTTGGCATTTCCTTCTATTATGAATGTAGGCAACAAACCACAGGAATGTTAGCCATACCTGGGACTTTGTTAGCAATGGAAATCACTGATATTTTCATAGCATATGCTAGTAATGGAGCATATCTCAAAATATCACTTACATTCATTGCTTTTTCCAAGTTAGGGTAGTTATTAAGCCTGTGCTAGATTTTATTAACTGCATTAGTAAAGGAACTGACATATTTCTATATCACAATCAATTTTTTTTTTTTTTTCTGAGATGGAGTCTCGCTCTGTCACCTAGGCTGGAGTGCAGTGGTGTAATCTCGGCTCACTGCAACCGCCTCCTCCCAGGTTCAAGTGATTCTCCTGCCTCAGCCTCCCTAGTAGCTTGGATTACAGGCGCCCACCATCACGCCAGGCTAATTTGTGTATTTTTAGTAGAGACGGGGTTTCACCATGTTGGCCAGGCTAGTCTTGAACTCCTGACCTCAAGTGATCTGCCCACCTCGTCTCCCAAAGTGCTGGGATTACAGGTGTGAGCCAGTGCACCTGGCCAATTTTTAAAAAGCATATTGAAAGCCAGAAGTGGTGGCTTGTGCCTGTAATCCCAGCACTTTGGGAGGCTGAGACTGGAGGATAGCTTGAGGCCAGGAGTTTGAGACCAATCTGGGCAACAAAGCGAGACCCCCATCTCAACAAAAAATTTAAAAATTAGCCAGGCATGGTGGTGTGTGCCTGTAGTCCCAGCTACTCATGAGGCTGAGGTGAGAGGATCACTTGAGCCCAGGAGTTCAAGGCTGCCATAAGCCATGACTGTGCAATTGCACTCTTGCTGGGTGACAGAGTGAGACCCTGATAGATACAGATAGATAGATACCTGTATATCAACATAAACATTTTCCTTTGTAATTACATTGCATATAATTTCTGTAAATATACATATATGATATCTACTGTATATACATATATGTAATTTTATGTATTTTAAAACATTATGTGGCTCATTATTTGCAATAGCCAAAAGGTGGAAGCAACACAAGTATCCGTCAAGGGATAAATGGGTAAACAAAATGTGATTTATGCATACAATGGAATATTACTCATCCTTAAAAAGGAAGAAAATTCCAACACATGCTACAACATTCATGAACCTTGAGGACAAAATGCCGAGTGAAGTAGGCCAGTCGCAAAAGGATAAAGACTGTATAATTCCACTGAAATGAGGCGTCCAGAGTAGTCAAATTCATAGAAGCAGAAAGTACAATGGTGGTTGCCAGGAGCCAGAAGGTAGGGAAAATGGGGAGTTATTGTACAGAGTTTCAATTTTGCAAGATAAAAATAATTCTGTGGATGGAAGGTGGTGAAGGTAGCAAAACAGTATGAATGTACTTAATGCCACTGAACTGTATGCTTAAAAATAGTTAAGATGGTACATTTTATGTTATTTGTATTTACCACAATTTTAAAAACAGAACTATTTTTTGGCAAAGGGATCCACAGACTTCACCAGACTGCCAAAGGGATCTGTGGCATGAAAAAAAAAAAAAAGTTAAGAATGATGCTCTCATACTTATAATGAAAATTATACATTTAATGATACAAGAGGATCCACCTCCCCATCTCCCACACTCTAGCCACAAAACTTCCATGGTTCCATTCCACTTGTAAAATGAAAGGAGTCCAGGGACACACTTTTATCATTTAGTAGCGGGGTACCTTGCACAAGCCACATAACCTCTTTGAGCTCCCATCATTTCAAAATGGAGGTGTTATCCCTGTCCCTCCTCCCTCATGGGGCTGTTGGGAAGCTCAGGGGAGGCAGCAGCAGCTGTGACCATCCTCAATGTCTCTGGTCCTTGCTCCTCCTCGCTGACCTCTCTCGCCTTCGTGAAATACCTCCTCTCCTCAGGCTGCAGAACACTTTGTGTCCTGCCCTTGCAAGAAGTCTTTTTTGACCATTCTCGTTGAAGCCAGAGCTCAAAAATCCACCTTGATTTAGTGGGTGATCTCTCACCGTCAATAGACTCCTCCCTGGACCAGCAACCAAGAGCAAGGGCTTTGTAGTTATACTAAGAGCGAGGGCGTTATAGTGCAGAGTCTGGATATGAATCTTGGCTTCAGCACTGACCAGAAGCTGTGTCCTGACTGGAGAGCAAGCTCCTTATCCTCCCTCAGCCTCAATTTCTTCATCTATAAAATGGCCTGATAATACGTAATTACAATTGTTGTCACAATACAGTGAGACTATAAACAGCACATAGTAGATATTAAATCAGTGGGATTCAGTACTTTTATTATTATAGTTTTTATCCTTGGACAATTAAATACCTTCAGGCAATGGATGGAAAATCTGTATGCCCTACAAAGACTTAGACATACTAATAATTACCAAGCTCACAGGCACATCATAAATACTGGATACATGGATGAAGACAGGGAAATATAGCTGACTAATTACTGGTCCCAGATTATCACTATCAGACTCCACAAGCAACCTGCCCAGTGCAGGTATTATTGTTACGGGGGTCCTTGCTCCCAGAACTCCCAAGATTGTGGCCGGTCACTTCCAAAATGGCCACGGGCCACTTCCAAGATGGTGGCAACTCTCGTGTTCTCTGACCTGGGGTTCTTGGCCTCAGGGATTCCAAGGAATGGAATCTTGGGCCATGCAGTGAGTGTTACAGCTCTATTAGAAGCCGTGGGTCAGGGAAAAGAACCGTGGAATCCAGTGACTAGCGTTCAGCTCGATTAGGACAAACCCAAGCACTTAGACATGCAGGAACAATGGTGAGCGTTTAGCCCATGGGGAGTGGCAATGGGCGCCCCACTGGATTAGGAGCACGGGGGACACCCTGCCGGATCCAGAGGGGTGGAAGTCAGCGGCGGGTCTGCAACTGTGGCAAACAGCAGTGGCGGAGGGCGAGCGAAAGCTCAGCTCAGCTCAGAGCGGTAACAAACACGGACCAGAAGAGTGCAGTTGCAAGATTTAATAGAGTGAAATAGAGTGAAAACAGAGCTCCCACACAAAGGGAGGAGACCCAAAGCGGGTTGCCGTCGCCTGCTCCAATGCCTGGGTTTATATCCAGATCCTTGTCCCTCCTGCTGTGCTCTCAGGCAATAGATGATTGACTATTTCTTTACCTCCTGTTTTTGCCTAATTAGCATTTTAGGGAGCTCTCTGATTGGTGGGGTGTGAGCTAAGTTGCAAGTCCCGTGTTTAAAGGTGGATGCTGTCACCTTCCCAGCTAGGCTTAGGGATTCTTAGTCAGCCTAGGAAATCCAGCTAGTCCTGTCTCTCGTTATGATTCTCCTCTCTCTGGGGCCACAGCCCACTGTTCTAACAGCCTGTTCAGGACTCAGCCTCTCCGAATTCAAACCTGGATTAATTTTCTAATCCTCAATTTGCCATCTGGAAAATAAGGATCAAACAGGAATGCCTTTAGCCGCTCCTGCCCCACCTCTCTCTCCAGCAGAACCTCTGCCTTCCTGGTCTAATCAATTAGACCTGGTCTAATCGACCCCTCAGGATATCCTCTGCTCTGTCCCGGGTTCCCTCCCCGGGGTGCCAGACCAAGGTGCATCCACCTGAGGCACAGAGCTGGGATGTACCAAGCGGATCAGGAGCTCCCAGATGGGTGGGGTCAGGACCCGCCTCCCTCTTTAATCTCTGAGAATCACCCCCACTTCCACAACCTCAGTTCCACCCACCCAGCAGGGTCCCACAGCTGCAGCTGGGAAGGTAATTAGCAGCCACCAAAATTGGGGCTAGACTGCTGAGGTCCTGGGGAGCGACCCCCTGCAAGGGTGCTAGCCCATCTGGCCTCTGCTAACCTGGATCCGCCTGCTCAGCCCGTGCATGGAACAGGGGAGGTATCTCAGGAGGCTGCCCCAACAGCATTGGTCCATTTTGTCAGTGACTGCCCCAGCACATCTGCCCCTGAGTCATTCTGTGACCCATCCCTCCCTCCCACCACTAAACCATCACTGTAACTCTTTTGTTCATGCATGCATTCTTTGTGCCTTCGCTCTGCACCACTTAGCCATTGTTTTCATCATGTATTTATATCCCATTTTAAGGGAGCTTGTAAAGATCATGATGATTGTTATAATATAGCCAATATTAGTTGAGGCACTTACACTGTGCTAAGCACCTTATTGTCTCTTGCTCTCTCATTTTCTCTCTCTCGCTCTCTCATTTTCTCTCTCTTTCTCTCTCTGTCTCTCTCATTTGAGACAAGTTCTCACTCTGTTGCACAGGCTCCAGTGCAGTGGCCCAACACGGCTCCACCGCAGCCTCTGCCTTTTGGGCTCAAGCAATCCTCCCACCTCAGTCTCCCAAGTAGCTAGAGCTACGGGCACGCACCACCACGCTGGGTGAATTTTTTTTTTTTTTTTTTTTTTTTGAGACAGAGTTTCTGTCTTGTCACCCAGGCTGGAGTGCAGACAGGCATGTGCCACCACACTCGGATAATTTTTGTATTTTTAGTAGAGGCGGAGTTTCACCATGTTGGCCAGGTTGGTCTCAAACTCCTGACCTCAGGTGATCCACCCTCTTCGGCCTCCCAAAGTGCTGGGATTACAGGCATGAGCCACCACGCCTGGCTGAATTTTTTAATTTTTTGTAGAGAGACAGGCTCTTGCCATATAGCCCAGGTTGGGCTGAACTCCTGGGCTCAAGTGATCCTCCAGCCTGGACCTCCCAAAATGCTGGGATTACAAGCAGGAGACACCTTGCTGGCCTTCGTTGTCACTTGTTTTTGATGAGCCAAGAATTATTAGGATCACTACTGTTGTTATCCCAAGAGAAATGAAGGCTAGAGAAGGCAACATGCCAGAAGTTGCACAGCTGGTGAGAGGCAGAGCCCCAGGTGATCTGTCTCCGGGCCCAATTCTTCACCTCTCCACTATACTGCTTCCTAAATGGGCATAAAATGCAGCTACAGCAAATGCTTCAAAGTTGAGCAAATCATAAAAACAACCAGAAACAGAAAGCATAAAGCCCTCCCTCCACCTACACATTCTAGTCCTATGTGTACAATCTTGGACAAGTCACAGCATCTCTCAACCTCAGCTTCCCCACTTGTAACACAGAGGCCCACCTTGCCGGGTTATTGTTAGGTTTAAACATGACGAGGATGCAAACTGTTTGGCACATAGTAGTACTTAATAAATAACAGCTCCCTCTCTCAATCCTAAATTGGAACCTCCTGGCACTGGCAGTACTGGGAAAGAGCTTGCTTCAGGGTGAATGGCACATATTCCTATCTGATTGAACTTGGGTATCATGTGCAGAAACCTAGAGGCAGAAGGAAGAAGAGCAACAGTCTGTGCTGGCCTTGGTCCAGAGGTGCTTTTCAGACACTGCGAATTGGATGGAAGAGACATTTGGCCCGACGGGAGGCACATTCCTGTCCTCCTGACACCCTATTTTGTATGTCTAGTGATTCATGTTCACATGTACAGAGCAGAGAATGAGAAGGTGAACTACTAACAGACAGATGTTCTCTTGGCCTGGAGAAGGGAGTACAGGAAAAGGAGGGTGGAGAGGAAGAGTGGGCACTGGGAAACATGAGCAGAGCCAAGTCTCAAACAAAGGCTCATTGAATTTGTTCACCTTTGTGATTTCTTCAAACCACCTCGCTTTTTATATAGGCTGCCATATTGCACTGTGCCATTGGACTGTCATCCCTACCAAAGCCAAGTCCGGGCCCTCTCCATTATATTCACTCCACTATGCCCAGTTCGGGATCCTAAATGCTAAGGACATTTACTCCCTAAGGGTGGCTAGTTTGGCCTGTGACCTCTCTTTCTCCCTCCTCTTTTTTCATGACTCTATAAAGAATTATGATTGACTCCAATAAGTTAAAGCATTCCTCAGCCAAGAACCCCCTTGCACACGGCCTACCACAGACCATTCTGGGGACCAACCTTCACACAGGATGCCATGCACCATGGGGGAGACCTAGGAGGAGGCGGTAGGTTTGGGTTCTGGAAAGGGAGCATATAAATGTAGATTGAGTAGACACATGCCTGAAGGCCCTTTGAGTGACAGCCTAGGAATAATCAATCTTCAAGCCACATTCCTCTCAAAGTGTGGCCTCAAGCTCCCTGCATTCAAATGACCAGGAGTGTTGGTTAAAATGCTGCTCCCCCAACCCCCACCTCTGCCCCAGACACACTGATGGAATTCTTCACAGGTGGGACCCCATATTGTCCATTTTAAAGCAGCTCCACCCCAAGACTCTGATGAACTCTAATGTTTGAGAACCACTGTCTTAGACCTTAGCGGATTCACTCTAGAATAACCTCCCACTGGCACCCTGGCAAACTGGATGTCCACATTTCCAAAATGGGTCATTTCCTGATGAAGATGCCCAAACCTCCCACACTGCAATCAGTTTCCTGTCATCACCTCCACTTACCCATTGAATTTCCCTGCTATCTTCTCATATCTCACTTGATTTAAGCCTCAAACCAAACTTAGTATTTTAGGAATGAGACCTAGAAATAAAAATTTCCAAGGAGGGGGAAAAAAACACCCAACACTCTGTAATCATAGTTTCTCACAAGAGGGAATATAAAAATGGATCTAAAAGGGTCCTTTCATCTCAACTGTCTATAAATGTTTAAAATAGGGTTGGTGATAATTAATGTTTCTATAAGTATATGCTTAAGAAGTCGTCACAATCGGCCTTTGTCGGTTCAGAGTTGGCAGCCTGGGCCCACTGCATTTCGAAGGGAATGTTTGAGGGTCATTTCACATTGCCTCACTCCTGGCAATTCCAGAGCTGCTATAATTCTGCCAAAGAACATAGAGGGTTTCCCAGTCAAGTTCCATCCTGATTTTGATTATTGTTTATCTCCAGTCCCTGTCTGAATAGTCGTAGTAAAATAGAGGAAGTTTTACTCCTGAATCCGAGGTCAGCTTGTAATGAACCATGGTTTCAATTGCATGAACAGCTGCTTCTTTTATAAGCAAGGAGGGTTCACTTACAGTTCAGGGTAACACAGAAATAATTTAAAGAACAAGGACGCTTCTATTCATTTCTTTATTTTTTTATATATTTTTGAAACATTTTGACATTTGAGTGGCTGTAGAATGTGGATTATTGACTAGACTCAACAGGAAAAAAAGAGCCACTAAAGTTAAAAAAAAAAAAAAAGAAATACAATATTTCTTGACCCACCTCCTACCCCAATCATTATAGAAAAGTTTAATTTGTATAAGGAGAGTTCAAATAATTGGTCACACTTTTTTTTTTAAAGCTTTGCTGGACGTTTAAAAATTCTTATACCAAATACCTTCAAAAAGGTCCAAAAAATAGTGAAAAAATAAAAAACACTACAGTGTGAATAGAAAACTGGCTCTTACTTTAAAAATAAGTTAAAAGAGTATCTCCATTACCACCAGTAGGATAGAAAATGAAATATTTTAGGTTTGCATTTTTATGTTGCAACTATGCCTGGCACTTACCCAATAATAGTATGGAACATACTGCATTCTGGATCTAAAGGCACCTTGCAGATCACACAGCCCAGCCTCCCACCTGCAGGAGGAATTACTGCCACCCCATACTTGAGACCTGGTCACAGAGCCTTGTGACTAAATAGTGTCTGATGTTGGGAACAGCATCTTCCAGTGTGGTCCAGTTCTGCTCATCATTATCTCTTCAAGTTGGCATTCTCTCTCAAAATTAACAATATATGTACCCTTGAACCCAGCAATTCCACTTCTAGAAATTCATCCAACTGATAGACTTGCTCATGAGCAAAATGGCATGAAGTAGAAAAGTATGCATTGCAGCCCCACTCGGAAACAACCTAAATAGAAGACCAGTGAAAGAAATTATGGTACATTCCTGCACTGGGATACTCTAATAGGAAAAGCCCACATAGAATGAATGCTACTATGTGCCAGGCCCTGTTCTAAGTGTTTTGGAAATATATATTTATTTAATCTTCATGGCCACTATTATACTATTGTGCAATGAGGAAACCGAGGGAAGGAGAGATTTAGTAGCTTGCTCAAAATTTTATAGCTAGTACATGATGGAGCTGGATTTCCTTGATTTGTTCAGTCATTCCATCAATACTTATTGTGTGCCTACTGCAATATGCCCTACAGGGCAAAGGAACAGGGTCGTTGCCATCACAGAGCTCGATTTCTAATGGGGGAGGTGAAAACAAACAACTAAGCTGGGCATGGTGGCTTGTGCCTGTGGTCCCCACTACTCAGGAGGCTGAGGCAGGAGGATTGCTTGGGCTCAGGATGTAGAGGCTGCACTGAGCCATGATTGCACCACTGCACTCCAGCCTGGGTGGTAGAGTGAGAGGAGGAGGAGGTGGGTGAGGAGGAGGAGGAGGAGGGGGAGGAGGAGGAGGAGGAGGGGGAGGAGGAGGAGGAGAAGGAGAAGGAGAGGAAGAGGAGGAGGAGGAGGAAGAGGAGGAGGAAGATGAAGAGAAGAAGAAGGAGAAGGAAGAGGAGGAGGAGGAGAAGGAAGAGGAGGAGGAGGAGGAGACACAACTAAACAAGCACATGTATCATGCCAAGTTATGCTAAGTAGAAATAGAAGGGAAGCAGGCAGAGGGTGATGGAAGAGAGCCGTTTGAGATGAAGTGGATTTTTTGTTTCAGGTCTGAATAAAGCAAAGGAACATGCTGTGAGCTAACCAAGGGCAGCCTGACTCCAGAACATACATTCTTCCCAAATAAGACATAAAGCCTCTTGGCCAGTAACATGATCAAGGCTACTCTGCATACAGGTTTGGAAAGTTCTCCAAAGCATATTGGGTTTGTGAAACAATGTGTGGAACAGTGTGCAGAGAGCACAGTCACTTCTGCATGTGCACACACATCCTGGTTATAAACATGTAGACTCTCTGGAAGGACACACAAGAACCAGCAAGCAGTGGCTGTCTTCAAGGTGGGAAACTGGGAGGAGTGAGGCCGAGTTTTATTACATGTCTTTTTATACTTTCTTCTCCTTCTCCTTGCTCTGTGGCCTAGGCTGGAGTGCAGTGGCACGATCTCAGCTCACTGCAACCTCCACCTCCCAGGTTCAAGTAATTCTCCTGCCTCAGCCTCCCAAGTAGCTGGGATTACAGGCGTGGGCACCACACCCGGCTAATTTTTGTATTTTCAGTAATAATGGGGTTTCACCATGTTGGCCAGGCTGGTCTTGAACCTCTGACCTCAAGTGATGCACCTGCCACGGCCTCCCAAAGTGCTGGGATTACAGGCGGGAGCCACCTCACCTAGGCAGTCTTTTTGTACATTTTGTACTAAGATTTCATTATGAATTATTTGATACCAACAAAAGAATATTTGCAACATATATGCAAATTATGTAGTCTAAGTTTTAAAAATCAAGAATGCCAATGCCCTCTACCCCCGACACACACAGACAGAACCTCATAGCTATTACTAGACCATTTTCAGCTCTATAGAGGCTACTTCTGGGCGCTTTCTCTAACCCTTCCTTGAGTGTCCCCTCTCCCTACTGCACTTCCTCCTCCATAAATACCCGCTTCCTGAATTGTATGTCTATTATTCTGTCGCTACTTTGTATAACAACTTTATTGAGATATAATTCACATATTATACAATGTACCCATTTAAAGTGTACAATTTAATGGTTTTTAGTGTATTTGTAGTTGTGCAACTGTCATCACAATTTTTGAATATTTTCATTACCCCTCCAAAAAACTCTGTCCTCCAAGTCTGTCCCTTATCCACCCAGGCAACCTACAACCTACTTTCTGTCTCTATGGATTTATTTATTCTGAAATGGCATATACTGTAAGTGGAATCATATAATATGCAGTCCTTTGTGACTGGCTTCTTTTACTTAGCAAAATACTTTCAAGGTTCCTCCATGTTGTAGCGTGTCTCCGCATGTTGTCTCTCTTTATTGCCAAATAACATTCCATTGTATGGACAACCACATTTCATTTATCCCCTGAAATACAGTTGTTGTTGTTTCTTTTTTGGCGACGGAGTCTTGCTCTGTCATCCAGGCTGGAGTGCACTAGCAAGATGTTGGCTCACTGCAACCTCCGCCTCCCGGGTTCAAGCGATTCTTGTGCCTCAGCCTCCAGAGTAGCTGGGATTACAGGTGCACACCACCACGCCCAGCTAATTTTTGCATTTTAGTAGACACAGGGTTTCACCATGTTGACCAGGCTGGTCTCGAACTCTTCACCTCAGGTGATCTGCCCACCTCGGGCTCCCAAAGTGCTGGGATGACAGGCGTGAGCCACTGTGTCAGGCCGATAGTTGTTTTTTTTTTTTTTTAAGTTTTTTGAGTATAATCAATAATGCTGTCTCTTGCTATCTTTTAAAAATAATTATACAGATATATTCTTAAACAATATATTATTTCATCTGACTTGATTTTGAGTTAATAAAAACTGTATCCTGCTATATGGAGTCTTCTACAACTTACTTTTTTCATTCAACATTAAGTTTCAAAGATTTGTCCATGTTGTGGCATAGATCTGTAGTTTTTCATTTTCATTACCGTGTACAATTTCATTGTATGAAAATATTACAATTTATCCATTCTCCTGTTGGTAGACATTTGCTCATTTCCAGTTTGGCACACGCAGCCTTTCCTGGAACATTCTCGTACACACCTCCTGGTGCATGTGCACAAGGGTCTCTCTGGCGTGTATACCACCAGATGGATGGCTGGGTTACAGAATATAGAAACGGTCACTTTTCCAAGTGACTACACCACCAGCAGTTTGTAAAGATTTCTTGATCCACATCCTCACTTAGTATTAACACCTTTTAAATTGTATACCATATGCTTATAATGCCTTTTCAAAAACTAAGGCAATTTTTTTTTTTTTTTTTTTTTTTTTTTTTTTTTTTTTGAGACGGAATCTCACTCTGTCGCCCAGGCTGGAGTGCAGTGGCCAGATCTCAGCTCACTGCAAGCTCCGCCTCCCGGGTTTACACCATTCTCCTGCCTCAGCCTCCCGAGTAGCTGGGACTACAGGTGCCCGCCACCTTACCTGGCTAGTTTTTTGTATTTTTTTAGTAGAGACGGGGTTTCACTGTGTTAGCCAGGATGGTCTCGATCTCCTGACCTCGTGATCCGCCCGTCTCGGCCTCCCAAAGTGCTGGGATTACAGGCTTGAGCCACCGCGCCCGGCCCCCAACTAAGGCAATTTTAAAAAATTCTCTCTTATTCAGAAGTGAGGTTTGCTTTCCTGGGATCCAAAGAACTGAATTTCACTCTATTCTTTGGAGCTATACAGAGCAAATCTAAATCCCACTGTCTAATGCCAACCCTCCAGACATTTGAAGACAATTATCATATTTGCCTAATCTTGTCGTCTTCAATGCACCTAGATAAGTCAAAGTGAGAAGATACGGGAGAAGTTGGAATTGGGTGGACCCCCTTCTTTGATTAGATGTGGAGCAGAATTACAAAGTGTGTTCCTGGTTCCTCAGGAGGCTGATAGGACTTATGCTGATAAAGAGGTTCTGTGGACAGTAAACCTAAGAATGCTGAACTAAATGAAGTGAAGGCATCTTCTTGGCTGTAGAACTTCTCAGAGCCTCTAACACAGTAGCGCACATTATGAATTTTTGAGAGAGGTCATCCAATTTAACAGAGTACCTTTTGGTGAAACACAGGCCAAGCTGGTCATAAGAAAAAGTGAATACCTGGTCTTTGGTTCCCTTGACCTATTTTCATTCACTGTTGCTCCTTTTAAGTACCCAGTATACTATGTCTTTCTCCTCCCCAGCCCTGCCCTTACCACCAAACATATTTCTCATTAAAAAATTATCAATAATTTAGAACTTCAGTGTAAATTTTGATTCAAGTCCTGTCCTTCCCAGGGGTTTTTAGCCCTCAACCTTAGAATAGAAGCTTTGAGCCCAGATTAAAAGAGAATTCTAGAAAGAAGAGATCACCTCAAAGGAAGTATCAAAGTGCTTTCCTTTCCTCCTAATTTCTACCCATTGTTGTGGTCAGGAAATGCAATTCTGAATGGTAAAAGCCAAGTGAAATACTGCATGGTCATGTGTTTCGTCAATGGTCATGGACAAATACTCTGATGCTAACAACTATAGTTGGTTTAATTATAACTAACATTTAAACTTGTACAGACAATGTCATATTTAACCCTCCTCACAACCCTAAGAAATAGATAGAACTTCCGTGTTACAGATGAGGAAAGTGAGGCTCACCCAATTGTGCAGCTCTGGAACTTTCTGTCTGACCCCAAAGTCTGCACTCTCAAATCTTTGCTCACCCACCTTCACTGTGAGCATGGGTCTTGCTGATCACCAGCTCTACAAAACCTGCTGCATTGTCACCCCACTTGATCAAAGGACAGCAGCCTTCCAAGTGGCCCTCCTGCTTTTCCTGGAATACTAAGTATTCCATCTCACCAGCCTACTTGGGCTTCTAGGATGAAATTCTCAGCCAACCTCTCTCTGACAAGAAGAGTATTTTGAGCTTAAAGCTCAACCATTTATACTTTTCCAGGATCCACTATCCTCTCTGGATTGATTAAACCAAAATCTCACTATCTATACTTAGCTCACCCCTTGATTCCATTCTAGGCAGAAATCTGCCAACAATCTACCATAATCTTCACCTGAAAATTGCCCAGATGGAGGCTGTTCCTTTAACTTCCACCAAGGGTCCACCCTGGCCCAAGCTTACCCTGAGCTCAGATATTGGGATTTGATGTGAATTCAAAAGCAGTCAAGGATAACAGGAAGGCTGGGCATGGTGGCTCATATCTGTAATCCCAGCACTTTGCTAGGCCGAGATGGGTGGATCACTTGAGGTCAGGAGTTCGAGACCAGCCTGACCAACATGGTCAAACACCTGTCTCCACTAAAAATACAAAAATTAACCAGGCATGCCTCATTGACAGGTGCTGCTGCATAAAAATGACCGCAGGCTGGGCGCAGCGGCTCATGCCTGTAATCCCAGCACTTTGGGAGACCAAGGCAGGTGGATTATGAGGCCAGGAGCTCAACACCAGCCTGGCCAACATGGTGAAACCCCGTCTCTACTAAAAATACAAAACAATTAGTCAGGCATGGTGGTGGGTTCTCATAAGCCCAGTTACTTGGAAGGCTGAGGCAGAGAATTGCCTGAACCCGGGAGGTGGAGCTTGCAGTGAGCAGAGATCACGCCACTGCACTCTAGCCTGGGCGACACAGTGAGACTCTGTCTCAAAAAAAAAAAAAAAAATGACCCCAATTGTCGTTTTAATACCATCTGACTCTGGCTGCAGCCAGTAGAATAAGGAGTGACATCTAACCCAGTGAAAAGAATCAACTACAAACTAGCCAGCAACCTACACTTTATATGGTTGGCTCCAGAAAAGAAGGCACACTAGTCAGGCCTCTCTCTAGAGAAGAGCCTCCAAAGGGAAATTCCCAAGTGGTGATAGTGATAGCAACTACCGTTGAAAAGCAAGACAGAACTGAGGCTTGGGTGGCCATTATGGCCCATAAGCAAGATGAGATTTTGGGAGAGGAGCAATTAAATCACAGAGAAAGCCAGAGGGAGAAAAGAGGGGAAGTAGATGCACTGAGAAAAGCTGAGAAGCCATTACAGAGAGAAAGAGAGAGAGAGAGAGAGAGAGAGATCCTGTTCCTATCTGGGGTTTCCCATCTTAGTCCCTTGAGAACTGGCTGCACTGGGCTCTGGTCCACAGATTGTATTATGTTTTTCCACTGGGTTCTCATGACTAAGGCCCCTTTTCTTGAGCACACTCAGTTGGGTCTCTTTGTAACCAAAAGGATTCTGACCAGAATCCCCCAGACTGTGAAGGCAAGCGTTTGCTGCCTCAGGAAAGTTTGGCCCAAGGCAAACACTGCTAATCCTTTTAAATCCTGGAAGCCCCATTAAGAGATGTAAAATTTCTAGGAAATGTAATATGTGGACAGGCTAACTTGTTTTGTTTGTTTTTATAAAGGGATCATAGACATGCAAATGAATGCAATAGTTTTAGCTAGTATCTTATAATTCTAAAGACTTTTTTTTTTTTTTTTTTTTTCCCAGACGAAGTTTTGCTCTTGTTGCCTAAGCTGGAGTGCAATAGCACGATCTGGGCTCACTGCAACCTCCGCCTCCAGGGTTCAAGCAATTCTCCTGTCTCAGCCTCCTGAGTAGCTGGGATTGCAGGCACCCACCACTAAGTCTGCTAATTGTTGGTATTTTTAGTAGAGATGGGGTTTCACCTGCTGGCCAGGCTGGTCTCGAACGTCTGACCTCAGGTGATCTCTCTGCCTTGGCCTCCCAAAGTGCTGGGATTACAGGTGTGAGCCACCACGCCCGGTCCTAAAGTCTTTTTTAAGAACAAGAAAAGGTATTACATGTTAGGTTGTTTTCACATGACATAACTGTGTTTGATGGTTAACATTTAAAGTTGTATTTATTTAGACTATAACTACAAATTGCCAATTGAATTAATGTCTAATATTTTACTGGCTAGATAGCAATTTCCAGGAGGAAAGTGCTTTTTGATTTTTAGTCTGTTTTGTTCACTGCTGTATCCCTAGTACCTAGAACAATTTCTAGAACATAAATATTTGATTAAAGTATTTTAAATAACTTTTTTTTTTTTTTTTTTTTTTTGAGATGGACTTTCACTCTTGTTGCCCAGGCTGGAGTGCAATGGCGCAATCTCGGCTCACTACAACCTCCGCCTCCCAGGTTCAAGTGATTCTCCTGCCTCAGTCTCCCAAGTAGCTGAGATTACGGGCATGCGCCACCACACCCAGCTAATTTTGTATTTTTAGTGGAAAGGGGGGTTTCTCCAGGTTGGTCAGGCTGGTCTCAAACTTCTGACCTCAGGTGATCCACCTACCTTGGCCTCCCAAAGTGCTGGGATTACAGGTGTGAGCCACCAGGCCGGGCCCTTAAATACCCACTTTTAAGTGCAGTTGCAAGCTAAC
This sequence comes from Macaca fascicularis, assembly GCF_037993035.2. Taxonomy (NCBI): domain Eukaryota; kingdom Metazoa; phylum Chordata; class Mammalia; order Primates; family Cercopithecidae; genus Macaca; species Macaca fascicularis. The sequence goes on along the minus strand of NC_088383.1, from coordinate 102,014,439 downwards.
AATTTTATAGTATTTTTCTGTATGAGATTGGTTTGTTTAATTTGTAGTTCACCTCAATCAGGCAAAATCTGATAGCAAAAGAAATCATTCCCATTATCATGAAGTCCTACTTATTGTTTACTTTTAAAGATGAACAGACACTGAAAGCATTCATTTTGGGGAAAAAGCCCAAGGAAGAAACAAAGGGGAAAAAATTCCAAAACTTATTAATTATATTTTTGCCACAAAGAGCTTGTCCTAAATTTCCTGAGTTAGCCTTCTTATTTCACTCAATGCTTGATTTTTATTATCTTGACAGATACCTAAAAACAGTAATGTTTGAACCAAACAGAGATAAGCTAGAGAGACTAGACCCAGTCATTGGTTTAGACCCATCTCTGACACTTCCCAGACATGCGTCAAAGTTTTCTGGAGCTCACAGCTCCCGACCTCTAAAATGGCAAGAGAAGAAAACTAGACAATGGCTAGCTAGTTCTTTTGAGCACTAATCGTCTCTGATTCCAGACTTCTAGCATCCACAGATATATTTGGCGCTTTGGTGTATTTCTAGACCCAGACGGTTTCCTTCCCACATGGCAGAAACAAAGCTCTCAGAAGCCAGGGGAGACAGGGTTTGGGCCGTGCTGAGACCCTGCCAGCCTGGCACAGGCAGGCTCTGTCTGGAAGGCACCCAGACCACATTCCTGATCCAAATACCCAGCGTCTGCGACATTTGAAAGTACCTTTCCAACCTCAAGACTCAAGGCTCGATTATTTAATGCACTCAGAAGCAGTTAAGTATTACTTACCTTGCAGCCTTTGAATCTTAGCAGAAGAGGTTTACCATCATATGACTAGATTGAGCAAGGAAAAGTTTCCTCCTGTTTCTTAAGTGTGTCTATGTTTTAATTCTCTATTTTTAAGTGGAGATACACCCAGAGTAAGAAAGTTCCTTAAAGGTCACCTGTCCTGTGGTTTCAATACCCGTTTCCAAATTAGAGGTACCTGGGCATTTCTCTAAAAATATGGATTCAAGGGCCCACTTCAGATTCACTAGGTCAGAAACTGGGGGTGTTGGACCCAGCAATCTGTGGTTTAACCAGCCCTGCTGATGATTTTGTATGATTCTGATGAGCAGCTGGGTTTAGGATACACTGCCATGGACCTCCTTTTAGAATTATGGAAATATTTCTGTGGGAAGCAACACTCTGTGTAACGAAGATTTGATTTCTAGAAACTCACATTAGAGGAAGCACTTGGGATAGCATGAGAAATCCACATTCCAGGACAGGTCATGAGGCTCGGTTACTCAAGGTCAGTTTCCTCACCCCACCAGGTCTCAAGAGGATGAGAAGAGTCAAGCAGAGGCAACTAGTACTCAGACTCTGAACTCTTGGAAGCTCAGATCCTTTATCTGTTCCCAGGAAGTGTGCCTGTCAAAGTCTATTGACGCCGACTGAGCTGTGAACCTGGGCTCAAATGGATTGTATTGAACCATCTCTGTGATGGTTAATACTGAGTGTCAACTTGATTGGATAGAAGGGTGCAAAGTATTAATCCTGGGTGTGTCTGTGAGGGTGTTGCCAAAGGAGATTAACATTTGAGTCAGTGGGCTGGGGAAAAGAGACCCACTCTTAATCTGGTGGGCACAATCTAATCAGCTGCCAGTGAATATAAAGCAGGCAGAAAATCGTGAAATGGCGAGACTGGCTTTCAGCCTACATCTTTCTCCTGTGCTGGATGTTTCCTGCCCTCAAACATCGGACTCTAAAATTCTTCAGTTCTGAGACCTGCACTGGTTCTCCTTGCTCCTCAAGCTTGCAGACAGCCTATTGTGGGACATTGTGATCATGTAAGTTAATATTTAATAAACTCCTATATATATTATATTATATATATATATATAAGTTCTGTCCCTTTGGGGAACCCTGACTAATGCAGATTTTTGTACCAGGAGTGGTTCTAGAGGAACAAAATTCATAATTTTTTTTTTTTTGAGACAGAGTTTTGCTTTCTCGCCCAAGCTGACTGAAGTGGCGCAATCTCGGCTCACTGCAACCTCTGCCCCCGGGTTCAAGTGATTCTCCTGCCTTAGCCTCCCGAGTAGCTAGGATTATAGGCGCCTGCCACCGTGCCGGGCTAATTTTTGTATTTTTAGTAGAGATGAGGTTTTGTCATGTTGACCAGGCTGGTCTCGAACTCCTGACCTAAAGTGATCCACCCACCTTGGCCTCCCAAAGTGCTAGGATTACAGGTGTGAGCCACCGCACTCAACCAGGAACAGAATATTAAGGATGGAGTTCTTTTATTGGTTTTGGGGTTCTGGAGTTGGCTGCTTAATATGATTAGACCCAAAAATGCTAAGGACTCTACTTCTAATAGTGTGGAGAACACTGATAGTCCTTGGCATGAACTGTTCAGAGAGTTATGCGAAATAAATGCATTTGACACTCCTGATTCACCATTCATGAGAGGCAAGGAGTTCATTAACTCTCTATACAATACCTTTGACTGTATGTGGAGAACCAAGGAACATAAGGAAGCTGGTTGATTGCTTCTAAGTTCAGTGGACAAAGTGATGAGAGAAAATGATGAACTCAGGGATTCTGTCTCCTGGCTTCAGAAGCAGATACTGAGCCTCAAGTCTTCTAAGATTACCCTGAGTGAGAGTCTTATCTCCTTAGAGAAAGAGCTGAAACTGTGGAGAAACAGACACAAGCTCTTATCATGTGCGTGGCTGACCTGCAATGAAAGGTGCGTGCACCTCACTGGTGTCTACTGTTAAAGCGAGGGCATTGATTAGAAAAGAATGAGACCCTGTAACTTGGAATGGGGATGTGTGGGAGGACCCTGATGAAGCTGGGGACACTGAGTTTGTAAGCTCTGATGAACCTTTCTTGCCAGAAGGAACAGCTTCACCATCCCCAGTAGTGGCAACATCCCCTCCCTGACCTATGCTGTCATCAGCCTTTCCACCTTTGTCTGAGGAGATAAACTCTGCACTGCCTGAGGCAACAGTGATGGCCTCCCCTGTGGCAGTTGCCAGGTAAAATAATGTTGATTCTTCTCAGGAGCCACCCTCAACACCTCTGTTTGCTTCTAGACCTATACTAGACTGAAGTCCTGGCAGGCACCTAGAGGCAAGGTTGAGAACATGATCCATGAGGAAGCGTACTACACTCAAAAAGAACTGCTTGAATTCTCAAATTTATATAAACAGAAATCTGGAGAACAGTCATGGGAATGGATATTAAGGGTATGGGATAATGGTGGAAGGAATATAGAGTTGGATCAGGCTGAATTTATTGATTTGGACCCACTAAGTAGGGACTCTGCATTTAATGTTGCAGCTCGGGGAATTAAAAAAGGTTCTAATAGTTTATTTGCTTGGTTGGCTGGAATATGGATTAAAAGAGGGCCCACTGTGAGCAAGCTGGAAATGCCTGATCTCTTGGTTTAACGTAGAGGAAGGGATCCAAACGCTTAGGGAGAGTGGGATGGTGGAGTGGATTAGTCACTTTAGACCTACTCATTCCACGTAGGAGGGTCCAGAAGATATATCCTTGACCAATGCCCTGCAAAAGAGATTTGTGAGGCAAGAACCTGTATCTTTGAAGAGCCCTGTAATTTCTCTTCTCTATATGTCGGATCTAACAGTAGGAAACACAGTCACTCAACTACAAAATTTAAATATGATGGGAATAATTGGATCCCGATGTGGCAGGGGCCAAGTGTCGGCAGTCAACCATCAAAGGCAAGGTGGGCATAGCTACCATAATGAACAGCAGAGACAAAGCACCAATCAGAATAGTCTGACTCGTGTAGAGCTCTAGCATTGGCTAATTAATCATAGTGTTCCTAGAAATGAAATTGGTAGGAAGCCTACTGCATTCATACTTAATTTATACAAGCAGAAAACTTCTAGCTTGAATGGACAAAAGACTAATTTGAATTACAAAAACAGAGAATCATGGTCCCTCAATCAATTTCCAGACTTGAGCCAGTTTATAGACCCAGAACTCCTTGAATGAAGGGAAGGCTGGATCCCCTTGAGGAAGGGCCGACAATTTATGCAGTGAACATTTCTCCCATCTTTCCCCAAAGAGATCTCTGGCCTTTCACTGGGGTAACTGTGCATTGGGAAAAGGGAAATGATCAGACATTTCAGAGACTACTGGACACTGCCTCTGAGCTGATGTTGACTCCAGGGGACCCAAAACATTACTGTGATCCTCCAGTTAAAGTAGGGACTTATGGAGGTCAGGAAATTAATGGAGTTTTAGCTCAGGTCTGACTTACAGTGGGTCCCCAGAGTCATCCCATGGTCATTTCCCCAGTGCCAGAATAAATAATTGGCATAGACATACTTAGCAGCTGGCAGAATCCCCACATTGGCTCCCTGACTGGTAGGGTGATGGCTATTATGGTGGGAGAGGCCAAATGGAAGCCATTAGAGCTGCCTCTACCTAGCAAAATAGTAAATCAAAAACAATATCACATCCCTGGGGGGACTGTGGAGATTAGTGCTACCATCAAGGACCTGAAAGATGCAGGGGTGGTGATTCCCACCACATCCCCATTCAACTCTCCCATTTGGCCTGCCTTAGACTGACCGAGCTGTGAACCAGATGGATCTTGGAGAATGATAGTGGATTATCACAAGCCTAACCAAGTGGTGACTCCAATCGCAGCTGCTGCACCAGCTGTGGTTTCATTTCTTGAGCAAATTAACACATCTCCTGGTACCTGGTATGCAGTCATTGACGTGGCAAATGCCTTTTTCTCCATTCCTGTCCATAAGGCCCACCAGAAGCAATTTGCCTTCAGCTGGCAAGGCCAGCAATGTACCTTTACTTTCCTACCTCAGGGGTATATCAACTCTGGCTTTGTGTCATAATCTTATTTGGAGAGACCTTGATCGCTTTTCACTTCTGCAAGATAACACACTGGTTCATTACATTGATGACATCATGCTGATTGGATCCAGTGATCAAGAAGTAGCAAACACACTGGACTTATTGGTGAGACATTTGCATGCCAGAGGATGGGAAATAAATATGACTAAAATTCAGAGACCTTCTACCTCAGTGAAATTTCTAGGGCTCCAGTGGTGTGGGGCCTGTCGAGATATTCCTTCTAAGGTGAAGGATAAGTTACTGCATTTGGCCCCTCCTACAACCAAAAAAGAGGCAGAACACCTAGTGGGCCTGTTTGGATTTTGGAGACAACACATTTCTCATTTGGGTGTGTTACTCTGGCCCATTTATTGAGTGACCCCCAAAAGGCTGCCAGTTTGAGTGCATTGGGAAAAGGGGTCCAGAACAGGAGAAGGCTCTGTAATAAGTCCAGGCTGCCGTGCAAGCTTCTCTGCCACTTGGGCTATATGACCCAGCAGATCCAATAGTGCTTGAGGTGTCAGTGGCAGATAGGGATGCTGTCTGGAGCCTTTGGCAGGCCCCCATAGGTGAGTCACAGCAGAGGCCTCTAGGATTTTGGAGCAAGGCCTTGCCATCTTCTGCAGATAACTACTTTCCTTTTGAGAGACAGCTCTTGGCCTGTTACTGAACTTTTTGGTGGAAACAACATTTGACTATGGGTCATCAAGTTGCCATGTGACCTGAACTGCCTGTCATGAACTGGGTGCTTTCTGACCCATTTAACCATCAAGTGGGTCATACACAGCCTTCCATCATCAAATGGAAGTAGTCAGGCTCGAGCAGGTCCTGAAGGCACCGGTAAGTTACATGAGGAAGTGGCTCAAATGCCCATGGTCTCCACGCCTGCCACCCTGCCTTCTCTTCCCCAGCCTGCACTAATGGCCTCATGGGGAGTTCCCTATGATCAGTTGACAGAGGAAGAGAAGACTAGGGCCTGGGTCACAGGTGGTTCTGCATAATACACAGGCACCACCTGAAAGTGGACAGCTGCAGCACTACAGCCCCTTTCTAGGACATCCCTGAAGGAAAGCACTGAAGGGAATTCTTCCCAGTGGGCAGAACTTCGAGCAGTGCACCTGGTTGCACACTTTGCATGGAAGGAGAAATGGCTAGATGTGCGATTATATACTGATTCATGGGCTGTAGCCAATGGTTTGGCTGGATGGTCAGGAACTTGGAAGAAGCATGATTGGAAAATTGATGACGAAGAAATTTGGGGAAGAGGTATGTGGATGGACCTCTCTGAGTAATCAAAAACTGTGAAGATATTTGTATCCCATGTCAGTGCTCACCAACGGGTGACCTCAGCAGAGGAGGATTTTAATAATCAAGTGGATAGGATGACCTGTTCTGTGGACACCATTCAGCCTCTTTCCCCAGCCACCCATGTCATCGCCCAATGGGCCCATGAACAAAGTGGCCATGGTGGCAGGGATGGAGGTTATGCATGGGATCAGCAACATGGACTTCCACTCACCAATGCTGACCTGGCTATGGCCACTGCTGAGTGGCCAATTTGCCAGCAGCAGAGACCAACACTGAACCCTCGATATGGTGCCATTCCTCAGGGTGATCAGCCAGCTACCATGCGGCATGTTGATTATATTGGACCTCTTCCATCATGGAAAGGGCAGAGGTTTGTCCTCACTGGAACAGACACTTACTCTGGATATGGGTTTGCCTATCCTGCATGCAATACTTCTGCCAAGACTATCATCCATGGACTCACGGAATGCCTTATTCACCTTAATGGTGTTCCACAAACATTGCCTCTGACCAAGGCACTCACAGCTAAAGAAGTGCAGCAGTGGGCTCATACTCATGGAATTCCTGAAGTAGCTGGATTGATAGAATGGTGGAATGGCTTTTTGAAGTCACAATTACAATGCCAACTAGGTGACAATGCTTTGCAGGGCTGGGGCAGAGTTATTCAGAAGGTTGTCTATGCTCTGAATTGGCATCCAATATATGGTACTGTTTCCCTCATAGCCAGGATTCACAGTACAGGAATCAAGGGGTGGAAGTGGAAGTGGCACCACTCACTGTCACCCCTAGTGATCCACTAGCAAAATTTTTGCTTCCTATTCCCATTACACTATGTTCTGCTGGCCTAGAGGTCTTAGTTTCAAAGGGAGGGATGCTGCTACCAGGAGACACAACACCAATTCCACTAAACTGGAAGTTAAGATTGCCACCTGGACACTTTGGGCTCCTCCTACCTTTAAGTCAACAGGCTAAGAAGTTACAAAACTGGAGTTACAGTATTGGCTGGAGTGATTGACCCGGACTATCAAGATGAAATCAGTCTACTACCCTACAATGGAGGTAAGGAAGAGTATGCATGGAATACAGGAGTTATGTTAGGGCATCTCTTAGTAGTACCATGTCCTGTGATTACTACACAGGACAACAGCCTAATCCAGACAGGACTAAAAATGGCCCAGATCTTGCAGGAATTAAGGTTTGTGTCACCCTACCAGGAAAAAAATCCACAACCTGCTGAGGTGCTTGCTGAAGGCAAAGGGAATACAGAATGGATAGTAAAAGAAGGTAGTCATTAATACCAGCTACGACCACGTGATCAGCTTCAGAAACGAGGACTGTAATTGTCATGAGTATGTCCTCCTTCTTTTGTTAAAAACATGTTTGTGCATGTATATACTTGTGCTAAGAAAATATCTTCATTTTATTTTCTCCTTTATCATGTGACATAAGATTTATTGCCTTCACATCAGCATTTAAGTATAGTTTAACTTTATGTGATAGTTTTTGGGTTGGGGATTGGTGCGTTTCCAGTTGTACGAAGGATAGTTGTTTTATGTTAGGCATAATTATGACCTTATTGTCTTTACTTAAAGATTATGTATGATCTCAGGAGATGTGTATGGGTTCAAGTTGACAAGGGCTGAACTTGTGATGGTTAATGCTGAGTGTCAACTTGATTGGACTGAATGATGCAAAGTATTAATCCTGGGTGTGTCTGTGAGGGTGTTGCCAAAGGAGATTGACATTTGAGTCAGTGGGCTGGGGAAAAGAGACCCACCCTTAATCTGGTGGGCACAACCTAATCAGCCGCCAGTGAATATAAAGCAGGCAGAAAAACGCGAAAAGGTGAGACTGGCCTAGCCGCCCAGCCTACATCTCTCTTCCGTGCTGGATGTTTCCTGCCTTCAAACATCAGACTCCAAGTTCTTCAGTTGAGACTCAGACTGGCTCTCCTTGCTCCTCAAGCTTGCAGACAGCCTGTTGTGGGACCTTATGATCGTGTAAGTTAAGACTCAATAAACTCCCCTTTATGTGTATATATATCCTACTAATTCTGTCCCCCTAGGGAACCCTAATACAATCTCCATATATTTTTTTCTAGCTATAAGCTTACTTTTTCCAAAACTTTTTATTTAAAAATTTCTCAAGCCTACAGAAAAGTTGAAAAAAAAATAGTGCAACCTGTATCTATATCTATAATTTTTTTTTTTTTTTTGAGACAGGGTCTCACTCTGTAGCCCAGGCAGGAGTGCAGGGGCATGATCAGGGCTTACTGCAGCCTCGACCTCTCAGGCTCAAGCAAGTCTCCTGCCTCAGCCCCCCAAGTAGCTGGGACTACAGGTGTGTGCCACCACACCCAGCTAATTTTCTGTATTTTCGAAAGTAGAGACGGGGTTTCGCCATGTTGGCCAGGCTGGTCTCGAAGTCCTGACCTCAGGTGATCCACCCATCTCAGCCTCCCAAAGTGCTCAGATTACAGGTGTGAGCCATTGCGCCTGGCCCCTATCTATATATTCTTTATCTAGAAAATTTGGTTAAATTTTTTAAATTTTATCGTATTTGTGTGGGGTTGTTTCTTCTTTTTTTTGAGAGTCTCTTCATGTAAATGTTTTCTACTCCTGTCCCCAATCATTTGAGAGTAAGTTGCATGTCTCACTTACATGTGATGTCTGCATCACAACACTTCGTAGCTAAGTACTTCTGCATTTATTTCCCAAGAACAGGAATACTTTCCTACCTAAACACAATACAACTAGCCCACTCAAGAAATTTAATCTCAATATAGTACTATTATCTAATATAGGGTTCATATTCAAATTTCCTATATTGTCCCCAAAATGCCCTTTATAGCTTTTTTAAAAGACATATTAATGACCCAATCTAGAAACACACTTTGCAACTAGTTGTCATAACAACTTTTTTCTCTCTCACTATAGTGATATTTTTAAGCATTCACTCAGGTTATTTTGTAGAATGTTCTTCAACTTTGGGTTTGTCTGATTGTTTTTTCATAAGTAGGTTCAAGTTAAACATTTAGACAGGAATATTAGAGAGATCTTTCTCCAGTATGTATCTTAGATGTATCTTTCTCAGTGCATGACGTCAGGAGGCACATATGGCCAGTTTGTCTCATTTTAGGTGATGTTAGGTTTGATCATTTGGCATACAAGTATTTTTTCCCTTCTAATAAGTGGACATCAATGGAGTGCTACATTGAAGCTGTGAATATCCTGTCCCTTGGTGCTACTTGGTTGGTTGAGCATCCCTTGATGAACCTTTACTTGCCTCTATTATCAAAATGGGTGGTTGGAAATGATGATTTTTAAAATTTCATTGTTCTTTTTACATTTATTTGGTGGCATTATTCTGTAAAAAAGATATTTTCCATCTCACTCTACAATTATTATTTTTAGTGTCTCAATGGACTCATTGATTTGTTTTGAAGTGTTATTATTATTTTCACTATTCTTCTTAATGTTCCAATTGACCCAAATTTAACCAATGTGAGCTCCTTCAAGATGGCTCCTATGCCTTTTTGACATCTCATGAGTTTTTGAACACTTCCTGTACTTTCTGGCATAAGGAGATATTCCAGATACACCTTGTATTTTCCCCTACCCAGCCCTGAAATTACCCATTTCTCCAAGGAGCTCTGGCTCCATTTAGAACTCACTACTACTGGACTGTCATTGCTTCTGGGCCTTTGGAGTAAACACAGCTAGGAAATATATATCTGTGTATATATAATATAATATGTATATATTTATTATATTTATAATATGTAGGACATATATTATAAATATATATTTTTAAAAGTATGCATTTGTACTGATACTTTTGATTCCAATCCAACACCAAAGTTTTTTTCTCTTTTCTTCATTCCATATTCATGTCTCCTTTCCCCTAGACTAAAATTGTTTTTCCCCAAATATAAATCTATTTATTCATTTACTACAATATACTCAAAATACTTTAATAATTACTTCACCACAATCACCACTGACCACAGACTGCCTAAGGTAAAGATTTTTTCAGTTTTGTAATCTTTGGACTATATCCCACCAAGTTTGTGCAGTTAGAGTACTTTGTCCGAAAGTTTCTTGGATTAGTTCTTTGTTTTCCTCTGTGTGGTTATATTATCAAATTGACCTACGGTTATGTTCCACTAAGCTTTTAATAAATATTGAGAACAAACTCAAGGTCATAGTCACTGATAGAACCTAGAGGGCAAAGATCTATGTTGCGAATTCAGGGCAAACTCATGCTTTTAGTCACTGATGGGGAGCAGAACTCACATCTTGCTGGGAAAACAGACCAGGACTCTTCCTCTTCCACATGACATGAAACTAAGAGGCAGGATAGAGGCAGGAGGCAGAGAAATTCTAGGCAGACAGAGGCAGGTCCTGGTGAAACCCCACCTTCAAGCCAAAAAGCCTGAAACCCACCACCAAAAGTGAGAATTTATATTCCTGTTTGCCCGCTCTCTCCCAATTGGTTCTTTCTGAATAATGCCTTTTTACCAATCAAATGTTGCCTTTTCCAAAACTACCTATGACCCAGCCCACCTCCCACCATCCTGTGCCTATAAAGACCCCAGACTCAAGTCTCCTGCCTCAGTCCCCCGAGTATCTGGGACTACAGGCAGTGAAGAGAGATGGCTTGACTTCAGAGAGATGGCTTGACTTGAGAGAGGCAGCTTGACTTCAGGGAAGGCTACCTGTCCTTCCTGTCCCCTTTCCAGCTCCCCTCTCTACTCAACAAAATTCTCCACCTTCACCATCCTTCAATTCATCCACATGACCTCATTCTTCTTGGACACCAGACAAGAGATTGGGGCCCACCGAGTGTAGGTACCCAGAGAGTTTGTCACATCAGCCCTTTGCCCTCACTGGCAGAGGCCAGTCGCCCCATGTGACAAGGCAAGGAGCCAACAGCTGCTAACACACAGCCAACCACGGATGGCACAGCTAAGAGAGCACTGTAACACTCCCTCTGGGAGCGAAGCTAAGAGAGCACTGTAACACTCCCTCTGGGAGCGAAGCTAAGAGAGCACTGTAACACTCCCTCTGGGGCTTCAGGGTTGCAGGCACCCCCACCTGGGTATCGCCATGGGCCCCACATGAAGCTTGCTCCTGCCAGCATCTGGAATGGCCAGCTGCATCCTCCACTTTTTCACTCATGCCTGGTCTGGTCGTGGGCCCTGCATGAAGCTTGCTTCTGCCGGTGCCTGGAGCAGCTGGTGCCCAGAGCAACTGAATGGATCCCACACTGGCTCACTCATGTACACCCTCCTGCAAAGGGTTGACCTCGGTGGGCTGAGTAAACAGGGAACCCCTGTCGTGAGTCTGTCAAAGGGGCCAAGAAAAATCCTGCATCAAAACTATCAGAAAACAAGCACACACTTATCTGCAGAGCTAATGTCAAGCAAAATTCAGAATGTTAAGGATCTAGGTTTGTCTTATTTTTTTTTTTTTTTGAGATGGAGTCTCACTCTATCGCCCAGGCTGGAGTGCAGTGGCGTGCTCTCGGCTCACTGCAACCTCTGCCACCTTGGTTCAAGCAATTCTCCTGCCTGAGCCTCCCAAGTAGGTGGGATTACAGGTGCCTGCCACTGCGCCCGGCTAATTTTTGTATTTTTAGTAGAGACAGGGTTTCACCATCTTGGCCAGGATGGTCTTGAACTCCTGACCTCGTGATTCACCCACCTTGGCCTCCCAAAGTGCTGGGATTACAGGCGTGAGCCACTGTGCCTGGCCTGTCTCATTGTTTTAATGCTTCCTTGATTTATGAAAAGAAAGTTGCATATGGAGAACACCAGAGACAGAAACAAAGGGAGATAAGGTAGCAATTAAGAGAGAGAGGCCGGGCGTGATGGCTCATGCCTGTAATCCCAGCACTTTGGGAGGCCAAGGTGGATGAATCACGAGCTCAGGAGATTGAGAACATCCTGGCTAACGTGGTGAAACCCCATCTCCACTAAAAATACAAAAAATCAGCCGGGTGTGGTGGCATGCACCTGTAGTCCCAGCTACTTGGGAGGCTGAGGCAGGAGAATTGCTCGAACCCGGGAGGCGGAGGTTGCAGTGAGGCGAGATTGTACCACTGCACTCCAGCCTGGGCGACAGAGCGAGACTCTGTCTCAAAAAAAAAAAAAAAAAAAGAGAGAGAGAGAGAGAGAGGGAAAGCCAGAGAAGAGAGAAAGAAAACCAGATGGAAAAACTGGCATCTGCATAGAATGGGGGCCATGTAGTGTTGTCCTGCAAAGCCCAAACTGCATCAGTCTTGGCTAACCCTTCCCTGAATTCTCCTCTTTATAGAGTGGGTGAATTTGAATTGGAGGGTTTGCCTTCCTGTCTGGTCTAGTTAGACAGTTGGGAGACCCTCAACAAGTTCTAATGCTCCACAATTCCAGAAATTGGCCAAGTCTCTATTCCTAGAGAGACCTCAGCAGCTACCATGGGCGTCAGGACAGATTCTGTGTGATCAAGGTGCCATAGAGTGGTGCTGGTGTCTTTTTGTCAACAAGATAAGCCTTTCTCCTGATTCTTCTGGGTGCAAATCAGCTCAAACTAGGATCTTCACTTTCATGGGTCATGCCATGGACAAGGAAGCTGAGTTCATCCTTTCTGAAGTCTGTTTTATGCTGTCATGGCACAAAGGAAGACAGAAAGCCCCACATCTGACTTGGGAGTTGAAATCTAGGTGAGGGATAAGGATAAAGAGGTGCTGAGGGCCTACTGTTTATACAGGTGTGCCAATTCCCTGATCCCCTTGGTACTACCCTCCCACTGATGAGCCCACTAATGGAGGGTCCACCATCCACTCTGCACACCATGGTGGGCTGCAGTTTCATGCGAGAGCTCCATCCACTAGAAGAGCCCTTTACACCATCTGCTCTCTAGAAAGTGGTTAATACACATTCCCCCTAAAGTAAAAACCTAGATGTCATTTAAAGTGTGATCCCTCCAAGAGAAACGTAAGTTTCAACAACAGATCTAAAAGCAATTGATGTTGGAGCAATAATGATGAAAATCTGGGTGGCCTTTTCCAAATACCAGTACAGGTGACATTAAGGGACAGCAGCTCTTCAGAACTCACTTCAGATCATGACCTTGACCATTTATAAGGCTGACTCTGAATGGAACAACAAGATTTGGGTGATGCTTGGAGGATTCTGTTTTTTCCTAATTAATTTATTCTTTTTGAGTTACCATAAAACTTGAAGGCCTAAGTAAATTCAGGGCACCCTAAAATTTACTTCAACAACAACCTGACCAAAATCTCACAATATTCTCTGTAAGCTATTCCATTCAACTGCACTGTCAAATTGAAGCATTGGTGGGGCCCAGGTAAAGTATGATAATATCACAGCTCCTCCCTTTACCCTATACTTGCTTTCTCACAGACAGTGAAACGTTGGCATCATTCTTCAGGAGACACATAAGGGAAGGTGACCGAGCACAGGTGTGGGGCCAGAGGCTCAAGGTGTAGTGGACTTGTGGCTGGCACTAGCTTCTGAGCTTTCCCGATTTCCTTAACCATGTCCAGGAGGCCCAGAGAGCCACAGGTCTGAGAGAAAAGTGAGAGGAAGCAAGGTTCCAGAACCACCATCTCTGGGAAAATATGGCATTGAGGACTGGCAAACAGATTTACTAATGGGAAAAACTATGCTGAGAAATACTTTTGCTGTATCAGAGCACATGGGAAGATTTAGCCAAAGGTTCAAAGAAATCTTAGCAAAGAAAAAAAGCAACAATTAGCCTCAGGAAACTAAAAACGTTATACAAGAAAATAAATGTCATGATAGTACACTACTTGGCTCAGCATTAAACAAGATTAACTGTGTGTTGCTTTTATTGATTGATTGAATGATTGATTGTGTGTGTGTGTGTGGAGATGGAATCTCATTATGCCCATGCCCATGCTGGTCTTGAGCTTCTGTGCTCAAGCAACCCTCCCAGCTCAGCCTCCCAAAATGCTGGGCTCCCAAGCATAAGCCACCACCCCTGGCCTTTTTTGTTTAATTGTAAGCTTGTTAGCAATATTTGACTTTTAAAACTGTATTCAAATATTATTTTGATTGAAAGTTTCTTCGAAAAGTGTTTAGTTTTTTTTTAGGATCTTCTGTTAGAGAAAGCAGATTGGGCCTGAGTTTAGTGTGGCATTGGCAAGAAGTTAGATCTTGATGCTCAGTGGTTATGTTCTCCTAGCTCTTTTCTCTAAAAGGTTCAAGTTCAGAGGAAAGTCAGAGGCTTGAGATGTGGCATCAGATTGTGTCCTCTTAGGGGAATGGGAACATCTGAAAGTCACCCATAGCTCAGAGCACCTCAAAAGCATCAGACATACTTGTGAGCTGGTCATTTCACTGGCAGGGCAGCCTGGGACTGAGAGTCAGTGGGCAGGCTCCAGTGCTGGCTCCACCACCGACAGGTTGACCTCAAACAGTTAATTCCACACATCTCACACTTTATCCTGGGCTTCAGTTTGTTCAGCTTCAAAACTGATAGGGCAGGGAAAGGGCACAAGACAATTATCTACTGGTTGTTATGTCCAGTCATGAAAGTTGATCCAGTACCTCCTACATCCCTGCTGGTCACAGGAGTTAAGCCTTGAACCAAAGCCCAAAAAGCTCTGTTCTCATGTGGTATTTAGCTTAGCGGGGGGATGGACAAGAAACCAGGAAGCACATACATAAATGACTACAAATCTTGGAGATAAAACTAACGGCAAGCAGGTTGTGGGGAGCTTATTAGGTGGACTGGTCAGGGAAAGTCTCTCTGAGGAGGTAACTTTTGAGCTGAGATTTGCATGATGAGAAAAGGCATTACAGGGTTTATCCAAAGTGCCATGGGAAGAGAGGGTTCAAAGGAGCACAGATGGGCTTTAAGTGGGAATGTGTGATATGGACTGATTTGTGGGTTAAAAACACTCCCTGGCTGCTGTGGGAGGACGAGATGGGTGAAGCAGGGAGATATCTAAGAGGCTGCTGCTGTAGTCCAAGCCAGTATGAGGGCGGTTGGAGAAGAGTGAATAGATTTGAGCTATAATTGGGAGTGCTAGAGTGTTTCTGCAGTTCTTCCAGCTGAGGTGATAGTGTAACCACCTTCAATCTGCCTCAAGACAAGTCTAGTCATCTTACCTTGGAAGGACCAGGCCATCAAGCTATAAGCAGCGATTTAATGGTGACTCCTCCTAAGGAAACTGCCAGGCCAGGCAGAGCCTTTGTGCACTTTTTGAAAGGACATCCTTTTCTCCAGGCAAATACAGGTCTATGCCAGGGCTCATCATGGTTTGGCTGGTGAGGATGATCTCGCCCTGGGCTGGGTGCCTTTGTGCTGTGTACAGATCCGGCCAGAGGGTAGGTAGCAGCTCTGTCTTCTAGGTGGGAAAGGCCCTACCTTCAAAGCTGGAACAACAGAGACTTCCCAGACTCGTGGCAGTGCTAGGCACTGGGAGGAGAGAGGGGCTGTGGTTACAGCTCCCTTTAAAAATCCTTGATAGCGGCCAGGCGCGGTGGCTCACGCCTGTAATCCCAGCACTTTGGGAGGCCAAGGCGGGTGGATCACAAGGTCAGCAGATCGAGACTACGGTGAAACCCCGTCTCTACTAAAAACACAAAAAATTAGCCGGGCGCGGTGGCGGGCGCTTGTAGTCCCAGCTACTCGGGAGGCTGAGGCAGGACAATGGCATGAACTCGGGAGGCGGAGCTTGCAGTGAGCTAAGATCGCACACCACTGCACTCCAGCCTGGGCGACAGAGCGAGACTCCGTTTCAAAAAAAAAAAAAAAAAAAAAAAAAAAGTCCTTGATAGCTATGGGTGATCTCTAATCAAAAGTATCCCCCCACACACACCCAAATTTAACTTCCCTTCAGAGGGTGGCACGTCTCTCCATCACCACCACTCCCAATCTGAGTACCCGATGGAATCCCATTGCCTCACTTCACGAGTGGGCAAACTGAGGCCAGGGAGAGGGGCCGCTGCTTGCCTGAGGCCGTGGATGTCGAGGGTTGGGGCAGCTCTGAACCCCGGGTTGTTTGCCTCCCCAGGTGGAGCCCATGGAGATCCCTGGGCTCCAAGTGAACCGCCCACATCGGGTGTTCTTGACTGGCCGCCTGGGCAGGCGAGAGGAATACGGGCTGCACTTGGAGGGGATGCTCAAGTACCTCGGGAGGAGAAGCTTTCTATTTTGCGGGAGAGGAATTAGAAGCCCTTGGAAGAGCCCTCATCCCAGAAAATGAAAGCATAGCGCAGGCTGTGAGGTGTCCCCTGGCGGCGCCTACCGGCGCTGCGCGTCCCGCCGAGGCCGCGCCCCTGATGGAGCTGGGTCCGCCCCGCGCGGCCGCCCTCGCTTCCCTGCGAGGATCTGGAATTCGCGGGAGCCCCAGCCTGGCTCCGGAGCCCAGGACCTCATCGACCGCCAGGAATTCAATAGCAACGGGCCGGGGGAAAAAAAGGAGGGAGCTGAGGGGCTAGAGAGAGGAAAGGACTGGAGGAGGAGGAGAAATAAATGAGGCAAAGAAGCAAAGGCCGGAGAGCGGCACACTCTGACATTCATGAACTTCCAGAGAACCTTCTGGATCTACACTCCTCCCCCGCAACCCCGGATGTTTCTGGTCTGTCCTTGATTGGCCCCATCTATGTTTGTCTTAGTCCCTTGTCTGTTTCTTATAACAGAATACCTGAAACTAGGTAATTTGTAGAGAAAAGAAATTTATTCCTAATAGTTATGGAGGCTTAGAACTCAGGGGTGGCGGGGCTGCATGGGCGAGGGCCCTCCTGCTGGTGGGGACCCTGCAGAGTCCTGAGACTGCACGGGAAGCACATGGCCAGGCGGCTGGGCTGGCTAGTCCCGGCTCAGGACAGTCTTCCGCTTCTAATAAAGCTATCAGTCCCGCTTCTGTGATAACCCATTAAGTCATTAACCCACAAATGGATTATGACAGGAGCCTTCGTGACCCAATCACCTCTTAAAAGGCCTCACCTCTCAATATTGCCACACTGGAAATTAAATCTGTCTCTCGTCTCTCTCTCTCTCTCTCTCTCTCTCTCTCTCTCTCTCTCTGTGTGTGTGTGTGTGTGTGTGTGTGTGTGTGTGTGTGTGTGTGTGTGTGTGTATCTTTTAAGTTCAACTTCTATTCTAGAGTCAGGGGTACATGTGCCGGTTTGTTATATGCGTATATCTCATGATGCTGAGGTTTGAGGTATGATCGATCCCGTTACCCAGCTAGTGAGCACAGTGCACAATAGGTAGTTTTTCAATCTCTGCACCCTCTGTTCCTCGCCCATTTAGTAGTTCCCAGTGTCTATTTTTCTCATCTTTGTATCTCGGAGTGCCCAGAATTTGGCGCCCACTTATAAGTGAGAACACACAGCATTTGATTTTCTGTTCCTGCATTATTTCACTTAGGATAATAGCTTCTAGCTGTATCCATGTTGCTGCAAAGGACATGATTTTCTTCTTTATTATAGCTGCATAGCATTCCGTGGTATATATGTACCACATTTTCTTCATCCAGTCCACTGGTGATGGACACATAGGTTGATTCCATGTCTTTGCTTTGGTGAATAGTGCTGCAACGAACATACAAATGTATGTGTCGTTTTGATAGAATAATTTATATTATTTTGGATAGATACCAGTAATGAGATTGCTGGTTCAAATGGTAGTTCTAAGTTCTTTGAGAAATCTCCAAACTGTTTTCCACAGTGGCTTAACTAATTTACATTCCCACCAACAGTGTATAAACATTCTCTTTTCTCTGCAATCTCACCAGCATGTTTGTGTGTATGTGTGTTTACTTTTCAGTGATAGCCATTCTGACTAGTATGAGATGGTATCTGTCAGATGGTAAACACTCAGATGGCTTTGATTTGCTTTTTTCTGATAATTACTGATGTTGAGTATTTTTTCATGATTGGCTACTTGTATATCTTCTTTTGAGAAGTGTCTGTTCACACCTTTTGTCCACTGTTTCTGTTTCCTATAGATGGGATCTTGCTCTGTCGCTGGAGTTCAGTGGTGCAAGTATGGCTCACTGTAGCCTCAAACTCTCGAGCTCAAGGGATCCTCCCGCCACAGCCTCCCGAGTAGCTGGGATTACAGTTGTGTGCCACCACATCTGGCTAATTCTTATATTTTTGAAGAGACAGAGTCTTGCTGTGTTGCCAAGGCTGGTCTTAAACTCCTGGCCTCAAGCAGTCTTAAACCTCAGCCCTCCAAAGTGTTGGGAGTACAGGCATGAGCCACTGTGCTCAGCCTTGCCTACTTTTTAATGGGGTTATTTGTGCTTTGCTTGTGGAATTGTTTAAGCTCCTTATAGATTCTGGGGATCTTAGGTCTTTGTCAAGTGTATAGTTTGCAAATATTTTCATCCATTCTGTAGGTTGTCTCTCCACTCTGTTGATAGTTTCTTTTACTGTGCAGAAGTTCTTTAGTTTAATTAGGTCCCACTTGTCAACTTTTGTTTTTGTTGCAGTTGCCTTTGCGGACTTAGTCTTAACTCTTTCCCAAGGCCAATGTACAGAATGATGTTTCCTAGATTTTCTTCTAAGATTCTAAATAGTTTGAGGTCTTACATTTAAATATTTAATCCATCTTGAGTTACTTTTTGTGTATGGTGAGAGGTAAGGTTCAATTTCATTCTTCTGCATATAGTTGGCCAGTTATCCCAGCATCATTTATTGAATAGGGAGCTCTTTCTCCATTGATTATTTTTGTCGACTTTGTCAAAGGTCAGATGGCTGTAGGTTTGCAGGAGATTAAATTTCAAAATTAGTTTTGGAGGAGGCAAATATTCAAACCATGACAATATTCATTCATTCATTGATTCAATTCAATATCATTGAGTGCCAGGCCTTGTACCAGCTGCTGGTGTGCAGACATGAGCCAAGCAGGCCAGTATCTGTCTTTGTGTAGCTTAGACAGACAGATGGTAGTCAAACAAAATCCCAATACAAAATAAACAGAGATGAATGCTGAGGCAGAAAAAAACAGCCACTTTGAGCACATAATAGGGGGACATCATATTTTTGGTGGTCAGGGACCTTGAGGATGAGATAAAATTCTTTCCTTCCAACTTTTTTATTTTGAAAATTTCAAATCCATTAGAAAAGTTGCAAGAATATTACAAGGAATATCTTATACCCATTATCTAGATTTACTATTTAATATTTTGTCACATTTGTTCTCTCTCAATTTTTTTTTTCTGTGCCATTTGAGAGAAAGTTGCAGACATCATGACTCTTTACCCCTAAATATTTCAGCATACATATGCTAAGAACAAGCACTTTCTATAGAACAACGATGTCTTGTTCAATTAATTTCAGATTAACGTACTATTTGCATCGATATACAGACTGTTACGGGCTCAACTATGTCTACCCTAACAATTATATGTTGAAGTCCCAACCCCTAGTACCTCAAATTGTGACTATACTTGAAGATAGGGTTTTTTAAAGATGTAATTAAGGTTAAATGAGGTCACATGGGTGGGCCCTAACCAAAATGACTAGTGTCCTTATAAGAAGAGGAAATTAGACTGGGTGCGGTGGCTCACGCCTGTAATCTCAGCATTTTGGGAGGCCAAGGCGGGTGGATCACTTGAGGCCAACATGGTGAAACCTCGTCTCTACTAAAAATACAAAAAATAGCTGGGAGTGGTAGCACACACCTGTAATCCCAGCTACTTGGGAGGCTGAGGCAGGAGAATAACTTGAACCCGGGAGGCAGAGGTTGCAGTAAACCAAGATCATGCCACTGCACTCCAACCTGGGCAACAGAGGGAAACTCCGTCTCAAAAAAAAAAAAAAAGAGGAAATGAGGATACAGATGTGTGCAGGCACTGAGGGAAGATCATATGAAGATGCAGTGAAAAGGTGAGAGGAGAGAGGCCTCAGATGAAACCAAACTGCTGACACTTTGATCTGGGACTTCTAGCCTCCAGAACTATGAGAAAATACATTTCTGCTGTTTAAGCTACCCCATCTCAGATATTTTGTTATGGCAGTCTTAGTAGACTATGGACCACACAGACCACAGTCAAATTTTTGTAATTGTCCCAGTAATATTCTTTATACCTCTTTTTAAAAATCTGGGAACCGCTCAAGGATCACATGTTGCATTTCATTGTCAATCTAGTCTAGAACAGTCTAGAGTTTGCCCATAAATCTACAACAGTCTTCCCCACATTTTTCTTTATGGTCTGCCCTGCCATTGATGTCTTTGAAGGATCTGGGCCAATTTTCTTCTACAATGTCCGACAGTCTAGATTAATCTGATGGTTAGAATCCACTTTAAGATTTTTGGCTAGAGTACTTCGTGGTAATGTTGAGTGGATAAGGTAGGCATTGAAAACCAGTAGTGGGCAGTCTGGGCAGAAATGACAAATGCTGCTATTCACAGAGCACACACTGTGCAGGTGGCACTGCTACAGGCATCTTGGGTGTCCTGCATTCATGGAGGGAGGGCAGTGAGAGCCTGTGTATGTGCAGGGGAAGTGCAGGGCTGTAGGAGCACCACGAGAGTTCAGGACAGGTGGAAAAAGGAATTTAAGGATGGAAAAGGACAATTGAGGCCAGAATATAGAGATGATGAATGCCAAGTTAAGGCACCTGGTTTTATGTCTGAGGGCTTGCAGACTCAGGGACGTTTGTGATCAGAAAGCCCTGAGGGTTTGGATGCCTTGTCCAAATCACACAGGAGTGGCACGGCTGTAACTGGAGGCCAGGACTTTGATTCCTAGTTGTTGTCTATACACTATTGACAGTTTAGCTCACATGTTTATTGCATGGTTAGGATATTGCTTGGGAATTACTGAGGTCAAGCCCTGAGAAGAGCAAAGATAAGATACAGAGTTTGAGGAAAAGAGGTTGGTGGGGGCCAGGAGCAGTGGCCCATGCCTGTAATCCTAGCACTTTGGGAGGCCAAGGCAGGGAGATCACTTGAGGTCAGGGGTTGGACACCAGCCTGATCAACATGGTGAAACCCCATCTCTAGTAAAAAAAAATACACAAAAAAAAAAAAGGTTGGTGGAGTAAGGGCGTCTGTTGATCTCCAGAGCCAAAGTCTAAACTGAGATGCAGTCTATGAAGCATACCATAGTGCCAAATAACCATTTGCTTTTTTCCTTCCTTTTGTTCTTTTGCAAACTATATTCTCATTGGGTAGTTCATTTCACCTAAATAACACCCCTATCCACTGATTGATTAGATGTTCTCATTTGACAGATTTGAAAACCTGAGGCCTGGAGAAGTTCAGAAACTGCACAAAAAAGAGTTAGTGATGGGGCTGGGTGGCGTTGCAGATCTCCAAGGCACCCGTGTCTCTTGACATTTCAAATTCCATTACATTCCCTTATCTCTCCCCAATTTGCTGTATGAAAATGGGGTTGAGCAAAAAGATGAAGCAAACAGGAGTCAGACTCTAGTTTCCAGAGTCTTTTTTGAAGATAGCAAGTCCCTTTGCTTTTCAAACCCATTCATGAGCACCACAGCAGCTGTGCCAGTGAGGTACCAGGTTTGGACAATGAGCCTGGCTGAGCACAGGCCTGGAAGGATAGACAAACCAGGGCTCAGTGTGTCATGTGGCAGTCACTAGGTTCTGAGACACATGTGCACCCAGAACCCCTTCCCACTGAGCCAGGACCAGGGTGACAATGGGCCACTCAGCCACCAGCAGCCTGAGGGAAGAGAAATGATCCCATGGCTGCTGGCTCTGATGGAGGACCAGGCACCTCTGAGAGATCCTATGATACCCTTCAGGGGCTAAGCCCTGTAAGTGGGTCCTGAGGCCCTGAGACTATTGCAGGCAGCCAGGCAGTTCAGGCCTCTGCCCAGGGGGAAAGACTGTGGTGACCACAAAGGCAAGCCCCAGCATCTCAGAGCCAGCCCAGGTCATACACTGTGCTGACCACGACTGAGCTGTTGCATACCTGGTTACATCTCCAGGGTCTAGGATGGACCTTCCAGGAGAGGACACAGCAGGGACACAGGCTATCAGACTCGAATCACCCGCCTGGTCAGGTACCCCTGTCCTCAACAAATCAAGCCACTTAGTCACAGCTTCCCCCAGCTCATTCCCACACTCCCCTTCTTCTTGGAGAGGAGGGGCTGCAGCAATTTTACATCAACCATGACTTATTGAGGGAACACAGTACCAGCCTTCACCAGTTACTGAGTGAGACCCGATCCCGACATATCATAGTCACAGCACTAAATCTGAAGCTATCATAATCACAACACTAAAATGGAAGTCAGTCACACTGGGACTTTGAGGGTTGTGTTGATGGGGAGAAAAGACAAGAGACAAATAATCCCAGTGTCAGGCCTCTGAGCCCAAGCCAAGCCATCGCATCCCCTGTGACTTGCACATATATACCTAGATGGCCTGAAGTAACTGAAGAATCACAAAAGAAGTGAAAATGTCCTGCCCCTGCCTTAACTGATGACATTCCACCACAAAAAAAGTAAAAATGGCTGGTCCTTGCCTTAAGTGATGACATTACCTTGTGAAATTCCCTTTCCTGGCTCATCGTGGTTCAAAAAGCTCCCCCACTGAGCATCTTGTGACCCCCACTCCTGCCCGCCAGAGAACAACCCCCCTTTGACTGTAATTTTCCTTTACTTACCCAAATCCTATAAAATGGCCGCACCCTTATCTCCCTTCGCTGACTCTCTTTTCGGACTCAGCCCGCCTGCACTCAGGTGATTAAAGAGCTTTATTGCTCACACAAAGCCTGTTTGGTGGTCTCTTCACATGGACACGCATGACACCCAGTATAGTGCCTGGCTCCCAGCAAGAGTTCTGTAAGCTTGAAATGGAATACAGAGAGGAAAAGAAGGGACAGGAGAAGGAGGGAAAGAGGGGGAAGTGAGGAAGGAAGAAGGGAAGGAAAAGGAAGGGAAATTACTAGGTGATAGTGATCTAATCGCAATTTATTGCAATGCTTTGGGTGTCGACAGGAAACGCTGTGTTCTGATGTAAAATGGCCACACAACACCATGCTCTACAAGCGCACATAACCGCAGGCACACCGCTATACACACAACTGCCCATAGCCACATCCACCTGGGTAGACAGCCTCACACTACAGTCTCAACTCCCCAGTTCTCCATTGGTCTACAGGACCTGTTTAAAAGCACCCCTCCATTCCTGTCCACTCCCCACTCACCCAGACACTGGGAAGCCCCCCCACCAGCCTTCATAGCCCACAGCCACTACCACTCCATACTCAGCTCACATTCAAATGTACAACCACATCCCCCGGGGGTACAGCCAGATACACAAGCAAGATGCCTTTGTCCCCCCAAAGACTGGGAGAAGCTGGAAAGGACAAAAGGGAGGGAGACAAGGAAAGAAGCAGAGGAGACACTCAGCCCAAAGCACTAGATGACCTATGGGCCCTGAGCCTGCTTCCCTGCCTTGCCCCTGTAGGAGCAAAGAGAAGAACATTCCTTACAGGAGCAGGCATCCTACTTCTGGAAGAGGCCTTGTATATCCAGGTTCCCAAGCACGCAGATGTCTGAAAAAGCAATCTGACCCTCTGAGTAATCTCAAGGTATGCTTCCTATCTTCTCTGGTTCCTTGGAGAAGGGCAAAAATAATACATGTCATCTCATGTTTGAAACACCTTACTGACACTACCACCTTGTTATAACCATGTGCGATACTTTCAATCCATTACCTCAACGTACGCAACTTGGCTTGTCATTGCATTCTATGCAACCTTGGCTGGGAGAAAAGAGGTCTGGGTTCCAGTTCTCTGGAGGTCATTTAAACTCCTCCTGTTTCCAATTCCTCACCTCTAAAAGGAGAGGACACTCTAGGAGATGCCTGAGGCCCTTCCAGTTCTAATGTCTTAGGCTTCTACCAATCTAGAACAGTGCTTCTAATAGAAATACCATGTGAGCCACATAGATAATTTTAAATTATCTGATCACCACCTAAAAAAGTTACAAGAAGTACACTACGGGAGGCTGAGGGGGCAGATCACGAGGTCAGGAATTCGAGACCAGCCTGGTGAAACCCTGTCTCTACTAAAAATACAAAAATTAGCCAGGCATGGTGGCATACGCCTGTAGTCCCAGATACTTGGGAGGCTGAGGGAGAAGAATCGCTTGAACCCAGGAGGTGGAGGTTGCGGTGAGCCTAGATCATGCCACTGCACTCCAGCCTGGGTGACAGAGCGAGACTCTGTCTCAAAAAAAAAAAAAAAAAAAAAAAAAAAAGTAACAAGAAGTAGGTAAAATAATTTTGATAATATATTTTATTTAACCCCATACATCCAAAATATCAGTATCTCAACCACTAAGCAGTGTTTTAATTTTTTTTTTTTTTTTTTTTTTTTTTTTTTTTTTTTTTTTTGAGATGGAGTTTTGCTCTTGTTGCCCAGACTGGAGTGCAATCGCGCCATCTTGGCTCATCGCAACCTCCGCCTCCCAGATTCAAGGGATTCTCCTGCCTCCGCCTTCCAAGTAGCTGGGATTACAGGCACCCACCAGCAAGCCAGCTAATCTTTTGTATTTTTATTAGAGACGAGGTTTCACCATGTTGGCCAGGCTGGCCTCGAACTCCTGACCTTGGGTGATCCACCCTCCCCTTGGCCTCCCAAAGTACTGAGATTACAGGCATGAGCCACAGGGCCCAGCCTGTTTTAAAAATTATAATGAGATATGTTACATTTTTTTTCCTTCTACGTCTTCAAAATCCAGTGTGTGTTTTATTCTTACAGCACATCTCAATTAAGATGCTAAATTTTAACTGGAAATACTTGATCTGTTTTTAGATTTCATAAAATTTGCAGTTGTAAAAGGTATGACCCACATACCTAAGTTGTTCCAGAGACATTTAAAAATGTTTTCCAATAACCGAATCAAGCAGTAGGCTTTCCGCTCTTTTTAGTTGACAAGTAATAATTGTACACATTTATGGGTACAGCATATTTCAATATGCATATTTAGTGTACAATGGCCAAAGCAGTGTAATTAGCATATGCATCACCTCCAATATTTATCACTTGTTTGTGTTGCAAACATTCAAAATCCTCTCTTCTAGCTTTGTGAAAACATACAATAAATGACAGTTAACCACATTTACCCCACAGTGCTGCAGGATACCAGAACCCATTCCTTCTATTTAATATTGGTTTTTAAATTAAACTTGAATCAATATACAATTGTGACGGCATTAGTCACATTTCAGGGGCTTCACTGCTGCACGTGGCTTTGCATAGTGGGAATCACTGCATGGGACAGTGGGGAGGGGTCCCGTAGGTGTGACCCTCCCTGCCCTGTTCACACCCCCAACTGACTGCTAGTTCAGAGTGAGAGTGGAAAACTGTCACAGCTAATGTCAAGCCAGGCCACACCTGCTTGGCCACTTCGTTGTCTGCGTACCAAGGAGAAGCCAAAGAAGGGCAGGCCTATCTGGTCCCCGGGCACAGTCCCCATCCCCTTTCCATAGAGCTGCTGCCAACGTTTCCGCAGGCAGAGGCCATGTTTCCAGCTCAGACGCAAAGGCAAGAGGAGGCGGCAGGCATCTGAGCTTCCTTTTCTCACTCAAAGGAATGCCCACCAGGCAGCCAGCCGGGGCACAGCCCAGACTCTACGTGTCACTTTGGGGATTTGGGCTTTATTAGCACAAGTCAGATGCAGTGTGATGGGGGCGGTGGTAGTGGTGAGCAGGCGCTAGGGACAAAGTTCCAGGGGACGATGGGTGAAGCATTAGCACCAGCAAACAAGGTCAAGAGAAGGGCATATCTGCTCTACCATGGGTACAGGGAGAGTTCACAGATTTCAGAAATGTCACTTGGAACCTCACAGCACTGCTTGAGGGGAAGCATCGAAAGACACCGCCAGGACAATCCTTTTATGCCTTCTAGAACTGTGGAGAAAAGTTACAGCCAGCAAGGGCTTTACACTTTTATGTTTTCTTTTTAATAGAGATATGATTTCGCCATGCTGCCCAGGCTGGTCTCGAACTCTGGGCTCAAGCGATCCAGCAGCCTCGACCTCCCAAAGTGCTGGGATTACAGACATGAGCCACTGTGCCTGGCCGGCTTCACATATATTGTTATAATCTTCATGGACAAATCGAAACTCAAGTAACTTGCCCAAGGTTTTTCATCTACAAAGCTGAAATTTAAATTCAAGTCTATTTGATTCCAAAGGCTGCACTGAAGATTTAATAACACTTTTATTATTATTATTATTATTATAGATGGAGTTTCGCTCTTGTTGCCCAGGCTGGAGTGCCATGGCGTGATCTCAGCTCACTGCAATCTCCACCTCCCAGGTTCACGCGATTCTCCTGCCTCAGCCTCCCGAGTAGCTGGGATTACATGCATGTACCACCACACCCGGCTAATTTTTTATTTTTCGTAGAAATGGGGTTTCTCCATGTTGGTCAGGCTGGTCTCGAACTCCTGACCTCAGATGATCTGCCCACCTCGACCTCCCAAAGTACTGGGATTACAGGCATGAGCCACTGAGCCCGGCCAATAGTACCATTATTAATTAGTTATTAATAATATCTAATAACAGGTTATGTTTATTGAATGATGCCATGTGCCTGGCACCATGCCAGGTAGTTTATAGACTTGAACTAATTTGTACTCACATTTCTGTGAAGTATGATTTCATACCCATTTTACAGATAAGGAAAACTGAGTCTCAGAGAGGTCATGTAACTTGTCCAAGGTCTTGAAACTTGTAATAGAACAGATTCGAACCTGACTTCCAAGCACATGAGCTTAGCCTTGATGTACTGCCTCTTATGGGAATACTTATAGTGGCAGATGCTGCTGATGTCCCACACTGTATCTTCTTGGTCCACATCTGAGCTCACTGCAGCATCCCGCCTCAAGTGCCTGCATCTCTGCTTCTCTGCCTGAAGGCTTTCTTGGGCACCTGGGGAGCTGTGGGGGACTTAGCACCTTTGAGTATGCACTAGAGTCAGAGAGCTGCTATGACAGTGTTCCATAAACGGGTTGACTTAAAACAACAGAGATTTATTCTCTGACAGTTCTGGAGGCTAGAGTCTGAAGGCAAGGTTGATACCTTGGTGGTTGATACCAGCAAGGCCACACTTTCTCTGAAGACTCTAGGCGAGGGTCCTGCCTCGCCTCTTCCTGGCTCTTGGGGGTTGCTGAAAGTCCCTGGCACACCTTGGCAGGTGGTAGCATCACTCCAGTCCTGCCCCCATCTTCACATGGCTGCCTTCCTGCTGTATGTCCCTGTTCTTGTGTCTCTTCTCTTCTCAAGGATACAAGTCTTATAGGATTAATGGCTGGCTCTACTCCAGGCTGACCTCAGCTTTTTTTTTTTCTTTTGAGATGGAGTCTCGGCTGTGTTGCCCATGCTGGAGTGCAGTGGCACATCTTGGCTCACTGCAGCCTCTACCTCCCAGGTTCAAGCGATTCTCCAGCCTCAGCCTCCCAAGTAGCTGTGATTACAGGCCCTGCCACCATGCCTGGCTAGTTTTTGTATTTTTAGTAGAGATGAGGTTTTGCCATATTGGCCAGCCTGGTCTGGAACTCCTGATCTCAAGTGATCCCCCTACCTCGGCCTTCCAAAGTGCTGCGATTACAGGCATGAGCCACTGTGCCCAGCCTGACTTCATCTTATTAATTACATCTGCAACAACTTTATTTCCAAATAAGGTCACATTCTGAGGTTCCAGAAAGAACATGACTTTTGGGGGCACACTATTCAACCCAGTTCAGGGGGCAGCCTTCAGCCGACGGGGGAGGTGAGTGTGTAGCCAAATGCTCCAGCCACCCCATCCTCTGGTGGCACAATTCCAAGACGTGTTCCACATGAATTCCCAGAGGTTCCCCGGTAAGACTAAACCTCAACTGCCACAAGAGCCCTGCTCATTAATGTACCCATTATTGACTTTTCTTATTTCTCGGTCTCAATTTCCCTACTTCTTCATTTGGGCTTCCTAGGATCACCACCCAAATAAACTACCTGTCCCCAGGTTTTTTGGTTTTTTTTTTTGTTTTGTTTTTTGGCGGGGGGGAGGGCAGGGAACTCAAATGCATGACCTATTTTCGGTTAAAAGTGAAAAGAGATTCTTGTCTTCTGTCCAAGTTGGTCACTTCCCTGTGCCAAAGTGAACAGTAGCCAACATGTCAGGGTGGGAGTCGTATTACAAAACTGAGGGCGATGAAGAAGGAGAAGAACAAGAAGAGAACCTTGAAGCAAGTGGAGACCATAAATATTCAGGAAGACATAGTTTGATTTTTTTGGTTGATGACTCCAGGGCTATGTTTGAATCTCAGAGTGAAGATTTGACTCCTTTTGACATGAGCATCCAGTGTATCCAAAGTGTGTACATCAGTAAGATCATAAGCAGTAAGAAAGATCATAAGCAGTAAGATCATAAACAGATCATAAGCAGTGAGATCATAAACAGTGAGATCATAAGCAGTGAGATCATAAACAGTGAGATCATAAGCAGATGATAAACAGTGAGATCATAAGCAGTGAGATCATAAGCAGTGAGATGATAAGCAGTGAGATCATAAACAGTGAGATCATAAACAGTGAGATCATAAGCAGTGAGATCATAAGCAGTGAGATCATAAACAGTGAGATCATAAGCAGATGATAAACAGTGAGATCATAAGCAGTGAGATCATAAGCAGTGAGATGATAAGCAGTGAGATCATAAACAGTGAGATCATAAACAGTGAGATCATAAGCAGTGAGATCATAAGCAGTGAGATCATAAACAGTGAGATCATAAGCAGTGAGATGATAAACAGTGAGATCATAAACAGTGAGATCATAAGCAGTGAGATCATAAACTGAGATCATAAGCACTGAGATCATAAGCAGTGAGATGATAAGCACTGAGATCATAAACAGTGAGATCATAAGCAGTGAGATCATAAACAGTGAGATCATAAGCAGTGAGATAAGCAGTGAGATGATAAGCAGTGAGATGATAAGCAGTGAGATGATAAGCAGTGAGATCATAAACAGTGAGATCATAAACAGTGAGATGATAAGCAGTGAGATGATAAGCAGTGAGATCATAAACAGTGAGATCATAAACAGTGAGATGATAAGCAGTGAGATCATAAGCAGTGAGATCATAAGCAGTGAGATCATAAACAGTGAGATGATAAGCAGTGAGATCATAAACAGTGAGATCATAAGCAGTGAGATCATAAGTAGTGAGATCATAAGCAATGAGATCATAAGCAGTGATCGAGATCTCTTGGCAGGGGTGTTCTATGGTACCGAGAAAGACAAAAATTCAGTGAATTTTAAAAATATTTACATCTTACAGGAGTTGGATAATCCAAGTGCAAAACAAATTCTAGAGCTTGACCAGTTTAAGGGGCAGCAGAGACAAAAACGTTTCCAAGACCTGATGGGCCACGGATCTGACTACTCACTCGGTGAAGTGCTGTGGGTCTGTGCCAGCCACTTTAGTGATTTCCAGTTCAAGATGAGTCATACGAGGATCATGCTGTTCACCAGTGAAGACAACCCCCATGGCAATGACAGTTCTAAAGCCAGCTGGGCCAGGACTGAAGCCGGTGATCTCCGAGATACAGGCATCTTCCTTGACTTGACGCACCTGAAGAAACCTGGGGGCTTTGACATATCCTGGTTCTACAGAGATACCATCAACATAGCCGAGGACGAGGACCTCAGGGTTCACTTTGAGGAATCCAGCAAGCTAGAAGACCTGTTGCGGAAGGTTCGTGCCAAGGAGACCAGGAAGCAAGCACTCAGCAGGTTAAAGCTGAAGCTCAACAGACATAGTGATCTCTGTGGGCATTTGTAATCTGCTCCAGAAGGCTCTCAAGTCTTCTGCAATAAAGCTTTATCAGGAAACAAATGAACCAGTGAAAACCAAGACCCTGGCCAGGTGTGTTGGCTCACGCCTGTAATCCCAGCACTTTGGGAGGCTGAGGCGGGCAGATCACCTGAGGTTGGGAATTCGAACCAGCCTGATCAACATGGAGAAACCCCGTCTTTACTAAAAGAATACAAAATTAGCCAGTCGTGGTGGTGCAAGCCTGTAATCCCAGCTACTTGGGATGCTGAGGCAGGAGAATCGCTTGAATCCAGGACGCGGGGGTTGCGGTGAGCCGAGATTGGGCACTGCACTCCAGCCTGGGTGACAAGAGCAAAACTCTGTCTCAAAAAAAAGAAAAAAAAAGAAAAAGAAAAGAAAAAAAGAAACAAACCAAGACCTGGACATTTAACACAAATACATGCAGTTTGCTTCTGCTTAGCGATACCAAGAAGTCTCAGATCTATGGAAGTCAACAGATTATACTGGAAAAAGAGGAAACAGAAGAGCTAAAATGGTTTGATGATCCAGGTTTGATGCTCATGGGTTTCAAGCCCTTGGTAATGCTGAAGAAGCACCATTACCTGAGGCCCTCCCTGTTCATGTACCCTGAGGAGTCGCTGCTGATTGGGAGCTCAAACCCTGTTCAGCACTCTGCTCATCATGTGTCTGGAGAAGGAGGTCATAGCATTGCGCAGATACATACCCCGCAGGAACATTCCCCGTTATTTTGTGGCTTTGGTGCCACAGGAAGAGGATTTGGATGACCAGAAAATGCAGGTGACTCCTCCAGGCTTCCAGCTGGTCTTTTTACCCTTTGCTGATGATAAAATGAACATGCCCTTTATTTATTTATTTGTTTGTTTGTTTGTTTGTTTTTGAGACGGAGTTTTACTCTTGTCACCCAGGCTGGAGTGCAATGGTGTGGTCTCGGCTCACTGCAACCTCTGCCTCCCGGGTTCAAGCGATACTCCTGCCTCAGCCTCCCGAGTATCTGGGATTACAGATGCCTACCACCATGCCCAGCTATTTTTTTGTGTTTTTAGTAGACAGGGTTTCACCATGTTGGCCAGGCTGGTCTTGAACTCCTGACCTCAGATGATCTGCCCGCCTCGGCCTCCCAAAGTGCTGGGATTACAGGCGTGAGCCGCTGTGCCTGGTGAAGATGCCCTTTACTGAAAAGGTCATGGCAACTCCAGAGCAGATAGACAAGATGAAGGTTATCATTCAGAATCTCCGCTTCACATACAGACGTGGCAGCTTTGAGAATCCCGTGCTGCAGCAGTACTTCAGGAACCTGGAGGCCTTGGCCTTGGATTTGATGGAGGCTGAATAAGCAGTGGACCTGATATTGCCCAAGGTTGAAGCAATGAATAAAAGACTGGGATCCCTGGTGGATGAGTTTAAGGAGCTTGTTTACCTACCAGATTACAATCCTGAAGGGAAAGTTACCAAGAGAAAGCACCATAACGAAGGTTCTGGAAGCAAAAGGCCCAAGGTGGAGTATTGAGAAGAGGAGCTGAAGACCCACATCAGCAAGGGCACGCTGGGCAAGTTCACTGTGCCCATGCTGAAAGAGGCCTGCGAGGTGGACGGGCTGAAGAGCACGCTAAAGAAGCAGGAGCTGCTGGAAGCCCTCACCAGGCACTTCCAGGACTGACCAGAGGCCATGCAGCCACCCTTCCACACCGTGCCCAGGCTGCCTGGCCTTGTTTTCAGCCAGTTAAAATGTGTTTCTTCTGAGCTAGGAAGAGTCTGCCCAACAGAAGTCAAGGGACTTTAAGTTTTTGAGACTTTCTGTTGGCATGGTGATGGTGTAGCCCTCCCACTTTGCTGTCCTTACTTTACAGCCTGAATAAAGAGTCCTAAGTTTGTACTATTAAAAAAAAAAGTGAAAAGAAAATGAGCCTCAGGCCTTTTGTCTGTTCAGTATGCCTTATCACAGGCAGCTGGGAGGCTTTTCTAGGGTCCTGTAATGATGGTTTTTGCTCCATGTTGGTTTAAGCAGGTTTCTGGGGGCCCACAACACCTTAGATGAGTAGGTGGGAGCCTGCTAGGGAGGGCTGGGTTGGGAAAGTGGGATATATGTCTATAGCTGGTGCTAGGCTTGTGGCTTTACGTAGAATGACTTTGCTAACTTGTGTCATCGAGGTTGACGATTTTATCAGTTATTCCCAAGAAATAGTATAAACGTCAAGAAATGTTTCTCAAACCAAGGGAATCCAATGATAGCAACCGACGGAAGATCTAGGGAAGGTGGAACATATGGTGATAATGTCAATTGGGAATTTCTAATATCTAATATTCATATTATGCCATATCATCTATAGCATCCACCAGCTCTGTGGTTTTGTTCACAATGGGCTCATCCATCACCCGGTTCAACATTTCTCAAATGCACCCTGCCAGATGCTCCTGAGAAAAAAGGTTCTGTGATCCAATCACGTGGATGAATGCCAATTACTATTCACTCTTCTTGAAGAGGCACAATCCATATTAACATATTAAAGGTTCTGAAAACTTTGCTGTCGAAATTAAAATCCAGTTTAGCATTGCTTCCCATACTTATTTTGCTATGGAACCCTTTCTTCATGTAATACCTATTTAATCTGTCATAGAACTGGTACTCCACAGAATCCACTTTGGGAAGCCCCAATCTATTTAACTAGTGTGGGTGCAAAAATATTTTCTGCAGCCCACAGGGCTTCCTTTGCAGAGTGTGCCAGGGCACAACTGTCCTTTTTTGTCCACACCTCACCCCCAATCTCCAACCTTCCTTCCTCCTTTTTACTTTTTTCTCTATTTGGGTTTAGGTCACATGGATTCTTGGCTGTGGGCTAACTTCCCCACTGCCATTGCCTTGACACATTAAGTCCTCTTATCTAAGTCCTGCTTGGGGACCTTGGTCCAGCTGGGGTTCTGAGGGGCTCCCTCATCCCTACCTCTTCCAGGTATTAGAAGGGTCTGGAGACCCTCCAGGAGACAGATATCTACAAGGAAAGAATCTATCACCAAGGAGCATCCATGAGCAGCCAGCATGATTCAGATCCTCCTGCTTGGCTAGGGACACTGAAACTACTTTCCAAACATGGGGTCTGTTGTGGGTTTGTGTCCCCCCAAAATTTATAGATGTAATTCCTAACCCCAGTACCTCAGAATGTGACCTTCGGAAACACGGTTGTTGTAGACGTAAGTGATTAAGATGAGATCATACTGGAGTAGAGTGGGCCCCTCATCCAGCATGACTGGTGTCTTCTGAAAAGGGGGAATTTGGAGACAGGTGTGCACATGGGGAGAGCACTACGTGAAGATGGGAGCAGTGCCTCCACTACCCAGGAACTACCAGAAGCCAGGAGTGTGGCTTGGAACAGATTTTTCCTTAGTGCCTCAGAGGCAGCACAGCCCCGCCAACAGCTTGGTCTCAGGCTTCCAGCCCCCTGAATGTGAGAGAATCAATTTCTGTTGTGTAAGTCTATCCATGTGTTGTACTTTGTCACTGCCGCCCTGGCACACTCATCCATGGGGGAGAAGTCTCTGCTGCTTCTCCTCCGCATTCACCAGCAGTGGTTCCTGATCCAGCTCCCTCACAGTGGGAGGAGGTGGAGATACTGGAACTGATGTGCGGAGCCTCCCCAGTCCCAGGCCCTCTCTTTGTGGGGATGAGGTCGGTTCTCGTGGCACCCCAGTGGCTGTGTGGATAGACTGAGGACCCTTCTTCTGGTAGAAGTGTTTGTGTCCTCTTCCTGAGTTCCACAGTGTCTCTGACCTCTGACCATCACAGTCAGTGGGAGTGGTACTCTCAGCTTCCCTCTCAGGCCTCGTGCTCACGACTGACCCCTGACCAAGCAGTGAGGATGTCACCTGGCTGGGAAAGCATCACTGAGAGGGACAGTCCAAAGTCCTACCCAGAGGCAGAACGTGAGATCCCGATCCCTCCAGGACGCAGTCAAAGCTGCAGGCCTTCCCCGCCACTCAATCATGCTGCTTCCTCTGCATTTTGATTTGTTGCCATGGAGAGAAGCAGGATGCAGCTCCCTGCATCCAACACCAACAAAACCACTGTATCTGATAATTATTAATCAGATAGATAAGGGGTTTCTTAATCTTGGCACTACTGACATTTGAGCCAGATACTTCTCCTTGTGGGGGCTGTCCTGTGCGTTGTAGGATGTTCAGCAGCATGCCTGCCCCCTACCCACGAGATGCCAGTAGCAATCCCCCCAACCAAAAACGTCTCCAGACATTTCCAAATATCCCCTTGGGGGCAAAATCTCACACAGTTGAGACCCACTGAAATAGACCAACCTCAATATACTGATGCTACTCCGAGGTGCTTCCAATCCAAGGTCATTTCATTATTCAAGTGATTTTAGGTTTTTAAAATGTATTTACTATTGCCTGATCTCAAATATAGGAAAAACCTACAAAGAAAAAAAAAAGGCTAGAAGAAAATGTTAATCATGGTTGTCTCTGAATGCTGGGTAGTGAATTTGTGAGTGAATTGTCTCTCTATTTTTCTGAATGTTTCTTTTATTTGCTATAGTAAGCATGTACTAGCTTTATACTTGAAAATAATCTATTTGACTAGTGACCTAAGTATTTTCATGTTAAATGCAATAATAAGACCCTATTGTACACAGGATTAAAAAACTGGTTAAGTATAACCAAAGCAAAGTGATAAAGGAGAAAGAGGCACAGTTTAAATCTTGGCACTTGTACTCACTTAACTAGCCACGGGCATGCTGTTAGATCTGCCCAGCTAGGCTGAGCCAAGGCTGAGTGTAGGAATATTTGTAAAGCATCTAGAATAGTAGGGGTTCAATACATGGTGGCTCCCACAATTATTAGGCTCCCTTCTGGTTCAAGACTTGAGGGCCCTCTTTATCCTGTGCCTGTGCTGCTGCAAAGTCTTCTCCATAGAGAGTTACCAGCATGGACAT
This sequence comes from Macaca fascicularis, assembly GCF_037993035.2. NCBI lineage: Eukaryota > Metazoa > Chordata > Mammalia > Primates > Cercopithecidae > Macaca > Macaca fascicularis. Next base: position 101,979,504 of record NC_088383.1, on the reverse strand, counting down.
GGAAGGCCCAGGAAAGCCTCCCTGGGTAAGTGGTTCCTTTTTCCCAACCCTTCCAGACTCAGGGATTCTTCTAGAAGAATAATTACAATTATCATTTATAGTATTATTATTTTATCCCACATTTTTCACAGATGGGCTTTCTTCTTCTCAAACACCCTATGAGTTAGGAATAATAATCCTCTTTTCAGAGATGGAAAACCAAGCTCAGAGAGGTTATGCAACTTCTCGAAGGCTGCACAGCTGGTAAGCAACAAGAGCCAGCATCAAATAGTCCAACCCATTCCACCTGTCTTATTTTAAAAGGCAATACAATTGAAGCTCAGAGAATGAAGTGACTTGTGCCCAAAGTCACTCAGCTAATAATGTCTCGAAGAACAGCCAGGCTCATTGCCACCTTCACAGCACATGCCCAGGCAGCTCTGATTTGAGGGAGAAGAGAGAGGATGCCAATTTCACTAAACAACATCACAGTTTAGAAAATAAAATTTGGAGCCAGACAGCCCGAGTTCAAATTCTAGTTCTATCCTTACTCCAGCTGTGTTATTCCGAGCAAATTACTTAAAGTCTCTGGATTTTCTTTCTTTCTTTTTTTTTGAGACAGAATCTCGCTCTGTCGCCCAGTCTGGAGCGCAGTGGCACGATCTCGGCTCACTGCAAGCTCCGCCTCCCGGGTTCATGCCATTCTCCTGCCTCAGCCTCCCAAGTAGCTGGGACTATAGGCGCCCACCACCACACCCAGCTAAGTTTTTTGTATTTTTTAGTAGAGACGGAGTTTCACTGTGTTAGCCAGGATGGTCTTGATCTCCTGACCTCGTGATCCGCCCGCTTCGGCCTCCCAAAGTGCTGGGATTACAGGCGTGAGACACTGCACCCAGCTAAGTCTCCGGATTTTCATTTCTTCATCTCCAAGAAGAAAATAAGAAGATATTTAATAATAAATAATCCACATATGCACTTAGAATATTATAAGCAGTAGATAAACATTAGGTGTTAACAAATTTTGCACAATGAGCTACTAAAAAATTTGGCAGTGACTAAATCTTTTGTTCCTTTTACTGCCAAAAAGTATTTTTCCCATGATTTAAAGTAAACCACTATCATTGTGAAAAAATTGAAAAAGAGGGATATAAGTATAAAGGGAACAATAACAATCACCTGTAATGGCGACGAAATCAAAAACAACCACAAAGCCGGGCGCGGTGGCTCACGCCTGTAATCCCAGCACTTTGGGAGGCCGAGGCGGGCGGATCACGAGGTCAGGAGATCGAGACCATCCTGGCTAACACGGTGAAACCCCGTCTCTACTAAAAATGCAAAAAATTAGCCGGGCGAGGCGGCGGGCGCCTGTAGTCCCAGCTACTCGGGAGGCTGAGGCAGGAGAATGGCGTGAACCCGGGAGGCGGAGCTTGCAGTGAGCCGAGATCGCGCCATTGCACTCCAGCCTGGGAGACTAAGCGAGACTCTGTCTCAAAAAAAAAAAAAAAAAAAAAAAACACAAAAAGCTCTTTACTTTGGGAAATCTCAAACATAAAAATGAACAAAGGATAGTATAGGGAACCTCCATGTTCCCATCACTCAGCTTCTTTAAATACTAACTTTCAGCCAATCTTATTTCATTTATAGCCCCATCTGCTTCTCTCCTATTTCTACCTTCAACCTTTTGTGGCAAATCCCAGACATTGTATAATTTCATTTCCAGATATTTCAGCATACATCTCTGAAATATACAGATTCTCTTTTCTTAAATTATAATTCCAATATTATACCTTTTACAATTAATAATGTTTAATATTATATTACCAGGTCCAAATTTACTCTAATTGTCTCATAAATGTTAGTTTGAATCGGGACCCAAATTACATCCACATGTTGGATTGGTTCAGGTTTCTCAAATTTCTTTTAATCTATAGATTCCTCCTGCATCTCTTTTTTACTCCTTGTAATTCATTTGTTTAGGAAATTGAATTATTTGTCCTATAGAGTTTCCATAGCCTGGATTTTGCTGATTGCATCCTTATAGTATTAGTTCACATATCCCCTGGACTGTGTGTTTCTTGTAAATTAGAAGTTCTGTGTCAAGAATACATTATAGATGGTATGGTGGACTTCCACTGGGAGACATGTAATGTCTGTCTCTTAATCTCTCACTTTGAGAAGTGAACAGCCTTTGATGATCATAGCCCAGATCCACAAATTTCATCAGGGGTTACAAAAGAGTGGTATTTTAAACCCATCAGTACTTTCCATGTATTAGCTAGAATGTTTCTGTAAAGAAAAACTTACCTCATTGTGAGATATAGTTCGTCTAGGAAAAGCAAAGTAAATGCTTTTTTTCTTTTCTTTTCTTTTCTTTTTTTTTTTTTTTTGAGACAAGGTCTCACTCTGTTTCCCAGGCTGGATTGCAGTAGTACCATCATGGCTCACTGCAGCCTCAACCTCCCAGGTTCACGCAATCCTTCCACCTCAGCCTCCTAAGTAGCTGGGACCACAGGTGCATGCCACCATGTCCAGCTAATTTCAATTTTTTTTTTTTTTTTTTGGTAGAGACAGGCTCTCACTATGTTGCTGCCTGGTCTCAAACTCCTGGGCTCAAGTGATCCTCCTGAGCCACTGATCCCAGCAATGCTTGATTCTTTGTGGCCAACTTTCAAAATAAAGATCCTTGGCATCATCTAAAGTGACCAATGAGTTTTGTTGTTGTTTTGTTTTGTTTTTGTGTCATTATCCATTGGTATTTATATTATTAACTCAAAAACATTAAACATAGTTTACATGTTTTAGTCTATTGTAGAATGAATTATTAAAACTCAAATTATCTGAAGTTTTTCTTCTTTTTCTTTGTTATTAAGTAGTATTGGGATTAGTCGATCTTTAAAGGTGTGCTAGAATTTTCCTGCGAAACTGTTAGGGCCTGGTGCTTTTTGTTGGCGAGGTCTTCATTTCTTCTATGATAATTGGTCTGTTAAGACTTTGTGTCTCTACTGAGATCAATTTAGGTAAGTTACATTATTCTAGAAAACTATCCATTTCATCTAAGTTTTCATATATTTTGCATAGAGTTGAAAAAAACAGTCTCTTATGTTTTTGGTTTGGATTTCCTCTGCTTTGATGGTCCTACCCATCTACCCACACCCAGTATTTCTAATCTTATGTGTCCATTCTTCCTCTCATTTATCTTCTTGACCAGTTTAGTAGTTGCTTGGTATATTTTGTTGATTGTTTCAGCTTTAGGTTTAAGTTCTACTTTCTATTAATTTTTGCTTTCATCTTTATTAATTCCTTCCTTCTAGATTGTTTTGGCTCACTCTGTGGTTCTTGCTTTTTGAATGGGGCATTTAATTCGTTTATTTTCATTTTTACTAACATAGATATCTAATGCTAAACTTTTTCCTTTATTAATTGCATTAGTTGAATAGCCAGGACTTGATTATTTTTGTTTCCATTATCATTCTTTTCCAGAAATTCTGTAATTTCAAGTTGTTCTTCTATCTCTAACAGCTGCTTAATAACATGGTTTTTTCCTAATTTTCAGATAGAGTAGTCTTTTCAGTTTTTTTCTTTTTTCTTTTTGGTCTTTTTGGTTTTCTAATTTTGTTCATGCTTTGGTTTTTGTGGTTTTGTTTGGTTTTGTATTATTACCAGTTGGTATCTATATCATAAACTCAACAAACATAGTTAACATGTTTTAGTCTGTTGTAGAGGAAATTATGATCAGAGAGTATTCTCTTTGTTCTTTGAAATTTAATGAGGTTTTCTTTATGACCCAAAGTGTAGTCATTTGAGAAGGTGTTTTTGTCACTATCGGGGTCCAGGTTTCTACATACTTCTTTAAGATCTACCTTATTGATTAAGTTTGTATCTCCTGCATCCTTATTGTCCGCTTGATCTCCCTTGGATTGACAGACATGGATTAAAATCAAGTATTTGGGTTTCCATTTCCCCTGCATCTTTAGTTGTTAGGTGCTTCAACGTTAATAACTTATGTATCTTCAATGTGAATTGTTACCTTTAGCATTCTAAAGTCTCCTTGTTGCCTCCTTTAGTGCTTTTTGGTTTAAATTCCATCTTGTCAGCTATCAAAATTGTAACTGCTTTTAAGTTTTAATTTGCATTTGTTTTAATATCTTTTTCTTTCTTTTTTTAACCTTTCAGGACCTCTTGTTTTAGGTGTGTCTCTCATGTAGAGCAGTGTTAAATTTTGCTACATTAGCCAATGTGGAAATTCTTTTTTTAGTAGGTAAATTAAGCCTATTTACATTTTTTGATGTTATTGATACGTTTGACCTTGCTCTATCATCTTATTTTATCTTATTATTAACTTCAAAAATACTTTTTTATCCTTGAAACTTTTCTTCCAGCCTGTAAGCCCTTCACTGGGCAAAGTTCCACATAACTCGCTTTTCTTTCCACCATCCTTCATGCTGTTTTTGATGCTATTTTCTAGTTCACACTGATCATATATCCATCTTGTGATCCTAAAGCTTGGAAACCTCAGCCTGTTAAAACACTTAGAGTCAAAGCATTAGTCTGTGGCAGTGTGTTCCATCACGAATGAAGGAGTTGTTTAGAGAGACTCACCCAGGCTCGCTTGACATAGGAATGAACCCGGAGTTTGGAAATTAAAAGACAAAGGGTGTTAGGAGAGGAGAGAAATGCTTCTGGGAGCGTTTCCCTTTACTTAATGAATTACTAGGAGATTTGTGGCTACACAGCCCGTCCGGGTAAGTCTTTCAGCATGTGGACCCAGGAGTGTCATGGGCTTGCTCCACTATATCCTTGCTGCCCTTTCTGTGAACTGAGACACTTCCTGTCACCAGTTTATTTTCACTTCTCTCCTGGCAGCTGGCCACTGCAATCGGCATGCATTTGAAATCATTTGCTACTTACTTGAGAATTCACACTAGGGAGAAAGGGAAGAAAATAACCACTCCTGGGGACACCACAAAAGTCAACATTAATGAAAACTCATTTCCACTTTTTCTTTTTTTTTTTTTTTTGCCACCCAAATGACTGTGGATTAACAGACCCAGAGAATGCCAAATAAACCGTAGGATAAGAGAAAGAAAAGTTCAAGTCAGTTGCAGGGGTGCCTTAATGAAGCTGCAATCCCTTTGCTAGCCTCGTGCAAGCCAGTCAGCTCCGCGGTCTATCACCCTCCCTGTTGGTGTTCAGCGCCAGACTCATCTGCCCCAGGCAGAAGTTGCACATGTCGGGATTTTCTTGGGATTTTTCCGAAGAGTTTTGATTTGGTCTCAGATGTGTGGGTTTTTGTTGTTTGTAAACTAGAAACATAGGAAGTTGAAACTGAGAGGAAACCTCAGAGGAAGGCAACATCACAGCAAGAGCTTTGGTTTAAATAGTCTAGGATTCAAATCATAGCTCTGACACCGTGTGACCTCTCTGAGCCTCAGTTTCCCCATCCAAAGGATGAAGAATATAACACAGGGTTTTTTCAAGTCTTAAATAAGTTAATTTAAGTCAGTGGTCCTCAGGTCAGCAGCATCAGTATCACCTGGAAACTTGTCAGAGATGCAAAATGTCAGGCCTCACCCCAGGCCCACCGAATCAGAAGCTCAGGAGGCAGGTTTTGCAACCTCTGACCGAAAAAGCCTCCAGGTGATTCTAATGCGTTTGATAACCACTGGTGTAACTAAAGTGTCTAGCACATAGTCAGCAACATAGTAAGTCTTAGATAAATGGTAGCTCTTTGCATTGTTATTATTTAGAGCTCAACTCAATCCTGTGTTTATGGCTGGATCAACAGGGGCCCAGGGAGGTAGCAGTTTGCTCAAGATCACAGTAAATTAGTTGAATTAGTGGCACAGCTGGGGTTGAACCTGTATCTTCTGGTTCCTTCCTGTCTCTTTCTCGCCTCCCAGGAGACAGCCATAGTTGACTTCTGTATGTTTTCTTCTATAATTTTAATGTGCATAGATATAGGTATACAATGTAATAGTTATATATTATACATGTATATAGTATGTATTGTCATTCATATAATATATATAAGGGGTGTGTGAGTGTGTGTTTAGTAACACAAAATTGGGATTACACTGACTAAATGGATTTAGAAGTCAAATAGTACTGCTAGGTTTATAATTTTTAAAATAACTCCATCTCTCCCCACTCCCAATTCTTGTTCCCAGAGGTAACTACTTACTATCTTTTCAGCTATTTCTTATATTTTACTCCATTTTTATAAATTACAGCTTATAGTACTTTCATGATTTTTTCATATTATCCATTAACTCTCAGCTATGGAGAATGAGGATTTAGGTACTGCCTAATTTCTTAGCAGTAGCTCACTGTGCACAGTTTGGTAACACCTAATGTTTGTTGAGTACTTATTATATGGCAGGTATATTCTAAGTGCAAATGTAGATTATTTGTTCTTAAACATATTCTTTTCTTCTTGCAGATGAGAAAATGGAAGCCCAGAGACTTAAGTAGTTTGCTCAGAATAACATACGCTAGCCCCTCAAAACGCATGCATACACTATAGTGGACATATTTTGAAGTACCTCATCTTATTTATTTATTTAGTTAGTTAGTTTTGAGATGGAGTTTTGCTCTTGTTGCCCAGGCTGGAGTGCAATGGTGCGATCTCAGCTCACCTCAACTTCCGCCTTCCAGGTTCAAGTGATTCTCCTGCCTCACCCTCCCGAGTAGCTGGGATTATGGGCATGTGCCACCACGCCTGGCTAGAAGCACCTCATCTTACATAGACTCCTTTAACTCCCTCTCATCTATCCATTATGGTGAGTTCCCAAAAGCCATCAAAGTCCTTACAGTAGGAATCTGGAATTGGAATGGAGAAAGAGTTAGAATTTCAGGCTGTCTGGAATTGTCATATGTGTGCATTTGGGCACTGTGGGTAACTCTTTGCATTTGCCCCATAGACTAAATATCAGAGAGATCTGGTATGCAGTGAGAATGACATAGAGGTCCAGAGAGAAGCAGAGATCCACAAAACAAGAAGATTTGTGCAGACTTCCCACTTCCTAACTCTAACCCCCCATGAAAGTTGGCTCATTCCTACTGTTTAATTTAGTAGAATGTCCCTGAATCTCAATAATAAATTGTCTATCTTTGCTTTAAAAGTTCAAGTGTGTTTCTGTTCCTTGCCCCCAAACAAGCTCTAATGATTATATGATCATACATAACAGTCCCAGCTTAAGAACCCCTGCCTTAGGCACAAGAGCAGGCACAGAGTTGATAAGAAATTGGGTATATCCCCATTCACCCAGCTGCAGTTTAAGGGGTAATTAGATTGGAAAACAGGACCATGAGAAATGGAGAGGACGGAAACATTTTCCAGCAGCATCTTGTAGATGGATGAGATCTCCATTCAGTGCTTGGTAGGACCAGAAATCCCAGGAGCAGTTACGGATGACTGGGACAAGGTCATGTGGAAATGTAGGATATAAGTATGGTTTCGAAGGTGTCTTGGATTCAAAAAGAGAAATTTGGAACTGTTGCAGCTCTTGTGATCTAGCTGGTTGGGAAAATCACAGAATAACTTTAAGTTTCTATTTCCTGTGAATCTGTTGATTCTTCCTCAAAGATCAAACCGGCTTTGTGCAACCTAATAAAATGAGCTCATTCCTGGTCCAGTCCAAGTCAGGAGCTGCTAGCACTGAAACAACAACCCAAAAAATAATTATACAATTTTTATCCCTCGCTCCTCCCATAGTTCTCCTGACACTCTCCAAATTCCCATTCTGAGAAGGCAACTATTTTATTTATCTATTTATTTATTTGTCTACATTATTTGTTGCATAGCAAATCACCCCAAGACTTAGTGGCTTAAAACAACTATTTATGATCTCTATGGCTTATATAGGCCAGAAATTTGGAAGTGGCTCAGCTGGCCAGTTCTGGCTTGGGGTCTCTCATGAGGCTACAGTCAAATGTTGGCTGGGGCTGCATCATCCAAAGGCTGTACGAAGGTTGGAGAATCCAATTCCAAGGTAGCTCACTCATGTGGTTTGCAAGTTGATGCTGGCTGTCGGCAAGAGGCCTCAGTTCCTCTCCTCATGGACTTCTCTACAGGGCTGCTTGAGTGTCCTTATGCCATGGTAGCTGGCCTTCCCCAGAGTGTGCATTGCAAATATTAGAGAGAGCCAGGTGGAAGCTATATCTTTTTAATGACAGGCTTGGAAGCCACATAGCATTACTTCTGCCACACTCTATGACATTCTATATTTTTTTTGTTTTCTGTTTTTTGTTTTTTGTTTTCTTTGAGATGGAGTCTCGCTCTTGTTGCCCAGGCTGCAGTACAGTGGCGCGATCTTGGCTCACTGCAACCTCCACCACCCAGGCTGAAGCAATTCTCCTGCCTCAGCCTCCCAGGTAGCTGGGACTACAAGTGCCCACCAACATGACCAGCTCATTTTTGCATTTTTAGTAGAGACGGCGTTTCACCATGTTGGCCAGGCTGGTCTCAAACTCGTGTCCTCAGGTGATCCACCCACCTCGGCCTCCCAAAGTGTTGAGATTACAGGCGCAAGCCACCGTACCTGGCCAACATTCTATGTTATAAGTGACTCACCAACGGCTGACATTCAAGGGGAAGGGAATTAAACTCTACCTCCTGAAGGAAGGTGTGTCAAAGAATTTGAAGACATACGTTAAAATCACCACAGTAACCAACGTATCTGTTTCCATGGAAATAGAGGAAAAACTACTACAGTTCTTTCTTTATTTAATATTTGAATACTTACAATCAGGGAGGGCTAATAGGATTCAGATCATGTGCCAATTCCCACCTGTTGCAAGTGGCTTCCAGAGGCACTGTACTGCAAAATATTCTGAGGGCATATCATGAAAGAGTAGTGCCATGGTTCATTTGCCATATCTGCCATCATAAACCCTATATATCCCTACACCAGAGTAGGGAGCACTGGCACATGAGCCCAGAATTTCTGTGACAGGTACTTAGCCCTGCGATAGGGACAAATATGAATAAGACACAGGCCTAGCTCTCCAACTGTTTACAATCTATTTATTGAAGACTATGATGAACATAGTGAGCTATTCACTAAATTCCAGTACTCCCTTTGTTTCATAGTGATAAAACTATAGCTAGACACATGGGTACCCAGTGGATACATGTCCTAGTTTCTTATAGAGTTAGCTGTGGCCACGTGACTAAAGTTTTCTCCAAGGTAAGTAGAAGTGATAGATGCCACTTCTGCTCTGGTGCCTTAACACTGGCTATACCTAGGAGATGGTAAAGAAAAAATATGGAAAGAACTAAGGTCCCTGAATGACTGTATGGACTACAGGCACCAGCCAATCTGAAACCTGCTTCCTGAGTTTTTACATGAGAGAGAAATACATGTTTCTGTTCTTTAAGGAACTGGTCTTGGAGATCTCCTTCTTGTAGCAATTAATACAACACACACAAATGAGACATATAATAAACCCTGCAAAGTCTTCCTACAGTACAAGATAATCACACAAAAGACATCATAACCTCATGTAAGGACCAAATGAGTCATACTGAATATTGATGATACAAATTTAATAGCAATAGAACCTAATTGTAAACAGTAACTACTCATAGAATTCTGAAAGTTAAATGAGATAATATCTACGAAGTGCTTTGGATAGTGTACAGAATAATGTAAATGCTCAATAAATTTCAGGATGTTGTTCACATAAATTCAGTTATAAACACTGGTGGGGTGTGTTTTGGCACAAAGCATATATAACAAGAATCAGACTTTTTTGTACTTAAACACAAATTCTGTCCCATTACTTCGTTTGTTTTCTGGGGTAGGTCTATTCCTTGCCCATTAATCTGTTTATCTGATACGAAACCAGGACGATGTCTGAGTCAAGAAAGCTAATGTACAGCACAGATGTGGCCTTGGTCTCTAAGGAATTCATCGCAGGCGCAGGAGAGATGAGTGAAAACCTGTTCTTGACATTGAAAAACTAAAACCATGGAAGGAATTTAAAGCATTAGAAGTAAAAGCAGTAATTCTATGTCTGAGCCAAGTCTAAGTATTGGATGTGTATTAACGTTCATAAGCAGAGCTGCTGTATAACCAGCAATTTTTTCATGAAGATATGCACTTAGTGGAGAAGCACACAGTGCACAAATATATGACAGCAGAGAGTGCCCCTTCCCTGCTTCTCAAGGATCCCTCAGGAAGAAGAGTACAACGCAATTATTAGGAATTATATACTTGGTTCTTCCTCTGCATTACGAAGAAAGGCACTTTTTACCTTGTTCCTTCTGTGTGTTCTTTTGAGGCAGGGGACTCGGACAGTCACGGGACTAATATGTGAGAAATCGAGAGGAAGGTTGGAGGTCATGGCTGTGGGAAATTAGATGGAATATGTGGTCAGTTCCTCCTCTCACTGAGCTTACAGTCTTATGGGAAAGACGGATGCTCACACAGGAAAAGACAGAAGGTACAAATTATACACCCACAGCTAACAAATGGTTAAATCTCACAGCCCGGCCTGAATGTTACAGGAGGCAGAGAAAGGATCATGCATTGTGAACTAGGTTACACCCATTAAATATCAGAGCTGGAAGGCACCAGTGGCTTGGTATTGGTTTTTTCTTCTTGCAATTGGTAATAGCTTATTAGTCTAATTCCTGCTTGTATTGTATAACAATGCACATTCCAGAGCCAGGTAGAGAAAAAAAATTTACCATGGATCATTTTTGGTCTGGCTGGTAAGAAGAGGAAGAGGGGCTTATAAGAGAAAGCAAAGAGAGAACTTTTGTGTCTCTTCGGGTGCAATCCCTCAAAAAACACCCCCAACCCACCCCATACCACCTCTCCAGCCTTGGGTTGATTCTATTCTAGCTTCTATTCAAAGGGGATCAAATGAACCCATTTAATGTGTCATATGGCGTTCCAATATATTTGTTTTCACTTGTATATACGCTTTCACAGGATTTCTCTCTGGGATTTGAAACTTTCAGTGCTGCCTTCCATTCCAATGATGACTTTGTCTTTTGAAAGTCTAAGAAATATCCCTTCAGCTGGATTTGAGATGTGAGAGAGTCAAGTTGGGGTAAAAAAATTTTTTTAGCTTAAAAAAATTCTCAGACATTTTTTGCTAAGCCATAAATCAACAGTGGTTGAATTAAAACCGATCAAGCTTGGCTTGGGTTTAGACCTCCATGAGGTCTCTGGCTAAGCTTGAAGGGGAAAAAAAAATAAGTTAATACTAAAAAAGAAAAAAAAAAAAGGCTCCTGTGCACATCCAGTTGGAAGAGAGCAAATTCCACTTAATGAGAATCGGCCCTTTTAATCACCACAACAAATGTATCAACATAGCATTTCTTCCTGTTGGCCCCAAACCTGGTTTTCTGTTCTTTTCTTTACACATGGACCAAGACTGATAGAGAAGAAAATGGAACTTGCTTCGAGAATCCAGAGCCCATCTTTCAGAAACCGTGGCTCAGCCAGGGAATTGGTATCTAATCTGTAATATCAACTTCAGTGAGAACATAAATTGGTTGGTTCCTTGGTCTCTGGCTTCAAGGAGCAGCTTACAGACAGGGCGTCAAAATGGTCCACTCCCCAAGACGGAGTTCTGGGCTGGATGCTGGAAGGAGTCTTCATAGCATCCTGGCCCTCTCTCTTTCTCCTCAATGGGTCAAATCTAACAGAAACATCTTTGTTCATAAGGCCAAAATCTAAGCAGAAAGTCATTAGAAAGTCACCTGTGATTTTTCAGGGGTGGCATCTTCATAGAACCACGGTCTCAACTGTTTTGATTGCAAATCTTTTGGGCATTTCTCTGAAAAGCAACATAAAAAAGATTTCCAGAGCCATTGAATTTTTGAGGATACGTATTACTTCTCAGGCACTACAAGCATTTGATTCTGTGGGTCCCCAGTGTTGGAACTTGTACAACTTATGTAATGTAATCATTTTATAATTGCATGTGGGTTTTCTTCATGGTTTCTTTCTATTTTTTGGTAATTTTATTATCCAGGTTTAACGTTCGGGAACATATCTCAAAAGTAGCCCTACCCCTACCCCGACCTCAAGTTCTAACCATCAGTTGATCTGCCTTGCTTTTTTTTTTTTTTTTTGGCTAATGTAATGAGCAAAACAGTACTTTCATGAACTATTTAGACTATTTAAGTCCTGGAAAGCTAAAACTCAGAGAGATAGCTTGCAAATGTTTATATAATACAGAAAAATATCTATTAAGCTTAAAAATCTCTAGTTAATTCACTTGTCAAACATAACTGTAATAACATCACATAAAGAAAATGAAAAAGTTAAAGTACCAAAATAGGCTAGGTCTCTGACCTTGACTGTGAACCTATTGCTTTGGCTCTTTTAAGCAGAATTTCAAATGGAGAGGTCTTTAAAAGCACATCAACACTATTTTTTCTTTCTTTTTTTTTTTTTTTTTTTTTTTTGAGACGAAACTTCGCTCTTGTTGCCCAGGCTGGAGTGCAATGGTGCAATCTCGGCTTACCACAACCTCCACCTCCCAAATTCAAGTGATTCTCCTGCCTCAGCCTCCAGAGTAGCTGGGATCATCACAGGCACACGCCACCATGCCCGGCTAATTTTTTTTATTTTTAGGAGCGATGGGGTTTCTCCATGTTGGTCAGGCTGGTCTCGAACTCCTGACCTCAGGTGATTCGCCCGCCTCAGTCTCCCAAAGTGTTGGGATTACAGGCAGGAGCCACCATGCCCGGCCACATTAACACTATTTAGCTGCCTAGAAGGTGGCTAAAAATCACTGTGTCTTTGACGTACTTGCTAATTCTTTCTAGGTTCTCAGGGCATCAAGTCTCTGCTTTCTTTTTCTGAAACAGCCTCAAAAGTCCAGAAGCAACCCTCTCTTACTCTTTTCTTTTTTCTCTGTATCTTCTCTATCGTTTGTAGCAGAAGCCTATAATGTCATTTCACTTCTGTAGTTTCCAATTCTCTTCCTCCACATATGTAAATGCACAATGAATTATGATTAGGCAGAAAAAAAGCAACCAGATATGGTTTATCTACATTAAATGTAGGCATCCACCAATTCACAAATTAAATCTATTTCAAAAGTATGTTATTGGGGACTTAACATGCTCCGCTCCACCCCACCCCACAGAGACTGTGTTACACATGATATATACAGTCTACATGGCTCACGGAAGTATGTTTGCTTTTATTATCAAGCTGAGATAATATTACTTGTCTTCTAGTTTCCCATTATTTCTTTGAGTTACTCCTGGAATTCCAAATTCCAATGAGAAATCCAAACACAGGAATTACATCTTTCCCAGTGTAACCCCAGAAACTAGAAGAGAACTTCCCCTCCTCAAATGCTACATCTAATGCCTCAGTAGCAAAAAGAAATGTTTCTATCTGCTCTTCTTTCCCCCATACCAGTTCAAAGCCAAACGAGGAAGCATTAGAGCATTGTGAATAAGAGCTGAACATGGTTTCTAGCTCTGCTACACACTACCAGTGGGAGCTTCAGGAAGTTATGAAATCTCTCTGAACTTCAGTTTCTTCCTGTCTAAATGACAATGATAATATTTCTCTCTGCCCTAAAGTAAAGATAACAATACCCACCCACTGGCTTGTTAGAATTAAATTAGATAATGTATAGAACATCTTTAACGCACTGTAAGTGCCTGACGAATAGCAGCTAGGATTTTCACCCTCCTGATCCTGAGACCATGTGGTGGTGGGGAGAGTTCACTTCATCCGTGAGTCAGGAGCCTACCCAGGCCCACCTGTACAGTGAACCCTTTCCCCCAATAACTGCAAGTCAAATATAGGCAGATTTCTTCAGGTTAAAAAAAAAAACCAAAAAAAAACACTGGTTGTGTTTACCAATAGGGTTTGGCAAGCCACAGCTGCCAAGCCCTCCTGCCAATCGGGTCCAGCCACAAGCCAAACTGGCAGTAAATGCAGGACCCTCGGCCAGAATGGGGAGCTGGGGGAGAATAGGGGAACGCAACTGGTCAAACCTGTTTGACTTTCCTTAAATGAAAGAAAAATGGTGAGATCGGCACAATTGATGGCTGAAAAATAAACATTTAGGGCATCTTAACCACTCTTTAAATATTGATTCCATTGCTGGGTCTATTTTAAAAACAGTTTCAAGATATTATGCAGGTCAAGATTTTCCAATCTGCAGAAAGCAACCCATTAATACAGTATAAAATCAATTTAATGGGTTGCTATTGGCGTTTAAAAAATAATAATTAATTTTATAGAGACAAGGTCTCACTATGTTGCCCAGGTTGGTCTCGAATTCCTGGCCTTGATTGATCCTCCTGCAGCAGCCTCTCAAAGTTCTGGGATTACAGGAGTTAGCCATCAGTCTGGTCAGCATTTTTCAAGGAAATGGAATAGAATAGAAAACAACAGAATGCACCAAAACAAAGTAATGTTGAGTTTTGTTTCATGAAACTGGGTTAAGACACAAAATGAATTTTTATTGTGTGCTGCAGTTAAAAATTTTGAAAGTCACTGATATAGACTGTTTTGCTTATAGTTCTTAGAAAGGACAATTTTGCTAAAATATTATCTACATTCAGCAAGAACAAGTTTTATTTTTAAAGTTCTTCACAGAATCAAAAGTACTGCCTCTGCTTAAAAAAAAAAAAAAAAATTGGGGCACCAACAACTTGAGTTCTTGTCCAGAAAAAACTATAAACTTTCTCTTAGATTCTGAGAGGCTTTGGGATTCAGTTGTCCAGACAGACTATCAAGTCAAACAAAATTGGGATTTACCAGAAAAGTAAAGCAGATGTGGTTATATAAATACTGATCCAAATGCAGAGGATTAATTGGAATCTCATTGAAAAATGGGAGAAAATGATCCCTATGAATGAGAATGATGGGTGGGGGGTAAATGGGACCTTCTAATGGTATCTGGTACACAACAGGTACTCAATGAATATTTTTGAATGAATGAAAATGATCGTGTTACAGGGATAACCAGCCATGACTTTCAGATTGCACTGGGGTGGGGCTGGGGGTGTCCCAACCCACAATTCTTGAGAAGTTTGGCCACTAAAATGACATTTAGCAAGAGTGATGAAAAATAATGCTCTGAGTGAATACATATTCTGGGTGTGAGAGAGAGTTAGTACCTGGTGTTGGTTATTCTCTGAATTCCACCCACCCCTGCCCCACCCAATTCATTCTCTACTTTTTTTGGCCCTGTTCTGTATCCTGAGTGACTGACCTTCACCTCTGGCTTCCAGTTGGATTTGGTCAGCAGAGATTAGCAGGCTGGAAAAGAAAGAGGTCAAGATATTTCTTCTCTGTTCCTATTCCACTTCAGCACCCTGGTTCTCATAGAGGCTACATCCCTCCAAGACAATGGACGCCACCAGCTCCTTCCTCCATGGCTGTCCAGCCCTCTCCAGCAACAATGCTTCCTTTCCTTGTCACTTAAGGCCCCGGTATAGTCATGGATCCCCACTACTGCTAGTCTTTAGATGCCTCAGTTTCCCTTGGGAATTCCCTCAACACTGATCACTTCTCTATAATTGGTCATTTCACAAAGTGTCCTAATTTGAACCACCTGAGACTTATTCTGTTTTTGGACCCTGAGAAGTCCTGTATTTAAAGCATACATTAATTAACATTTTTTAAAATTGAAGAATGGCACCAAACTCATAAGCCAAGAATGTTTCGAAACACCATTTCTTCTATCTATAATAAATAAAAAGGCAATTTAAGCTCTTAAAGTGTTGGACTTGTTGTTATTAGTGTTTGGAAGAGAAGAGTGAGCATTTCATTGGCTGGGCTTCTGGTTGTTTGGTTTCTGGATAAAGAGAAATGTCTTGTGATGTGACATGAGACTTGGTTAGGCCCATTGGGCTGGTTGTCCAGGAAAGTCCGGGAGTGGGATTACACAGGCCTTTGGGGTGAGAGAATTTCTTAATGGGAAAAATTTGGTGGTAACTAGGGAAAGGGGAAGATGAATCTGGCTACCTTTCCCCCAGAGTTTCAGCGAGGAAGGGGAAATAAAAGAACAATCTTCAAGAAGAGTGCAGTGGGCAACAGCATGGCTGGAAGAAGTTCCTGGAAAGAGGCTGAACATGGTCTACACGGAGGATTCACCAGAGCCTTTCATGGCTGCAGTGGTGCTTGCTTCTCAGTCCCTCTCTTTTCTTTTATTCCTTTCCCCTTGGTGATATTGGCATCAGTACCACCTATTCCAGCCACCAGATGAACCCAGTCTCCCTCTTTCAGCAATAGCTTTCCTTTTCCTTTCATTTTCTTTGAGACAGGATCACACTCCGTCACTCAGGCTGGAGTATAGTGGCACTATCAGAGCTCACTGTAAGTTTAAACTCCTGGGCTCAAGCAATCCTCCCTCCTCAGCCTCTCCAGTAGCTGGGATTACAGACGTACATCATCATACATGGCTAATTAAAAAAAAATTTTTTTTTTAAATTTTTGTAGAGATGGGGTCTCCCTGTATTGCCCAGGCTGGTCTTGAACTCCTGGGCTCAGGGCATCCTCCCACCTTGGCCTCCCAAAGTGCTTGGATTACGGGTGTGAGCCAATGTGCCCGGCCTTCTTTTACTATTATTGGACTTGTAGATTTGAGTATTTTCCAGTATTTTGTTTCTAACCCAGCACATCTAAGGTGATGGAGTGATTGGTACAATCAGAGGCCAGGTATAAACCAAAAATAACCTGGGGTTAGTGACAGCAGGAAGTCAGAAGTCTGTCCTCAAATGCAAGAGCTCCCTGAGTGCAGGGACCACATCTATCTTGTTCATTGTTGTTCTCCAGTGCAAGGGTACATAATAGATGCTCACTAAATATTTACATAGTGCAGGATGGTTTCAGAAACCAACTGACAGCTTATTCAAAACCTCTTTGGCCTGAGCAATGAACCTAAAGGTGAGGTGGGCAAACTCTAATGAAAAGCATATTTCCTTAAATGTAAGGGACATTGTGACTCTAACATGATATAGTTACATCTTAACTTGAAACACTTCACCAAAAATTAGAGCCTCCACTGAGGAAGTTCCTTGGACCTACAGAGGCTCGGGTGTCCCCTCCTGCCCCTCTTCCCAGATGAAAGGGAGCCCATCTGGCACAGGCTGTAAACCAGATGTGCTGCAGCAACCAGCATAAAGGTCTCCCTGTGCTCACAATTCCTGTCTAGGAAGTCAGAGAACTTTTGGGAAATGCAGAGAAATGGCCAAATTGGTTTGCCATGGAATGTACAAACCCAACTGACCCCATGATTGGATTTCATCCTCTGACCACAAGAGTGCCAGGCAAGGGAAATGACTGAAGTTTTCCCCCATCTAGGGCCCATTAAGACAAACTGATTGACTTTAAACTTTCAGGTTTTAATTTGCCTTCTACCCACATGGCCCCTTGGGAAGGTGAAAATAGCCCTTCCCCCTAAAAACTGGTTTAACTCTTTTTCACTTTGGTTTCTTTGAAGATGGTATTATATGATGGAACTTATTTTAAAATATGTATTATTTTTCTAATTGTAAAAGAGGTAACATACTTATGTAGAAAGTTCTGGAAATCCTAAGAAAATATTTAAAGTAACATTTAAAAAAATCAACCGCTATCTTTCCACCCAGAGATAATCTCACAGTTGATGTTTCGGTATACTTCTTATTAGATTTTTTATGTAAATATACTCGGGTGTGGATATGTACTTTAAAAATCAGGACCAACATTTTTCTAGCAAAAATTACCCTGTTAAAAGAAATTACCTAAAATTTATGAAATTACCCAAAATATTAGGTAAAATACAGGGAAAATTACCCACAATATAAGAAATTACCTAAAATTTTCTAGCATAAATTATCCTGTTATAGAAAACCCCATAGTCTTGGCCCAAAAGCTCCTTAAGCTGATAAACAACTTTAGCAAAGTCTCAGGATACAAAATCAATGTGCAAAACTCACTAGCATTCCTATTCACCAACTATAGTCAAGCCAAGAGCCAAATCAGGAACACAATCCCATTCATAACTGCCACAAAAAGAACAAAATATCTAGGAATACAGCTAATCAGGGAGGTGAAAGAGCTCTACAAGGAGAAATACAAAACACTGCTCAAATAAATCAGAGATGACACAAAGAAATGAAAAAACGTTCTATGACCATGGATAGGAAGCATCAATATTGTTAAAATGGTCATATTGCTCAAAGCAATTTATAGATTCACTGCTATTCCTATTAAACCACCAATGACATTCTTCACAGAACTAGAAAAAACTACTCTAGCCTGGGTGTGGTGGCTCACGCCTGTAATCCCAGCACTTTGAGAGGCCAAGGCAGGTGGATCACGAGGTCAAGAGATCGAGACCATCCTGGCCAACATGGTGAAACCCATCTCTATTAAAAATACAAAAATTAGCGGGGTGTGGTGGCATGCACCTGTAGTCCCAGTTACTCAGAAGGCTGAGGCAGGAGAATGACTTGAACCCAGGAGGCAGAGGCTGCAGTGAGCCGAAATCGTGCCACTGCACTCCAGCCCAGCAACAGAGCAAGACTCTGTCTCAAGAGAGAAAAAAAAAAAGGAAAAGAAAAGAAAAAAGAAAAAACTACTCTAAAATTCATATGGAACCAAAAAAGCCTGAATAGCCAAGACAATTCTAAGCAAAAAGAAGAAAGCTGGAAGCATCATGATACCTGACTTCAAACTATACTACAGGACTATAGTAACTAAAACGGCATGGTACTAGAACAAAAACAGACACATAGACCAATGGAACAGAATAGGGAACCTAGAAATAAGGCTGCACATTTACAACTATCTGATCTTTGACAAACCTGACAAAAACAAGCACTGGTGAAAGGACCCCTATTCAATAAATGATGCTGGGATAAATAACCGGCCATATGCAGAAGATTGAAACTGGACCCCTTCCTTACACCATATACAAAGATTAACTCAAGATGAATTAAAGACTTAAATATAAAACTAAAAACTATAAAAACCCTGGAAGACAACCTAAGTAATACCATTTTGGACATAGAAATAGGCAAAGATTTTATGACAAAGACGCCAGAAACAATTGCAACAAAAGCAAAAATTGACAAATCATATCTAATTAAACTAAATAGCTTTTGCACAGCAAAAAAAAAAAAAAAAAAAAAAAAAAAAAAAAAAAAAAAACAGTCAACAGAGTGAACACACAACCTACAGAATGGGAGAAAAGTTTTGTAAACTGCATCTGACAAAAGCCTAATATCTAGCATCTATAAGGAACCTAAACAAATTTATAAGAAAAAAAAAAAACCATTAAAAAGCAGGCAGATGACACAGACACTTTTCAAAAGAGGACAAACAAGCATCTGAAAAGCATATAAATAAAAGCTCAACATCACAGATCATTAGAGAAATGCAAATCAAAATCACAATGAAATACCATCTCACACCAGTCAGAATGGCTATTATTAAAATGTCAAAAAATAACAGACGATGGTGAAGTTGTGGAGAAAAATGAATGCTATATACTGTTGGTGGGAGTGTAAATTAGTTCAGCCATTGTGGAATATAGTGTGGTGATTCCTCAAAGACCTAAAGACAGAAATACTATTTGACCCAGCAATCACATTAATGGGTATATACCCAAAGGAATGTAAGTTGTTCTACCAAAAAGACATATGCATGTGTATGTTTATTGCAGCTCTATTCACAACAGCTAAGACATGGAATCGACCCAAATGCCTATCAATGATGGGCTGGATAAAGAAAATGTGGTACATATACACATGTAATACTATGCAGTCATAAAAAAGAATGTGATCATGTCCTTTGTGGGGACATGGATGGAGCTGGAGTCCATTATCCTTAGCAAACCAAGGCAAGAACAGAAAACCAAATACCACATGTTCTCACTTATAGGTGGGAACTGAACGATGAGAACGCATGGACACACAGAGAGAAGCAACCCTCTTAGAGGGCTGGGGGTGGGAGGAGGGAGAGGATCAGGAAAAATAACTAGTGGGTACTAGACTTAATGCCCGGGTGATGAAATAATCTGTACAACAAACCCCCATGATACAAGTTTACTTATGTAGCAAACCTGCACACGTACCCCTAAACCTAAAATAAAACTTAAAATAAAAATCAGGACCAAATTTTTTCTAGCATAAATTACCCTGTTATAAGTGAACATCCTAGAACAAACTTTCTCTACACCTCTGTCTGTATTTCCCCATGCTTTATTCATGAACCAACGTTTTTGAGGCTCTTGATACATATTGTCAAATTGTCCTCAAGGAAGATTGTACAAATTTTTGCTTTACCTGCTGGTTTGATTTTATTTTTCTTTTCTTTTCTTTTCTTTTTTTTTTTTTTTTGAGACAGTCTTAGTCACACAGGCTGGAATATAGTGGCATGATCTCTGCTCACTGTAACCTCCTCCTCCCAGGTTCAAGTGATTCTCATGCCTCAGCTCTCCCAAGTAGCTGGAATTACAGGTGTGCGCCACCATGCCCAGCTAATTTTTGTATTTTTAGTAGAGACAGGGTTTCGCTATGTTGGCCAGGCTGGTCTTGAACTCCTGGCCTCAAGTGATCCTCCCGCCTTGGCCTCCAATTTTATTTTTGAAGGAAGTTTGCCTCCTTCCCTCAGAGTGTTTTGTAAGTTGAAATTCTAGGGCAAATTCTAGGGCAACCTGTCTGTAACACGTGATGGAGTCCTCCGTGCACTTACAGGTGCAGGCGAAGAGATAGGTTAGACCATCTCAGGAGTGCTTTCCATCCAAATACCTATGACTCCATCCATGAATCAAAGACTGCTCTCAGGAATCCTCAATCTCCAGCCCTCTCATTCATTTAGGTATCCAAGGATGGTTTTTGTTTTGTTTTGTTTTTGGCACTATTAACATGTATTTTATTTATTATAAGCTCCAATATTTAAACTGAACCAAATAAACATTAACTGAGGGAAAAGATTTGGTGTTTAGTCTGGCAACAATAAAATACCCAGCTTGGAATAGGCAGACAGGACTTCACACATCTCATGAAAGGTCACAGTAAGGTGTATCCTTACTTTGGATGTGTCCAAGTTAGGCAACAAATCCAAATTTCTCAATAAGGTAAACATTTGGTAGTTTTTAGGATGGCTTAGTGTCTGATTTCCCTTTTGATATTTTGTGGGGAATTTCCTACCATATGAACCTTGGAACAGTGTTTTCCTTTCTCCCAAAAGCCAAATACTGAATTTCCCAGCATCCTTTGCACTAGGGCGAGGGCATGGGGTCCAAACTGGCAGAAGCAGAGTGCCCACTTCAGACACAGAATTGGGAGCTGGCAACTCATGAAGCAAGATAAAGGGAATTATTTCTGCAGCCACAGCAGTAGTACCAACATCCAGTTTTCAAATGGCTGCAGTGGTGGCAGCAGCAGCAGTCGCTAGGGTCCAGAGCTAGTGGTACTGGTGAACAGTTCTGCAATGTGGATTTGGCTATAGTCTTTAGAGCATGTATTCCAAGCCTGTTTCTGCCCTGTTTTCCAAGCTCATCCCCTAACTTTCCCAGTGATTCTATGATCTCCCCGATATCCTTCTGATAAACTTCTTTTCTGCTTAAATCATTGTGTTACTTGCAATCAAGAGCTCTGATATATTAATAGCCTCTTCAGTCTTAGTGTGGTCATCTATAAAATGGGATTATGGGTGCTGCCTCAGAGTACTGAGAGGAGAACTAATGAGAGAGCACATGAAGGCCCCTAACCCTACATCATGTATATAGTAGAAGCTCAACACAATGTCTAGTGGATTGTCACACTTATTTTCCATTTTGGGCCTCTCAGTTTACCTCAACCATGGATATCAGGGTGTGTTGGGGAGAAGAAAATCAAGCCATTTTACTCACAGTTGTAAATATCACCATCATTGTCTTGATTGTGGCAGTTATTCATTTATCGAGTGCCCTATTGCATGCCCAGCACTGTGCCTGGCAACATATATATCCTGCTTCTAATCCCTGTAACACTGCAAGGTACATATCCTTCCCATTTTTCAGATAAACAATCTGACATTACAAATGGTAAGTTTTCACGATGAATTTAAGCCCAATGGAGCAGAAACTGCGCAAAAGGAATTGTGCAAAAGTTTACAGCCTTCTCAGAAAAACTAAGGAACTTGAAATGCAGCTATATTTAGACATCCAGACATAACCAGTTTAACCATTTTGACCGAATCAGCACTATTAAATGGTTTGGTTGAGGTTTCAGACTAGAAACCTTGACCCAGAATCCTGTGACTTAAGTCAAAGAGACTGAATAGTTGTGCCTGTGTTTAGACCCTGGAATATCAATGGGTGCAGATGATGTTTATCAGAACCATCTTGAGAATTCTTTCAAACCACACATACCTGTCCTCCCCTCCTCCCCAAAGAGAAGGGACTGAGTGGCAGTTGCTGATACAAGAAAATCCTGAGACCAGACATAGATGCCCTGCAATTTGGGGAAACAGAAGGGAATTTTTCTTTTCCCATGAAGACTCATAGTCCAGCTTTACTGTCTCTAGGCACTAGGAAAAAAAGAAATTTCAAAGGTCAAAAATAAAAGTACTCGTTTTGCACAGTGCCACTGGAGTGACACTGCAATGACGGGAAAATGTGAACTATGTGAGGGAGGGCGAGTTTCGCATGCAGGCAGACAGGCTCTTCTCAATGCAGGGAGTCCAGAGCCCCAGGCGTCTGGAACCCACCAGGCGCCTTCACCCACCCGGGGAAGCCTGGTGCCTTTGCATGTCTTAAAAGCCAGTCTATATTTTGGCTCCTGGAATGAAAAATCACACCAAAAGAAATGCCTGATTTTTATTAACTAGCCTCAAAAAGAGTCTTTCACTAATTCGGGGGAAAGTATTTTGCTTGAGTGCTATCCCACTTTGGCAAATGTGATCTGGAGGGGTTGGCTTTAAGGGGTTTTGCCCTGGGCAAATGTTTGAGCACAAACACCCTGCTGACTCCAGGGACAATTTAAAGGCGAGGGAAGAGATTTCCTTGAATCGATATGGTAGAGCCAAAATAAATGGCTACTCCTGTTCTCTTGAGAAAACATTATTATGATTTTTTTTTTTTTTTTTTTTTTTTTTTCACAGAAGAGATCCCTGATGCAATTGACCAGCGAGAGCACTAGGAGGCCTGGTTCGGGATTCAAAGAGGCTGGGCCTAGTCCAGAAGCCTCTGAAGCCGGTTGCTCAGCCGCCATGTGCCTGGAGCAAGTGAAGGGGCGGAAGTGGCTTTGGATCTGCGCCACCCTCGCAGCATGTGAACAGGCCTGGGTTTTGACAGATTAAAGATGGCTCCTGCAGACAGGGCAGGAGTGGGTGGTATCAGAGCTTTTACCCAAAGCTCTCCGTCAACTGCAGCAAAGTGAAAACGCACATGGACAATCCTGGATCAGCAGCAAAGATTTTGGAAGGAAATGTTAGTGAAAAGCCAGAGCAGGAGGCCAGAGCAATAAATCAGGCCGGGAGAAGTCTGAGTTGAAGGATGCTGCTGCCTGGCCTATCACTCCCCGGCCAGCGGAAGCACACGTGGGTCGCAGCCGGCGTTGACTCTAGCACCCTGCCAGCTTATTCTGGCTCCAAGAAAATGAGAACATCTTGGCTAAAGATGTTGGGGACAGTGAGTGATTTTCAGTAAAAAAAAAAAAATTTACTCGAAGGGAAACCAAAGGCCTGGGGCCTCTCGCTTTAGACAAAGGCGCTAACTAAAGCATGATGGCCAGGAACTAAGGCTCACAGGAGAAGAAAAGCTGATGGAAAAGAGAAAACCAGGGGAAAGAACCAGTCTCCATCTTTCAGGGATGTTTTCTTGGGTACCACACTGATGATGATTTTTAGAAAATTAATAGTAAAATGCCAACAAAAACTCCCTAGTCGCTATTATAAGGTGGTTAAAAGCTCAGGATTGATTGATCAATTGATTATTTGAGACAGAGTCTTGCTCTGTCACCCAGGCTGTAGTGTAGTGGCACAATCTCAGCTCACTACAACCTCTACCTCCCAGGTTCAAGCAATTCTCCTGCCTTAGCCTCCCGAATAACTGGGCTACTGGCACGCAGCACTATGCCCAGCTAATTTTTGTATTTTTAGTAGAGACGGGGTTTTACCATGTTGGCCAGGCTGGTCTCAAACTCCTGACCTCAGGTGATCTGCCTGCCTTGGCCTCCCAAAGTGCTGGGATTACAGGCCTGAGCCACCGCACCTGGCCCAAAAGTCCAGGATTTAGATTCAGACCTCTGAGCCTCAATTTCTTCATCCATATAATAGGTGCAATAATTCCTGCTTCATGATGCAAGGATTGTCCAAAGCACAGGGCCCTGGTGTGGCAGCTGAGATCATTTGTAACCACTTCAGAAAAGTGTTTCCAGAAATCATGGCAGTTAATGGGAAAGAGGCCTCATTCTTCCAGATTTCTTTGTGAGTGGCCAAGGAGAAAGCAGAGAAAAATTAGCTAATTGTGTTGGTAAAAAATTGATCCACATTAAAGAGAGAGAGAGAGAGAGAGAATCCACTTTGTTCTTAGCCTCTGCCTCTTCTAATTTAACTCACCTTGATGCCAGAGTGACCTTTATAACCCCAGATCTCTCTGATCAGGTCTTTCCTTTGTCCAGAATTTGCACTGGTTCTTCACACTCTAAGGGAAAGGTCTTATACACTGCAGCCCTAGCCTCCCATTCAAGTCTCAAGCACCACCTCCTGTGGTTCTCATGCAGGGAGGAGCTGGCCGTCTCCCTCCACTATGTCCACATCCAGGGACTTTTGCAAATGATTGGAAGCCTGTGCTTGTCGCTGCAGGCGGGCTTGATGGGAAAGGGACGTAAACTGTATGAGGTGTAATTGCGATGTGGCAGTCTATCACCGTCCTGTACCAAATGCCAATAGCAGCCCTGCTGAAGAACCCTGGGCCCCTGTGAAATAGAGTTCATGCCTCTGGTCTTTGTTCCTGCTGTGTCTCCTGCCTGGAGTGTTCTTGCCTTCACTCCACTCCACCAAACTTGTTCTTCCTCAAAGGCCTAGTTCCATACTGATCTCCACTAGGAAGCCTTCTGAGGGGAGATCAGTCCATCTACACCCCCAGTAGCAGAGCTACTGGTTTGTTCCTAAGTACTCCTCTGAACCAGCCACTGTGGGGCCCCCATTCACACTGGATTAGTTGACACATCTACCTCCCCCTTCCCAAGGGTTGAGAAGTGGTCCTCCTCATCTTTGCACCCTCAGAGCCTAGCACAGTGCTCAGTACTTACTGAAAAGAGGAAGGAATGATAACCTCCAGCTGTTCTTCTTGTCCATGAGCACATGTCAACAAAGTCTACAGGACAGGACTCTATCTTCTCCAGGAAACAGCACAGGAGTAAGATTAACTGAAATCACATTGCTAGCATGCTCACACTTCTTCGTTGAGAGCTAGGTTGCTGAGACATCTGCTCTTCTCTTTATTTTTTTCTGTGAATTGAGTTATTTTTTCTGGGTCATTAAAAGTTGTTTAATTTGGTTAATACTGGGTCATTAAAAGTTGTTTAATTTGGTTAATACCTTATTTATTTAATAATAGAGTCTACCCTGGAAGTCAAGTTCAGGAACTGGGAGGCAGGGTTGCTATTTCTTTGATAGAGATCTCCTTGGCTCCAGTGATCTTAGTGCAGGCACACTCTAGGAAACAGACTCAAGTTGAACATTTGGATTCCTTGGGGAGGTGCTATCATGGTGGAGACAGACATATAAATAGCTATATATGAAGCAGAAGGTTGTTAGTGCTAAACAGGGAGAAGCACAGTGCCAGAAGAGAAGTGCTAAATAACATGTGGTGAGTGAATAGAAACCAGCAATCAGTTTGAGAATAGAGGAGGCAGCAGAGACACAAGTCACTCAAATAATGATCATCTTTGTGTTAGCTTAGAAGCTGGTCCAAATTGTGATTATGACATTTGATTACTGACATTAATTACTTACTAGATTCATGTCCTTCCATCCATTCTGCACAACGCTATGGGGTTAAAATTCTGAAAATGTATTTCCTGTCTTCTCCCCAACACTTAACTTTCAATAACCTCCCATAATCTATAACCCAAACTCTTTAGCCTGGCATCTGAAGGTCTCTCCCAGTTCCCCACTGTGAACCAAGTCCTCCTCCCTGCCTTCTGCCACACCCCTGCAACCTTCCACTTTAGGCAAAGTGATCAACTGACTGTCCCCAAACATGAAGAGAGGCCCTGTCACCTTTGTGAATATGATCATGCTGTTTCTATTACCTAAAACATCTTCTTTCCCTCAACTCCTCCAAATCCTGCCTTTTCAAGCTTCAATTTCCCCAGTACACTCACTTGCTCAATTTCCCAAAGCCAAAGCTTCCCAAATGGTGCCATTTATTTTTTCAGCCAGTTTCAAAGCTATAAATTGGCAACCCTTGCATTCAATCAGTTCTGATTTAGAGGACAGACCCCATGATCCAAACATAGTCACCTGGCGCCACGGCCCTCAGCACCACCATGAGCAAGCTAATGTTCCTGAGAATGAAACAGAAGTTGAAAAAGCACACAGAACATTGAGCCTGATTTTTCCTTTTGCTTTTCTTGTCATTGACAGGTCTCAAACTATCCTGGACTTAGTCAATTTAAAAAGAGCTTTGACCAGGCGCATTGGCTCACACCTGTAATCCCAACACTTTGGGAGGCCGAGGCAGGCAGATCACCTGAGGTCAGGAGTTTGAGACCAGCCTGACCAACAAGGAGAAACCCCGTCTCTACTAAAAATACAAAATTAGACCGGGCGCGGTAGCTCACGCCTGTAATCCCAGCACTTTGAGAGGCCGAGACGGGCAGATCACAAGGTCAGGAGATGGAGAACATCCTGGCTAACACGGTGAAACCCCGTCTCTACTAAAAATACAAAAAATTAGTCGGGCGTGGTGGCGGGCGCCTGTAGTCCCAGCTACTTGGGAGGCTGAGGCAGGAGAATGGCGTGAACCCAGTAGGCAGAGCTTGCAGTGAGCCGAGATTGCGCCACTGCACTCCAGCCTGGGCGACAGAGCAAGACTCCGTCTCAAAAAAAAAAAAAAAAAATTAGTCAAGCATGGTGGCACATGCCTATAATCCCAGCTACTCGGGAGACTGAGGCAGGAGAATTGCTTGAACCCGGGAGGTAGAGGTTGCAGTGAGCTGAGATTGAGCCATTGCACTCTGGCCTGGACAACAAGAGCAAAACTCTGTCTCAATAAAAAATAAAATAAAACATTGGCCAGGCGTGGTGACTCATGCCTGTAATCCCAGCACTTTGGGAGGCCAAGGCGGGCGGATCACCTGAAGTCAGGAGTTTGAAACCAGCCTGACCAACATGGATAAACCCCGTCTCTACTAAAAATACAAAATTAGCCGGGCATAGTGGCGCATGCCTGTAATCCCAGCTACTCGGGAGGCTGAGGCAGGAGAATCGCTTGAACCCAGGAGGCAGAGGTTGCGGTGAGCCAAGATTGTGCCATTGCACTCCAGTCTGGGCAACAAGAGTGAAACTCCGCCTCAAAAAAAAAAAAAAAAAAGAAAGAAAGAAAGAAAAATAAACTAAAAAAAGCTTTATTCCTTTTTACAAAGTCCTGTTGGATAGGAACCCAGGTTCGAAACCTTGCCCTGTGGTGGTTACAGGAGGGATACTGAGACCACGTGGCCAAGGATATCACCTAGGACAGCCTGGGGCTTCTCAAATCCATCCCAGAGCATGGAAGCACAGACCCAGGCAGTCTTCCTGGTGGCCTGAAAGCTACCCACAGAGGTAGCCATTCCTGTCCCCACCATCCAAAGACTCAAGTGAATCCTTCTTCCCTTAAGGTAAAGTAAGGCCTAACATCAGAGGAATTGGCTTCCAGACCATCCCCACTACCTTCTAGACAGGCGTACCCAGTTAAGTCATTTAACCTCTGGGCCTCAGTTTCCTCAATCATAAACTACAGATCTAGCCCATACTTCAAAAGACTGTTTAAGGAATAGAGCTAACACATGTATATATAAGAATATTGATAGAAAGAAATTGATAGGTAACTGCTAGTTAGGGTTCCCTCTAGACAGCTGTTGGGAATCCTAAAAACTAATGCAGAGTGACATCCATATAGACAGGAAGTCACCGGGACACAGCACAAATCCATGGTGAGTGGAATACTGGACAGTTTTGCATTGAAATGCTGTCTTCTCTGCCGGTCTCTACTATCCTCAATACACGTGCATGCATGCGCACACGTACACACACACACACACTCTACAGTCAGCCTTTCCTAAGCTGAATGGGACCTTCTCAGCTTGACGCCCTCAGAAGTCTTGTTTCTGTCATTTTCTCATACATCTGCCTTGTATTCTAGAGTCACTGCCATAGACTTTTGTCCCTCGAGAATCCATATCCCCTTCTCACTGTCCTACAGATACGACCAAAGGGTGCAGACCGGACCGCAGCTCCCATTTCCATTCCCAGATTTCCTCTCTTGATGTGTCCCCACAGAAATCTCTCTTACTTCCCACCCGACCCCCTCCTGACAGACCCTCAGCCATCATTCCCCTGAAGTGGGTTCTCCATAAACGCTTTATGAGTG
Source organism: Macaca fascicularis (assembly GCF_037993035.2). Taxonomy (NCBI): domain Eukaryota; kingdom Metazoa; phylum Chordata; class Mammalia; order Primates; family Cercopithecidae; genus Macaca; species Macaca fascicularis. Next base: position 101,950,974 of record NC_088383.1, on the reverse strand, counting down.
AACAAAAACTCCTGTCATTATTCACTATCTTACAAGCTCTTTAAAAGAATGCCACCAACTCCCCTCCTGTCCTGGCCTCATCAGGAGACACGCAGCGCCACTATACAGGGCAGGTCAACCAGAAACAGAGCCGTAAAATCTGGGCAGCCCAGTTCAGCCAGCCACAAAAGCAGTGAACCTTGTTTTTCCTTCCAGCCTCACAACCCCACCAGGAAGACAGACCACCTTTAACTAGGTCAACCAAATTTCACAGTCTTCACCCCATACTTTCCCCCTTTATCATCATGGTTCTCAGTTCTTGGTTGGAGGCATTAAATTTATTGTGATGATTTATGTCTGGAAAAAAGGAAAAATCTCATCAATTCTTGACTGAACTGAAGAAGACCTTCTTGTATGGAAAAACATACCATTCAGGACAGCAGGATAGCCTCGGACCATCTCTGCTGGGGGATTTTTCTAAAAAGAGTCCTAAGCTGGCTAGAGCTAAAATTTGGGCAACTTTGAGATAAAAGTCAGGACAGGGAGGAAACTGCTTTTGAAAAGCCAGTCTCATTTAACTCATGAAGAACCATCCGTCACAGGACTTGACCTTCTCACCCCATCCCTTCCTCTCTGCTTCCACAAATGACCAAGCGTAGCTTTCCTCTTGTGACTCTGCAGACCAATCCCTTGGTAAACAAAGAGGGATAAACAGCTGCCATATAAAAACACCTTGCTTGGACTGACTCCACTTGCCCCAAATGGTCTGCCTCAAAGTTGTCCCTTTGCTTTTACACACTGCAACCTAAAATCCAATGAGAAACACATTTCTTTGTAAGAAACGAAGCATAATACATTGATGCAATATGAAATCTCATTCCACGGTATTGAGGGTTTCACTGGGTTTAAGCTGAAATACACCCTAACCCAAGGAGGCTTGTTATCTTGTTTGCTTTAGCCCCAACCCTAAAGCTGCAAACACAAGGCTTATGAAATGAGGGTATCTTGAACTGAATTTGAGTGTGCGTGTATTTATTAATAGACAAGTGAGAACACAGCATTATTCTCATTCCTGTGAAAATTTCACTCCACCTACACTTGTGTAACCAGGTCAAATCAAGCCTGAGTTATATGAGAACGTGGATTCTAACTTTAACAAATACATAAAGTCATGACCCTTTTGTTTTGATATGCTGCCTGGTCCAGACAGGCAGAAAAGCCACCACTAAAACCAAGAGGTATACAAGACTTCACAATTTATTAAGAAGATTAGTTGGCTTTAGTTTGTCCACTAATGATTAGTCACTGAATGTGCATTCCCTTGGAAGCCTCAGAGGTCAGGTAACTCAAGGAACAGTTTGGTTTAATTTTGTTTCCCTCTTTCTTTTTGATACGTCACTGTGCTCTGGAAATTAAGGGCTGTTTCACCTAAAACCATTGCTAACTATATTATATACAATGTGACAAGCCCACCTTAAATATTGTATGTTTATTCACTTTCCACTGTATTTGTAGAACTGCCTGCTGTGAAATTACAAAGTTCATGGTTCAGCTGAACTTTTGAACTCAAGTGAGGATTTGACACAGCAAAACAATCTAAATGAACCCAACACGAAGTTTTCATAGTCGAAACTGCTTTTCAGCCTATTGTCTGGGGTAATTGGGTAGGAAAGTTCTTTATTGATGTTGTAAAAACTACCAGTTTAATAACAGGCAGAGGGAGTGGAGAGGAGATGAGTGGATGTACCTTGGAGCGTCTAAAATCACGCTTCTTTGCGAGTTCACTGAACTCTACCTGACCCCGTGAGGAAGGTCTCCCCAGGACAACCCAACAACTCTAAGGTTTGTGACCAAATGGCTGCAGCCTGCCAGCTTTCAATACCTCAGTGCAGAATGACCTTTCAAATGCCACACAAAATAATAAGAATATTCATTTAAAAAATAGTAGCTGCCACAATGCATTGAATGACTACCAAGGACCAGTACCAGGTACACACTTCTTCATTAAATCTTCACAAGAACTATGCCAGGCTAGGATTGCCATCTCCATTTTATAGATGAGAAAACTGAGACCAGAGACGTTAAGCAGTTTGTCCAAGATCATACAGCTGATATCTGTGCCTCAGTTTCCTCATCTGCAAAACAGATGTTGGACTAAGTGATCTCAGACTTGAGGTTTTAAGTCCTGGCTTACATGCATGCGGCAGTCAGAGAGGGAAATTCCATGTGGAAGATAGAAGAGCTTTCATTCACTGTAATCCCAACACGACCTATGAAGTAAGTTGAGGTAGGATAACCTCAACTTTATTGAAGAAATTGAGTTTACATGGGTTAGTTGACTTGCCCAAGGTCACACAGCTGGCAGGAGCAAAGTTAGGATAAAATTCCAGACTCTAAAGCTTATGCTTCGTCCATCTCTTGACTGCAAAGTCAGTGTGATGTCCTTTGGTCTCCACCTCCACATTAAAAATTTCGATTGAGTTTGAGAGTGAAGGTTGGCAGGCTAAGGGTGGGAAGGAGGGTTTGTTTGTACTAAATATCAGAGTTATTACTTCAGAGTTTTTATTCTAATAAACAAAAGCTTCACCTCTTGGATTTGGGAGTAACTGTGTCCAAAAGCTCTCCTACAGTGTGGTGCTAACCCCTGCTATCCCTGGTCGCATTGCCTTTGGTGTGACTGCTCTTGAGGAAGCCAATGAAGAAAACCTGCTGCACATTAATAATTGAGAGAAATGCATAAAATGCTTAGTCTAGTTATTTAGTAAATGCTTAACAAAGTTACCTATTACTACATTGTGGTTATTCCTACTTGAAAAATAAGAACACAAGGTCCTCCCACTCCATATCCTAGCCATTATCAATGTCCAACAGGACTTCTCCCTTACATTTTATATATGCCTAATATATAGCAATGTGTAGATTTGGGGTTTTAAAAAATTTCATTATTTTGTCTTTTAATTGGACACTTTATCTATTTACATGTAGCTTAATTACTAGTTTATGTGGGTTTAAGGCTGCCATGTTATAGTTTGCATTCTGAATTTCCCTACTTGATTTACATTACTTTTGTCTTCTTTTGGATAAATAAAATACTGTTTTATTATTCCACCCATGCCACCATTAGTTTGGAGATATATACACTATATTAATTTTTAGGGGCTACCCTAGTGCATTAGTCTGTTCAGGTTGCTATAACAAAATATGATAAACTGGGTAGCTATTTCTTATAGTTCGGAGGCTGGAAAGTCCAAGACCAGAGTGCTAGTGGATCTGATGACTGGTGAAGGCCTGCATTTTGGTTCATGGATGGTACCCCCTCACATGTCTTCTTGTGATGGAAGGGGTAAGGGGTCTCTCTCAGGTCACCTTCATAAGGGCACTACTCCCATTCATGATGGCTCCATCTTCATAATCTGTTCACCTCCCACCAAAGGCCTCACCTTCTAACACCATCGCATTGGTGATTAGGTGTCAACATGAATTTTGGGAGGACACAAACATTCAGACCACAACACCTAAAGATTATAACACTCATCCTTGATTTATCAGGTTCTAGTGTTATTTGATACTTTTACCCATTTCTTATTACTTTCTCCTCCATGATGTTATACCGTGATTTTGTATTTTAACTCTACATCTTGAGCCTTCCTAGATATTATAACTGTTTTATATGAGTAATACACATTTAGATTTACCACATATTTGCCTTTTTTCTTACTTCTTGAATCTCTGACCCTCCGTGTGGATTATTTTTTTTCTGTCTGAAGAACACTCTTTTATATTTCCTTTCGTGTAATCTGCTGATGATACATTTTCTTGACTTTGGTTATCATTCTTAAATGATATGTTCCTGGCTTTAGAATAGCAGGTTGGCAGTTATTTTCTTTCACTACATTAAATATATATCCCATTGTTTTCTGTCTGCCATTGTTTCTGTTGTGAAGGCATCCATTATATTTTTTGAGAAGTTTAGTGTTAGTCTAAATGTTGCTTTCTCTCTAGCTGTTTTTTGTTTTCTGTTTTTGTTTTTCATTTTGTTGTGTCTTGTTTTTTTGAGACAGGGTCTCACTCTGTCACTCAGGCTGGAGTGCAGTGGCACAATCACGGTTGACTATAGCCTCAACCTCCTGGGCTCAGGTAATTCTCCCACCTCGGCCGCCCAAGTAGCTGGGACTACAGGGGCCTGCCACCATGCCTGGCTAATTTTTGTATGTTTTGTAGAGATGGGGTTTTACCATGTTGCCTGGGCTGGTCTTAAACTCCTGGCCCAAGCTATCCTCCTGCCTCGGCCTTTCAAAGTGTTAGGATTACAGGCGTAAGCCACTGAGCCCAGCCTCTCTGACTGTTTTTAAGATTTTGTTTTGTGCTGTGGTTTGAATGTGTTCCCCAACGTTTATGTGTTGGAAATTTAATCCCCCGTAAAATAGTATTGAGAGGTGGGACCTCTAAGAGATGATTAGGCCATGAAGACAATGAATGGATTAATGTCATTATCATGAGAGTGGTTTGTTGTAAAAGCGAGTTTGACACTCTCTTGCTCTCTTGCACTCTCTCGTCCTGCTTTCCACCATAGGATGACACAGCACAAAAGCCTTTGCCAGGTGCGGGCTCTTCAGTCTTGGACTTTCCAGCCTCCAGAACTGTAAGAAATAAATCTCTTTTCTTCATAAATTACCCAGTCTGGGTATTCTGTTACAGCAGCACAAAACTGACTAAGACATCTTGTCTTTTTTTTTTTTTTTTTTTTTTGAGACGGAGTTTTGCTCTTGTTGCCCAGGCTGGAGTGCAATGGTGCCATCTCAGCTCACTGCAAACTCTGCCTTCCAGATTCAAGCAATTCTCCTGTCTCAGCCTCCTGAGTAGCTGGGATTACAGGAGCATGCCACCACGCCCAGCTAATTTTTGTATTTTTAGTAGAGACGGGGTTTCATCATATTGGTCAGGCTGGCCTCAAACTCCTGACCTCAGGTGATCCACCCACCTTGGCCTCCCAAAGTGCTGGGATTACAGGCATGAGCCACCGCGCCTGGCCTTATCTTTGGTTTTTAGTAGTTTTACTGTGACGTATCCAGGTGTGTTTCTTTATATTTACCTGTTTGGGGTTAAATCTGTGACTTGATGATTTTATCAGTTTAGGAAAATTCTCAGCCTTCAACTCCAAATAATTATTTCTGCCTTGTCTCCCCCACTCTACTTCTGGGATTCCAAATCCTCTCATCCTCTGTGTCTCTTACTCTCTCTTCTGTATTTTCTATCCTTTCTGAATTTTTTGTGTTTCATTCCAGATCTTTTCACTGACATATCTTTTACTGCATTAATTCTCTCTTCAACAGTATCTATTCTTTATAAAACCTATCAATAGTATTAACAATTTGGGTTACTGTATTTTTCAGTTCTAAGTTTTCTGCTTGGTTCTTTTTCAGATCTACCAAGTCTTTTATTATGGTTTTTAGGTCTCTGACAAAATTCTCAATCTTGTCCTTTTTTCTTTGAATATTAAGCATAGTTGTTTTAAAGTCTGTGTTTAATAATTTCAATATCTAGAGTCTATATGGGACTGTTCTATTATCTGTTGTTTCTTCTGATTTATTTTGTGTTGTCTCCATGTGTGTCTGGTTATTTTTTATTGTGTGCCACATGTTGTGTTTGTAAAACTATTTGTAAAATTATTTTGAAGGCTAGGGTATTATCTTCTTCTAGAGAAGGTTTATATTTTCATATTCCAGTGCTTAGGGGCACTAGCAATCTAGGCTTACCCTAATCCAATTTCTTGGACTGATACCATTCAAAGCTGGACAGAGAAAGCCTAAAGTTCACCTTTACACCTAAGGTGTAGCCTCTCAAGATCTTACCTCAAAGAGACAGTAGTGGGAGGGGTTAGCCAATCACTTTTTCAGGCCTTACGTTCTACCTTTTGTTACCTTAGCCCCATGAGACTGTTAAAAGAAGAGGTCATTCTCTCAACCACCTCTTCAGATTCCACAAACACCCTAAGTGCCAGAATTACCTTTCTGGATTTCCTTGTTTTCTTGGATCTTATACCAGTAGTTCTTCACTATCTCTATGTCTTTCTAATGACTACACAGAGATTTTTTAAAAATATAGTTTGTTTAGCTTTACTACTTATCCTCACCAGTAGCATTGGTCCAAATTACCTATTCTATAATTATTAACAGTGAAAATTTTTTAAAAGTATTTTTAATGTTCTTTACATTGAGATTGTTCTTTTTCTAGTTTTTTTTACGTTAAAATCCTTTTTCTTTTAGAAAGTGATGATCAGAGCAAAATGAAAGTTTTGTGTTTTTTTAATCATATTGACCAAAAATAATGTCAATCTAATAGCAGTTCCCAAAATTCCTTTGAAATGTTAATGAGTCATAAAACTTATAAATTCAGGAACACCTACATTATTATAATAAACCTATAGAGTAGGCACTATTATTATTCTTACTTTACAGATGAGGAGACTGCTTCACAGAAGTTCTATAATATAATTCTGGCCAGGGCCGGGTGCCATGGCTCATGCCTGTAATCCCAGCACTTTGGGAGGCCAAGGCGGTGAATTACCCAAGGTTGGGAGTTCAAGACCAGCCTGACCAACATGAAGAAACCTCATCTCTACTAAACACACAAAATTAGCTGGGCGCGATAGTGCATGCTGTAATCCCAGTTACTTGAGAGGCTGAGGTAGGAGAATCACTTGAACCTGGGAGGTACAGTGAGCCGAGATTGTGCCATTGCACTCCAGCCTGGGCAACAAGAGTGAAACTCCATCGGTGGCTTACGCCTGTAATCCCAGCACTTTGGGAGGCCAAGGCTGGCGGATCACCTGAGGTCAGGAGTTTGAGACCAGCCTGGCCAACACAGCAAAACCCTGTCTCTATTAAAAATACAAAAATTAGCCAGGCATGGTGGCACATGCCTGTAATCCCAGCTGCTCGGGAGGCTGGGGCATGAGAATCACTTGAACCTGGGAGGCAGAGGTCGCAGTGAGCTGAGATTGCACCACTGCACTCCATTCTGGGTGACGGAGTTTTGAGATGGAGTCTCAAAAAAAAAATTTCATAACATAATTTCCTTAGGATTATGCAAGTAAGGGCTAAGTCAGATTTTAAATCCAGGCTTATCTTCCTTTAGCAATTGGGGGTTAATTTTTTAAGTTTTAAATTTTCATTAAATATACACAATATGGTTTGGTTCTGTGTCTCCACTCAAATCTCATCTCAAATTGTAATCCCCATGTGTCAGAGGAGGGGCATGGGGGGAGGTGACTAAATCATGGGGGCAGACTTGCTGTCTGCTATCTTGCTGTTCTTGTAATAATGAGTGAGATCTCATGACATCTGATGGTTTAAAAGTATATGACCCTTCCCCCTTCACTCTCTCTCTCCTGTCACCAAGAGAGGACATGTCTTGCTTCCCCTTTGCCTTCTACCATGATTGTAAGTTTCCTGAGGCCTCCCCAGCCATATGGAACTGTGAGTCGATTAAACCTCTTTTCTTCATAAATTACCCAGTTTTAGGTAGTTATTTAGAGCAATGTGAAAATGGATTAATACAATACATAAAATTTACCATTTTTTACCATTTAAAAATGTATAGTTCTGTGGTATTAAGTATATTCACACTGTTGTGCAATTATCATCACCATCCCTCTCTAGAAGTTTTCCCTCTTCCCCAACTGAAACTCTGTACCAATGAAACACTAATTCTCTATTCTCACCTCCCTCTAGCCCGTGGTAGCCACCATTCATCTTTCTGTCTCTATGAATTTGACTACTCTAATTTCCTCATGTAGTGAAATCATATAATATTTATCCCTCTGTGACTGGCTTCTTTAACCTAGCATAATGTCTTCAAGGTTCATCCATGTCATAGCATGTGTCACAATTTCCTTTCCTTTTTTTTTTTTTTGAGACGGAGTCTCGCTCTGTCACCTAGGCTGGAGTGCAGTGGTGCCATCTCAGCTCACTGCAGCCTCCGCCTCCCAGGTTCAAGGGATTCTTGTGCCTGAGCCTCCTGAGTAGCTGGGATTACAGGCACCTGCCACCGCGCGTGGCTAATTTTTGTATTTTTAGTAGAGACAGGGTTTCACCATATTGGCCAGGCTGGTCTCAAACTCCTGACCTCAGGAGATCTGCACGCCTCAATTTCCCAAAGTGCTGGGATTACAGGCATGAGCCACTGCACCTGGCCTTTCCTTCCTTTTTAAGGCTGAATATTTTATTGTTGTATATTTCATCTCTTGTTTATCCATGCATCAGTTGATGGACGCTTGGGTTGCTTCCACCTTAACTTTTTTATTTGCAACTTATTTTATTTGCAAATTTGAGTATGTTCATCTATTCATTTATTCATTCATTCAACAAATATGTATTCTTTCCTATTATAAGCTCAGGGGTTTATAGCTATGACAAGATAAACAAGGTTCTTACTCTCACACAGATTTTATACTGGTGGGAGAAGCAGATGATAGACAAGCAAGTGTATAAATTATCAAAAATCATGCAGTATGATATGTGATATGCATAGAATTAAAATAGAATGACGTTATAGTTAACAAGTTGGAGGCTACTTTCGACAGGGTGCTCAGGGAAAACATATCTGAAAAGATAACATGTGAGCAAACATTTGAATGTAAGAAAGGAGCCAACACCAGGCAAGGTGACTCACGCCTGGAGTCTCAGCTACTCAGAAGACTGAAGTGGGAGGGCTGCTTGAGGCCAGGAGTTTGAGACCAGCCTGGGCAACACAGTGAGACCCTGTCTCTAAAAAAATCAAAATAAAAAGATAAGCTGGGCATGGTGGCACATGCCTTGTAGTTCCAGCCACTCAGGAGGCTGAGGCACGCTTGGGTCCTGGTAGGTGAGAGGGAGAATGGGGATCAGGTAGGAGCGGTAGGCAATGCTTTTTAAGATAGGATAGGGAGTTTTGATTTTTTTCCTAGTAGTAGAGTAGTAGTTTTTCTTAGTACTATAATATGTAGATGCCCCACCCAGATCTTCTCAGCATTCATATCTAAACAACAAAGTTTGCTTACTGCAAACACCAGTGCCTGTCTACCTGATGACTGCATGCAAAGCAAGCCAGAAGTTCCAGGGATCAATGCACCTGGAAGCTGCTCTCTGGTAAGGCATTGGTGGATAAATACCACCAGCACTGCTGGATAAATACAGGGAGTTGGTGGATAAATACCCTACCCTATACCTTTGTTGGGATAACTCTGAGGCATGGCCTTACTTTCTTTCAGAGTTCCTTGGCAGGACTGAGCTCCAGTTGTAACTTGTAACTTAACACACCTTATTTGGCTTCCAGGTTTCACTTCTCCACTCCCTTGCAGGTGTTTCCTGGGATCACCTCCCAAATAAACTATTTGCCTTAAAAACCCTTATATTGGAACCTGCTTCTGAGGGAATTCAAAGCAAAAAGATAGGAGTCATTAAAGGAAATATAATTGTATTTTTAAAGAATCACTTAGGAAGTTCTGTTTCTAATTCTGTCGCTAGTTCTGTCTCTTCCTATTAAAATTATAGACACGACAAAATAAAATAATAGTTCAAAGTCGCTAGAGAGCGATAAAAAAAAACAGCAGAAACTGGAGGGGATAGACACTTAAAGAATGGAACTGAAATGGATGAAATCTACTTTTACATAAAGTTCCACCTGAGGGCATTCCTCAGTCTGAGTGGTGCAGAACAGAAGTGGCTCAAGCAGAAAATATCAGTTTTATCAGGCTGAGGAGTCAGAGTTTGGAATTCAGGGCTGTCATAGCAGCTGAAAATTGAAGGGAGAAATTCCCAAAACAGTGAGTCACAGAAGGGGAGCATCACATTTTCCATAGAAATTATCCTTCAATCCTTTACTAACCCCTGAGCTGTGCATGCATGGGGAAGATGACAAGAAGTCCAATGGAAAGCAACAACTGAGAGACTGAAAAAGACTGAGCAGCTATCCAGTGCTGGGGATCTGGAGTTTGAAGTTCAAGTCCCAGCAAATCAGATAGTTGGTAAACACTCCAAGTCTTCCACTGAAACCCAGAAAGGCCATATTTAGGAGGAACTTCAATCCTTAGGAGTAAGGATCACAGCACAGTGTAAAGGCTATGTTCTAGATCTAAGGGCAAAGTCCAAATAAACCAACTCTAATGAACCTTATACCATGCCTTCACAGGATCAAGGTGATTTGTCTGCTGGAACTACCTTAAATCAATACTCCTTAAAGAAAGAAAATAGAACCCAGCAGCCATATGCAGAAGATTAAAACTGGACCCCTTCCTTATACCATATACAAAAATTAACTTGAGGTAGATTAAAGACTTAAATGTAAAACCCAAAACAATAAAAACCCTGGAAGATAACCTAGGCAATACTGTTTAAGTCATAGCCATGGGCAAAGATTTCATGACACAGACACCAAAAGCAATTGCAACAAAAGCAAATTTGGCAAATAGGATCTCATGAAACTGAAGAGCTTCTGCACAGCAAAAGAAACTATCATCAGAATGAACAGACAACCTACAGAATGACAGAAACATTTTTTAAAATTATGCATCTGACAAAGGTCTAATATCCAACATCTATAAGAAAATTAAACAAATTTACAAGAAAAAAAGACATTAAAAAGTGGGCAAAGGACGTGAACAGACAGTTTTCAAAAGAAGACATACATGTGGCCGACAAGCATATGAAAAAACTCTCATCCCTGATCATTAGAGAAATGCAAATCAAAACCATCATGAGACAACCATCTCACACCAGTCAGAATGGTGATTATTAAAAGGTCGAAAACTAACAGATGCTGGTGATGTTGTGGAGAAAAACAAATGCTTATACACTGTTGAAGGGAGTGTTCTACCATTATGGAATTAGTTCAACCATGTGGAAGACAGTGTGGTGATTCCTCAAAGACCTAAAGACAGAAATGTCATTCAACTCAGCAATCCCATTACTGGGTATATACCCAAAGAAATATAAATTGTTCTACCAAAAAAAAATTCCTATTCACAATAACAAAGATATGAAATCAACCTAAATGCCCATCAATGATAGACTAAAGAAAATACGGTACATATACACCATGGAATACTATGCAGCCATAAAAAGGAATGAGATCATGTCCTTTGCAGGGACATGGAAGGAGGCTGGAGGCCATTAGCCTCAACAAACTAACACAGTAACAGAAAACCAAATACCACATGTTCTCACTTATAGGTGGGAGCTAAGTGATGAGAACACATGGACACATAGAGGGGAATAACATGCACTGGGGCCTCTCAGAGGGTGAAGGGTGGGAGGAAGAAGAGGATCAGGAAAAATAACTAATGGTTACTAGGCTAAGTGATAAAATAATCTGTACAACAAACCGCCATGACACAAGTTTACTTATGTAACAAACCGGCACATGTACCCATGAACTTAAAAGTTAAAAAAAAGAAAACAGAACCCAAAATATCTATGGTGTACCACAGTCAAGCAAAAGTTACTAAATGTATGAAAAGGCAGAAAATGTAATTAAGACATGAAAAGAAATAAAAGCAGTCAATAGAAACATTCAAAGGTGACCAAATGTTATAATTAGTAGACAAAATCCTTAAAGTAACTCTGATAAATATGTTACAGAATTTTATAGGAAAAGGGGAATATAATAGATGAGAAATGGGAAGTTTCAGGAAAGATATAGAAACTCTAAAAAAGAATCAAATGAAACTCGCAAATATGAAAAATAAAGTATTTCACATAAAAAATTTTATTTAAGATTCACAGTAAATTTGGCAATACAGTAAAAAAATTTGTGAACTTGACAGCTTAATAGAAATTAAACAAGGCTGGATGTGGTGGCTCAGGCCTATAATTCCAGCACTTTGGGAGGTCAAAGTGGGCAGATTGCTTGAGCCCAGGAGTCTGATTCCAGCCTAGGCAACATGGTAAAACCCTGTCTCTACCAACAAAAAAAAAAAATACAAAAATTAGCTGGGCCTGGTGGTATGTGCCTGTAGTCCCAGCTATTTGGGAGGCTGATGTGTGAGGATGACTTGAGCCCAGGATGTGAAGGTTGCAGTGAGCTGGGATTGTACTACTGTACTCCAGCCTGGGTGACAGAGATAGACAGTGTCTCAAAAAAAAAAAAAAAAAAATTAGCCAGGTGTGGTGGTAGGCACCTGTACTCCCAGCTTCTCGGGAGGCTGAGGCAGGAGAATCACTTGAACCTGGGAGGCAGAGGTTGCAGTGAGCCAAGATCATGCCACTACACTTCAGCCTGGGTGACAAGAGCAAAGACTCCGTCTCAAAAAAAAATAAAAATAAAAAAGAAAGAAAGAAAAAGAGGGGAAAAAATTAAACAAATTGAATAACAGAGAGAAGAAAGGTTGGAAAAAAAAAAAAAAGAGTCATGGTGACTCATCAGAGAGTATTAACTAGCCTAACATATGGGTAATTGGAATCCCAAAAAGTAAGAGTAAAAAAGGAGTGGGTAGAAAAACATATAAATTTGAAGTAATATTGGCCCAAATTTTTTTCTTCTTTGATTGAAAGCATCAACCCACACACCCAAGATATCAAGGGAACTTCAGGCTGAATAAAATCAAGTAAAGCCACAATTTGTGATTAAGACAAAGATGCATATTATAGTCCCTAGAACAACCAGTAAAACAATAAAACCGAAAAAAAAAAAAAGCTAAACATTTAATATAATAGAATGAAACACTGCTTTTTTTTAAGTTAGCTCCCCAAAAGGCACAAAACTAGGAATAGAGAAACAAAGAACAGAGGTACAAATAGAAAACAAATAGCAGGATTAGAGACTTGAACCCAATCATATCAATAATTACATTAACTATAAGTAGACTAAACACTCCAACTAAAAGTTAGATATTATTAGATCCAGCTATGTGCTGTTTACAAGAAATACACATTAAACACAAATTGAAAGAAAGAAAATAGTTATTGTACAAACACTAAGCATGTTAACATCAGATAGAGAATACTTCGATACCTTTGACATGGATTACCAGAGATAAACACCAGAGATAAAGAGAATTACTTAAAATAAAGAGGGACATTTTACAACATTAATGAAGAAAATATAACAATTTTAACTGCATATACATCTAGTAATGGGGTCTCAAAATACACAATGCAAAAATTGGCAAAATTAAAGGGAGAAATAGATAAATCCACAATTATGTTTGGAGACTGTAACACTTCCTTTCTCAGTAATTGTCAGAACAAAAAGGCATAATGTCAGTAAGGGTATAGATTGAAAGAACATTATTAAACAACTGGGCCCAACTGACATTTATAGAGCACTGAACAACTGCAGAATACAAATTACTTTCAAGTACACACAGAACATTCACCAAGACAGGCCAAATACTATGACCCAAACTTTAAATTGAATATTGGACATTTTCTGTTCTTTAAAAGTCTCTACTACCCTTCCCTATTGCTTCTCCTAATTGCACTGCAATTGCCACCCCCTCTCTTCTCCAGCCTCTTTTCTTTCTTTTCTTTTATGATGATAATCAATTTCGTTGTCATATTTGTTTCCTTGAACTTTGCTAACTCATGCTTTCATTATCTCATCTTCTGCCTGAAGAGGCTTATTGAGTTATTTTCTTGAACAAAGACGGTTTCCTCCCTAAGGGGAATTTTTGTTCCCTGTGATTAAAAAAGAAAGTTGTCCCCAACTTTCAACTAAACTTAATTTTTTTTTTGTGGAGGGGGCAGGGACAAGGTCTCACTCTGTCACCCAGGCTGGAGTGCTGTGGCACAGCCATGACTCATTGCAGCCTCAAACTCGTGGGCTCATGTGATCCTGCCATCTCAGCCTCCCCAGTATCTGGGACTACAGGCGAACACCATCATGCCCAGCCAATTTTTGTATTTGTTGTAGAGACAGGGTCTACCTATGTTGTCCAGGCTAGCCTCAAACTCCTGGCCTCAAGCAATCCCCCCCGACCTCGGCCTCCCAAAGTGCTGGGATTATAGGCGTGAGACACCACACCCATCCTAAACTTAATTTTATGGGCAGATCGTTTCCTCATGGCAAGAGTTCTGGTCAAAAGCTTCCTCTTTGGAGGACTCCATGGTGATTTGAGGCTCTGTTACTCTCTCTGCCCACCTTTGGGTGTCCACCATAGCTGAGCTGGGAGGAAACACTCCCACACTCACCAGAGTACACTCAGCTCATAATTTGCTTTCTCCTATTCTTGCCTTGAAAGCTATTGCCTTATTTCAGTCATGAGTGAGTTTCCCAGTGGTGGTCATCCACACTATGACGATGTGCTTCCCCAGAAGAGGGAAGTGGCTGATTCCCAGGAACCAGCAGTAGCAGACAGGCTTGGCTCACAGAACAGACAGCGTGGCTCCTCCTAGGCGGAGTGGGAAGCAGAGAGGCCAAGCCACAAACAGGAGCGCCTCATCAGACACTGGGCACACACAAAAGCAAAGGCCAGGCCTCCCACATTCACACCATGTGTGGGGGCCTCCTCACACAGGGCAGCCCACGTCGGGAACAGAGCCACCAGCAGGAGCCTCGTGTAAGATGTAGCCTGAGAACTCTGACCTACCCACTCGAGGAAGCTACAACTGCCAAAGGAATAGCCTTTCCTAAGGGAACAACGTGCTAATCATGCAAAGACAAGAGACTTCAATACGTCTTCCTCCCTTGGAAAAGTCAAATTTTTAAAATATAGGCTAAGAAGAATGGTAATTCCTATGTAATTTCCAGGTATTTTGCTAAATGGCTTGTACGTATATTATTTCTAATTCTTACGATAATCTCACATGTGAGGTGTCATTATCCTCATATTATAGACAAGGAGATTGAGGACTTGAGAAATTAAGAAACTCATCCAAAGAACACAGTTAGGACATGGTAGAGAAAAGGATAAAGTAAAACGTTATTTGTTCTAAAACCTACATCACACTACTTTTTCAAGAATTCCCTTAGAAGCAACAAAGACTTTTGTTAAACAACCACATTCTGTAATCCTAAAAGAAACTCCGTCTGGCCACTTGTGGAACCTCCCAACTTCACAGATACTCTTGCCTAGCTCTCATCCCATCCAGTTCTCTGTTGTCTCTTGCCCAGTTGGCTTCTGGACATAACCTTGTCTTTCTGGCCCTCTACTTGTCCAGTTTAATACTTCCTGCTGGAAAACATGAGATGTATTTTTCTAGGCTCAAACTTCTGATACCCTTCTAAGGTCTTCCTTTTCACTTATTGTTTTTAGTCAGAAGAACATGCCTAGATCCAGTGTGATTTATGGGACTCTGACAATTGACAGTTAAAATACCCAATGAAAAATTTAGCCCCTTCCATCTCTGGAACACACGAAGAAAATGATCTTACAAAGGCCACCCATTAGAAGCCCACTAGTGCAAAAGTTACCCTTATTTTTTTTAATTGACTTTATTCTGTAGAGCAGTTTTAGCTTCACAGCAAAATTGTGAGGAAAGTACAGAGATTTTTTTTTATATACCTGCTTCCCCCACTTGTATAGCATCCCTCATTATCAGCATCCCCCACTGGAGAGGTACATTTTTACAACAGATGAACCTATATCAAAACGTTATTAGCACTGGAAGTCCATCATTTACATTAAGTTTCTAGAGTTACCTTTTGAAAAAACAAGTCTTATGTCATACTCTTGCCTAAAAACCTCCACTGGGCCTCTGTAACTTAAGCCCACATTTCCCAGAATACAGATCATTATGATCAAACCATCTTCTTCAGCCCCACCTCTGTTACCACCACATTGAACTTCCAGTCTTTTGTATCTTTAGGCATTTGCACTTGTTGTTTTCTCTAACAAGAAAACCCTTTCCCTGTGCCTGGAGAACTCAAGGCCCCATCAGTCTTTCCTGAGTGCTCCCGTGGCTTTTTGCTCTTATCCCATATCAGTGGTTCATTGTCTTTCAATTCAACAAAGGCTTCATGAGCACCAAGTGCTGGGAGAAGAGCTAGGATTTGGGCCATGAAGATGAGTGAGCCAGCGTTCCTTTTCTTGAAGAGTTCTCCCGACAATGAAAGTGTATTAGTCCATTTTCATGCTGCTGATAAAGACATATCCGAGACTAGGTAATTTATAAAGAAAAAAAGGTTTAATGGACTCACAGTTCCCCATGGCTGGGGAGGCCTCACAATCATGGTGGAAGGCAAAAGCCACGTCTTACATAGTGGCAGACAAGAGACAATGGGAGCCAAGTGAAAGGGAAAACCCCTTATAAAACCATCAGATCTCATGAGACTTATTTACTACCAAGAGAACAGTATGGGGGAAACCACCCCATGATTCAATTCTCTCCCACCCAGTCCTTCTCACACATGTGGGAATTATGGGAACTACAATTCAAGATGAGATTTGGGTGGGGACACACCCAAACCATATCAGGAAGCAATAACACCAATGCCACTATCAAAACACATTGTTTTAGTCTATTTGCATTGTTATAAAGGAATACCTGAAGCTGGGTAATTTATAAAGAAAAGAGATTTATTTGGCTCACGGTTCTGAAGACTGTACACGTAGCATAGTGCTGGCATCTGCTTCTGGTGAGGCCTCAGGAAGCTTACAGTCATGGCAGGCAATGGGAGCCAGCATGTCACACGGCAAGAGAGTGAGCAAGGTGGGGGGTGTGCCACATTTTTTTAAACAACAAGATCTCACTTAAACTCAGAGTGAGACCGCACTCATTACTGTAAGGAAGGCACCAAGACATTCATGAGGGATCCAACCCCATGATCCAAACACCTCCCACTAGGCCCCACCTCTAACATTGGGGATCACATGAGATTTGGAAGGGACACACATTCAAACCACGTCACTCATCTATCAGAAAAGTAAAATAAAATTTGCAAAGAAAAGAAAGGTTGACCCAGTCTGGGGAAGTCAGGGAAGCCATCATGGAGGTGGATGACCTAAGCAAACTCTGGCTGACTGTGACTCTGTTGATAAATGGGGTAAGCAGGGAACTGGTGGGGAGAACATTGCACAAGAATATTACCACATAAAATCAACAATGTAAGCATGAGTATATTCCTTAGCATTTCTTAAAGAGAAATGAGGTTGGAGTTTGTGTTAGTTCATTTTGCACTATTATAAAAGAATATCTGAGACTGGGTAACTTATAAAGAAAAGAGGCTTTTTTTTTTTTGAGATAGAGTCTCACCCTGTCGCCCAGGTTGGAGCACAGTGGCATGATCTTGGCTCACTGCAACCTCCTCCTCCTGGGTTCAAGTGATTCTCCTGCCTCAGCCTCCCAAGTAGCTGGGACTACAGGCAGGCGCCACCACACCCGGCTAATCTTTGTATTTTTAGTAGAGTTGGGGTTTCACTATGTTGGCCAGACTGGTCTTGAACTCCTGACCTCAGGTGATCTGCCTGCCTCGGCCTCCCAAAGTGCTGGGATTACAGGCGTGAGCCACTGTGCCTGGCCAAGAAAAGAGGTTTAATTGGCTCACAGTTCAGCAAGCTATATGAGAAGCATGGTGCTGGCATCTATTTGACTTCTGGTGAAGCCTCAGAGAGCTTTTACTCATGGCAGAAGTTGAAGCAGGAGCAGGCACATCACATGGCAAGAGACGGAGCAAGGGTGAGAAGGAGGTCTCAGACTCTTAAATAACCAGATTTCACATGAACTCACAGAACAAGAATTCACTCATTATTGTGAGGGTGGCACCAGCCCATTCATAAGGGATCTGCCCCCATGACCCAAACACCTCCCACCAGGCCCCACCTTCAACACTGGGGATTACATTTTAACATGATATTAAAGGGGACAAATATTCAAACCATATCAGAATTGTTTCATCTATAGAGTATTACAGAATTCTGTGCCAGATATGTACTGAGAATAAATAGAATAAAAATTTACTATGTAAAATATAAAATGGGCCTATAATATTTCCTCAGCAAAGGAAAGGTGATCACAACTTGCTCTCTTGTGACCACACATCACAACTAACATTTGGAGCAAAAGCATTACATGTGAATTCTACAAATCCGAATGTAGTATTGCAGCAGACACAAAGAACAGAATTCAGGAAGGCACCTGAGGTGGTTGTAGATGTGGCACTTTGTAAGCCACATGGATCAATTTGAAAAATAAATTAAGCTCTTAATAAGAGAAAGTACTGTTGCCAAAAAATGAAAGAGAATATGCAAATGGCAGGCAAGTTTTTTCAAGTTATGCAGAAAGATGAAAGTGAGCAATATTAGAAGTTGCACCTTGCCTCCAACTGACTTTATTTTTTTGAGATGGAGTCTTGATCTGTTGCCCAGACTGGAGTGCAGTAGAGAGATCTCAGCTCACTGCGACCTCCACCTCCTGGGTTCAAGTGATTTTCCCACCTCAGCCTCCCGAGTAGCTGGGACTACAGGCAGGCGCCACCAACCCTGGATAATTTTTGTATTTTTAGTAGAGATGGGGTTTCTAATTTTTATATTTTTAGGGTTTTGCCATGTTGGCCAGGCTTGTCTCGAGCTCCTGACCTCAAGCAATCTACCCACCTCCGCCTCCCAAAGTGCTGGAATTACAGGCGCGAGCCGCTGCACCCAGCCACCTCCAACTGACTTTTACTCCTACTTTGCTGCTCTTGTAGCTGCACAGGCATGCAGTTAGGGATTCATTACTGAGCACACAGAATAATACAGACTCAAAACCAGGCTCAGAGTGTGCCCTGACAGAGATGCTAAAGCCGTATACTTAAACAATAAGGATTTCTTTTTTTCTTTTCTTTTCTTTTTTTTGTTTTTTAAAATGGGGTCTCGCTCTATCACCCAGACTGGAGTACAGTGGCACAATCTTGGCTCACTGCTACCTCTGCTTCCTGGGTTCAAGTGATTCTCCTGTCTCGGCCTCCTGAGTAGTTGGGATTATAGGCATGTGCCACCACGCCCAGCTAATTTTTGTATTTTTAGTAGACACAGGGTTTCACCATATTGGCCAGGCTGGTCTCAAACTCCTGATCTCAGGTGATCCACCTGCCTTGGCTTCCCAAAGTGCTGGGATTACATGCGTGAGCCACCGTGCCTGGCCTAACCAATAAGGATTTCAACGTATGAGTGATTTGGTGACAATATTCTAGTTAGACATGGGGGCTTTTTCAAAGAGCACTATTTTTACTTCAGTTGTCTATCTAGAGTAGTTTTGTGAGGGTTAATAGAACTGCCAAGGAAGTAAAAGCTATGTCCACACCACTGCCACACAAGCCATCTCAGCTGGCACCACTGCTATCAGTCACCACCCAGCTTTTCAAAGGAATGGTCTGCACCGCTGCCTCTCCTTCCCACATCTCCCCTTCAAACCGGTTTCTACTCCCTCCACTGAGACCATTTTCTTAAAGCTCACCAATAATCTTAGTGGACAAAGAAAATAGGGTTTTCAGCTTTTGTTCTTTTCAGCCTCTCCGTAGAATTTACATCCTGACCACTCCCTCCTTCCTAAAACTCTTCCAATACTTCTATAATAATAAATTATGTGGTTCTTCTTAAGCCTTCCTTTTTCTTATTCTCCATTCTCTACTCTGTACGCCACATACACATAAGAGTTTTCAAAGTTAAGGCTTGACTTATCTATGCTTCTTCCAGTCATCTATGCTTAAGGCTTCAACTGATACATTTGTGCAGAGGACACTGAAAACTTGCAGCATCTTAAAGACCCCAATCAGCTTTTTTCTGTTTCTTGTCATATTGCCTTGTCTAGGATTTATAGTCCAATACTGGTAATAGAGATGATATTGACATCCTTGCTTATTCCTAACTATAGTGAGAAGATTTCTAATGCTTTCTCACTTAGACTTATTAATATAGGCTTCTAGTCAATACTCTTTATCAGGTTGAGGAAGTTATCTTCTATTCCCATTTTGCTAAAAATGTAATGTTTGTAATGTTTGCTTGTTTTGGGCTGTGTGTGTGTGTGTGCATGTGTGAGATAAAGTACACATAACATAAAATTTATCACTGGTAACATTTAGTATATGTATAATCTTTTGCAATCATCACCACTATCTAGTTCCAGAAAATTTTCATCACTCCAAAAGGAAATCCTGCACCCATGAAGTAATCCTCCCCATTTCCCCCTAATCCCAGCCTCTGGCAACCATTAATCTGTTTTATGTCTGTACATTTTATATTCTGGAAATGTAATCATACAATATGTGGTTTTGGTGTCTGGCTTCTTTCACATAGCATAATGTTGTCAAGGTTTGCCCATACTGTAGCATGTATTGGTACTTCACTCCTTTTTATGACTGAATAATATTCTGTTATCTGGATATGCCACATTTTGTTTATCCATTTGTTAGTTGATGAACATTTAAATTGTGTCCATCTTTCGACTATTGTGAATAGTGCTGCTATGAAGATTTGTGTATAAGTTTTTGTTTGAACATCTGTTTTTAGTTCTTTCAGTTATATACCCAGGCATGGAATTGTTGGGTCTACGCTAATCCTATGTTTAACTTACGGAAGAAATGTCAAAGTGTTTTTCACAGCCTCTGCACCATTTTACGTTCTCACTACCAATGTTAAAGAGGTCCAACTTCTCCACATACTTGCCCATGCTTGTTTTCTTTCTTTCTTTTTTTATGATAACTATCTTAATGGGTATGAAGTAATACCTTGTGGTTTTGGTTTGAATTTTCTTAATGACTACTGCTGTTGAGCATCATTCCATATACTTGTTGGCCACTTGTATATCTTTTTTGTAGAAATGCCTATTCAATTTAGTTGCCTATTTTGTTGTTGTCGTTCAGTTGCAAGAGTTATTTGTATATTATGGATACTAGTCCTTTGTCAAATATGTAATTTCCACATATTTTCTCCTATTTTGTGGGTATTATTTTCACTTTGTTGATAATGTTCCTTGAGGAACAAAAGTTTTTAATTTTAATGAAGTCTAATTCATCTATTTTTTTTCTTATCTTGTTTGTGCTTTTGGTGTCATATCTAAGAAACCATTGCCAAATCAAGGTCATAAAGATTTACCCATATGTTTTTTTGTAAGAGATTTCAATCTCTCATTCTCATATTTAGGACTTCTATCTGTTTTATATTTGTATATGGTATAAAATAAGGGTCCAACTTACTTATTTATTTTTTATAGGGTCTTGCTATGTGGTCCAGGCTGATCCTGAACTCCTGGCCTCAAGCAATCCTACTGCCTCAGCTTCTCAAAGTGCTTGGATTACAGGCATGAGCCACTGCACCTGGCCAAACTTTATTCTTTTGTATGTGGACATCCAGTTGTTTCAGTGCTATTTATCAAAGAGTAGTCTCTTTCCCCATTGGATGGTCTTGATACCTTTGTAATAATAAATTGACCATAGATGTTGGGTTTGTTTCTGGACTTTCGTTATTAACTGAAAGTTTGTATAACTCCAAAATTCACATGTTGAAGCCCTAACCCCTAATGCAATGGTATTTGGAGATAGGCCTTTAGGAGGTATCTTAGTCCATATTGTGCTACTATAATGGAATACTTGAGACTAGGTAATTTATAATAAACAGAAATTTATTGTCTCATGGTTGTGGAGGCTGGAAAGTCCAAGATCAGGCAGCCAACATCTTGTGAGGGCCTTCTTGCTGTATCATCCCATGGCAGAAGGCAATGAACAAGAGAGAGCAAGAGAGAGAGCAATATTTCAAACTTGCAGCTTCAAGCCCTTTTCTAATCTGCATTAATTCATTCATGAACGTGGAGTCCGCATAATCTAAACACCTCCCGGTTAGGCCCCACCTCCCAACACTGTTACATTGGGGGTTAAGTTTTCAATACATGGTTTTTGGAAGACACATTCAAACCATAGCAGGAGGTAATTAGGTTTAGATTAAGTCATAATCTCAAGGCCCCCATGATGGGATTAGTAGACTTATCAGAAGGAAGAGAGTTCTCTCAGCCCTCCTCTCCAAAGGCATGCTCCAAGAAAAGGCCATGTGAAGACATAGCAAAAAGACCGCCATCTGCAAGCCAAGAAGAGAGTCTTCACCAGGAACTGAATCAGCCAGCACCTTTATCTTAGACTTCCAGCCTTCAAAACTATGAGAAATAAATTTTTGCTGTTCAAACTACCTGTCTATCGTATTTTATTATGGCAACCCAAGCTGACTAAGACAACTTTCAATTCTATTCCATTGATCTGTATTTCTACCCTTATGCCAGGACCACACCATTTTGATTACTGTAACTTTATAGTAAGTTTTGAAATTGGAAAGTGTGAGTGAACCCTCCAACTTTGTTCATCTTTTTCAAAATTATTTTGACTATTTGGAGTCCCTTTCAATTTCTTGTGAATTTTAGGACTGGCTCTCCCATTTCTGCAAAAAAAGACATGGTATTTTGATAATTATTGCATTGAATCTGTAGATCTCTTTGGGTGGTATTGCCATTTCACCCATATTAAGCCTTCTAATTCATGAACACAGGATATCTTTTCAATTATTTAGGTCTTTTCTAATTTTTTGGTAATGTTTTATAGTTTATTATGTATAATTCTTTCACCTATTTGGCTAAATTCATTCCTAGGTATTTTA
The DNA here is from genome assembly GCF_037993035.2 of Macaca fascicularis. NCBI lineage: Eukaryota > Metazoa > Chordata > Mammalia > Primates > Cercopithecidae > Macaca > Macaca fascicularis. The sequence continues at coordinate 101,928,461 of NC_088383.1, read as the reverse complement.
TTCTTATTTGTTTCTAACTGTAGAAGAAAGTATTAATTTTATGAAATACTTTTCTCATTTTATGATCTCCCCATGATTATTTTCCTTTAATTTGTTAATATAGTGAATTACATTGATAAATTTCCTAAAATTGAACCATCCTTGTAACCCTGGTATAAACCTTAGTTGATAACAATATATTATGCTTTTTGTATCTTGCTAAACAGAGGGGGGAAAGAATAGAGAAGCCCAAACTTAAAAAAAAAAAAAAAAAAAAAAAACTCAAACTTTACTTCTTAGCCCACCTTGCAGCTAAGGGTGAGTAGTCATTTGACACAGTTCTGGCCAACAAGACAAAAGCAACAGATACTCTGTGGGACTTCCAGGAAAAACTCTTTCAAAAGGATCTTATGTGGAGGGTCTAAGCCCCTCTCCCAGAAAAGCACAACAGTTTTGCATGATGACTCACTTTGGGGTGATGAAGGCTGCTATGCTGGCCAACACATCTGAAAGGGATTTTAGAGAAAGAGCCCATTTTTAACTTAATTCTTGGGTAAGAAATCTAATAAATGATGTGACTAAACACCATTGGAATTTAAAGCTCTGGAAAAACACTCTCATCTGCCAGACCTATCCATCCCTATTCAATACCCTCAACTCTGAGTAGGAGACCCCTTCTGTCATTGTGAGGTGGGAGGCAATATAGGGTGACAAGGCAGAGGGTGGGTTTTATGGACTCAGCCAGACCTGGGTTCAAGTCTTAGCTCTGCAAGCTCTGATTTGACCTCTCTGAGCCTCATTTCCCCACCAAGTAAGTGGTGATAACGAGAGTTCCAACCTTGTAGGACTATTTGGGGGTAAAGAATGAAATGAAATGTTGCATGTAAAGCACATGGCACAGTACTCACATATGAGCTGTTGTTCTGCTTATTATCATTAGTATAATTTATGTATCAGTTTAAGTAGAATACAATAATGATTACATTTTTAAAACAATGATGTGCTTTTGGAAAGTCCTCCATTTGAGTTACTTGAGGAGGCAGCATCACGTGTTACCACCCAAGGAAGTAATTCTAGCACCTGGTGACTGTTAGAGCCTCAGGAAAAGGGAGCCAGAAGCTCTGACTTGAATGCAGAACCAAATTCTGCTACATGGTAGGGAAGCATAGACCAGGTAAGCAGAATCAAGAGTGGGGTCAAGTTGCAGGGAGTGGGGAGAGAGAGGCGAGCCTCCAGTGAGACAAGATGACCAGCCAGGGACAAAATGGCCTCCTCTCTATCTGGGTGCTCAGGAGGTAGCCCAACGGCTGGCACATAGCAATAGATAGATGGCAGGAACCCCGGCCTGCCTCGGAGATAGATACATCCATCATCCTCAGGCAATCAAGCAGTTTTTAGTGGAAGGTGGTGACTAGGAAGTCAGCAAGCAATTTTCAGTTCTAAAAGGATTTCAAAGCCTGGACAGCCCAAGAGGCTGCACAGCATGACCTGAAGCCTACACAGAGTGTCTGAGCTTGGGAAGATCAGCCAGAAGATCAGCCTTCTAAAGAGGCTAGGAGTCTTGCTCTAGAGCCTTGGCTGGGAGTGAAGTTGGGGCAGGGATGACTACGCCACGTGAGAAGAGGAAATGCCTGAATACAGGGCCTTCTCCAGTGCATGGAGGATATGAGCGCTCTGCCCGGACCTGCTGGGGTTGCTGCACCATCTTGGGGCATACTGGCTCCCAGTAGCCTTTTATTCACAACAGCACCTGCACCTCTTTTAATGGAGGGCTCCCCTCTGGCAGTCAGAATCCCTTTCCCTGGGAATTTGTCTCTTTGGGGGCAGCCCTTAACCAATGACAATGGCCCCCTGATCAGGACCATCTGAGATGTGACTTACATGCCTCAGTGCATCCCCAGAGGATGGAACCAAAGCAGCCTTATGTGGCTGTGCTTGATAGTGCACCCCTGGTTAGCTTTCTCCCCTGCCTGCCTCATTCCCCACTGCCCTCTGGTTTTTCCTGGGAATACTTATAAACGAATCACTTGGCAAGAATCCTTCACATCTCAGGGTTTGTGCCTGGGGAACTGTGCTTCGCAGCAATGGTATCTACCACCATGCCTTGCACAGGTGCATGTTAAATATTTGGAGAGAGAGACAGACAGAGGCAGAGGGACATTCTAGCATGACCTGAGCTGCTTCTGTCCATAGACAAGAACTCAGGCCTGGCCAGGACAGCATATGGTCAGAAAAAAAGGGCTCACCCTAGAAAAATCATTGTAACCTGGGGGCAGAAAAAGACAACACTTTGTCCTGTAGGTAGAATTTCCTCTTCATTTCCTTTAGTGAACGCCTCCACAAACCACATTGGGTTGGGTATGAAGTCTCTTTGACTCAGACCTGAAGGAAGTTCAATGTCAGGTCAAAAAACAGGGAGAGGGAGGTGAGAGAACATGCCCAGAGAGCAGGTCAGAGAAAGGTGGAGGCCGCAGATCATTGCCATCCAGCCTTCCCTGGACAGCCAAGAGAGGTGGCACTGAGACCAGTGCCCCAAGGGTGGCAAATGTCCTGCCCCCTCCCAATATCTTCTTTATATTTCTTCTAGAATGACATTTCTGGAATGGAACCAGGGAGGGTATCACAGAGAAGGTGGGGTTGAGTTACGTCATTGTGGTAGGTAAAATAATGGCCCCCCAAATACGTCTGTATCCTAATCCCTAGAACCTGTGAATATGGTACCTTATATGGCAAAAGGGACTTTGCAGATGCACTTAAGTTGAGGGTGTTAAAATGGGGGAATTATCGGGGAGGGCCCAATGTGATCACAAAGGTTCATTTGAGAGGTGGGAGGATCAGAGGGAGAAGATGTCACAACAGAAGCAGTGGTCAGAATGATGTGGCCATGAGCCAAGGAATGCAGCAGGCCTCTAGAAGCTGGAAAGGGCAAGGAACAGATTCTCTTTAGAGCCTCCAGAAGGTACGCAGTTCTACAGACACTTTGATATTAGCCCCCAAGATACCCGTTTTTGACTTCTGCCCTCCACAACTATAACACATTTACGTCATTTAAGCCACTAAACAGGTGGCAATTTGTTATGGCAGCAGTAGTAAACTAACCCAGTCAAAAAGGATGAAGAAGTCTTCCAGAAGAAACATGGAGAAGCAAGACTTTTTTTTTTTTTTTTTTTTTTTTTTAGTGACACAGTTTCACTGTGCTACATAGGCTGGAGTGCAGTGGCACGATCTTGGCTCACTACACCCTCTGCCTCCCAGGTTCAAGCGATTCTCCTGCCTCAGCCTCCCAAATAGCTGGGACTACAGGCACCTACCGCCACAGCTGGCTAATTTTTGTATTTTTAGTAGAGACTGGGGTCTCACCATGTTCGCCAGGCTGCTCTTGAACTCCTTATCTCAGGTGATCCACCCGTCTCAGTCGCCCAACGTGCTGGGATTACAGGTGTGAGCCACTGCAACCAGCTGCAAGACATTCTTGAGAAGAAATAGAAAGACCAAGACAGGAGTGACAAAACACAGTGGGTGGGGGAAGCTGCTGGCAAATGGTAGTGGATGCTGTTGGTTGCCTATCCGGCATCAGTGCCCCCTACTACCTTCTTAGCCAAATCCCAAGTTTTCTCCGGTACCTCTTACCCCACAAAGCCACATGCCTCAGGGGAAGCTGGCACCGCTCCCCACTCTGGGGTGGGAGGAGACCCATTGGCCTGAGAGTGACACCAGCCAATGGGTATGTGCCCAGTTCTGGCCAGTGAGAGGAAGGGAAGTCACCAAAGGCAGGGGCCCTGAGGAAAGCTTTCTTCTCTCCTCTTCATCTGGACATCGTTGGTCTGGCTGTGTGTCATGGAATCCCTCTAGCCATCTTATACCCAACTAGGGGAAGAAATCAGCACCCAAAGGAGAGCAGAATGGACAGGTAGAAAGAATCTGGCTCTTCATGGATGTCACTGAGTCCTTAAGCAACTTGAAGTCTTCTCTTTTAGTGGACTTTCTGTATTGTGAAATCATACATTTTCCTATTATCTGAACTGCAGTTTCTGTTACTTGCAGCCCAAAGCATCCTAACTGACATTGCTGATTTAAAAGGTCAAGGCCAGCTTACAAAAGACCTTGAAGGCCATGGTGAGGTGCAATGCAGGCACCTGTCATCAGGGGTTAGACATTTTTAATAGGGGAGTGACCTAACTTGTGTTTGGAACAAATGACTATTAGGACACAGAAGATAAAAGGGGATTGGAACAGACTGAATTGAGGGGAGAGAACAGAAAGCTACCATAACAGTGCAGGTGAGGTGGGCTGAACCAAGGGATGGCTTGGAGGTGGGGAGGAAAAGAGACGAGATTCAGGTCCCATGAAAGGACTTGGAACCTGAGAGAATACAGAGCATAAGTAGAGACAACTACAGAATTTTTAAAAATACACTCATTACTGTAATCCCAAGAATAAAAAGTATCTTAAATGCTTTTTAATGTCTACAGCTATAATAAAGGGAAGCCTCAAGTCTCCTTCCCCTCCATTTCAGCTGGGCTGGAGCCTGTATTTAAAGTACGTCAAAAGAAACAGTGATTGAAGTCAACACAGATGTTAAGAGTAAGATTAACACCCAGAAAAGCTGCAGGGCCCATAACCTTCCCCCAGAGGGGAGCCGACGTGTTCTCTTTTTTTCTTCTTTTGTCTCTTGGACATGTACCAAATTGTGCCCCAACTGAAACATCTGGAAGTGCACCAGGGCCTCTCCAACAAAGGACAACCCTGGGAGCGAACTTGGCAATGACATTAGCACTTCTGCAGTAGCCACACCAGTGTCACTTTTCAATTTAAAAAGCAAAACAAAACAAAACAAAAAATAAACACTCTTCAGATTTTTGCCCCAGGTCAGATTCCTTTCTCAGGTAAAAATGCCATCATAGGCATGGAGTCAAGACTGTGAAAAGGAGACCCACGCTCACATATTCCAAACGGCACCTGACTTCTGGCTCCCCGTTTGTAAGAAAATACCACAAGCTGTTGAGAAATGATGAATAGTCCTAAAACTGGAGAGTGAAGAGTGATCAACACCACCACAATTTGAAGTATGAAGACTATCTGTAGACAACCTGCACGTTTAACATCATAAAAGATGTCCGATGAAAGATTTCTGCTCCAGAGTAAGCTAAGCGTTTGCCTCGCCTTCCGTTTGACTCCCATTCAGCCTCTATATTTATATAGGCGAATATATTACAGTTTGAGATTTTCAGGTTATATTTCACAGATGACATTTTTAATCTGCCTCAAAAATGTAAACATAGCAAGGGTGTTCTGCAGACACACTGCCTGGAGCAACTGTCAAATGGAAAATTCAGTGGAAAGTTTAGCCTGTCTCCAGTTTAACTAAGTTGAAGAATGCTGCAAAAACAGGTGTTGTCTGACACAAGTAATAATTATCTTTCACCTTGATGGATGTTAGTTTAATCTGTTCCTTACACGGTAGCTTGGTCTCAGCTGACTGAATTTAGTGCCAAAAAAGCAGATGACAGGGTGAGTGTGGCTGGTATGTGACACTAGTTACAAGACAAGGCTTTGGGGAAGTTTTGATTGATTTTCCTAAGGGGGTTTAATCATTTCTCCTGTTTGCCCAATAAATATTTAAATCTAGATGGATATCGTGGTACTCTGTTAAGGTACTAACATTTTCATTAATGGATTTTAAGAGAGTTTCATTGAGAGCATGATTCAATTCAATGACTTTCACAGAGAAGGGAAAATGAGTTATTAGAACATTTCCTAAGACATGAACAGACCCTATATATTGATGTTTCAGGATAAATTACTCAGTCAGAGGGATTGCAATGTTAGCTGGGGAAAAGTAGAAGAAAGGTCTTCCAAATGCTGATCTTAAGCCTTATTCAAAGTCTTCCAAACTGAAAGGCATATAACTTGAAACATTACTCATGTATCTAGCAGCCCCAAAGAAGCCTGTCTGTGCCAAGGATAAAGCTGCATTGTCACCATGTGCTGCTTTCTTTTTTATCTTCTGGAAATTTTTTTAAGCTAATGACAGGCAATTCGATAAGATGCTTTTGGCAGTCTTTTGGACACAGTCATTTCAGAAGGGAAAGTGGTCTATCATCCCCAAATGGCAGGAATATGTATTATAGATAATATTCAGAACAAAGCCTGTGAAACTAACCATACTCAATTCATGAAATATTGAAGTTCCTACCATGAAAGTCAGTAGAGTGTAGTGAGGAAGCTGGGACCCTGGATTGCTTGGATCTTGACTTCTTTGCCCACCAGGTGAGTGGCCTTGAGCAAGGCACTTACCTTTTCTATGCCTCAGTTTCCTCATCTGTGAAATGGGGATGCTGTATTTCTTACTTCATGGGATTTCATTGTAGTTGTAGTAAACATCACAGAAGCCTGTGGGGAATAAGATGATGAATGAGATGCCACATGCATGTGCGCACCTTCTCAAAGAACTTACAACAAAGCAAGGGAGGCAGAGATTCATGAACCATTGCAGAATACGAATGGGATAATGACCAAGGGTAATAGATAAACAAAGAGTTCTAGGAGCAAGGAATGACTTGATCCAACATGAGCTGGGCCTTAGAAATTAAGTAGGATCCCAGTGGGAAGGAGATATCTGCAAGTAGAGGGAGTTAACTGCTGTGATGGAGAAGTAAAGAGAGTAATCTCCCAGCTGAAAGATCACTGCAAAAGGAAGCAAGCAGGCTTTGTCCTACCATACAACCCTGCACCAAAGGCAAAACACTGGGAATATTCAGGGCTCTTTAGAAACACTGTTCCACCTCAACTGCCCCAGAATAGGCTGTTTCAACAAGCCACAATCAGAGCCATCAGTTTGATGCAGACAAATCAACCATGAATTTTATTACAAACTAGTGTCTTCTCCGGGTCCAGTCCCAGGATCAGGGCCCACAGGGACCAGGGAGCTGGTGAGAGAGCTGGTAGGGAGCAGATCCTGTGTGTGTGTTACTGGGATCTCCCATGTTTTTACCTAAGAGTGAGTACCATGGTCCCATTGATAGCCATACCCCAGGCTGCCCAGGCTTTTCCTAGGATTTCACTTCCAACTCTTCTCTTCAGGAGGTCTGTCTCCTGGACAGCTCTCACACAATAATGGCTAACATTTACTGAGCACCTACTTTGTGCTGGGCACCGTTCTTGGCTGTCAGTAATCCAGGAGATGGGTACTATTTATTTTTATTTTTTTTTTAGATGGAGCCTCATTCTTGTTGCCCAGGCTGGAGTACAGTAGCATAATCTTGGCCCACTGTAACCTCTGCCTCCTGGGTTCAAGCAATTCTCCTGCCTCAGCCTCCCAAGTAGCTGGGATTACAGGCGCCCATCACCACCCCCGGCTAATTTTTGTATTTTTAGTAGAGATGGGGTTTCATCACGTTGGCCAGGCTGGTCTCGAACTCCTGACCTCAGGCAATCCACCCACCTTGGCCTCCCAAAGTGCTGGGATTACAGGCATGAGCCACTGCGCCCGGCCTACGATAGGTACTGTTATTATGCCCTTTCCACAGAGGTAAGAACTGTGTTACATGAGCCTCACCATGTAAAATGTAGCTTGACAGCCCCTCACTCAGGGCCACACCAACTTATCGCCTTGTGATTGCCGGGCCACTATTTTTCTGTCTTCCACTGGGTATTGCCTGAAATGCCACCACCCTCTCCTGACCATCCACCTCCAGCGATCTTCTCCTGTTTCCTGGGCTCTCCACAGCAGAGACATTGGGCTCCAAGTGACAGTTCTTACCTTACTACCCCAGCCCTTTTCCAGAGCACCCTTTGTAGGAGGGCCAGTGAGGGAACAGGCATGGAAATGGGGGCCATGCACACCCGGAAACCTGGGACCCCTCTCAGCCCTGCCTGCTGTTTAATCTGACTGTGATGCAGGATTTTTCTTCCCAGTCACTTCGCATGTCAGGGACCCCTGGCCAATGATGCCCCACCCGGGCCTTGCTTGGCCATGCTAAGGTGCCCCAGCTTGCCTGTGTTGTAGCTTGTACCCATGTTCAGTGGTTCCCAAGCTCTTGTACTGTGCCCAAGAAGAATGAGGATGCACACCATACATTGAAGGGTGAGGAGTGGGGAGAAGAATGTTACTGAGCGATGAAACAGATTTTAGCAGAGGGGACACGCAGGTGGTCCCCCTACCCAAAGGCAGGAAAGTTCCCCTCGTACAGCTGGACCCAGGGCCTCTTATGGACTCAGAATGGGGAATGTTTGCTGATGGGTTTGGGAGTGTGCAAAAAAGCTTAAAGCAAAAACACCACTCAAAGGTGGGCACGATAGTGTAGAAAACCAATTAGGAAAGGGTAGGTATATGTGAAATAGATGAAGGGTGGGGAACAATCAGAGGAAAGTGTGCCAAACAGGAAGACAAGTTCTCAAACCGGTCCAAGGATTGAACTTGTAGTTTGGCTTTCAGGCTTTTTAAACTGTCTTTTGCTTAGAGGTGGGGTTTCACTGGGGCTCCACCCCTATCTGCCTAGGCATTTGGCTGCCTTCTGACGCTCTCCACTGTCTCTGCCAAGCTTCTTTACTGCCGGTGACTTTCCCTCCAGAGACTCCATGGTCCTCCCTCCAGTCTGGCCCCCTTTGGAAACACTTTTCCAGGATCTCAAACAGGATTTAACATCACCAAACGTAAGTTGTGAGCCAAGTTCAAGTCTCCCCTCAGGTCCCAAGTAAATAAGATGGAGTTGAGCCCCTAGTGTTCAGTGCTCCTAAATGTGGTCCATGAAAGAAAAGAAGTTTCCATAGCATTCTATCATAAGAGCTGCTATCATACAGAAGCCCTCAGGAGATGGCTTTTTCTATATCAGTCCTAAGCACCATATTCCATGTGGAAACAGCCACAGTCCCTACAATTCTGAGACCTCTCCAGAGGCCTAGATCTGTGCTGATGTCACTGATAGGATCCCCTACGAAGAAAGCCCTACCTCACCCCATAGCATAGTGTATACCTACCTGCCTCATCTACACACATACCTGGAATGCAGGCTTTACTCTAGAACCAGGACAAGATGGCCCAGTACAATCAGGACTTATTAATACATAAAGGCTAAATCAGCTAATGTTCACTGATAAGTGCACAGTCATATTAAAACTTCAGTGTTCTGAATGTTACAGTATCTCCCATTCATTAGGCATTTCTCATGCCTAGCAGTTTAGTCTACCCCATTAATTCTTCCAACAACAATAATATGTTGGAGCTATTATTTTATCCACTTTTCAATGGGAAAATTGGGGCTTAGAGAGGTAAAATCACATGCTCCAAGTTGCACAACCAGCAACTTCCCTATCCCAGATGTTTCAAACCATAAAGCGAATAGCTAGCAGAGCATGAATAAGAGCCCAGAGCAATCTAACGGCAAAGCTCACCACCAAAGAAAAGGTGTCTTCCTACCAGAAATGTCCCAGAAAAGATGGCTCTGCTTTCCCTAGATGAAGCCAGGAGAGGCTATAGGTACACAGCAGTCCCCTCACATCCTGTATGGGAAGGAGGCGATCAGCAGGGCTGGAGCAGAGAGGGACTACATTTCAGGAACTATCAGCTCAGGTCAGCAGCCAATCTGTAGACCCAAAATCCAGAAGTGGAAGGACAAAGAGCTCTACAAGCCCCACCCATGTCAGCTTGGCCAAAGCCCTGGAGCCAGAGTGATATTAACCCAAAGCTGAAGTGAAATGATTTATTTTGGGAAACCAAAGGCTCAGGAAGAAATGACATATTCAGACCTTGGTGAAGTATTATCTGAAGTCAAAAAGCAGGACTATATCCAATCCTACTGTGACCACAGTGCACCAGCCACAAAGCCTACAAATGCTTCTCCACCTACCCCCTTCCTAAACCCTCAAGGAGACCAGCCCTCTGACAATGATGACTAAAGAGAGTCTCAAAGGTCCCTCCCTGGATTCCCTTGTTTCGTCTCCAGTCTCTTTTCTCCCTCCACCTCGTGAACACCTGGGTCTTCCTACCACATTTGTCCTCCCCTCAGGGTCTTGGTTCCATTTGGAGGGGCAGGGCATCCTTGAGGTCCCCCAGACCCCCAGGGGCACCAGATCTTTCCTGCACTCCACAGTAAACGTCTACAATACAGACAAATGCTTATATAGCTCAGAGTGGTCATAACTCAGATGCACAGTTCTTCTCAGAAAGTCTTTTTCTATACCACAAAGCATGGGGAGAGAAAGGAAAGAAGGAGGTAAGGAGGAAAAAAAACCCAACCTACCATTCACTCATCACCCTGGTAACCATGTAAGTGTCTCAGTGCCCCTAGAAATGGTGCCCAACATGGTGCCTGACATAGAATAAACACTCGATAATGTGTGGAATTGAATTAAAATTTATACATTAAATTTCTATTTTTAAAGCTCAGAACCTAAGAAGTGCCAACAAAATAAGCACCTTAAATGTCCGTCTGTACATCTACACTAGGAACTTATATAGTACATATATAAGTTCTATACAATGTATAAGTATATTGTGACAAATCCAATGTAATGGCCCAGAAATAAAGGCAATCGATTTTCAAGAAAATGGCAATGGCTCATCAGAAATCTGAAGACCTAATGGGTCTCTCCTTCGTGATCTCTTCCAACTCACTGTGAAAGCTGGATTCCTGAGGATTTAACCCCAGGGCAAAATTCAGGTATGACAGATGCAGGTGGCTGTCCTTCCAGGAAGCCTCTTCTGGTATGGTTATAATCCACGGACAAATCTAAGGACAGACCCAAACCCAGAAGGTCTACAGTGGGAAGATAGGAAGAAGAACACACACTAAATCCAGTGAAGCTAGACTAGAACTGTGCTAATTTAAATGTGTATGTGTTCCTACATAATACACACACACACATGCACACACGCACGCGCGCACACACACACACATATACATACATTCTTTTTTTAATGGCAGGGAATGAGTGAATCCCAGAATTCTGGAAGTTTGCTTTGACAACTATAAGAAATACGGAGACGGAGATGAAAACTGACCAGAAGTCATTGCAATGAAGTTTTTGCAACTCAATATTTAGTTGACTTAAACATATATTTTTGAGTGCTTACTACATTCCCAGTCTAGGACTGGAGATGTAAAGATGAAAGTAACATTATCTCTGCCCCTGAAAATCTTACAACCCAGTCAACTATTACTTCCTTTTTCAGACTTCCATTTGCCGTCTTTTAACCATTGACACTCACATCTTAAAGGCTACACAGCCCTAGAACAAGCAATTAAGTGTCACAGTCAGTCTTCATTACTGATTAGCCATAGAAAGTTAAGCAATGCAAGAATGAAAAGACAGGCACAATCATTTATTGAACACTTATTGGGTGCCAGCCACTGTGCTAAGAGCTTCACCATGCATTATCCCGTTAGTGCATAACAACCACGTGAAGTAGGCATTATTATTCAGTTTTATAGATGAGAGAATAGAGGGGAAGAGAGGCTAAAGAAATTGCCAAGGTCATGCAACTAGTAAATGATAGAGCTGGGATTTGGACCCAGATTCATCTGACACCAGAAAAACAAATTCTTAACTTCTAATCTGTGTTATCTCCTAGGGTGGTATAGTGGTTATTGGGGACATCTCAGAAATCATGTCTCATTTGATTCTAATATGGTGGCCCCAAGAATAGAATGAGAAAATGCAGATTGATGAAAGCATTCAAATGTCAAAAAGGATCATGGTTCCAATCAATTGATAAAGAAAGAGTTTAGGAGGTCTCTTAGGCAACATGGGAACCACCGAATGAGGTGAGTAGATGAGTAGATGAAAGAATGTGACTGGGGAAGGGAATGACGATTGGAGTAAATGGTGTATATGGCTGGAGCAGAAAGTGAGAGATTGGGTGAGAAAGGAGAGTTGGGGCTGAGGGGGTGGCTCATGCCTGTAATCTTACCACTTTGGGAGGCCTAGGCAGGTGGATCACCTGAGGTCAGGAGTTTGAGACCAGCCTGGCCAACATGGCAAAACCCCATGTCTACTTAAAATACAAAAATTAGCCAGGTGTGGTGGTGGATGCCTGTAATCCCAGCTACTCAAGAGACTGAGACAGGAGAATTGCTTGAACCTGGGAGGCAGAGGTTGCAGTGAGCTGAGATCAGCCACTGCACTCCATCCTGAGTGAAAGAATGAAACTCAATCCCCCCCACAAAAAAAGAATGGAAAGTTGGGGGAGACTGAACTAAGGAATCTTTCTCATAGTCCATATAGAGCCTGAGCCCAAAAGTGTTATAAAGGAATCTGTGAATGTAATTGAATGGAGGTGGTGGGGGGAACAATGACAGGATGGATGAGAAAGGCCATACCAATTCCAGAGTCAGAGGAGGCTCTGAATTTACAATCTGGAATGGAATGAGAAGACCTCAACAGTTCAGACATTTCTCATTGCATCTGAACTGCTGGTACTGGAAATGGCATGAATGGCAGAAAGGCTGGAAGGCAAGGGGGCCAGAGCAGGGGTGGGGAAGGAAGAAGGAAAAAGACTTTAGCTGGATTTGGAGGCTGATTGGGTAAGAATGGAAGTCAAAGAGTCTGGGCATCTTGAACAATGGCGTTGTCACTAACAGAACAGGAAACTCTGAAAGGAAGAGCAGGTTTGTTGATTACTTGGGATTTGTGTGTTTGTTGAGGTGGGGTGATGAAGACAGAGATGAGTTTTATGTTCAGACACGTTAACATGATAGAACCACCGTTTGTGAATATTCTACATAAGCCTGAAAGCTGGAAGATGTCTCAAGTTTAGAATGTGCATTTGGGAATCGTCTGCTTCAAGAGGATCAAGTTGTTCTCTGTGCCTAAAGCAAAATAATAAATAAATAAAATAAAATTTAAAAACAGAACTTCACGGCCGGGCGCGGTGGCTCAAGCCTGTAATCCCAGCACTTTGGGAGGCCGAGACGGGCGGATCACGAGGTCAGGAGTTCGAGACCATCCTGGCTAACACGGTGAAACCCCGTCTCTACTAAAAAATACAAAAAACTAGCCGGGCGAGGTGGCGGACGCCTGTAGTCCCGGCTACTCGGGAGGCTGAGGCAGGAGAATGGCGTAAAAACCCGGGAGGCAGAGCTTGCAGTGAGCTGAGATCCGGCCACTGCACTCCAGCCTGGGCGACACAGCGAGACTCCGTCTCAAAAAAAAAAATAAATAAAATAAAAAAATAAAAACAGAACTTGAAGCCTTTCTAACTGTGATTTTTTTTTTTTTTCAAAGGGGTAGACTTCCAGAGGTGGAAGTGGCTGGAACACTATCATCCTTGACTGTCCACTTGGCAAATTTTGAATTTGGCACTCTGTACACATTATTTCCTTCTATTGCCTTCCCACAACCCTGTAAAGAAGAAGTTATTTCCTCATTTTATAAGACTCAGAGAGGTTGATTAGATTTCACAATTTATACATAGCAGAACTAAGATTGGAAGTCAAATAGGATTCTGAGATCCAGAGTTGCTTGCTGTTGTAGTGCTAGTTCAGTGGCATTAGCTCAAAGGTCAAGGTCAGGATGGTCTGCTGAATCATTAGCCACTGAGCACAGATCCACTGAGACCCTGGAATATGGTTACCAGCTTTCCAGCTTGCGACGCTAAGCCATATTCCAGAAGCTCTTGAGAAACTCTTCTGTCACAGGTATTTGGCCCTAGTAAGATGTCCACAGCCCATTCGACCCCTCAGAGCTGATTACAATGATATTAACAGAAATTGCTGCCTTTGATGATAGCATTTAGAATTTTTTTAAATCTTAAAATAGGCTGGATGTGGTGGCTCACATCTATAATCCCAACATTTTGGGAGGTTGAAGCAGGAGGATCACTTGAGCTCAGGAGTTCAAGACCAGCCTGGGCAACCTAGCGAGACTTTATCTCTATTAAAAACACAAAAAATGACCCGGGCATGGTGGCATGTATCTGTAGTCCCGACTACTTGAGAGGTTGAGGCAGGAGGATCACTTGAGTTCACGAGTTCCAGGCTGCAGTGAGCTATGATAGCACCACTGTACTCCAGGAGCCTGGGGAACAGAGTGAGACCCTGTCTCAAACACACACACACACACACACACACACACACACACAAACTCTTAAGATAGTTGAATAAAGGTGTTAGTCAACAGACAAAAGAATTAGACAAACCCATTTATGAAATATGTTTGCAATTGCCCTTGGGACATTGTCCAGGGAGATTCTCAGAGCGGCGAGGCGGCTCTGAAAGCCATTTCCTGAGAAGTGTATAAAGAATTTCGCTTTTTTATACATGTACATAGCATGTAAGGACTGAGATTCTTTTATGTTAATTAAAAATGCCAGCTTGATTTTATAACACATACTTCACTCAAAGACAATCATTCTGTAAAACAGAGCCGCCAATAATTGGACCCTTCCACAGCCTGGCACCTTTTCTTTCCCCTTAGGAAGGAGCCATCTCCTAGAAATGCAGACAGCTTGTCCCCAGACACAGGGAGTCATCACCAGCCTCTAATAACTGCTTGTCTTGCCAGGAAGACGGGCAAGCCAGGGCAAGCCCACGGCCTGCAGCATCCGTGTCCGATTCACTCTCCTCAGTAAGCAAACTTTCTTACCCTCAGAGTAGGGGAGGGTGAGGCGGAGCCATTTCATAGGCTCCAAGTCAGCAGGAGTCCTTCTTGGATGTTACCTTCCACACGTGGGGCACAACGAGTTCTTTGCAAGAGCACCAGTCACCCCAGCTCATTTGTATTTCCCGTATTCCCATATTGCCCACGAGTGTCCAAACCACACCCCTACGCCCCTCCCAGCCAGCCACTGCATGCACAAGCTACTTCAAACTGACCTGTCCAGGAATCCTGCTTCCATGGTTGGAGTTGGAATGGAGTCTGGATCCTAACTCTGAAGTCATGAAAGATTACTCCTGATAGTTTTAAAATGAGTGTGAGTTGTATTTGAGAGCAGAGTTGGATCCATTTGTTCATCCAACAATGAGCTATGGCTTTTTTCCAGGGTAAGAAGATGTTTGTTTTCTTTGTTGTTTATTTCTTGTGGCTTATATACTCAAACAGGATTGAGTTTTGAAAAAGCAAGTTCCCCAACTTTAAGATATTTTAAGATTGTTATGATTTCATGGCTAAGTGAAGCCTTATGTGAACGACTCTGGCCTCCTCATAGCTGGATACTCTATTTGACAGCAGCCTCCATTCAACGAATGACAGCTAAAGAGAAAACTTGGCAAGCCTCCTTTTCTGAGGAAGAAGAGTGGTGAGCTCACAGAAATTACTGGTCCATCTTTTCCAATGTAAGCCAAGCTATAAAAACATCCATCCACCTGGCTTGGTGGCTCACATCTGTAATCCCAGCACTTTGGGAGGTCAAGACAGGCAGATCACTTGAGGTCAGGAGTTCAAGACCAGCCTGGCCAGCATGGCAAAACCCCGTCTCTGCTAAAACACAAACATTAACCAGGCATGGTGGCGGGTGCCTGTAATCCCAGCTACTTGGGAGGCTGAGGCACGAGATCCTTTGAACCCGGGAGGCGGAGGTTGCAGCAAGCTGAGATGACACCACTGCACTCCAGCCTGGGCAATAGAGCAAGACTCAGTTTCAGAAAAACAAACAAAGAAACAAACAAAAACCATCCATCCTAGCAAAACGGATCCACATGGACTTATTGGCATTATGGATTAAGGATGATCTTTTCTTGTTACTTAGGACACTGTGGAAACCCCTTTTCTGATTCTTTTTCACATGTGTTCTAAAAGGTAAGGACACTGTCTCTTGAGTGCTTAGCACTCAGTGGTAGCAACTCTCACTCTACAGAAGAGGAAACAGGCTCAGAGCTAGTCTAATAGCTACAATGAGACGATATAAGAATTCAGATCCATTCCAGTAGCAAATTCTCATTAATTTGTTTCCCTCCCTAGGAAATGGTCCGAAGAGGAAAGGCTCTGAGCTCAGCCAATCCTAGCACATCTCATGACTACAAGGAAAGTTTAAAATGTTAGACAAAAACATTCTTTAAATAAGCAAACAAGCTTCTGAGAAAATAAGAGTACTTCACTCCTTGAGGCCAGGGTTGAAGCAGGAGATCAGAGCTAAATTAACTATTGCCACCACTGCATACCTGGGGGCATCTATGGATCTTCAAGTATCTCATAAGGAGTAAAGAGCCAGACCACCCTGTATAAAGCCAAGATTCAAGTAGAGTATGCCCTGAGAAAAAGATGAACTAGAAGAAAACCCACCCAGCAATTTCAGACAGCAAAGAAAATTGTAGAGGTAAAAATAGCAAAAACAATAATAAAATTTCCCTGAGATTTTATAACACAAATTTGGCCACATAGAGAGATTTGGGGCCACAAACTGTAGTACTCATATGGATCAAAAAAAAGCTCAAGGAGTATTTCATTTAAAATAAAGAACTTTAGTCCAGGCACAGTGGCTCATGCCTATAATCTCAGCAGTTTGGCAGGGCAAGGCAGGAGGATCACTTGAGAATAAGAGTTTGAGACTAGCCTGGGCAATGTAGCAAGACCCCATCTCTACAAAAACTTTTAACTTTTAAAAAAAATGTTTTAAATTTTAGAAAAACATTCTAAGGAAATCACCAAGGATTTATCCAAAGATTAAACTATAAAGGTATTTATCACAGTGTTATTCATAAAATTAACTGTAAACAAATTAAGTATCAAACAATGGATTAGTTAATAATTATCATCATCATACTAATGTTTATTGGCCACTTCCAGTGCCTGGCACTGTGAACTTGGCACAACAGCCAGTATTTTTATAGGCTCCACTTAACAAACTCACTGGTTGGCCACCGATCATTAGTTCCGCAAGTCATGCCATCTAATGAGCACAGTGAGCTGAACACCCCAGGCTAGCTGGCCTCTCCCAAGTAGACTCACGCCTCCTGTCCTCATAAGTGAGCTCTGCGCTCTTCAAAAGTAAGATGGGCTTGTTCCTGGTGTGAGAGAAACAAACAATTGCAAAAGATTGGGGGAAATAATACATGTAAGACACTGGATACTCAGGATTTTTTGTTTGCATGGGACATACTTATACTAAAAAAAAAAAAAAAAAAAAAGTATTGTTTTTCTGACATTTAAATTTAACTGGGTGGGCCAGGTACAGGTGGCTCATGCCTGTAATCCCAGCACTTTGGGAGGCTAAGACAGGTAGATCACTTGAGCCCAGGACTTTGAGCCCAGCCTGGGAACCATAACAAACCCCCATCTAGCAAAATTATTTAAAAATTAGCTGGATGCAGTGGCACTTGCCTGTAGTCCCAGCTACTTGGGAGGCTGAGATGGGAGAATCACTTGAGCCCAGGAGGTGGCAGTTGCAGTAAGCTATGATCATGCTACTGCGCTCCAGCCTGGGTGACAAAGCAAGACCCTGTCTCAAAAACAAAAACAAAAAAATTAACTAGGTGTCTTGTATTTTATCTGGCAACTCTCCTAGTGATTCCTCTAGATAGTCCTTACCCAAAGCTCCTTCAAATACCAGCTTCACCCACAAGAAGGTATCTTATCACCACAATGATCTTTGTGTTCCTACAGACCTCTGTCTGCCACAAGAAAGACAAATATTCTCCTCCTCTAGGACAGGGGATGGACCTATTTCTAACCAATACTGAGGGTTTACTCTAAAAGTTGGCCTGAAGAGCTGGCTCAGCGAGAGCCCTAGGTACCCATGGAGTCCACGATGCTCCTAAGTGCTTGCAGCAGCAAGAAGGCAAGGAGAAGCGCGGAAGATAACCCTTACTCACCTGGCAGTTTTGCCCAGGATTAGCAGGTCGTAACTAGGCTTGGGAAGCTCACCAGGGTTTCCCATGAACCCCTCCTGTGCTCTCCTGAGCCATTTCTCTTTATGGGGCAGTTCATCCATACTTCCCAATCCCTTTGAAGCCTCCACTTCTGGATAAACAACCCGTCTTCACCAGCCCGTGAAGTCATGTCTACATCTTTCAAATGAGTCCACATCCAATTAAAGAGGAAAGGGCTTCAGCCAGTCAATTCTCCCCCAGAACAGAAAGTGAGACATTATCTGAAGGCACTAGAGCGTTGCACAGAGCACACGTGTGTGAACTTTTTCCTTGTCTTAGGGACAGTTTATTGGGATGACACATTTGGACATCCCCATGAAAGGTGAGGTTGCTGCTGCAGTGAGGAAATGGCCTGCGATGAGGGGAAGATGTGAAGGGGAGGTGCCTTACTGGAGAACCTCATACACAGTAATGGCTGTCATGAAAATGACCCCAATTTTGCCTCTTCTTGCTGGGAACAAGAGAGGAATTTCACATCTCAACCTTTCGAAGTGGTGTCCTTGGTGCTAGTCTGAGATGCAGGGAATTTCTAACTTTCAGAAAAATCTACAGGTTTGAGCAGATATGACATGAAGGCCCAGAAACTGGAAACCACATCTTGGGATTTGATGATTTAGAGTTTATTTAATAATGATGTTATTTGATAGTGGAAAAATTGGAAACAGTCTGAAGGTCCATAATAGAGGATTACTTAAATAAATGAGGTGCCTGTGGATAGAATTCTCTGTTGCCATTAAACATGACATTGAAGGCCAGTTAATGATGTGAAAAGATATTTGATATATAATTAGGTGAAAAGTTACAAAACATGTGCAATAATAATTCACCAAAATGTGGGTAGTAATCATCTTTGAGAGACAGAATTACCAGTTATATTCTTCTTTTTGCAAATATTCGTCTACTTTTCTTAAACAATGAACATGGGTTGCTTTGTGGAAAGAAAAAAAGTTATTCTCTACATATGAACAATCGTTAAATACTGCAGAACTGTAAGAACCTAGAATTGTGCTTTTAATTCAGATAAAAACCAAGGAACCAAAGATCTATTTAAAATCAAACAACAGCAAAGAAACTCAGCAAGGTTTCAAACCATTCCCTACATAATAGAGATAATATTAACATTTTATAAATTTGTAGACTCTCCATGAAGCTGATGAGGGCATATGTGAGCTACTAGAGATCATAGAGACCAAGCAATGAAAAGCTATTATCTCTTGGCTGGATGCGGTGGCTCACGCCTGTAATCCCAGCACTTTGGGAGGCCAAGGCAGAAGGATCATTTGAGGTCAGGAGTTCAAGACCAGCCTGACCAACAGGGTCTCTACTAAAATACAAAAATTAGCCGAGCGTGGTGGTGGGCGCTTATAATCTCAACTACTCAGGAGGCTGAGGCACGAGAATCGCTTGAACCTAAGAGGCGGGAGGTTGCTGCAGTGAACCAAGATTGCGCCACTGCACTCCAGCCTGGGCGACAGAGTGAGTAGGGTTTTAACCAGGCTTAGCTGTCAAAATCAAGGTCTTTTTTCTATTTGATTATCAGAGAAGAAAAGCTTTAAAAGTACGAAGAATGTGTGCATTTTCTTTAGTTGTTTTGGGGGAAGAGAGTTAACCCAGGTCTACAGTCACATGCACTAGAACCAATGCCAACGAGAATCCAAAGAAAAGTTGAGTTTGTTCAACCAGTGGATTATTTGTACAAGAGCCAGTGGGCTAGCCAAATAAACCAGATTGGTTTTATAATGTTATAATGGGTTGCTTGACTTAAATTTCCACCGCCCTCCATTCCCTATTCCCATCCTGCACCCTCCTCCCTATCCAAGAGCAGGAGAATTAGGTGGGTATCTAATAAATGCAGCCTGCACATTAGGGCGGGGATTCCACACTCACAATCAGGTGTTTCTCCACATGACAAACAATCTTTTGATGTTTGGGGTTTTTTACATTTTCCCTGAACTGAACTGATATTCCGTCTCATTGAATCAAGTCAAGCCTGTTTGGATACCTTGTCCTTGAACAATAAGGCAAAATAGAAATATACTGATCCACGATGGCTGGGGTTTGCGAGCTCCCTTCCCCAATATCTAGACAAAAGTCATGCAATCTTGACCTCTAAATCTGAAGGTATTTACCACCAAGACCATCAAATGTGCTATATGTGAGACTTCTAACTAGTGAAACGATCCCAGCCCAGAGCTCACTAGCAATGCAGCAGCGAGGTCTATTTAGAAAGAACATAAACAAGCCAAAGGCATGAATGAGGAAGCCGGTGCCTTCCCGACACAGGACTCCCTCACATTAATCGGGGAGAGGGTGTGTTTCAGGAGCCCAGCTTCAAGGGAGTAAGAAAACCCGAGGCTTCATTCCATAATTCTTACTCGTTACTAAAGCCAAGAGGCCAGGATGTGTGTTTAAAGCCTCTTTAATTCAAAGACCTGTTATCTTTACTTGACCTTATTTCCTGTCATTGGCGAGAATCAAGCTGCTTCTATTCCCCCTAATAACCATATAGTATAACCCTTGCTGGGAACAACCGCTGTGTGTACCTTCTTTTGTGGCAGGCCGCAATCTTGGGAAGTAATGTGTCTGTTTTGAAAAGAGTCATTTACAGCCTGCTGTTTGACCTAAGGGATCCAGGAGCCCACCCTTTTCTGGCCTCATACACTGTATTTCCTTCCTGGCTTTTTCGCAGGTTTAATGCAGCACAGGTGGTGGTGTGTTTCGAAACCAGGTGTCTGAGGCTAAAGACATCCACTAAAATATTTGGGTTGCTTTTTTTTTTTCTTTTTGACTAGGAATTTTAGCTCTGTGAACTACTGAGAGGTGGTGATGGCGTGACTTGATTTTTTTTTTTTTTTTTTTTTTGAATTACAGTTTGGACTGTCCTTTTCACAGTTTTTCCTCCCTGCAGTTTAACATTCCCTAGAGATGCTATAAAATCCCTATGGTTTACTTACTAACACTTTTCAATATAGTGTTGAGGCCACACACACAAGCTGACCACTCGCCAGTTAATTAGAGGTAGGACCAGGACTGCAACGAGCTGATCAGACCACAGAAGGGCAGGACGCAGGGAAATGCCTGGGCAGGTGGGTGGATGCAGGCAGGGCAGGACCTGACACTGACAAGGAAACAGATTCAGAAAGGTTAAGTAATTTGCCCAATCACACAGCTCCTAAGTGGTAGAGCTGGGTTCAAACCCACACTCTTTAACCACTGATAATACCATACCATTTGGGGGTAAATATGTCTGTGCACCCAAAATATTTTAACACAGGCAATCCAGACATGTCAACGATGGAAAGTTGTTACAGATGGTCACTGACATGACCCTACAAAGGATTCCTCACTTGGCCTAATTTCATCAAAGGTCTGATTTTTCCATAAAATCTACTCTCATACCCTATTCTGTGAGACAAGTCTACCACAAAAACAAGTTTCTCATGGCTGACAATGACCTTTTGGTAGAAAGTACTGGAATCGGTTCTACAGCCATTTCTCTCACTCATTAGCTTGAGAACCTTGGCAAAGTCATTTAGCTTCTCTGAGGGAAATAGTTAGGATGACCACATGTTCCAGGTTGCCCAAAACAGTTTACTAGTTTACGAGTGTTCATCCCACTGTGATGGTTAATGGCGCCCCTTTTTACTCTCTAAACTGTTCTGGTCTGGATAAGCTATAGGGTCACTTTAAGTAGAGTGTTCGTCTTTTGAGAATATTTCCCATTCTTTCAATATTAGCACCTCAATGTTTCTTGAGGAATCCTCCTGCCTAAGCCATATGGCTTAGGCAGCTGAAGATGGCCAATTAAGATTCCAAATTTTCCCAGCCATGGTGACTGTTTCAGAGATGAGCACATGGTCTACACCTGGCCAGTGAAGGTGGGCATGCAGGACTTTCATAGGAACTACCAAGCAAGAGGCCCTCTCTTTCCAGTGAGGTTGTTGGGCTGTGGGAAGTCAGTCTGGGGCTGCTGTTGGCCATGACATGAGGAACATCTGCCAGAGAAGAAAGCCGTGCAGACCGCGGAGGAATGGAGAAGGGGAAAGGACCAGCATGATGGTACCTCTTGAACTCATGGCCAGAAGCCAAATATATGGAGGGACTTCCTAGTGAAATGTACTAATAACTTCCCTGTTATGCATGAGCAAGTTTGAATTGGGTTCTGTCACTTGCAACTGAAGGAGGGCTGACTAAAAAGGGAGATTGGAATAGAGTATTTCAGCTCTGGCACGTCATACCTCCATTGATAGATAAATTCACACACACAGAGTAACATACACAGAGCTCCAACCCCACTGCGGAAACTGAGGCATTACTCACCCACATCTTTCATGGTTTGGTGATGCTTAGAAGAATGTCGAACATTATCTAATCCAGTGGTTTTGACTGGTCCATGGAGACCTAGGTTCTAGAGAAGTGTCTCAGCGGCTGCCCTAGGGGGTGAGAGGTGGATGTGAAAGTTAGGGTCAGAGAGTGAGAGCAGGCAGGACCTAATGGCTCTCCCCTACTTCACCCAGGGAAACTCCCCTGTTAGCTGTTTTATATATTAGGATTCAGGGCGAGAGTTCATGCAGGGGACGTAAAGGTTCCATTGCTTTAAGAAGATTGGAAAAACACTCATTTAGTCAACACCTAGCATTTTAAGAAGAGGACCCCAAAGCCCAGAGGTAGTAAGGGACACCCCTTCCCTCAAGGTCATACATAGTTCACTTGAGAGGGAAAACCTGAAACCTGGTTCTCTTTGACATCACAATGTCTTCTTTGGTACAATTTCTTTTTTTTTTTTTTTTTTTTTTTTGAGATGGAGTTTCACTCTTGTTGCCTAGGCTGGAGTGCAATGTTGCAATCTCGGCTCACTGCAACCTCCGCCTCCCAGGTTCAAGTGATTCTCCTGCCTCAGCCTCCCAAGCAGCTGGGATTACAGGTGCACACTACCACATCCAGCTATTTTTTTCTATTTTCAGTAGAGACAGGTTTGGCCAGGCTGGTCCCAAACTCCTGACCTCAGGTGATTCACCCACCTCAGCCTCCCAAAGTGTTGGGATTACAGGCGTGAGCCACTGCACCTGGTAAATTTTTTTTTTAAAAAAAAAAGCTTTTACTTCATGGTATTCTGAAGACAAATAGAGTTATATCATAAGCAATACATATTTATATATTATATAAAATAATACAAATAAAATTTTGTATCTGTTTCCTTGCTTGGTTTATATGTCCCTCCTTAGACTCTAAGCCTCAGGTGCTCCCACCTTAAACACAGTGGGAGCACAGCAAAAATGTGTTTAAAAAGTAAGAAAATAATTCACAGAGGAGCATGCCAAGCAGCACCCGGGGATGAAATCATCAAAATCCAGATTGCAGAAAACGCTCAGGACAAACATGCTTCTTCAACAAATCTCAAGGGAAAAAATAAAATAGAGAATAAATCTGCAGATTAAGAGAGATCTGAGGAATAGATGAACCATATGCAATGTGGAATCTGAGTCAAACCAAAGGTTAAACTTAGAGATAATCAGGGAAGTTTCAAAGACTATCTGGATGTTGGATAATATAGTCATTGTTGTTTTAAGGGTAATGGCGATATCGTGGTTGTGTTTAGAATAAAAGAGTCCTCATCTTTTAGAAATACACACTGAAATATTAAGGGCTGACGGCTGAAATGATGTGATCTTGCAAATTTTGTGCAAAAATCCTGGGGGTGAAAGGGGAGGTGGGAGATAGAGTTGAAAGATTGACCTAAAGTTGATATTTATTGAAGTTAGAGAGAGTCTATATGGAAATTCATTGTACTATTTTGCTATTTTTGGGTATGTTTGCAATTTTCTATAATAAAAATTTAGAAGGAATAAAGGGAGGAAAGGAAAGGAGAGAAAGGAAAAAAAGTAAGGCCATTTTTTTTTCTTTTCTTTTTTTTTATTTTTTGAGACAGAGTTTCACGCTTGTTGCCCAGGCTGGAGTGCAACGGTGCGATCTCAGCTCACTGAAACCTCCACCTCCTGGGTTCAAGCGATTCTCCTGACTCAGCCTCCTGAGTAGCTGGGATTACAGGTATGCGTCACCATGCCCAGCTAATTTTGTATTTTTAGTAGAGATGGGGTTTCTCCATGTTGGTCAGGCTGAACTCAAACTCCTGACCTCAGGTGATCTGCCTGCCTTGGCCTCCCAAAGTGCTGGGATTACAGGCGTGAGCCATTGCACCTAGGCTGGGAGACCCTTTCTTTGGAGCCAAACTTAGATTCACATCTTGGCTCTTCCATTTACCAGCTGTAAGGCTCAAAGTATAGCAGGACAAGCTGCAGACAGGATCCCTCAGACACCCAGTTAAAGAAGGAAGGGCTTTATTCGGCTGGGAGCTTCGGCAAGACTCGGGTCTCCAAAAATGGAGCTCCCTCAGTGAGTAATTCCTGTCCCTTTTAAGGGCTTGCCACTCTAAGGGGGTCCACGTGAGAGAGTCATGATCGATTGAGCAAGCAGGGGGTATGTGACTGGGGGCTGCATGCACCAGTAATCAGAACAGAATAGAACAGGACAGGGATTTTCACAATGCTTTTCCATACAATGTCTGGAATCTATAGATAACATAACGAGTCAGGTCAGGGGTCGATCTTTAACCAGGCCCAGGGCACGGCGCCAGGCTGTCTACCTGTAGATATCATTTCTGCCTTTTAGTTACAACTTTCTTTGGAGGCAGAAATTGGGCATAAGACAATGTGAGGGGTGGTCTCCTCCCTTAAAGGTTACTATTTATCTTCAGTTTCCTTCACTGCAATGGTACTAAAAATACTACTTGTTTCCTAGAGAGGTTGTGAGAATCAAATGAAGTCATATACCGCAAAATGTGTCTGGTAAATTGTATGTAATAAAGGGTAACTGTTACTGTTAAGATCAAATGTTAAACATACTGCCCTCATATTCAAGTAAAATTGGTGCCAGAAAAATTACACTTTAGGCCAGGCACAGTGGCTCTTGCCTGAAATCCCAGTGCTGTGGGAGACCCAGGCAGGTGGATCACATGAGCTCAGGAGTTCAAGACCAGCCTGAGCAACATGGCAAAACCTCGTCTCTACAAAAATTGCAAAAATTAGCTAGGCATAGTGGTGCATGCATGTAGTCCCAGCTACTTGGGAGGGTGAAGCATGAAAATCACTTGTGCTCAGGAGGTGGAGGTTGCAGTGAGCTGAGATAGCTCCACTGAACTCCAGCCGAGGCAATAGAGCCAGACCTTGTCTCAAAAACACAAAACTACACTTTAATAAAAATAATAACTAAAATTGTGGGGTGCTGTTTTACCTGTAATAACTGTCCTCCTCTCCTCCCTTTTCATTGATTTTTTCCATCCTCACACTCAAAGTGAAACCTCTTTAAACAAAACTTAAAAATTGTAGTGAGGGGGCACGCCCAAGATGGCCAAATAGGAACAGCTCCAGCCTCCAGCTCCCAGTGTGAGTGACACAGAAGACGGGTGATTTCTGCATTTTCATCTGAGGTGCAGACCGACACCTCATACCTCACACGGCTGGGTACAGCCCTGAGACGAAGCTTCCAGAGAAAGAATCAGACAGCAACACTCGCGGTTCAGCAATATTCTATCTTCTGCAGCCTCCGCTGCTGATACCCAGGCAAACAGGGTCTGGAATGGACCTCAAGCAAATGCCAACAGACCTGCAACTGAGGGTCCTGACTGTTAGAAGGAAAACTAACAAACAGAAAGGACACCCACACTAAAACCCCATCAGTACATCACCATCGTCAAAGAGCAAAGGCAGATAAAACCACAAAGATGGGGAAAAAGCAGTGCTTTTTCCAGAAAAGCTGGAAATTCAAAAAATCAGAGTGCATCTCCCCCTCCAAAGGAACGCAGCTCATCGCCAGCAACGGAACAAAGCTGGACGGAGAATGAGTTTGACGAGTTGAGAGAAGAAGGCTTCAGTCGATCAAACTTCTCAGAGCTAAAGGAGGAACTACATAACCAGCTCAAAGAAACTAAAAACCTTGAAAAAAGATTTGATGAATGGTTAACTAGAATAACCAATGTAGAGAAGTCCTTAAAAGAATTGATAGAGATGAAAACCATAACACAAGAACTATGTGACAAATGCACAAGCTTCAGTAACCAACTCTATCAACTGGAAGAAAGAGTATCAGTGATTGAAGATCAAATGAATGAAATGAAGTGAGAAGAGAAGTGTAGAGAAAAAAGAGTAAAAAGAAATGAACAAAGCCTCTAAGAAATATGGGATTATGTGAAAAGACCAAATCTACAACTGATTGGTGTGCCTGAAAGTGATGGGAAAAATGGAACCAAGTTGAAAAACACTCTGCAGGATATCATCCAGGAGAACTTCCCCAACCTAGTAAGGCAGGCCAACATTGAAATTCAGGAAATTCAGAGAACGCCACAAAGATACTCCTTGAGAAGAGCAACTCCAAGACACATAATTGTCAGATTCACCAAAGTTGAAATGAAGGAAAAAATGTTAAGGGCAGCCAGAGAGAAAGGTTGGGTTACCCACAAAGAGAAGCCCATCAGACTAACAGCAGATCTCTCAGCAGAAACTCTCCAAGCCAGAAGAGAGTGGGGGCAATATTCAACATTCTTAAAGAAAAGA
This sequence comes from Macaca fascicularis, assembly GCF_037993035.2. Classification (NCBI taxonomy): domain Eukaryota; kingdom Metazoa; phylum Chordata; class Mammalia; order Primates; family Cercopithecidae; genus Macaca; species Macaca fascicularis. The sequence goes on along the minus strand of NC_088383.1, from coordinate 101,902,069 downwards.
ATTTTCAACCCAGAATTTCATATCCAGCCAAACTAAGTTTCATAAGTGAAGGAGAAATAAAATCCTTTACAGATAAGCAAATGCTTAGAAATTTTTTCTCTTATCTTAGAGATAAGAGAAAGCAGGCCTGCCCTACAAGAGATCCTGAAGGAAGCACTAAACATGGAAAGGAACAACAGGTACCAGTCATTGCAAAAACATGTCAAAATGTAAAGTCCATCAGTGCTAGGAAGAAACTGCATCAACTAATAAGCAAAATAACCAGCTAATATCATAATGACAGGATCAAGTTCACACACATATTAACCTTAAATGTAAATGGACTAAATGGTCCAATTAAAAGACCCAGACTGGCAAATTGGATAAAGAGTCAAGACCCATCAGTTTGCTGTATTTAGTAGACCCATTTCACATGCAGAGACACACATAGGCTCAAAATAAAGGGATGGAGGAGGATCTACCAAGCAAATGGAAAACAAAAAAAAAAAAAAGCAGGGGTTGTAATCCTAGTCTCTGATAAAATAGACTTTAAACCATCAAAGATCAAAAGAGACAAAGAAGGCCATTACATAATGGTAAAGGGATCAATTCATCAGGAAGAGCTAACTATCCGAAATATATATGCACCCAATACAGGAGCACCCAGATTCATAAAGCAAGTCCTTAGAGACTTACAAACAGACTTAGACTCCCATACAATAATAATGGGAGACTTTAACACCCCACTGTCAACATTAGACAGATCAACGAGACAGAAAGTTAACAAGGATATCCGGGAATTGAACTCAACTCTGCAGCAAGCAGACCTAATAGACATCTACAGAACTCTCCACCCCAAATCAACAGAATATATATTCTTCTCAGCACCACATTGCACTTATTCCAAAACTGACCACATAGTTGGAAGTAAAGCACTCTGCAGCAAATGTAAAAGAACAGAAATTATAACAAACTGTCTCTCAGACCACAGTGCAATCAAACTAGAACTCAGGATTAAGAAACTCAGTCAAAACCGCTCAACTACATGGAAACTGAACAACCTGCTCCTGAATGACTACTGGGTACATAACGAAATGAAGGCAGAAATAAAGATGTTCTTTGAAACCAATGAGAACAAAGATACAACATACCAGAATCTCTGGGACACATTTAAAGCAATGAGTAGAGGGAAATTTATAGCACTAAATGCCCACAAGAGAAAGCAGGAAAGGTCTAAAATTGACACCCTAATATCACAATTAAAAGAACTAGAGAAGCAAGAGCAAACACATTCAAAAGCTAGCAGAAGGCAAGAAATAACTAAGATCAGAGCAGAACTGAAGGAGATAGAGACACAAAAAACCTTCCAAAAAATCAATAAATCCAGGAACTGGTGTTTTGAAAAGATCAACAAAATTGATAGACCACTAGCAAGATTAATAAAGAAGAAAAGAGAGAAGAACCAAATAGACACAATAAAAAATGATAAAGGGGATATCACCACCGACCCCACAGAAATACAAACTACCATCAGATAATACTATAAACACCTCTATGCAAATAAGCTAGGAAACCTAGAAGAAATGGATAATTTCCTGGACATTTACACTCTCCCAAGACTAAACCAGGAAGAAGTTGAATCCCTGAATAGACCAATAGCAGGCTCTGAAATTGAGGCAATAATTAATAGCCTACCATCCAAAAACAGTCCAGGACCAGACGGATTCACAGCCGAATTCTACCAGAGGTACAAGGAGGAGTTGGTACCATTCCTTCTGAAACTATTCCAATCAATAGAAAAAGAGGGAATCCTCCCTAACTCATTTTATGAGGCCAACATCATCCTGATACCAAAGCCTGGCAGAGATACAATAAAAAAAAGAGAATTTTAGACCAATATCCCTGATGAACATCAATGCAAAAACCCTCAATAAAATACTGGCAAACTGAATCCAGAAGCACATCAAAAAGCTTATCCACCATGATCAAGTGGGCTTCATCCCTGGGATGCAAGGCTGGTTCAACATACACAATTCAATAAACGTAATTCAGCATACAAACAGAACCAAAGACAAAAACCACATGATTATCTCAATAGATGCAGAAAAGGCCTTTGACAAAATTCAACAGCCCTTCATGCTAAAAACTCTCAATAAATCCGGTATTGATGGAACGTATCTCAAAATAATAAGAGCTATTTATGACAAACCCACAGCCAATATCATACTGAATGGGCAAAAACTGGAAGCATTCCCTTTGAAAACTGGCACAAGACAGGGATGCCCTCTCTCACCACTCCTATTCAACATAGTGTTGGAAGTTCTGGCCAGGGCAATCAGGCAAGAGAAAGAAATAAAGGGTATTCATTTAGGAAAAGAAGAAGTCAAATTGTCCCTGTTTGCAGATGATATGATTGTATATTTAGAAAAACCCATCATCTCAGCCCAAAATCTCCTTAAGCTCATAAGCAACTTCAGCAAAGTCTCAGGGTACAAAATCAATGTGCAAAAATCACAAGCATTCTTATACACCGGTAACAGACAAACAGAGATCCAAATCATGAATGAACTCTCATTCACAATAGCTTCAAAGAGAATAAAATACTTAGGAATCCAACTTACAAGGGATGTAAAGGACTTCTTCAAGGAGAACTACAAACCACTGCTCAGTGAAATAAAAGAGGACACAAACAAATGGAAGAACATACCATGCTCATGGATAGGAAGAATCAATATTGTGAAAATGGCCATACTGCCCAAGGTAATTTATAGATTCAATGCCATCCCCATCAAGCTACCAATGACTTTCTTCACAGAATTGGAAAAAACTGCTTTAAAGTTCATATGGAACCATAAAAGACCCCACATTGCCAAGACAATCCTAAGCCAAAAGAACAAAGCTGGAAGCATCATGCTACCTGACTTCAAGCTATACTACATGGCGACAGTAACCAAAACAGCATGGTACTGGTACCAAAACAGAGATATAGACCAATGGAACAGAACAGAGCCCTCAGAAATAATACCACACATCTACAGCCATCTGATCTTTGACAGATCTGACAAAAACAAGGAATGGGGAAAGGATTCCCTATTTAATAAATACTGCTGGGAAAATTGGCTAGCCATAAGTAGAAAGCTGAAACTGGATCCTTTCCTTACTCCTTATACGAAAATTAATTCAAGATGGATTAGAGACTTAAATGTTAGACTTAAAACCATAAAAACCCTAGAAGAAAACCTAGGTAATACTACTCAGGACATAGGCATGGGCAAGGACTTCATGTCTAAAACACCAAAAGCAATGCAACAAAAGCCAAAATTGACAAATGGGATCTAATTAAACTAAAGAGGTTCTGCACAGCAAAAGAAACTACCATCAGAGTGAACAGGCAACCTACAGAATGGGAGAAAAATTTTGCAATCTGCTCATCTGACAGAGGGCTAATATCCAGAACCTATAAAGAACTCAATCAAATTTTCAAGAAAAAAAACAAACAACCCCATCAAAAAGTGGGCAAAGGATATGAACAGACACTTCTCAAAAGAAGACATTCATACAGCCAATGGACACATGAAAAAATGCTCATCATCACTGGCCATCAGAAAAATGCAAATCAAAACCACAATGAGATACCATCTCACACCAGTTAGAATGGCAATCATTAAAAAATCAGGAAACAACAGGTGCTGGAGAGGATGTGGAGAAATAGGAACACTTTTACACTGTTGGTGGGACTGTAAACTAGTTCAACCATTGTGGAAAACAGTGTGGCGATTCCTCAAGGATTTAGAACCAGAAATACCATTTGACCCAGCCATCCCATTACTGGGGATATACCCAAAGGATTATAAATCATGCTGCTATAAAGACACATGCACACGTATGTTTATTGTGGCACTATTCACAATAGCAAAGATTTGGAATCAACCCAAATGTCCATCAGTGACAGACTGGATTAAGAAAATGTGGCACATATACACCATGGAATACTATGCAGCCATAAAAAAGGATGAGTTCATGTCCTTTGTAGGGACATGGATGCAGCTGGAAACCATCATTCTCAGCAAACTATCACAAGAACAGAAAACCAAATACTGCATGTTCTCACTCATAGGTGGGAATTGAACAATGAGATCACTTGGACACAGGAAGGGGAACATCATACACCGGGTCCTATTGTGGGAAGAGGGTAGGGGGGAGGGATAGCATTAGGAGATATACCTAATGTAAATGATGAGTTAATGGGTGCAGCACACCAACATGGCACATGTATACATATGTAACAAACCTGCACATTGTGCACATGTACCCTAGAACTTAAAGTATAATAATAAAAAAAAGAATTCCTACAAAAAAAATTGTAGTAAATAGTAACATAATAAATGACAAAAAATAATGAAAATAATTTTTTAAATGAAGCTAAATAGTTTATTTCATCTTATATGATGAAATTTGGAAAATAATGGTAAATGTGCTCTAATTCTTAGAACAAACAATAAATGTATCAGTTTAAGGGGTTTTGGTGCAATTTTCTGTCAACGTTACATGACAGTACAATAGCAATACCTTCACTTCAGATTTTATTCTATAGCATGATCATAAAAATAGTCATTTTCACAAAAATATTACAAGACTTCACCCATTTCCTGAAGCCTTTCCTATTCAAGTCATTCTGTTTTGAGGCATCCTGCCACTATTCTTTTCTTCAATTGGTGGTGGACTAATTTAGTGATATTCATATTTTCAATAGCTTTTTCAGAAACCATAGGACTTTTCCAATATCACCCTTTAGAATGTTTCATGAAATCCTGTATCCTTGCATGATTTTTTTGATGTGTTGTTAGCTTGGATAGATGTCGATATTAAGTCAGGTGGAAGGAAACAGAGCTATTCAAAGGTGTACTGATTTGATAATGTGTTAGTTATTTGAGAATTCTGCATCCCTAAGCAACCTACCAATTGTTGGGACTGGAATACTAGGCACAACCAAGCTGTATTGTGCCAGTGCTGCCCCCTGGTGACAGATATGAAGAACTGGTCTTCCCTTCACTTCTTTCTCCTGGAGAGGCTCCCCACCCAGGCTGTGTTCTCCCTTTTTTCCTGCCACCACTTTCCCTTCCATAACCAGGACCAGGCTTTGTCTTTCATATGAAACCTCTATTTTCTTTCTTTTCTTTTGCTCACAAACCTCTGAAAACTCTTCCTCTTACCTGCCTCCAATTTCACTATCCATCTTGGTGCCAAAAACAACCTCAACAGAAGCTGATGAACATAAGGCTAGCTCTAGGAGCTCGCCTGTCTGTGTCACAGAACAGAAAAGCCATATGTTCAAAGTGAAGTTAGAATGAAAAACTTTGCTATCAACCTTGGGGGTCCTGGAAGGTGCCCAGAAGTTCTCTTCGGAACTCTGTGCCTCTTTCTTAACCTTTAAGAAAAACTTTCTCAAATACCAGCACTCATAATCAGTCACAAACAATTTCTTTGTTAATCTTTTTATTGCTGCTCTGAGAGGGAAGAAACCTTTGTCCAGGTAATAGGGGCGGCCCTCCTAAGAGACTGTGCTGAACTGTTGGGGCCCTCTTATATGAAGGCAGCCATCTTTCCCCTCCTCCAAATTGCTTCTTGGCATCCCAGTCTGCTGTGCTCTTCAGACTGCAGAGGACCCGGTGCTTCTGGTCTCCCACTCATACTCATGTTTGTTTCTCCCATCATTTGTCCTTCCCTCCTCCCTATTCATTGACTTTTCCACTCCCCAGCATAGCTTCGTCCTGGATTCAAGTTCTGGCAATACCACTTACTAGGCGTGTGTGATCAGGGCATGCCACCCTTCTAGGCCTGATATAGTTTGAATGTGTGTCCCCACCAAATCTCATGTTGTATTGTAATCCCCAATATTGGAAGTGGGGTCTGGTGGGAGGTGTTTGGATCATGGGGGCAAATCCCTCATGAATGGCTTGGGCCATCCCCTTGGTGATAGTGAGCTTTTGCTCTGAGTTCACATGAGATCTGGTCATTTAAAAGTGTATGGCATCTGCCCCCACTCTCTCTCTTGCTCCTGCTCATGCCATATGACATGCCTATTCCCCCTTCACCTTCTGCCATGATTGAGAGCTCTCTGAGGCTTCACCAGAAGCCAAGCAGATGTCAGCACCATGCTTTCTGTAAAGCCTGCAGGGCCGTAAGCCAATTAAACCTCTTTTCTTTATAAATTACCCAGTCTTGGGGTTTTGTTTTGTTTTGTTTTGTTGTTTTGTTTTGTTTTGCAATGCAGTCTCGCTCTGTCACCCAGGCTGAAGTACAGTGGCACAATCTTGGCTCACTGCAAGCTCTGCCTCCTGAGTTCAGGCCATTCTCCTGCCTCAGCCTCCTGAGTAGCTGGGACTACAGGCGCCTGCAACCATGCCCAGCTAATTTTTTGTATTTGTAGTAGAGATGGGGTTTCACTGTGTTAGCCAGGACAGTCTCGATCTCCTGACCTCAGGATCTGCCCGCCTCGGCCTCCCAAACTGCTGGGATTACAGGCGTGAGCCACCATGCCCAGCTGTCTTGGGTATTTCTTTATAGAAATGCAAGAACGGCCTAATACAAGGCTTCAGTGTTCCCGTCTTTAAAATGAGAATAGTGACAGTACCAACTTCGTAAGGTCACAGTGAGGGTTAAATACATTAAGAAACAACAGAGGTGTGTGTTTGGTGGCAGAGGGGTGGGCAGTGGTACTTGTGGTACTTAGCATTATGGCTGGCACAGAGCTAGCACTCAATAAATGTTAGCCCTTGCTTTTTTAGTTCCTTTGTGTCTTACACCTAGGCTATCATGAACTTGCCAACGAACCCCGGGGCAATACTCCTTCCTTGGCTCTTCATGTGCCAGACTCATTTTCACTATTGCCAGAAGATGTGTTAAGGTACCAGCAGAGAAGACGTGAACAGCACAGTCTTTGTGGGGGTAAGGAACCTGCAGGATTTTTCCTAAAGAAGATTCACTTTTCTTCTTCCCTATTTTCCAAGACTTGACAGCCTCTTAGGTTCAGGAACTAGCAAAAGCAGTTTCACCTTGGAACACACTTTTATTTGTTATTTAAAGTAAAGGTAGACTTTTAAATTTCTTCCTTTGTTTATAAATAGGATATGATTATTGAAGAGAATTTAGAAAACCACAGAAAGTTCAAAGATGAAAAAAATCACCTGACTTCCTCCTTTCAGAGATAACCACGGATAACATTTCACAATCTTTTTTGCACATGTATATCTCTATGTTTGTTAAAAATAGACTCCCTGCGGGGTGTGGTGGCTCATGCTTGTAATCCCAGCACTTTAGGAGGCCCAGCTGGGTGGATTACTTGAGGTCAGGAATTAGAGACCAGCCTGACCAACATGGTGAAACCCCGTCTCTACTAAAAATACAAAATTAGCCAGGCATGGTGGCACACACCTGTAGTCCCAGCTACTTGGGAGGCTGAGGCAGGAGAATCACTTGAACCCGGGAGGTGGAGGCTGCAGTGAGCCAAGATCATGCCATTGCACTCCGGACTGGGCAACAGAGCAAGACTCTGTCTCAAAAAAAAAAAAAAAAAAGACCCCTACCATTGTTTAGTTTTTGTTATATTTTCATGCTTTGCTTTATCACTTAACTTATATAGTGAACATTTCCCAGCATTCAATATTCATCAAAAATGACTATACCATAATTCATCATGTAAATGCACCGTAAGTACTTATATATTCTTCTATCATGTCTAATCTAAACAACCCTGGAATGAACACTTTTATCAGAAATCTGTTGTCCTCAATTCTGAGTACTTCTTCAGTATTAATTTCTGGAGGAGGATTGCTGGGGTTAGAATGGATTATCCCACTTGATACTCTTTATACAAATTGCAAAACTTTTGCAGAAAGGTTGTACCACTTTACAATCCCATCAGCAAAGTCTGAGGGACCTAAAAGGCCCACCTCTAGTCTCTTGTCCTGGAGACACAGCCCATCAGCTTCTGAGTGGAGGCTGTGAAGGGCCGCTCACCAGAGCATTCGAGAGGGATTCACACTGCTTCCTGTTGTTTATTTTCAAGAGAACCTCAGGTGTATTAAAAAGGTGCCATACTTCAAATGACTCCTGTGCTCCGACACTACGTTACGTTTCTCCACCGTTTCTTGTTTTTAAAGACAGGGTCTTGCTCCGTCACCCAGGCCGGAGGGCAGTAGTGTAATCATAGCTCACTGTAACCTTGAACTCTTGGGTTCAAGTGATCCTGCCACCTCAGCCTCCTGAGTAGCTGGGACTGCAGGCACGTGGCACCACACACAGCTAATTTTTTATTTTTTGTAGAGATGGGATCTCACTATATTGACCAGGCTGGTCTCAAACTTCTGGACTCAAGTGATCCTCCCACCTCGGCCTCCCAAAATGCTGGGATTACAGGCTTGAGCCCCCAGCCTACACCCTCTTTTTAGTGAAACCCCAAAGGCCCTAGCACTAAAAGTGGTCAGCATGTGGAACAGCCTGAAACCCACCATCACTACCCCATTATTAGCTAACCCAGCCCCTCCCCCTCATGTGTTACCTGCAAACATTAATCACAGAAGTACTTGCTTTTTACTCATTTATTTCTCATCTTTGTTCCTCATTATAATGTACGTTCCACAAGGGACCACATTGTCTTATTCATCACTGTAAGCCCTGCACCTGGCCCTCTGCCCAGTACAGAGCAGATGCTCCATCAGTTTTTGTTGAATAATCAAATGATTCATCTTTGTCCCTCAAAAAGCTACCTATATCACATGTGCCTCCAAGTTTACAAGAGTTTGGGGCTCACTGCAAGCTCCGCCTCTCAGGTTCAAGCGATTCTCCTGTCTCAGCCTCCCAAGTAGCTGGGACTACAGAGGCGTGCCATCACACCCAGCTAATTTTTGTATTTTTAGTAGAGACAGGGTTTCACCGTCTCTACATTACATAAGATGTAAATGTTTAATAGTAACTTAAGATATGGCCAGTTATTATATTGCCAAGCAGGATGTAAGTTTCATAGCTGGCATAGTCATTTTGTCAACAAAATCCACTGTTACTCACAATCTTCCCTATTTAGAAAGTCACTGCGAGGAGATCCCCAACATGAGGCAATCACTTCAAGGCTGTTCACTGGAGTGCGTCACTGAGTTGGAGTTTGGGGCCAGCTTAGAACTCACATATTGGCCAAAGTAACACCTCTGGGATTCCAATTCTAGAGGAATATTTTAACCTGTCCAATTGGAACCAGCTGAACTGTTCACACCCCTGTATGGCTAGTGCAAGCTACTGAGAGAATGGGTCTTTAACTACTGTCACTTTAAAAACTACTGTCACTTTAAGTTTGAAGTGCCCAAATATATTTTCGGGAGGGGTGAGTGTATTTTCATGGTTTATGTACAGTGTAGGCACTAAACTACCCGGGCTTGATTCTCAGCCTCTCTCTTACTAGTTATATGACTCTGGGTAAATTTGTTAAGCTTGCTGTGCCTCGGTTTCCTCATCTGGAAAACAGGCATACCAACCGTGTCTACCTCTCGTATTGTTTTCAGGAGGATTCATGGACTAATACATGTAAAACACATTGGTCCTCGCACAGAGGAAGGGCCAATGAACATTCACCATGGTCGTCACTGCTGTCCCCTGGCCATCCTCCTTCCTCATGACATCACCTTCAACCCCTCCGTCCCCGGCCCTGCTCTTGCTCCTGCTATTCCTTCTCATCTCTCAGACTGTGGTCATCCAACAATTGGACCAGCCAGATACTGGAGACTGTGCTAAGTGCGAAGGACACAGTTTGCCCTTTCTTCTTAGAGTCCAGTAGAGGAAACAGACAAGAAGTCAGGCAGCTCCAAGGCAGTATGCTAAGAGCTAGGGTGTGGATAGGCATGGCCTGCCATGGGGGCACCTGCCCCCTGTGTGGCCAGAGAGGTCTTCCTGAACAGAGAAACCTGGCAGGTGAGCAGAAATTAGACAGCTGAGGGGGTGAAGAAGAAAATCTCAGAAAGAGGGAAGAGCACACAGAGGGGCCTAGAGGCAGGGGAGCCAGTAAGACCAGCTCAGGAAATTCAAAAGAGCTCATTCTGACTGGAAACGGAGTCAAGGAAGGTGGACGGGGCGGAGAGTTCTGAGGGGTGATGATGTTGAGCCCAGCAAGGCCGGATTATTAAGGAGTCTGAGGCCTTAACATAATCTCCCAGGTCTCCCTGTTCCAACGGGGAACACCCAAAGAATGTTGAATAGGGGAATGATATGATTGTATTTCCATTTCAAAACATCGCTCTGGCTGCTGGCTGCAGACTGCATCACAGGGGGTTAAGAATGGAGCCATGGAGACCAGTCAGGAGGCATTGGATCTAGGCAGGATGGTGGCCTGATCCAGGATGCCAGCGGGAACTGGGGATGGAGAAGAACAGACAGGTTCGTGAGCTACTAGGAGGAGCTGTGAGGCTGACGTGATGATGGACTAGATAGTGGACAGTGGAGCCCTGACCCTGTCCCAGGCCCTGAGCTCTGGCACCTGGATCCTGTGATGCCACCCAGCCTGTCTTCCTATCTGCAGCCTCACCTGGCCCCACACACCCCTTGCCTGGCAGCCTGGCATTCTGCTTCCCCGAATACGATCCTAAACTGGTCCCCTCTGATCCCACCAGGATTGGTCATCATGGGCTTGGGCACCTCTACGCTCACCTGGGAACACAGTGGCTCCCCACCTCCCTTTTCATTCAAGCAGCTGACCCGCCCATTGCTCCCTCCACCCGGAGGTGTCTTTCCTGCTCTTCGGGACATAGATCTTTCTCATTCTCAGGTCTCTGCTGAAACATCGCCTCCTCAAAGGAGGCTTCCCTGGGCTCCCCCACTATGTTCTTCCTTGGAACACTGACGATTTGTCTGTGTTTGTGGAGTTTCTGCAGTTTCTGCCCATCCCCTACCTCCCCCATAACATATACCCTTTGAATGTCAGTCCAGGAGGACCCTTCTGCCTTGCTTTCCATTGTCTCCCAGGCATCTAGTGCTGTGCCTGAGATGCGCTGCTGCTCCACACATCGTTGTGGAGTGAGTAATGAGTGAAGGAAGCACGCACTGTCCCCAACCATCAGTCAGAGCAGCTCCTTTCATAGTCCAGACCTTGCCTGCCTGTCAAGCTTCATCTCCAACCTCACCTCTACACACATACACTGCGCGCGCACACACACACACACACACACACACACACACACACACACACTTCAGGCTCTATGATGCCAATCTGACTACAATTCCCCACTGCCAAACCTTTGCACACATGGGTTCCCTCACAGCCCTCCCATTAACCCAGTTCACCCCTAGGGATCCTCCAAACCCCAGCTCAGACATAACCTTTCAGGAAGCCTTTCCCTACCAACCATCACAACTAAGTTACTCTCCTCTCCCTCTGCTCCCTCTGTACCCCATCATTATTGCACCTGGAGATCACCATGAATTTGAATTCTCTGCACGTGTCTCCTAGTAGACTTGAGAGTAGACCCGATCTTTCGACTCTGGAAGCACAGATGCCTCAGGGCTTCTGGAAGAATCATGCACTGTTACCAGAGTTATATCGCCCCCTCCTCTCTCTTCAGAAAGACCTGCCCACCCTCTCAAGGCCCTCATGCCAGCAGCCTTCTGCTCTTAGACAGGGAGCAGACTGATTTGTCCAGCCTTGCCGTTGTCCTTCCACAGCCGGGGCAAGAGGCAAATTACAATTCTGCTTCCGCCTCTTTCATCCCCAATATATATATATATTTTTTTTTGAGATGGAGTCTCACTCTGTCACCCAGTCTGGGGAGCATTGGTGTGGTCTTGGCTCACTGCAATCTCCACCTCCCAGGTTCAAGCGATTCTCCCACCTCAGTCTCCCAAGTAGTTCAGACTACAGGCATGTGCCACCACACCCAGCTAATTTTTGTATTTTTAGTAGAGACAGGGTTTCACTATGTTGGCCAGGCTGGTCTCGAACTCCTAACCTCATGATCTGCTCGCCTCAGCCTCCCAAAGTGCTGGGATTATAGGAGTGAGCCACCATGCCCAGCATCATCCCCAACATTTTCATACAAATAAAAGTAAATGCGGGTCTGGTGCAGTGCCTCATGCCTGTAATCCCAGCATTTTGGGAGACCGAGGTGGGTAGATCATTTGAGGTCAGGAGTTTGAGACCAACCTGGCCAACATGGTGAAATCTTATCACTACTAAAAATACAAAAATTAGCTAGGTGTGGTGGTGCACGCCTGTAGTCCCAGCTATACAGGAGGCTGAGGCAGAAGAATTGCTTGAACCCGGGAGGCAGAGGTTGCAGTGGCCCAAGATTGTGCCACTGCACTCCAGCCTGTGTGACAGAGCAAGACCCCCATCTCAAAAAAAAAAAAAATTAAATGCACAGATGGACATCCAAAACCAAAAATCAATAATGATGGCTTCTTCTAGAAGGTGAAGAACAGAAACATGGGGTCCGAGGAGGGAAGGAGACTTCACTCCACATCCTTTGTCTCCTTTTAACCAGGAGAATGCAGTAGTGCTTATTGCATTGTAATAACAAAGTAGTTACTGAGCCAGAAATACATGAAGGGCAAAAACCCTTAAGAAAGAAGAGGTACCAGGTCAGGGCTTCGGGGAGCATGCAGTGGGGACAGAGCCACCCAGGCTGGGAAGAGGCTGCATTTGCACGTCTGCCTCCTCTTCTGCCCCGCCCTTCTCCACCCCATTGGGAGGTGAACGAGCAGAGATCCCCACCCCTAGTCAAAAAAAAAGTGAGCCATCAACTGTATCTTCCCGACCCAAGAGTTACAGATGGGGCAGGAGAAGAAGCTTACACACCCGTAAATGACGTGTCCTGGAGACTTCCTATTCCAGCACCTGGGCCCCAGGACTGCCTCAGTGAAGGGCTCAGTGAAGTATGTGCCTTTATAGGCCTTCCATGGATGCAGAAATGCAAACAGCTATCCACATGCCATGCAAGGCACCCATGATGGAAACATGTGCCAGGTACAGATGTGGGTGGAGAAGAGGGTAAAGCCTTTTCTTTTCTTTTCTTTCTTTTTTTTTTTTTTTTTTGAGATGAAGTCTCACTCTTGTTCCCCAGGCTGGAGTGCAATGGTGCGATCTCGGCTCACTGCAACCTCTACCTCCTGGGTTCAAGCGATTCTCCTGCCTCAGCCTCCCGAGTAGCTGGGATTACAGGCGCCCGCCACCATGCCCAGATAATTTTTTTGTATTTTTATTAGAAACGGGGTTTCACCATGTTGGCCAGGTTGGTCTCAAACTCCTGACCTCAGGTGATCCACCCACCTTGGCCTCCCAGAGTGCTGGGATTACAGGCATGAGCCACCGCGCCCAGCCGGGTAAAGCCTTTTTTTCTGACCGCAGCATCAACTGGCCCACCTCTGCCCACCAAAGACCCAGAGCCAGGAAGGCTCTGTTCGTGGCTACCTGAGGGCTCCAGGACACACAGTCCATTCATCAGGGCAGTGAGTCTAGGGACCACCTGGCAATCGGTACCACCCCTTCTCCCAGGAGAAAGTGACTTCATTGTCCCAAGAGAAAGGGAGAAAAGAAATCCCTTCATGGGTTAGAAAGCAGGTTGCTTTTTTCCCCCCTCTCTCCTTTATGAATCTAGTTGTTGAACCTACCTTTGGCTGTTATGTCTCTCCATAATTATGCACAAGGCAAGAGAAAGCAACAACTGTAACTTGAGACTCAGCAATTCAGTTTAACCACCCCAAATAACTGACAGCTCGGGTATAAAACGTCCCGCAACAATGCCGGCCCAATGGCTATTACAGTGATTTACTCTGGACCACATGAAGTTCAGCGGCTGGGGAATAGGGCAGAGCCTTAAACGGGCTTTCATGCCTGTGTCGTAAATTCAGATCATTGCTTCAAAGATGGTGCCAAAGTGCTGGTAACCCAAAGTCAAGGGGCCTAGGTTTTGTTTTCCAGGGCAAAGGGACACCATCAATGATGGGAGAGTTCTGCAGAGGTGACCCAGGGATGGGTTCCCTGCCACGTCTTCCCCAGCTTTGTCTCTTTGGCCTAGAAGAACAGGCATAAAAGGTGTCAGCGGCCCCAGTGCTCGGTAAATCACTGGGTGTGAATCAGTGGGGCTTCGTGATGGCCTTAGGGGGTCCTTTCTCCTGGAGGCCAAGCCCAGAAGGCCCCACACTCGATGACCCCATCAATGGGTCATCAGGCCTTGCTCAGTTACAGGGTTAGAAAGAGGTGATGGGAGAAGAGTCCTCAATTCCCACAAAGAAATAGCCTCGACCCACTGTTTGGGTGGGAATTAAAGGAAAATGCAACATGCTGATACTGACCACTTAATAATCTCTAACATTTAATGAGCTTGGGCTTTATGCCAGGATTACTGCTACTGGGGAAAAAAAAAAAAACAGATTTGGTTTCAGAGCCAAAAAGACCAATGAGAAAAAGAAATGTATATACTATATTTGAGATGAATATTAGTCATTCATCAACAACAGCTACCATCTATTAAGAGAACACTTTACCCCAATATTTACCTGGAGAGGGAAATATTTTAACTGCCGTTTTGCAGGAAACGGAAGTTAAGAAACTGATCCACAATCTTACCGTTAGTTATACCTAGGTATATGCATACTCTTTTATAGGATATTGGTATATTTATTTCATATTTTAAATTTAGAATTGGAAGTGGTTTACACTTAGTGATTAGGTATTTTGAAACATAAAGAACAGCTGTGTGGCAGGATATGATGGCACATGCCTGTAATCTCAACACCTTAGGAGGCCAAGGCAGGAGAATGGCTTAAACTCAGGAGTTTGAGATCAGCACGAGCAACACAGCGAGACCTCCCCATCTCAAACAACAAAACAAACAACAACAAAAGAATTGTTTTAACTATTTTTAAGCATTTCTGGAAAAGAAATGTCTTTATTTTATTGGATATAGTAGAGAAACCATTTGGCACAACAGCAGCCATCTCTAGCAAGTTTCCTAAGTCGGAAGAGTTGAGAAAAGTCCATGACCCAGGAAGGCCCAGTGGTTCGGGAGACCTGGGGTCTGATCCCAGCCTGACATTCACTTGCTGTTACCTGAGTCAAGCCCCTCCCCTTTCTGGGCCTTGGATTCATCTTCGAAGGTAAGAAGGCCAATTTCTCAGGTTCCCTCCAACCCAGCCTTAAAGCTTGGGATATAATTGGTGCACTCTTGGGGCAGCCTGCCACCTGGATACCCCATCCTGAGTGATACAAAACAGAATTTTCCTAGAGGAGTGGAACCAAGAGGGCTACTTTGTTCAAGGCCCTTTGTGCATTCTTTTGCCTCGCTGTGCTTGTAGAGCTAGATGTGCACTGTCTTCAGGCCCTACAAGAGTCTTGGGTTTTGTGTAGCAGAAGCTTCTGCCGTGAACACCACCATAATGGCCTGGTCCAGGGATGGCAAATGCGTTTTCTCTCATTTGCACAATGGTAGTCAGGGTCCAGTCAGGGGACAGAAATCACACCAGTGAATTTAATAGTCAGCATTGAACATGAGGAATTGTTAGCTAGGTATCCAAAAGGGTATAAACGGAACTCTAGGGCATCATGGAGATGGCAACTATGGAAAGCAGCTCCACCCACACAGCCAGAGCCCAAAGGAAGTATTGAAACATGGAAGGTTGGAAAAAGCAAAATTCAGACCTCTGAGGAAGGGGCTGGCAGGCTGGTGCCACTGTCTTTGAGGGGCACAAGGAGGGTGGTGTCACAAATTTTTGAAAAACTGCAAACTGGCTCAGCTTTTGCCACAAGAAGAAACTGCTGTTGTCTGGAAGGACAAGCATTGCCTGGGTGATGTGCACAGGAACCACAAGCAGATAGGAAGGAGGGATGCTACTCCTTCTCCTCCTCCTCCTCCTCCTCCTCCTCCTCCTCCTTCTCCTCCTCCTCCTCCTCCTCCTCTTCCTCCTCCTCCTCCCTCTCCTCTTCCCCCCTTCCCCTCCCCCTCCTCTCCCTCCTCCTCCTCCTCCTCCTCCTGGCTGGTTGCTTTCCTCTAGCTCCCCCTGGTGGGCAGAGTCGCAGCCCCAGCATCACAAAGCGGGTATGGAAGGGTGAGTTTGGAGCTCTCAGCTCCAAACTCACCACCTGGCCCAGCCACCTTCTTTGGGTTTGGTTGTAGCTTCCTGGAGTGCAGCATTGAGGCTTATGGGGCCTTGTCATCTTGTGATAACTTGGTGATGTCAGCCATAAGCCCAGAAAAGAGAAGTGGTGGCCTGAATGCCACATATTAGCCCTTTCTCTGGTGACTAAATTACCCGCCACAGTGAGCAGGAGAGGTGAGTGCCACTTCCTTACTTCTAAGGGCATGGACAGCTGAGCCACAAAGCCAAGACGATGATCAACAGAGTCCCTCCCTTTCACCTCCCTATCCAGCTCTCTTACCTAATGTCCACAATTAGGTCATGTCCAGAATCCGAAAGTAAAACGTAAACTCTTCACCCAGTGATTTCCTAGGAAATGTGGACTAGAGCAAGGAGAAGGATGGTTGAAAAAGAGGCATGCCCCTGGCCACCACCCTCTCACAGCCAAAGATATTCTTTTCCTAGGACCCTGGAAGGGCAAGAGTGAGGAATGGGAACAGACTCAGACAGTAGTGTGAGCCAAGCACTCCCCAGGAATTCAGCCCAGAGAAGAGCCAGTCAGAAAGCTGGTAAGGCTTTGGATTCAGGCAGCCATGGGTTAAAGTCTCAGGTCAGCCACTTTCTTTGTGTTTATAATTAAGTAACATACCATCTCTGTCCCTAAATTAGGTGGGCAAGAAACATAGATTCGTATGTTTTTTTAAATTTCAACTTCATTTCTATTTTGCTGATGAGAAATAATAATTCTAGTCTTTTCCATGGGGGTTTCCAGGAGGATTTTTTTCCAGGAGGATTTCGGTGGTGTGGCAGAGCTGGCTCGTATGGTTCACGGGAGCCGATTGCACGCTCCCTTCCCAGTTCTGCAGAGAACTCACATTGGTATCCTGAAATCCGCCACAGTAGGAGCTGCGCTACCAATCAGTGATGTTCAGTTTTGGTTTTTGGAGACACAGATCACTAGTGCACCACAGATCCCCTTCTCTTCCCAAGGTCTGCATCAAGGTTGGGAGGTGAGAAGAGGTGGAGGGTACATTTGGTCATGGAAAAGGGTCCATCCGTTTTCAGCCAGGGCTTCACACAGATCAGCCCCAAGATGACGCTTACTCTGGTCTGCAAAGCATCTGTGCAATGCTTCTCTCATCCCCTTTCTGTGCCACCTTTGAGCATGGACCCTCTGCCTGGCTGTCCTTGTTCCCTCCCTGTACACACACTAGAAAGCACTTCCCTTGCAGCTCTGGTGACAAGAGAGCTCTCTGCTCTCCTCACTCATCTCTAGCCCCAGAAGTGTGTATACACACTTTTTTAAGTGTGAATAAAACCCTTCCCTCCTCACCTTCCTCAAATACTATTATTAATGTTTTTAAAATTTTGGAAATAAACACCAGGAAATTCTGTCTCACATCTACCTTGAGCTCAGGAGCACAGGGTGACTCTCTGTTTGAATGAGAGAAAGAGGAGGAGGGAAATACTAGAAAGGAAAAATAGGTGAATATGGCAAAAATTTCAGGCCATAAATACATTCCATAATTCTGACCTTTTGAGTCCCCCCTCCTCCGCTAGCTAATAGCATTCTCACACTTCTCTGTTGAGGTTGGAAGGACAAATAATGTCAACAAATGGTCTGCACAGTGCCTAGCACACAGTAGGTCCTCAATAAATGGTGGCTTCTTTCACCTTCATTGAGGCTCTGCATGAAGACAAGATTCAGTGGGGATAGAAAGTGAGAAACGGGTGCCTCATCCTTCTTTACCTTGCATGGTGGCAGGGATTGTGACCCATTGGTGATCCATTGGGTTGGTCGTGTGACCCCTCCTTTGGGCTTTGATAAGCAGATACTGGTACATTAATGATGGAAAAAAAAAAAAAAAAACCACACATACTCAGTTAACATGCAATGTCCTCTTAGGTGAAGCAGAAAGACTGATGGAATATTCGAAAAGTGGATGAAACCAGTAATGCTCCCTTGGAGCATGGAATCTTGACAAGCCACCGTCTTCTTGGATGGTTTCCCCTCAGTCCCTTTCCAAGCCTTCCTCTTGCCTGTTGTTCCAACTTTGCAAGTTTCACCTTTTAAAATTAAATTCCCGGCCGGGCACTGTGGCTCATGCCTGTAATCCCAGCACTTAGGGAGGCCTAAGGCAGGCAGATCATGAGGTCAGGAGTTCAAGACCAGCCTGGCCAACATGGTGAAACCCTGTCTCTACTAAAAATACGAAAATTAGCTGGGCATGGTGGCGGGCTCCTATAATCCCAACTACTCAGGAGGCTGAGACAGGAGAATTGCTTGAAACTGGGAGGTGGATGTTGCAGTGAGCTAAGATCACACCAATGCACTCCAGCCTGGGCAACAAGAGTGAGACTCGGCCAGGCGCGGTGGCTCACGCCTGTAATCCCAGCACTTTGGGAGGCCAAGGCAGGAGGATCATGAAGTGAGGCGTTCGAGACCATCCTGGCTAACACGGTGAAACCCCGTCTCTACTAAAAATACAAAAAATTAGCCGGGCGTGGTGGTGGGCGCCTGTAGTCCCAGATACTCGGGAGGCCGAGGCAGGAGGATGGTGTGACCCTGGGAGGCAGAGCTTGCAGTGAGCCGAGATCGCGCCACTGCACTCCAGCCTGGGCGACAGAGCTAGACTCCATCTCAGAAAAAAGAGTGAGACTCCATCTCCAAAAAACAGAGAAACAAATAGAGAAAACAGGCTGGGTGCAGTGCCTTAAGCCTGTAATCCCAGCACTTTGGGAGGCCGAGGAGGGCAGTTCATTTGCAGTCAGGAGTTCAAGACTAGCCTGGCCAACATGGTGAAACCCCATCTCTACAAAACATACAAAAGAAAATTTAGCAGGATGTGGTGGCACACGCCTGTAGTCCCAGCTACTGGGGAGGCTGAGGCAGGAGAAATGCTTAATCCTGGGAGGTGGAGGTTGCAATGAGCTGAAATCGTGGCACCGCACACAGAGGGAGACTCCATCTCAAAAACAAGAAAACGAAAGAAACAATAGAGGAAATAAAATGGAATATCAAAAAACATTTGGTGGTGGGTGCAGTGGCTCACACCTGTAATCCCAGCACTTAGGGAGGCCAAGGCAGGCGGATCACTTGAGGTCAGGCGTTTGAGACCAGCCTGGCCAACATGGTGAAACCTCATCTCTGCTAAAAAAACGAAAATTATCTGAGCGTAGTGGCATATGCCTGTAGTCCCAGCTACTTGGGAGGCTGAGGCAAGAGAATTACTTGAACCTGGAAGGCGGAGGTTGCAGTGAGCCGATATTGCACCACTGCCCTCCTGCCTGGGCAACACAGCAAGACTCTATCTCCAAAAAAAAAAAAAAAATTGGTTGACCAAAAAGAAGGCAGACAAGGAGCAACAAAGAAGAAAAAAACTGAAAAAACAAATGGAAAATAAGTAGCAAAATAATATTAGATTGGTGCAAAAGTAACTGCAGTTTTTGCTGCAATTACTTTTGTACCAACTTAATAGATTTAAACACAGCCATATCAAAACTTACTTTCAATGTAAAAGCCTCAAATTGAAAGGCAGAGATTGAGGCCCGGCAGGGTGGCTCACACCTATAATTCCAGCACTTTTGGAGGCCAAGGTGGGAGGATCACTTGAGCCCAGGAGTTTGAGACCAGCCTGGGCAACATGGTGAAACCCCTTCTCCAAAAAATGCAAAAAAATTAGCCAGACATGGTGGTGCGTGCCTGTAGGCCAAGTGGATGAAAAGTAGAATTCAAGGCCGGGCGCGGTGGCTCAAGCCTGTAATCCCAGCACTTTGGGAGGCCAAGACGGGTGGATCACGAGGTCAGGAGATCAAGACCATCCTGGCTAACACGGTGAAACCCCGTCTCTACTAAAAAATACAAAAAACTAGCCAGGCGAGGTGGCGGGCGCCTGTAGTCCCAGTTACTGGGGAGGCTGAGGCAGGAGAATGGCGTAAACCCGGGAGGCGGAGCTTGCAGTGAGCTGAGATCCAGCCACTGCACTCCAGCCTGGGCGACAGAGCCAGACTCCGTCTCAAAAAAAAAAAAAAAAAAGAAAAGTAGAACTCAAATATATGTTATCTACAAGACATAAAGGTTCATTACGAAGACACACATAGACTGAAAATGCTTATAGCTTTATTTATAAGAGCCCCAAACTGAAAACAGCCCAAATATACATTTAACAGATGAACAAATCATGGTATAGCAATAAAATATAATTTTACTCAGCAATTAAAAGGGACAAACTGTACTACACATACCAACATGGATAAATCTCATAAAAACATTAGGAAGAACAAAAGACTTCAGATCCAAAAGAGTACACACTGCATGATTCCATTGATATAAAGTTCTGGAACAAGCAAAGTTTATCTACAGTTAACGAAAACAGTGGTTGACTAAAAGAGTCGGATTGACTCCAGATAGACATGACGAAACTCTCTAAGGTGATAGAAAAGTTTTTTTTCTTGATTGTGATGGTGATTATACAAATGCGTTCATCTGAGGAAACTCATTGAACTGTGTACTTAAAATGTGTGTGATTTAAGGTATGTAAATTCACACCCCCAAAAAATTGATTGTTTAAAAAAAGAGGATGAAAATGTGAAATGGTTAAGCCACTGTGGAAAGCAATTTGGCAGTTCTTCAAAAAGTTAAAAATAGAATTATCATATGACCCAGCAATCCCACTCCCAGGTATATTCACAAAAGAATTGAAAACAGGTACTGAAACAAACACATATACACGCGTGCTCGTAGCCACGGCATTCACAACATCCAAAAGGTGCAACAACCCAAATGTCCATCGGCAGATACATGAAATCAACAAATCATGGCATATACATTAAAGGAAATCAAAATAGCACACCCAAAACCAAAAGTTGGACGTATTTTGAGATCAGAGGGCCTGCAAACAGAAGCAGGCCTGCAAAGCTGCCTTTTGTGGAAGACACTTGCATCTGTAAAGAAAATCTGCACGGATGCAGCCAGGCTTTCTCTGAGGCCTTCCCTTGTCTAATCTAGGAAAGATTAACTGAGAGTCTGTCACCTTTAAAAGTCTGGAAGAAACATTTGCCATCTATTCTCTCTGAGGGCTGCTACCTGTGAAGTTTCATTTACATTACAAGACCACCTATGCTAGCCACACCTCCCCTTATACCCCTCCCATAACCTGCTTTGCCGTAATCTAAGCCCTTATTCTTTCTGCAACCTCAAGATATTGTATAAGCTTCTGAACCCTGTTGAGGGGTTGGGGTAACTACTCTGTGGTTTTCTCCCATGTGCACATTAATAAATCTGTGTGCCTTTTCTCTTATTAATTTGCCTTTTGTCAGTTGATTTTTCAGCAAAATTTCACAGGGCAAAGGAGGAGTTTTCCCTTGGCCCCTACACCATAGAATGAAAGAAATATCATTTGGCAATAAAAAGGAACGAAGTACTGATATGTGCTACAGTATGGGTGAGCACTGAAAACATTATGCTGAGTGAAAGCCAGACACAAAAAATCACATCTCATAGGATCCTATTTATATGAAATATCCAGAATATTTAAATCCAGAGAGAAGGCACAGGCCAAGGACTGAGGGAGAGGTAATAGGTTTCCTTCTGGGGTGATGAAAATGGGGACTAGACAGAGGTGGTGGTTGCACCACATTGTGAATATACTAAATGCCCCTGAATCGTTCATTTTTCAATGGTTACTTTTATGTTATCTGAATTTCACGTCAATAAAAAGAGATTTCTTTCTACTTCCAACCAAGAAAGAGTAAAGGAAACCAGATTTACCCCCATGCCTGAAACAACCAAAAAGAATGGACAAAATATATGAAACAGCAGTTTCCAGGACACTTGGTAGCAGGCAACAAAGGACAGTGATCCCTGCGTGATAAGGAACAAATGACGGGAAGCCTATGACCGCCCCAGCTTATGGACTTGAAAGAGTTTCCAGGCCACAGCACAAGGAGGAGTAATTCGAGCAGAATCCAGCCGACCCCTCAATCGAGGAGACACAGCTAAGAGTCTGGAAAGACCCAGACAGTAAGAGGAATACAATAACTACAGGAATACAAAATGTCTTATTAAAACAAAAAACAAGACGTAACTCAGAATGTCTGGCATCCAATTAAAATTTACCGGGTCTAATAAAGAAGCTAAAAAATATGACCCAAAATGAGGAGAAAAATTACCAGTTTAAACCAACCCAGAACTAATGCAGATGTCAGGATTAGCAGAGATAGACCTTAAAACAGTTATTATATTTCATGTGTTCAAAAAGTTAAGCAGAGACAAGGAAGATAATACCAGAGGGCTGGGAGAAGACACGCAAACTGAACTTCTACAGATGCAGACTACAATGTCTGAGATGAAAAATACTGCGGGCTGGGTCCAGTGGCTTATGCCTGTAATCCCAGCACTTTGGGAGGCTGAGGCAGGCAGATCACTTGAGGTCAGGAAGGATCACTTGAACCTGGAAGATGGAGGCTGCAGTGAGCTGAGATCGCGGCATTGCACTATACCCTGGGCGACAGAGCGAGACTATGTCTCGAGAAAAACAAAAAGGAAAAAAAAAATACTGTGGATGGGATTAATAGCGGATGAGACACGCAGAAGAAGAAAATAGTAAATTTGAATAGATAGCAATAAAAATTACCCAAAATGAAACAAAGAAAAGAGAATTTTAAAAATGCAAACAGCATCAGTAAACCATGAGATGACTTCAAGCAGTCCCCAAAGGAGAGGAAAGAGACAAAGGAAAAAATTATTGAAGAAAATTATTGACTAAAATTTTACAAAATTTGATGAAAAGTATAAATCCACAAATCCAAGGAGCTCAACAAACTCCAAGCACAAGGAATTTGGAAGTACATTATAATCAAAATGCTCCCAAGCAGTGTTAAAGAGAAAATCTTAAACAGCATTCAGAGGGGGAAAAAAAAAAAAGAAAACCCACATTATGTACAGAGTAAGGACAGCAATAAACGACTTGCTAGAAACAATCCAAAAAAGTAAGACAGTGGAGCAATATCTTTAAAATACTGAAATAAAAAAAAACTATTCATCTAAAATTCTCTATGTGGTAAAAAAATATCTTTCAAAAACAAAAGCAAAATGAAGACTTTATTAGGCATACAAAAGCTGAAAGACTTAATTAGAACAGACACAACTTACATGAAAGGTTTTTTTAAAAGTTCAGGTTTTCCTGCCAATGGGGCATGAGGATCCAGTGTTCCATTCTAGCGGGAAAATGTGGACCTGGCTGAAAAGCAGGCCCATATAATGTTTGAGAAGATCATGAAATACATCGGGGAGAATCTGCTGCCACTTGACAGGCCCAATGGCACCTATGCTATGCGAGTGAGAAGATTCTGAAGTTGGCTGCCAGTATCTCCAGGGACAAGCTGGTGTTGCTGGGAACCTGCTTCGGAAAATTCACTAAGACCCATAAGTTTCAGTTGCACATCACAGCTCTGGATTACCTCGTACCCTATGCCAAGTACAAAGTGCGGATGAAGCCTAGAGCTTCTTCCTGGAGCAGATCAGTCCTTCCCGTATGGGAACCATCTGTTGAAATATGGTCTGGGTTGAATCACCAAAAAGACTTCTCAGTACCAGCGAGTGGTGGTGTGCTCCATGGCAGACATTCCTTGGCTTTTGGGGTGGCAGGAAAATCTACACAAGACTGCAGAAAAGTGGACCTCCTGGTGACTGTGGTATTTCATCATGCAGACACTGGGGAATATGTGAGACATGAAATGACACTGATTTAAAACAAAGTCAAGGCCTCTCAGCTGTGTGGAAGGGCCAAGCTTTGTTCCCTGGGTTTGTGTAGACTCCACTACCTTGTTGAACTTTGTCAACACTGTGACCTCTTGAGGGACTCCTCCGTTTGCTATTCTCTCTACCACTGACAAATGCAGGCTGGATTCTTACTGTACAGAAATGGCTTTAAAATGGAGTTTCAGATCTTTGTGTTTTCACTAAATAGAATATTCTGTTCTGTATTTGAATCAGAGGGCTTCTTGTTCTGAATAACAGGTTCAAAATCATTGGAACTGAAGACAAGAATATCTGTGATATAACACTTTTCTTTCCAAACTCATAAGAGCAAAATGGATTTTCTCTGTTGTTTATTCACATCATGAGAGACAGATATTGTGCCACTTCTGGGATTTTACAAATGAAATTTGGCTAAAATAACAAGAGAAATTTATTCAGCTATTTTTCTATACAGTAAATTCTGTATGGTGTGGAAGAAAAACTTGGGTTCAAACCCTGGTTCTGCTGCCGACCAGCTATATGGCCTTGGATGAGTCATTCAACTTTAATAAGCATCATTTTCTTTTTCTGTTTTAAAAAAAATCACAAAACTTTTTTTTAAAAACCTTAATCATTTACCTAAGAATGGTTTTTAGAACTAGAAATCAGGCCGGGCATGGTGGCTCATGCCTGTAATCCCAGCACTTTGGGAGGCCAAGGTGGGTGGATCAGCTGAGGTCAGGAGTTCAAGATCAGCCTGTCCAATGTGGTGAAATCTCGTCTCTACAAAAAATACAAAAAATTAGCCGGGCATGGTGGCACATGCCTGTAATCCCAGCTACTCAGGAGGCTGAGGCAGGAGAATCACTTGAACCTGGGAGGTGGAGGCTGCAGTGAGCCAAGATCGTGCCATTGCACTCTAGCCTGGGCAACAAGAACGAAACTCCATCTCAAAAAAAAAAAAAAAAGAATTAGAAATCATAATTGTAAAGCATCTAGCACAGTGCCTGGGAAATGTTATGCATTGAATAAATGGTAAGAGTTATTTTTCTAGTACATATATTATATATTTCTATTATGAGGTGTGGGGTCTTATGAGTGTCATTTGATTACATTATCTTGTTTTTGTTGTTGTTGTTTGTTTTGCTTTATGAGAAAGAGTCTCACTCTGTCACCCAGGTTGGAGTGCAATGGGTGCCATCTCAGGTCACTACAACTTCTGCCTCCTGGGTTCAAGTGATTCTCCTGCCTCAGCCTCCCGGGTAGCTGGGATTACAGGCACGTGCCACCACGCCCAGCTAATTTTTTTGTATTTTTGGTAGAGATGAGGTTTCACCATATTGGCCAGGCTGGTCTCAGACTCCTGACCTCAAGTGATCCACCCGCCTCGGCTTCCCAAAGTGGGGAGATTATAGGTGTGAGCCACCACGCCTGGCCTACATTATCTTGTTTTTCACAAGCTGTTTCCTTGGTCTTTTTCTTGGATGGAATGATCCCAGACTAAAATTATTTTTTATTTTATGACTTTGATTTCATGACACATAATTTACTCACAGGAAAAAAAGTTCAGGCAGAAGGTAAATTATACCAGATAGAACAATGTATCTACACAAAGGAAAAAAGAACACCAAAAATGTTAGCTATATAAGATTCATTCTTAATATGCAAATATCTTTAAAAATAATTAACAGTTTGGGGGTTTGTTCTTTTTTTTACCCTTATTCTATCTTTATTTTTTATTAATGAGAATGAAGAACATAAACAGAAAACATGTAAAACTAGAACTAATTATACAATGTAAAAGATTCCCTCTTCAAAAAAGACAAAGAGCACAACTTTTTTAAATGATCAGTTTACACCCTCAAAATTTGGAACAATTTCTTTTTTTTTTTTTTTTTTTTTTTTTTGAGACGGAGTCTCACGCTGTTGCCCAGGCTGGAGTGCAGTGGCGCGATCTCGGCTCACTGCAAGCTCCGCCTCCCGGGTTCACGCCATTCTCCTGCCTCAGCCTCCTGAGTAGCTGGGACTACAGGCGCCCGCCACCGCGCCCGGCTAATTTTTTGTATTTTTAGTAGAGACGGGGTTTCACTGTGGTCTCGATCTCCTGACCTTGTGATCCGCCCGCCTCGGCCTCCCAAAGTGCTGGGATTACAGGCTTGAGCCACCGCGCCCGGCAGGAACAATTTCTTTAACACAACCGTACTGAATATCATTGGCACTTAGGCAAAAAGTAAACAATTCACACAAAGCTGGTGAGAATGTAAACTGGCACAGCTTTGCTCTAAGAAAAAAATCAAGTGAATATTAAAAGCTTTGAAAAATAATCTTTCATACATCCAACAATATTTATTTGTTAGGCCCTGTATGAGGTTTCAAATATACATTAATAATAAGACTGACCTCCTAATTCATGATCTAGTGGTGGAAAGAAAAACAAAATTTTTAAAATAATAGCTAATACAATAGATGTTATGGAAGGAAGAATCTACTTAAGAAAAGGGTAGTCGGGCAAAGCCTGAGAGGTATCCTGTATACTATAGATTGTACTAAATGCTATATATATAGATAGATAATAGGTTTAATTTAAAAAATATATCAAGAGGATTATAAAATATTATGTTTAAATGTGTATACTTATAAGAAATAAAATGTTGATATATATATATATATATATATATATATATATATATAGCAACAGGATCATAAAGGCCTAAAGGTAAAAATACAAATTTGAGGTATATTGTTGTAAGGTTCTTATACTACATAGGAAGTAATATAATATCACTTGAAGATAGACTGTATAAATTCAGACTAACAAAACCAAGAGTTACAACTAACAAGTCAACTATTGAAATGAAATGGAATAATAAAATTCAAAAAGTTTTCAAAAAGAGGAAAAGGGGAACAAAAAACAGATAATATAAAGTGAAATAAGTAGCAAAAAGGAGGATTTAAATCTATCCATATCAACAATCACATTATATGTAAATGGTCTAAATATCCCTATTAAAAGGCAGAGACTGCCAGATTGGGTAAAAAAACAAAATGCAACTATATGCTGCCTAGAATAAACTAACCTTAAAGGTAAAGAACCAATGAGGTTCAAAGTATAAACATGGAAAAAATATATCATGCTAACACTAATCAAAAGTAAGTGGAGTGGCTATATTAATTTCAGACAAAGTAGAAAAGTAAGTTTCAAAGAAAAAAATTACCAGAGATAAAGAGGGTTATTTCATAATGACAAAATGGTCAAAGCATCAAAAAGGCATAATTAATTTTGTTTATGCACCTATTAATATAGCTTTGAAATACATGAAGCAAAAACTGATAGAAATGAAAAGGAGAAATAAAATCACAATTATTGTTGGAGATTTTAACACACTTTTTAAAAACAATACTAGAACATGTCAGAAAATCAGTAAGGATATAGATGAATCAAATAATGCTGTCAACCAACTTGACATAATTCATATTTACACACCATTCATTCCACCCAACAACTGCAAAATGTACTTAAGTGTACATGGAGTATTTACTATGATAGAATATATACTGAACCATAAAACAAGTCTTATTTGGAAGGATTCAAGTCAAACAAAGTGTGTTCTCTGACTACAATAGAACTAAATTATGAATCAGTAACAGGGAGATATCTGAAAATTTCTCCATGTATTTGAAACAAAATAATACATTTGAAATAACCTATGGGTCAAAGAAGAAATCAAAAGGGAAATTAGAAAGTATTTTAAAGTGAATGAAAATGAAAACACATCATATCAAAGTTTGTGCTCAAGAAGCACAAATTTCATGCTAAAGCAACATTAGGGGGAAATTTATAGCACTAAAACACCTAGTTAGAAAAGTGCAAATGTCTCAAATTAATGACCTCATTTTCCTCCTTAAGAAACTAGAAAAAGAAGACCAAATGAAACCTAAAGTTAAAAGAATAAAGAACAGATCAAAAATCAATTTAAAAAAAAAAAAAAAAAGAGGGGACGGAGCAGTGGCTCATGCCTGTATTCCCAGCACTTTGGGAGGCTGAGGTGGGCAGATCATCTGAGGTCAGGTGTTCAAGACCAGCCTGACCAATATGGAGAAACCCCATCTCTACTAAAAATACAAAAGTTAGCCAGGTATGGTGGCATGCGCCTGTAATCCCAGCTACTCGGGAGACTGAGGCAGGAGAATCACTTGAACCTGGGAGGTGGAGGTTGCAGTATACTGAGATCCACCATTGCACTCCAGCCTGGGTGACAGGGTAAGACTTTGTCTCAAAAAAAAAAAAACAACAGAAAAAGAACATAAAATAAATAAAAGGAAAAACTAATTCTTTTTGAGAAAATCAATAAAATTAATAAACCTCTAGCCAGATTGATCAGGAAAAAAGGACAAAATATGCAAATTGCCACTAACATAAATGAGAGAGGTGACATCAGCACAAACTCCACAGATTTTAAAAGAATAAGAAATTATTATAAAAAACTTTATGCCAATAAACTTGAAAACTTAGGTTAAATGGTCAAATTCCTTGAAAGACAAAAATTACTAAAGCTCACTCAAGAAGGAAGGTAACCTAAATAGACCTTTTTTTTTTTTTTTTTTTTTGAGACAAAGTCTCGCTCTGTTGCCCAGGCTGGAGTGCAGTGGTGTCATCTGGCTCACTGCAAGCTCTGCCTCCCGGGTTCACACCATTCTCCTGCCTCAGCCTCCCAAGTAGCTGGGACTACAGGCGCCACCACGTCCAGCTAATTTTTTGTATTTTTAGTAGAGATGGGGTTTCATCGAGTTAGCCAAGATGGTCTTGATCTCCTGACCTCGTGGTCCACCCACCTCAGCCTCCCAAAATGCTGGGATTACAGGCATGAGCCCCCTTGCCTGGCCTAATAGGCCTATATCTATTAAATAAATTGAATTTGTGAGTAAAAACCTTCCCATAAATGTCCAGCCCCAAATGGCTTTGTAGGTGAATTCCACCAAACATTAAAGGACAAAATAATACCGCTTCCACATAAACTCTTCCAGTAAAGCGAAAAGGAAGGAATGCTGTTTAATTGATTCTATCATGTCAGGACTACCTCGGTACCAGGACCATACAGAAACATTACAGGGAAAAATAACTACAACTCAGCATTCCTTAAGAACATAGATACAAAAATTCTTAACAAAATTTTATCAGAGCCTGTCTCGGTGTCTCATACCTGTGTAATTCCAGCGTTTTGAGAGGCCAAGGTGGGAGGATCACTTGAGCCCAGGAGTTTGAGACCACCCTGGGCAACACAGGGAGATCCTGTCTATAAGAACAGTTTTTTAAATTAGCTTGGCATGGTGGTGGGTGTTGGTAGTCTCAGCTACTCAGGATGATAAGGTGGGAGGATCGCTTGAGTCCAGGAGGTTGGGGCTGCAGTAAGCCATGATCTCACCATTGCACTCCAGCCTGGGCGGCAGATGCAGTGGCTTTTGCCTGTAATCCCAGCCCAGCACTTTGGGCAGCTGGGGCAGGTGGATCCCCTGAAGTCAAGAGTTCAAGACCAGCTTGGGCAACATGGCGAAATCCCATCTCTACTAAAAATACAAAAATTAGCCAGGCAATGGCACATGCCTGTAGTCCCAGCTACTCAGGAGGCTGAAGCATGAGAATCACTTGAACTGGGGAGGCAGAGGCTGCAGTGAGCCAAGATCACGCCACTGCACTCCAGCCTGGGTGACAGAGCAAGACACTGTCTCAAAACATCATCATCATCATAATAAAGTAAAATAAAAAGTCTGGGTTTGGTGGCTCACACCTGTAATTTGTAACTTTAACAGGCCAAGGTGGGAGAATCCCTTAAGCCCTGGGCAAGACAGTGAGACCTCATCTCTACAAAAAAATTCAAAAATTAGCTGGGCATGGTGGTATGTACCTATAGTCCCAGCTACTTGGAAGACTGAGGCAGGAGGATCTTCTGAGCCCAGGAATTCAAGGCAGCAGTGAGTTATGATTATGCCACTGCCCCAGCCTGGGTGACAGAGTGAGATCCCATCTCTAAATAAATAAATAATTAATTTAAAAAAATTTTTAACAAATAAAATCTTAAAAATATATAAAAAGACCAAGTAAGCTTTATCCCAGGAATGCAAGGCTAGTTTAAAATCAATCAGTGTAATTCACCATGTTAAGAGGCTGAAAAAGATAAATAATACGAACATCTTAATAGATGCAGTGAAGACGTTTGATAAAATCTAACATCTATCCTTTATTGTTAAGAATACTGTCAGCAAACTAGGAATAGAAAGAACTTCCTCAACTTGATAAAGGGCATTTATGGAAAAGCCTTCGGGTGGCTGGGTGCGGTGGCTCACGCCTGTAATCCCAGCACTTTGGGAAGCCGAGGTAGGTGAATCACGAGGTCAGGAGTTCCATACCAACCTGGCCAAGATGGTGAAACCCCATCTCTACTAAAAATACAAAAAAATCAGCCAGGCCTGGTGACGGGCACCTGCAATCCCAGCTATTCAGGAGGCTGAGGCAGAGAATTGCTTGAATCCAAGAGGCGGAGGTTGCAGTGAGCCAAGATCACGCCACTGCACTCCAGCCTGGGCAACAGAGTAAGACTCCGTTTCAAAAAGAAAAAAAAGAAAAAAGAAAAAGAAAAACCTTCAGGCAACACTCGATGGTGAAAGACTCTATGCTTTCCCCTTAAGACAAAGAACAAGGCACCCCTGTTCAATTCCTCATTTCTATTCCACATTGTACTGGAGGTTTACTAAGCCAAGAAAAAGAAATAAAAGGCACCCCAATTGGAAGGGAGGATGTAAAACTGTCTTTATCTACAGGTGATATAATCATCTACGTTGTAAGATACAAAATCAGTGTACAAAAAATTTATTTTATTTCCATATACTTGCAATGAATAATCAGAAGTTGGAAATGAAAGTAATATCATTTACAATGGCATAAACAACATGAAATATGCAGGGATAAATCTGATAAAAGATATGCAAGGCCTGTATGCTGAAGATTACAAAACATTCCTAAGAGACATTAAAATGAAGCAGTATCCCATGTTCTTAGGTAGAAAGACTCAATATTGTTAAGATGTCAGCTTTCTTCATATTGATGTATAGATTTAATATACTCCCAACCAAAATCTCAGAAAGCTTTCTAAGAAATTAAAAAGCTGATTCTAGAAGTCAGAAATACAAGGGACCTAAAATAACCAAAGCAACTTCAAAAAATAAAAACAATGTTGGAGAACTATACTACCTGATTTCAAAACTTATTACAAAACTACACTTAAGACTGTGGCATTGTTGTAAAAATGGCCAAATAGATCAATGGAACAGAATAGAGAGCCCAGAAATAGACACATATATGGACAACTGATTTTTTATGAAAGTACAAAGACAAATCAATAAAGAACAATCTTTTCAAAACTGGTGCTGAAACAACTGCATATCCATATGCAGAAAAATGAAATTTGATCTATACCTCAAACCACATACAAACATTAATGAAATACAGACCCTAGGCGGGGCGCAATGGCTCATGCCTATAATCCCAGCACTTTAGGACGCTGAGGTAGGCGGATCAACTGAAGTCAGGAGTTCAAGATCAGCCTGGCCAACATGGTGAAATCCAGTCCCTACTAAAGAAACAAAAATTAGCTGGGTGTGGTGGCACATGCCTGTAATCCCAGGTACCAGGGAGGCTGAGGCAGGAGAATTGCTTAAAGCCAGGAGGCAGAGGCTGCAGTGAGCTGAGATCATGCTACTGCACTCCAGCCTGGGTGACAGAGCAAGACTCCAGCTCAAAAAAAAGAAAAAGAAAGAAAAAAAAAAAAAAGAAAGAAAAACAATATAGACCAGAATACACAGAAGATCTTTGTGGCTTTGGGTTAGGCAAAGGTTTCATAGACATGACACCAAAAGTCCAATCTGTTAAAGAAATAATGTATAAGCCGGATATTAGCAAAATTAAAAACCCTTTTTGAAAGACCATATTGGCCGGGCACGGTGGCTCAAGCCTGTAATCCCAGCACTTTGGGAGGCCGAGACGGGCGGATCACGAGGTCAGGAGATCGAGACCATCCTGGCTAACACGGTGAAACCCCGTCTCTACTAAAAATACAAAAACTTAGCCGGGCGAGGTGGCAGGCGCCTGTAGTCCCAGCTACTCGGGAGGCTGAGGCAGGAGAATGGCGTGAACCCGGGAGGCAGAGCTTGCAGTGAGCTGAGATCTGGCCACTGCACTCCAGCCTGGGTGACAGAGCGAGACTCCGTCTCAAAAAAAAAAAAAAAAAAAGAAAGACCATATTAAAAGAATGAAAAGACAATTCACATAATAGGAGAAAATATTTGGAAATAATACAAATTACCTGTACCCAGAATATATAAAGAACTTTCAAAACTAAATAAAAAACAATTCCTCCCTCCTCCCAAAATGGGCAAAAGATTTGAACAGACACTTCCCCAAAGAAGATATACAAATGGCAAATACAGTACTAACATGAAAAGATATTCAACATTGTTTGTCACTAGGGGAAAGTGGATTAAAACTACAATCATACCACTGTGCATCTATTAGAATGTCTAAAATCAAACAGTGACCACACCAAGCATTGGTGAAGATGTGAAGCAAGTATAACCCTCATGTACTGCTAGTGGGAATGTCAAGTCCACTGGATGTGGTGGCTCACATCTGCAATCCCAGCAACTTGGGAGGCCAAGGCAGGGGGATCACTTGAGCCCACGAGTTCGAGATCAGCCTGGGCAACAAAGTGAGAGCCCGTCTCTACAAAAAAATAGAAAAAATTAGCCATGCATGGTGGCACACACTTGT
Source organism: Macaca fascicularis (assembly GCF_037993035.2). Lineage (NCBI taxonomy): Eukaryota > Metazoa > Chordata > Mammalia > Primates > Cercopithecidae > Macaca > Macaca fascicularis. Next base: position 101,869,415 of record NC_088383.1, on the reverse strand, counting down.
AGTCCCAGATACTCAGGAGGCTGGGCTGGGAAGATCACTTGAGCCCAGGAGGTCAAGGACACAGTGAACCATGATCATGCCACTGCACTCCAAACTGGGCAATAGAACAAGACTCTGTCTCCAAAAAATAGATGCATAAATAAATAAAATGTAACACCACTTTGGAAAACAGTTTGGAAGTAGTTTTTTCTTTCTGTAATAGGTTAGACATATGCCCACTATATGACCTAGGCATTCCACTCCTAGGTATTTACTCAAGAGAAGTGAAAGCATATGCCCATACAGAGACTTGCACAGAAGTGTCCTTAGCAGCTTTATCTGCCACAGCCAAAAACTGAAACCTAAATATCCATCATATCTGAATAGGTAAATGTGGTCTATCTATACAATGGAGTACTACTCCACAATAAAAAGAAATAAGGTATACACACAATAGCATGAATGAATCTCAAAATAATTATGAGTGAAAGAATCTAACAGCAAAGGGTATATTGTATGATTCCATTTATAAAAAGTTCTAGAAAATACAAACTAATCTACAATGACAAACAGTATATCGGTGGTTTCTTGAGGACACAGGAGCAGGAAGGAACAAAAGAGGGATGATAAAGAAGTGCAAGGAAACTTCTGTGGGTGACAGATTTGTTCCCTATCTTGATTGTGGTGGTGGTTTTACAGGTGTATAACAATGTCAATATTTATAAAATTATATACTTTAATAGGTGCCATTTATTGTATGTGAATTACTCTTTACTAAAGCAGTTAAAATATTAAATACAAACATAATACTTTTTTTTTTTTTTTGAGGCAGAGGCTCGCTCTGTCGCCCAGGCTGGAGTGCAGTGGTGCGATCTCGGCTCACTACAACCTCTGTCTCCTGGGTTCAAGCAATTCTCCTACCTCAGCCTCCCAAGTAGCTGGGACTACAGGCGCCCGCCACCATGCTCAGCTAATTTTTACATTTTTAGTAGAGATGGGGTTTCACCATATTGGTCAGGCTGGTCTTGAACTCCTGACCTCAAGTGATCCGCCCACCTCGGCTTCCCAAAGTGCTGGGATTACAGGCATTAGCCACCGCGCTCAGCCCATAATACATTTTTAATATCTGTCCAGTGTCAGAATTTTCCTTCAGGTTTTTTTGGTTTTGTTTTGTTTTGTTCTGTTTTTTGAGAAATCTCGCTCTGTCGCCCAGGCTGGAGTGCAGTGGTGCAATCTTGGCTCACTGCAACCTCTGCCTCCTGGGTTCAAGTGATTCTCCTGCCTCAGCCTCCCAAGTAGCTGGGACTACAGGCGCCCGCCAACATGCCTGGCTAATTTTTGTATTTTCAGTAGAGACGGGGTTTCACCATATTGGCGAGGCTGGTCTCGAACTCCTGACTGCAAGTGATCCACCCGCCTCAGCCTCCTAAAGTGCTGGGATTACAGGCATGAACCACCGTGCCCAGCCTCAGAATGTCTTGTAGCAGCCGTTTTCCTGTTCACATCCCCTCCCTGCTGCATAGGACAGGAGATATGGGCCGGAGTAGCTGTGATCAGCGAGAAACCAGGCTCCACGCCTCACCCCCAGGTCTCTCCAAGGCCCAATACAGACTCCAGGGCCTTCCAGCTCCCTCCCTTTCAGCCTCCTGCAGATTCACTGGAAAAGAAGAGCAAACCCCCAACCCCTACCTCTGCACTGCCCGCTTCCTCCCTTCTCGGCCTGTGCTCCAACTGCCCTCCCGGCTTATCAGCTGTCCCCAAGCAACAGCTGGAAAGTCTGTAGTGGGGACCCCCCTCTGCTCCAGGTTCTTCTCTCACCTTCCTAGCTGAGGGCAGCCCCTCCAGCGCCCTCCTTGAGGCTCTCAAAGCTCCAACCAGCCCCTCTGTCAGTCACTTTTGGGGAAGTTCCATGCCACTCCTCCAAAGAAATTGAAACAGTTTGGTTCTCACTGAAAGCTTCTGTTTGCATTGAGGAGTTTGTCACACATGCTAATGAACAGCCGGCTGACCCAAGGGCCTCTAATGAATTCTTCCTGGCTGCTGTGCTGATAAGATGCAAACGAGTGACCGGGGACTTGCCTGTGTCCTGGACTTAGGTCAGTACAGCTCCAGTTCATCTTCCTGATCAGCTCAGCTCCCAGGCCTGCAGCTTCCAGGGCCCCCCACTTGGCTGGGGCAAGGCAGGCAAGCAAGTGTGCTGGGCAGCAGGTGTGGGCAGCAGGTGGGCTGAAGGACTGGCAGGGCCTGGTTCCTGCTGGTTCTCTTCACGAGGCCCACCTTCAGGTGATTTTAAGTGGAGACAGCTGAGCAAGTAGGTTTGCACATTTTCTAAGGATCTCAACAATGCAAGACCACTTTCTCCTCCCTCCCTTAATTGTAGTGCCTTTTTTTTCCATTTACATAAAAGTAGTTCACGCTTACTGCAGAGCATTCTGCAAATAAAGAAATCGTGGTAAAAAATTAAACCACATGCAATCTCATCACCCAGAGATGACCACTTAAATTTGACTTCCATTCCTTCCTTCTTACCTTTGCTACACATGTGTTTTAAAAGCAAACATGGGGCTGGGTGTGGTGGCTCATGCCTGTAATCCCAGCACTTTGGGAGGATGAGGCAGGTGGGTTACCTGAGGGCAGGAGTTCGAGACCAGCCTGACCAATATGGTGAAAGCCCATATCTACTAAAAATACAAAACTTACCCGAGCATGGTGGCATGCGCCCATAGTCCCAGCTACTCAGGAGGCTGAGAGAGGAGAATTACTTGAACCCGGGAGGTGGAGGTTGCAGTGAGCCAAGATCACGCCATTGCACTCCAGCCTGGGTGACAGGGCGAGACTCCATCTCAAAATAAAATAAAATAAAAGCAAACATGGAATCATCATAACAGTAATATTTATTAAGCAAGTGCTTACTATGCACTAGACTAAGCTAAACCTTTCACTTGGATTATCTCATTAAATTTTCACCATAAGTCTCTGAGTGATTATGTCATTATTATCCCAATTTTATAGATGGAGAAATTGAGGCTTAAAGAAGTTGAGTGACTTGTCCAATGTCATCCAGCAATTAAATGGTGGGGCTGAGATTCCAACTCAGGAGATCTGATTCCAGAACCACCACTCTCACTCTGACTGCTTTGAGACTGACTAAAAATTCTATTAATATCTAAGTCCTGAGCCTTCAGCATCATTTTTAATGACTACATAGCATTCTATTGTTCAGATGTACCGTCATTTTCCCAGTTCCTTATCAATGAACAGAGGTTGTTTTCAATGTTTTCTATAATACCTTCACTGATAAAGATCCTCGGCCGGGCGCGGTGGCTCAAGCCTGTAATCCCAGCACTTTGGGAGGCCGAGATGGGCGGATCACAAGGTCAGGAGATCGAGACCATCCTCGCTAACACGGTGAAACCCCGTCTCTACTAAAAAATGCAAAAAAACTAGCCGGGCGGGTTGGCGGGCGCCTGTAGTCCCAGCTACTCGGGAGGCTGAGGTAGGAGAATGGCGTAAACCTGGGAGGCGGAGCTTGCAGTGAGCTGAGATCCGGCCACTGCACCCCAGCCTGGGCGACAGAGCAAGACTCCGTCTCAAAAAAAAAAAAGATCCTCGTAGTTCAATATTTGCTCAAAAGCTAAAATTGGAATCCCTGGGCCAAAGTATGTGTATAATTTTAAGGCTTTTTTTGATACATATTGCCAAGATGGTCCTCCAAAAATAATGAACCCAATTATATACTTCCTACATCCTCATCCATACTAGAATACAAAGCATTCTTCATCCAAGTGATTAGAGGCAGCTCAAATTCTGCCACAAATCATATACAATTTAGATTAATTAGGGGTTTGGGGTAGCTCAACCGTTTCCATTGGAAATTCCATCCTCCTATCACAGAAGAGCCGAGGCCAGACATTGAGCAGAAAGGAGTCTGGGGCCGAGAGAATGAGAACGACTTCCACTGAATTGAGTCAGGTCAATAATTCTGAAGTTCTCAGAAATGCCTTTGTCTCCATCACTGTCACCGAACAGTCACTGTCAGTGACCAAGGGGGAGAACAGTGTGTAGAATGTCCCTGAGTCCCTTGGCTAAGTCCAGTGGGAGGCAGCTTGGAGCACGGAGAGCACAGAGAGCTGGGGGCTTAGGACTCAGGAGTGCTCATCTCAGCCCTGGGGTTTCTAATGAGTGAAGCATGACACACCGAGTCTCATTCCTCTGTTCTGGAGGTGAATGCCTGGAAGGTGGGATCATGGCCTGGAGTTCCCACCAGCTGCAATCCCCTAAGTCCCAATGTCCCAGAATAGAACACTAACTAACACCAACTGCCATTTATTTTACTCCCACCTACACGAGACACAAACTCAGCATTACACTTGCATACATTATCCCATTTAAGCCTCCAAAATCTTTGTAGTGCCACTTTTGTCCTTGTTTGACAGATGAGAAAACTGAGGCATAAAAGTTTAAACGAGTCACCCAATGTTGGACTGGTGGCGAATGGCAGAGCCAGAATTAGAGCCCAAGACACTGACTCAATTTAAGACCCCATTTCTAAACACTGGGCTACACGTACTCTCCTCTAATCAGAAAAATAGTTCAAGGCTAAGAGCCATGTCTGTGCTGTTCCTTGCTCTGTCCCCAGCACCTAGACCAATGCCACAGTAGGCGACCAAGGTTTGTGACTGTCTTAGTTGTCTATTGCTGCGTAATTACAAAAAACTCAGTGACTTAAAATGGTATCCATTTGCCAGGTGCATTGGCTCACGCCTATAATTCCAGCACTTTGGGAGGCCGAGGCGGGTGAATCATGAGCTCAGGAGTTCAAGACCAGCCTGGCCAAGATGGTGAAACCCCACCTCTACTGAAAATACAAAAATTAGCCAGATGTGGCAGCAGACAAGATCGCGCCACTGCATTCCAGCCTGGGCAACAGAGCAAGACTCATTCTCAAAAAAAAAAAAAAAAAAAAACATTAGCTGGTTGTGGTGGCACGTGCTTATAGTCCCAGCTACTCAGGAGGCTGAGGCATGAGAATCGCTTGAACTGAAGAGGCAGAGGTTGCAGTGAGTCAAGGTCGCGTCACTGCACTCCAGTCTGGCGACAGAGCGAGACTGCATCTCAAAACAAAACAAAACAAAACAAAAATTACCCATTCATTATCTCACAGTTCTGGGAGTCAGAAATCCAAGTACAGCATCACTAGGGTCCCTGTTCAGCATCATATAAGGCTGAAATCAAGGTGTCAGCTGAACTATGTGCCCAGCTAAAGCTTGGGATCCTCTTCCAGGATCATTCCAATTATTGGCAGAATTCACTTACTTGCTGTAGCATGACTAAGGTCTCCATTTTCCAACTAGCTGTCAACCAAGGACTGCTCTCAGCTCCTGAAGGCTACCGCCAAGTCCTTGCCATGTGGTCTTATGGATTCTCACACTCTCACCCTCAAATCTCTTCCTTCAAGAGGGGTCCACCCTTTCTGAGATACCTTTTGGCTGAAATGTATACTCGTTCGTGCAGCAATGTTTGTTGAAGACCTACAGTGAGCAAGGTACTTTGTTCTAGGTGCTCAGGTACAGCAGTATCAAAAATAAAAATAAAACATCTCTGTCCTCAAGGTCCTTATATTTAGTGAAGAAGACTGATGGGAAACCAGAGAAATAAGTAAATTATACAGCGTAGTAGATGGTGAGAAAGTGGTTTGGAGAATAGCAAAGCAGGGAAGGGCAGCAGCCCAGGGAAGAAAGAGGCATTTATTTATTTATTTATTTATTTATTTATTTATTTATTTATTTATTTATGAGACGGAGTTTCGCTCTTTTCACCCAGGCTGGAGTGCAGTGGTGCGATCTCAGCTCACTGCAACCTCCGCCTCCTGGGTTCAAGCAATTCTCCTGCCTCAACCTCCCAAGTATCTAGAACAACAGGCGCCCGCCACCACGCCCAGCTAATTTTTTGTATTTTTAGTAGAGACGGGGTTTTACCATGTTGACCAGAATGGTCTCAAACTCCTGGGTTCAAGTGATCCTCCCGCCTCAGCCTCCCAAAGTGCTGGGATTACAGGTGTGAGCCACTGCGCCCAGCCCTCTTTCAAGTAATTTTGAAGTACCAGCACCTTCCCAACTCACAGTACCCCTGTCTCTTCCCTAGAAGCCCCGGAAGGCCCACTCCTACCACGCCCACAGGTAGACACCTGACCCCAGCTGGATCGATCACATTCTCTCTCCCAGGAATTTGAATTTGGCCAAAGAGACAGCTTACCAGTCTCAGCAAGAGGACGGAATGAAGGGTAGATCTATCCAGGAACCCCAGCCTAGCCAGGTCATGCCTTATGGTCCTGGAAGTGAGAAAACCATGAACTCTATGAATATGTCTGAGCCCATTCCATGGGCCAGATCTGGAGAATCAAGGACATCCTGATAGTATACATGGACTTGGTCTTCCAAGGCTCTAGGCTTGCTGAGGAGGCAGACATGATACCAGATCATTGGCACTGTCCTGGAGGGGCTATGCCAGTAACACTGGGAGGACTTGCAAGCACTTCCCCCTTGGACCCCAGTTCCTCATCTAGGAAACAATCAAAAGGACTCTTCTGGTTTTATTGCCTATAGCTTCTGAAGACAAAAGACACTTGATTAGAGTTGGGAGGATGGAAGGCAGATTTTAATTTCCCACCTGTTATGGACTGAATGTTTGTGTCCTCTCACAAAATTCATATGTTGAAACCCTAATCCCCGATGTGAGTATTTGTAGATAGGGCCAATGAGGAGGTGATAAAGGTTAAATGAGGTTAAAAGAATGGGACCCTAACTGGACAGGGCTGGTGTCCTTGTAAGAATGGGAAGAGACACCAGAGCTCTCTCTACACAATCAGAAGGTAGCCATCTGCACGCCTGTAAGGGAGCCCTCACCAGGAACTACATTGGCCAGCACCATGATCTTGGACTTCCAGCCTCCAGAACTATGAGAAAATAAAACTCTCTTGTATCAGCCACCCATTCTGTAGTACTATGTTATGGCAGTCCAAGCTGACTAAGGCCCACCTCGTCTTCAAAACTGGGCAAACAGCCAGGTGCAGTGGCTCACGCCTATAATCCCAACACTTTAGGAGGCCGAGGCAGGCAGATCACTAGAGGTCAGGAATTTGAGACCAGCCTGGCCAACATGGTGAAACCCTGTCTCTACTAAAAGTACAAAACTTAGCTGGGCATGGTGGCAGACACCTGTAATCCCAGCTACTTGGGAGGCTGAGGCAGGAAAATCTCTTGAACCCGGGAGGCAGAGGTTGCAGTGAGCCGAGATCACATCACTGCTCTCCAGCCTGGGCAACAAAGCAAGACTCCATCTCAAAAAAAAAAAAAAAATTGAACAGATGGGGCTCTTATACGGTGATATCTGCCCAGCGACACCTCCTGAAAGCACACAGACTGCTTCCAAAGACAGCGTCCACCAAGTTCTCAAGGGGTGTGAACAGGAAAGTTCCTCTGGAAGCCTGAAATCTGCTCTGTCCCCAGCCCGTGGCCACCCCACTACCAGGATCCAGGAGCTGATAAAACTCATGGTAGGTGCACTGGGTGGAACTCCAGGCTCCTCTAGTAAATTCCTAAATCCCTGCTGCTTTACCAGTGGGCAGAAGAAGCCACACTCATGAATGGGCAGCCTTGAATGCATGAGGCACAGAATGGGGCTGTTGGGCCTAGAGCGCAGCCCCACCTGAGCTGTTCCTCCAGCTTTCCTGCCGCAGCGTGTGTCAGTGCCAGACGGGACCCTGTGGGGTGCTGGGAACTGGGTGACCCCAGGCCCCTCCCCAAACCAGGCTGCAATCATGCCCCACTTCCACAGGGGCTCTTCTCTTTTCTCTTCCTTCACCTGAGTTGACCCATTCCTTGCCTCCCTAAAGCTCATAAAATGCCATTTCATTACATGGTGTTTTCATTCATGCAAGAAGACCACCATATTCATTAAGATGGAAGACAGAGAGAATAAGTAGATCTTAGTTTTCCCTCCCTCTATTAATCATGAAAGCATGGCTCCTCAAAATCCAGTCTTGCCTTTTGTTCAATGTCCCAGCCTCCCTTTCCATTTAGAGTGCTCTCTTTTTCTTTTTTCTTTCTTTCTTTGTTTCTTTTTTTTTTTTCTTTTTTCTTTTTTTTTTTTTGAGACGGAGTCTCGCTCTGTCGCCCAGGCTGGAGTGCAGTGGCGCAATCTCGGCTCACTGCAAGCTCCGCCTCCCAGGTTCAAGTGATTCTCCTGCCTCAGCCTCCTGAGTAGTTGGGATCACAGGTGTGCACCATCACTCCTGGCTGATTTTTGTATTTTTAGTAGAAATGGGGTTTCACCATGTTGGTCAGGCTGGTCTCGAACTCCTGACTTCATGATTTGCCCGCCTCGACCTCCCAAAGTGCTGGGATTACAGCATGAGCCACTGCGCCCAGCCTAGAGTTCTCTCTTTCATAGGCCCACATCAAGCTCAGTGCCCTTTGGAGTTACCTCCTGAAGAATCTTTGAAAAAACAAAACAACAAAAGTCTCTCTCCTCCCTTGGCTTCTGTGATCCCAGCTCCCCAGCCTCTCTCTTTCCTCTCTGGCCCATCCACCTCTGGCCCATTCCCCTTCTCCCTGCTGACGTCATCCACTCCCTCCAAGCCTACTCCACAGGCGGAGCTCTCCGCAGACGCAGACCTGCCTGTGACACTTCCACCCAGTGCCCCGTGGTTTTCCACTCCACAGGCCCAGACAGGACTCAGCATCCCTTCCCCAAACCAGCATCTGCTCCTGGTCTGCATCTCTCCTGGGGACCTTGCCTGTATCCAATCACCACAGCTCTCAAACCTGGGCTCCTGCTTCTCGATCTAGAGTTACTGCGAACCGAGGTAACATACATAAATATAAATCAACCAGCACAGCGCTCAGCCTTTGCCACACAAATGCTCATTCATCTCTCCTTTCCCCATTTCTGCAGCCCTGTTCTCCATCATGTGTTTCATTCTCTAGAGACCAATCTGATTTCTGGAGTCACCATTTGCCAAATACACCCTGCAATTTTCTGTTTCTAATAATCCAGCTGCAGAGGTAATAAGTGTCCTTTTTTTTGTTTTTTAATCTTAAAACAAGTTGATATTGTATAAAATTATCTGGTTGTTTTGATTTATCTAAAATATTTAGACTAAGAGGATACCTGAATTTTAAAAATAATTATAATTTTTTTAAAAGCTTGTCTCAGGAAGTTTTTATAAAACAAAGTAGAAAGAACTCATTCCGGCCAGGCATTAGCCTGCCTTCTCACTCTGCTTTTGGAACGATTTGCAATTCAAATTGAGGATAAACTATTTTCACTTAGAAAAACACATTCCCTCTAGCAAAGAAACTCTTTTGAATAAATCTCTGCAAAACAGCCATATCTTTATGTTTCATATGTGCAACATTTAACAAGAAAATTCTATTAATCTTTTTCTTCTCTTACTCTTTCCCATCATCATAATGATTTTCCATAATGAAGGAAATTTAGAACTGCCCAGTCCACAATCACACACATACCTCCTTTGTCTTTTCAGATTTCTTCCCGACAAAACCCCACAGACAATAGAGATCAGCTTTAGTTTAAATTATTTTAGCTGATATCAGCTTCGGGCCAGATCCTTGGTATCAAAATGGAACGGAAAATTGAAATAAAACCCAGAACTATAGTTGAATTATCTTAATAATTGTCTAAATTTCTGTATCCCCTAAGAGAACTGCTTTCAGATCAATGCAGAAGAAAAAAAGCATATTGGTGTGTTGATAAATAAAAGGAGCAAATGGCCCTGGAGAGTCTGTTGTGTGGGCTCTGGAAATAGATTTTCTGACTTGAACCTCGACTGTGTCCCCTACTAGCTGAGGGACGCTGGGTGAGTTGCTGGTATCTCTGAGTTTTAGTTTTCTCATTTGGGGTTGTTGCGAAGATTAAATGAATTAATTCATGCAAAGTGGTAAGGACAGTTCCTGGTACGTACTAAGTGCTCAGTGAAAATAGGAATCCTAGGCCAGCACAGTGATTCACACCTGTGATTCCAGTACTTTGGGAGGCCGACGTGGGTGGATCACTTGAGGTTAGGAGTTTGAGACCAGCCTGGTCAACATGGTGAAACCCTGTCTCTACTACAAATACAAAAATTAGCCAGGCATGGTGGTATGTGCCTGTAGTCCCAACTAGTAGGGAGGCTGAGGTGGGAGAATTGCTTGAACCTGGGAGGTGGAAGTTGTAGTGAGCCGAGATCTCACCACTGCACTCCAGCCTGGGCGACAGAGTGAGACTCCGTCGGGAAGGGGTGGGGAGGGCAGAGGAATCATTATCTGTGCCAGTTTCGAATTCTATAAACCTAGCACATACAGTGCAGTGTAATCATTAGAACCTTTTACTCAGATGGCCTTGGTTCAAACCTTGGCTCTACCACTTACTAGCTGCGTGACTCTGGGCAAGTTATCCAACAGTGGCTCCATTAACACAAGGGATGTTAAACATTGTGTCTGCATCACGGATATTGTCACGTGTATGAAACGGTGTGAAATACTTGGCACTTATAATAAATGCTCAATGAATTTTGGCTGTTAGTTGTCCTTGCATGCTACAAAAATCAGGCTGATTAACTCAGAAGTGCTTCCCCAAATGCCTGGGGGTTTTCAAAAGGGTAGAGCTATAAGATTTTTCTACCTTAGTTGTTGATTAGGGGCCAAATAGCATTACAATACACCTCCTATTTGGGGCAGCGGTTGGGGCTACAAGCCGTCATAGGTGGGCAGCAGGGGCCCCTTAGACAAAAGAAGTCAGACATTCCCTCTCCTTCCACTGGCAGCCCAGTCATGGGCACCTGGCCTGCGCTCAGCCAATCAAAAGTTGCAAAAGTTGTCTTTTTGCAACTGACAAGAGACTATGCTTCTGAAAGTAGGGAGAAGGAAGGTTGGAGGTGATGGGTGGAGACAGGAAAGGTGGGTTGAAAGGGAAGACTGACAGCTGATCTCTAGAGTCTTGTCCACTCCCACCACTGCACCTCCACTTTTTCTCTCTCCTAAAATTCTGAATTACAAAATCAATACATTCTTTACAACCAGAAGAAACATCCATGAATGTATTCGGAAAATGTGAATGATCACCTTGCAGAGTATCCTCCTGAATTCTCCCCCAACTAGCCACGTCCCTCTGCAACTTATGCTCCCTGTGTGATGGCATGTCATAGCCATCCCTCAAGGTCAACGGATGTCTACTGTATGTACTCCACTATGGCACCATCATTTTCCATAACATAAATACACCACTCTTTTTCAAGCACTCCTCTTTGGATGGGCACCTTTTTTGATATCCATTACCATTTTAAATGCACACCCTCAGTGACCCAGCAACCTCGCTTTCAGGAACCAAACCCCAGAAATACAGCACTAGTGTATACATAAGGCTGCGCATGCAGGATACTTCATACACGTTGCCTGGAATGTCAGGAACTGGAAATAACCTAAATGCCCAGCCATCTCCCCTTATCTGTGTTGTTCATGGCATTTTGTTTCAGGAGGGGGAAAATTTCAACCATTAAAAGTATTTTGTGAAAACCACAGCTCAAACCCAGGTGAGAGCTGGGACTTTTAGTTTCCTTCCAGCAATTACATTTTAGCTGTCTTTCCTCTGGGGGGTTATGGGGAGGCAGGAACCAAAAATACAACGTGTATGTCAAGTTCTGATTACCACAGCACAAGTGGATCATTGTTAAGTCCATTTTACCCACAGAGACAGCAAATTGGAATCCTCAGAGAGCCCAAGTTGAGGTTTTGTTTCCATCTGGAGAGTCTCAAACCTTAGTGTACATACAGTTCCCCTGGGGCTCTTGTTACACTGCAGATTGATTCATTAGGTCTGGGGTGGGGCCTGAGATGTTGCAGCTCCAATAAGCAAACAGGTGATACAGATGCTGCTGACCCATGGACCACACTTCGAGTTGTAAGGATCAGATCAATTCACATCTACTGTCTGAACTGAATCCCAGGACTATCCAAGTTTTGGCACTGAAAGTCCCCAGTCCCAAGAAACCCTTGAGTCCCAGGCAAACCAGGACAGTTGGTCACCCTAGGGGTTGTATTAGCTCAAGTTCAGATGACTCAGAGGCCTGAAAACATAAATGAATGAAATTGGCTAGTTGAAAACTTTGGCAAACAGAACTTAAACACCTGCTCACTCAGGCTCTACCCGAGAGTCTCCAACTTGCAACTTTGTCCTGGATGACCCTGTAGACTGCATCCAGCTGAGAAATTCTGTAACATGTTTTTTTCTGATGGTAACTCTAAGTATCTATGGATGACAGGTCACAATGACAATAGTAGAAATCAAGGACTACTCAGAAACAAGATGAAAGTGACTTAAAGAGAAGTCAGGGAAAGAGTCTATACAACCAGTGAAAAACTCATTATGGGCCAGGCACGGTGGCTCATGCCTGTAATCCCAGCACTTTGGGAGCCCAGGATGGGCGGATCACTTGAAGTCAGGAGTTCAAGACCAGCCTGGCTAACATGGCAAAACCCCATCTCTACTAAAAAATACAAAAATTAGCTAGGCATGGTGGCATATACTTCTAATCCCTGCTAATCGGGAGGCTAAGGCAGGGAGAATTACTTGAACCTGGGAGGCAGAGGTTGCAGTGAGCCAATATCGCGCCACTGCACTCCAGCCTGGACGACAGAGGGAGACTCCATCTCAAAAAAAAAAAAAAAAAAAAAAAAAAAAAGAAAAAAAAGAAAAACTCACTATAGGCCAGGCACAGTGGCTCACGTTTATAATCCCAACACTTTGTGAGGCAAAGGCAGGAGGACTGCTTGAGCCCTGGAGTTTAAGACCAGCCTGGGCAACATAGTGACATTCTGTCTCTACCTCTTTTTTTTTTTTTTTTTTTTAATTAGTCAGGCCTGGTGGCACATACCTGTGGCCCTGAGCTGCTCAGGAGGCCAAGGTGAGAGGTTTGGTGGGGACCAGGAGATCGAGGCTGCAGTGAGCCTTGATCACGCCACTGTACTCCAGCCTAAGCGACAGAGCAAGACCCTGTCTCAAAACAAAAACAAAACAAACAAACAAAACAAAACTCACTATGACAGCCAGCCTCCAAGATAACTCCCAGTGATTCTCGCCCCCTGGCATTCATGCCCTGTGTGCTTCTCTCCTACACTGGATAAAGCTAACCTGTGTAATCAATGGAATATTGTAGACATTAAGAAGTATGACTTCCAAGGCTAAGTCATAAAAAGCACTGAGGCCCTGATCTTGCTGTTTTGTTTGTTCTTTGATCACTTGCTCTGGGGAAAGCCAAGTGCCATGCCATGGGGATACCCCAGCAGCCCTGTGGAGAGAATCACATAGCAAGGTACTGAGACCTCCTGCTAACAGCCATATGAAGGAGCCATCTTGGAAACAGACCCTCCAGCCTCAGTCAAGACTTCAGATGACTGCAACCTGGCCCACATCTTAACTGCAACTTTATGCCAGACTCTGAAACAGACCCACTCAGCTAAGCCACTTTTGATCAAACACTCTAAAAACTCTCCAAAGATCAAAGACCCAAGAAGTTGCAAACTGGCCACCAGCAGGGCCACAAACAAGTTTTATTTTGCCTGCACAGTTTTTAAAAAGGTAATTAGCCACCAACATCTAAAAAAACATGATATTCCCTTTATATATTCCTTACGTAAGCCTGGATTTCTAGCACTTCCTGAAACACTGAAAGAGTTTCAAACCGAGGTCTTCATTCCTACAGGTCAAGAGTAGGTCAGCACTGAGCAGCAACTGCCCACTTTAGAGGGAAGCTCACGTCAGCAGCACGCCCACCATATCCTACTGTCTCTCCACCTGGCTCACATTACTTGTTAACATTATCTGCCAGCCCTCCTAAGTCTGTGGTCCTTGACCCACAGATGAGAAGCCTTTACACCAATGGTACTCAAAGCACGGTCTCCGGACCAACAGCATCAGCATCACCTGGGAACTTGCTAGAAGTGCAAATTCTTGGATCAACCCAGAAACTCTGGAATGGGCAATCATCCTTGTTTAAGCCAGCTCTCCGGATGATTCTGATGCCCCCTAAAGTCTGAGAACCCCTGTTTCTCACAAGTAAGTGCTCTTGCCTTTTTTTTTTTTTTTTTTTTTTTTCTGAGATGGAGTTTTGCTCTTAATGCCCAGGCTGGAGTACAGTGGCGCAATCTCAGCTCACTGCAACCTCCGCCTTCCAGTTTCAAGCGAGTCTCCTGCCTCAGCCTCCCAAGTCGCTGGGATTGCAAGTGCTCATCACCACGCCCAGCTAATTTTTTTGTATTTTTAGTAGAGATGGGGTTTCACCATGTTGGTCAGGCTGGTCTCCAACTGCTGACCTCGTGATCCACCCACCTCAGCCTCCCAAAGTGCTGGGATTATAGGCGTGAGCTACCATGCCCGGTGTGCTCTTGCCTTTAAAACCCATTATCTACTGTTTAGTAGAAGGGACTCAAACGATCTGAAAGTCCATCTCTACCAATGTGAAGGCTTCAGCACCCACCCCCACCATAAATGCCAGTAATCTGTACCTTCTGCCAGGTTTTGTGTCAAATTCTCTGAGGCCACAAAATTCCAAGTTCTCACGACACCTCCCAGAGTCCGCACTCTCAGCAGTATCATGACAAATAAGAACTATTTGGTCTCAAATAGCCTGCTCACCTGCATTTTTTTCTCTGACACGTATATAAGTAAACAATACAGTTGATTTTTTTTTTTTTTTTTTTTTTTTTTTTTTTGTAAGCTGAGAGCAGGGTCGAGTACCTACAGTGTGCTGGGCACATTCTCTCTTGTAACCTAAAATTTCTTTCAACCTCAAGTTTCTCAACTGTAAACGGAGGGGCCAGATTATCTGTCCTCCTTTATGGCTCTAAAAGTCTGTGACTACCTGACATTAAATGAACTTTCAGTTTCAGAATACTGAATGCCCCCATCTATCATTAAGTCATTGTTATGTTGGACAATATGGCTGTACTTAATGAACCAGTCAATGAATTGATTTGGCTGTACTTAACAAATTTGTTTTGTCACATATCTATTATAAGCAAAGCACCTGGTCCTCTTTTCACAATACATTTAAGTGAACCCATTAGTGACTTCAGATAAAAATCTTGAAGCAGGGCAGCGCGGTGGCTCATGCCTATAATCCCAGCACTTTGGGAGGCCGAGGCCGGCGGATCACGAGGTCAAGAGATTGAGACCATCCTTACCAACATGGTGAAATCCCATCTCTACTAAAACTACAAAAATTAGCTGGGCGTGGTGGAGCATGCCTGTAATCCCAGCTACTGGGGAGGTTGAGGCAAGAGAATTGCTTGAACCTGGGAGGCGGAGGTTGCAATGAGCTGAGATCGTGTCACTGTACTCTAGCCTGGCAACAGAGTGAGACTCCGTCTCAAAACAAAAAACAAAACGAAAATCTTGAAGCATCTACCATCCTAAAGGCGTGAACAGGTTTCTAACTCCTCAACGTACTAAGGGAGGGCTCCGCAGCAGTGAGAAATCTTGCAGTGTGGGGCAGCTTCTGTGCTGAGGGTGCGTGGTTTTGAATATTGCAAAATGATATGTCTCACCCAGAAAACCCACCATGTAGTCCCAGGCTGAGTCTTCATCCCTGTCCCAGGGTTCTAACTCGAGTTGACTCTACTTCAAAGGAAGGAAAGCTTGTTTGGCCAAATACCCGTGGAGCATCGGTTTCAGGAATGTGACATGCTGTTAAACCACAGCCGTGTATGCTTGCAGCCGCTGAGATTTTTCAAGGATGAAAGTTTCACTTTTCAAAGAAAAACATGGCACCATGTAAGTTGGAGAAACATAAGGTAAATGGTGTCAATTGGCCCCAAGAAGCTTTTTCTTCCCGAGAACGCCTACTACGTGTACATTCCAGGGGAGGTTGTAGAGGTATGTGAAAATGGATTAAATGTATAAGATTAGAACAATGAGACACAGTTCCTGCCTTCCAGCATATTTCAGGAGGTGGAGATACCCTCCTAGGCTCATGCTCTGTCCCTCAGAACGGGTCTGAGCCTGTGTTGACTACAGCAGCCGTTTGACTGTCTGAAGGAGCCACTGCAACCTCCCTATACTTCCCTCGTTCCTCCCTAGATGCTTTTGTGCGGTGGCTCCCCCACATGGTTGCGGTCATCCGGACACTGACTAGTTTACCCGCGTTCTTTGTAAACTGCGCTCCCTGCTCCCTCATTTTCCAGGTAGAGTGAAAGCAGCATAAGTCACACGTGGGCAGTGTGGGGGCAATGCTGGAAACCTGGGCCACTAACCCCACAGACCACCAAGGGTTGGCGGCTGCTTCAGGATCTGTAAGACGCGCAGGTCAGCCCAGCCTGGGGTGACCCCTTCCAGAGGGGCCAGGCAGCCTTGACCAGGCCTGGTGCTAAGTACTTCCTAAGCCCTGGGTGGCCTGTAGCTTCTCACAGTTCGAGGTAAAAGCGGGCCCTGGGTCAGAGTCTTGGACACTGGAATTCGTGGACACTGGTGGGGAAAACCACTGGCCTCTGAGCCTGGCATAGAAGGGAGAAGCCCGCCCCCTTGTGGATCTCTGGAGAGTAACACGGTGCAAAAAGCACTGAAACCCTAACGGGACAGGGAGTCTCCGGGAGCAGCCACCTCCTCTCAGTGCTCCCATTTCACCAACCGCCTCTGGGGACCTGCAAGAGAACTGATCTGTGCTGTCACGGGAGTGGTAGCAGGGGACATAAAAGGAAGTTAGGAAGTTGAGACCCCTGGATTATGTGTCTGGCAACAACGAGTTAGAAAGAAATCGGGCAAGTGTTATTAGCTGTTTAAAAAAAGAAAGCAGAAAAAAAAATGGCATCTGGAAGTCTTTCCTGGTTCTGCCACTCCCTGTGTGGCCCCAGGAAAACTACAGTCTCTCTCTGGGCCTCCAAGGACCTTGCTAGGTTAAAGGCTCCAATCCCTCTGAATGCTGAAGCCTCAGGCTTTCCCATCTCAGTCCTGACAGTGGTCTGTGGTTGGTGGCACCACATTCCTGATTGAAGAGAACATGGGAGGCAGCAAGGGCAAAGGGCATTGTGCAAGGGGAAGCAGAGGGCATCAACTTGGCCATCCACCCGCAGCCCTGGACAGCACAGCACCCCTATCACTACACCATGCTGCTAGGAGCCCAAAGGGTCATTTTCCAGAGTGAGTCCAAGAGGGGTCATGTCCCCTCCTTCCACAGTTTTGGCCAAATCTACATCATTTCTCCATCACGTGGACACCAGCCCAGAGGTGCCTGTGCCATAAAACATGCTTGACCCAGAGAGATGTAACCTAGGCCCATTGTCCAAGACAGCAGCCTTGCTCACACGCTTCCAGACTGCTTTTACTCTGCACGAAGCACATGATCAAAGATTGTGTTTTTAACATATTTTCAAGATGAATTCTTTGCTACTCTGTAACTGATCAGGATAATTGGGCTAAATCTAGCCCTGGGAAATGCAAACCAGAAGCACTTTCCTCGAAGCGCCCCAGATTAAAAAATGAATGATATGTTAAGATGGCTCAGATTTCCAACTGCACCACACTCACAGAGAAACAGAGCCACCGAGTCAGCGAAGATAGTGTTTTAAAGGCCAGCTGTCCTCCAAAAGAATGAAAAGTATTAAAACTCTTTTAGGTGGGGCACGGTGGCTCATGTCTGTAATCCCAGCACTTTGGGAGGCCGAGGTGGATGAATCACTTGAGGTCAGGAGTTCGAGACCAGCCTGGCCAATGTGGTGAAACCAAATCTCTACCCAAAATACAAAAATTAGCCGGGCATGGTGGCATGCACCTATAGTCCCAGCTACTCAGGTGGCTGAGGCACAAGAATCACTTGAACCCGTTAGGTGGAGGTTGCAGTGAGCTGAGATTGCACCACTGCACTCCAGCCTGGGCTACAGGGCAAGATTGTTTAAAAAAAAAAAAAAACCTGTAAAATGGCTTTGTGCCGGGCGCAGTGGCTCACAACTGTAATCCCAGCACTCTGGGAGGCCAAGGTGGGCAGATCACCTGAGGTCAGTGGTTCAAGACCACCCTGGTCAACATGGTGGAACCCCCCCGTCTCTACCAAAATTACAAAAATTAGCTGGGCATGGTGGTGTGCACCTATAATCCCAGTTACTCAGGAGGCTGAGGCAGGTGAATCACTTGAACCCAGGAGGCGGAGGTTGCAGTGAGCCAAGATCATGCCACTACACTCCAGCCTGGGTGCAGAGTGAAACTCTGTCTCGAAAAATAAATAAATTAAATTGAATTTAAAAATGCCTTTGTATAAATTATCTGAAATAATTATGCCCTCAGTCTAGCATGCTCCTAGCTGGAAATGTATGGACAAATGTTAGGGGTAGAAGAGTCATCTATGCACGCTATAGTACACTAAAGCTTTGGCTGAAACTATATAGCCTGTAATGTCTCATTTTTTAATGGCATTAGAAGGCATTATGAGTTATTACATAAACATCCTTTAAAATTCATAGTCGTCCAACAATAAGAACAACCCAAGTTCTACCTAAAAAACTACAGTCAGGTAGCACACATAACTGTAACTGTAGACAGAACACTTTTCAAACACCTATTTAGACCACCTGGTTTCTGCAGCATTGCCTAATTCTAAAATTGTAATGAAAAACGTAAAGTTTAAAACCTACAAGTCATCAGAGGTTCAGTGAGCAGATTGTGCCATTCCAAAACCGAAAATGTGCTTGCATAAGCAAGTCACCAGGGCTAACCTTTCTGGATTGAGAGTCTGGCCTTCAGTTCAGACCGTGGCTATGCCAGGGTCAGAAATGTGACAAAACTGCGCTTTCACGGAGGTTAGCCAAGGTTCACAGGGTCATGACTGGGCCATTTTATCAGTCATGTCAGGCTCACACCCTATTGCCTGGGATAGATAAAAACTTTATCTGTCAGTTTGCTAAATCTGCTCCTCCTGCCTCATTCTGAATAAAGAAAACCTGGGCTCAGCTTATCTAAACCAGAGACGCGCCTTTCCTAATACTGTTTCCATAGGCAACTTCTAAGTGAAGGTGACACGCCAGTGATTTCTGGTCTCATTTTACTCAAGAACTGTCCATAACTGGAGTGACTGGCTTTGTCTTATCTAAAACCTTCACTTCAGAGAACAGATTTATTATGTTTATGACATGTTAGATGAGCTGGAGGGGTTAGAGTGACAGTTCTCAGTGTTACCTTTTTCCCTAAAGTAAAGCAAACCAAAAAATTTTTTTAATTAACTTGGATCAATTTTCCAAATAGGGAATCTAAATGACTGTAGAAGAATTTACAGAGAAACATCTGGAATAACACACACAGACATGTATTTTCTAATAACTGTTAACATAAAAAGCAGCTAAGATTTCTTCTCACGGAAAACAGAGATGCACAGATAAGCCCAGGTGGGCATTGTAAAATCTGGTTAAATACACTAAGCAAATATTAAACTGGTGAATTTTACCCGACAGGAATCTTAAATACCAGAAAAGTACCTTCAAATTTTACTTTATTTGGAAATAATACAAATTCATTATTTTAATATTTAAAGATTGTGGTAATATAGTCAAAACACATAAATATTATAATATACATTTAGAAATTAAATATAAAGTCAACACAACACTCCTTAAAAACTCATATGTACACTTGCAATAAGTCTGAGGTTTGAGCATTCAAGCTCATCAGATTTCCCCATGGAAATGGGTGAATCTTGCAGGGAGATTGTCCACAGGATACACGGTGGGACTGGTTTTCATTGTAGGAGGTCCATTTAGAAGCTGCCAGTCACAATGCCTGGCCAGCTCCACTGTAAATATTTTGAGAAGAATTTTTGCAAATTCTTTGCCTACACAGCTCCTAAGGCCTCCTCCAAATGGAATGAAGCTGAACCTGGATGCATCCTCTGGGTGAGGCAGCATGAATCGGTCAGGATTAAATTCTTCCTTGTTGGTGAAGATCTCTGCCACATCATGAGTATCACAGATACTGTAGATAACATTCCAGCCCTTGGGAATCTGGTATCCCTGCAAAAGATTATGAAACCCCAAGGGCTGACAAACTGGAATTTAACTTTCAACAACAAAAAGCAGTCACTGATATCTTTGGGGAAAATTATGAGCTAAAAGCAAGGGAGAGGTAGAAAGAGAAAGGTGGATCCAGGTTGCTGAAACACACCTTCATATAGGGCAGAACAATGATCAAAAGCGTAAGAATTGCAGCCACAGCATAGGGAAGGAAGCGAGAGGAGTTTTTTAAACCACAACAAAAGGGAGAGAGAAGATAATTTTAACTTACATTTAATTCAAAAGTCTTCAGAGCAACCCGAAACCCTCCTGGAACTGGGGGATTCAGTCGAAGGGTCTCCTTAATAACACACCCGATGTATTTAAGTTGTTCCAAAATTTCCATGTCCAACTTGTTGTCTTGATTGCTCTTGCAAAGTAAACCCTATCAAAACAGTCATACAGAGGTGAACAGTTATTTTGTGTTCCAATAAAATCATCCCAGCAGACGTAAACAGGGCTTAAGTGGAGACTAAACCCAAAGGGCCCCATGATGGGAGAGACTGGGAGGGGGAAACAGCAGCTAGTGGCCATTTGCCTGCCCAAATTCACTATCTATTTACAATCCCAAGAGAATGCTGCTCACCAGTTAGAAGGGCCAAGTTTCTCCCCTCGCCCCGCCCCCCACAACCCTCCCACTCACCACCACCCACACTAATCAGCTATTCACACTGATCACACTATGTATGCCCTCGGACACACCAATTCAAGAAAGTGGAACCTATCTGAGAATCTCCTCGGTTCAGCAAAAGGTGGAGGAGGGGTCGAAATGAATACAAGGTCAAACCCTGCGTAAGTGGGATCACAGCTCAAGACTCCATCCTGTTTATTCACAAAGCTAATTCTCCCCACTGGCTCACACAGCCCTGGGCCCTGCACTTTCAAAACACTCAATGAAGGCAGCACACTGACTTATTCGGAAGTTGGCTAGGGAGCAGCTGAATTTCCTAAGCTAGTAAGGACACCCCCAGTCCCAGTCTCCCTACCTTACTCTTCAGCTCTTCTCGCACTTTCTGGAGAACATGTGGGTAGAGCCCCAGGTAAGTGATCAGAGATGTGGCTGCACTGGCCGTGGTTTCGTGTCCTCCAAAGAGGAGTTCGGTTGAAGATTGCTTTAGTGCCTAAAATAGAGTAAGATCCACGTTCTCACAAGTCCACAAGTCTGCGTGCGGTTTGACAGAAGGATTACTCAGAATCGAACTTAGATTTCTGGAGGGAAGACTAAAAGGGCTAAATGTTTTGCTGACAGAAAGTCAAGGAAAGCAATACCTTTAAACAAAATGCAAAGTCCCTTTAGTTCAGCTAGAGCAGTAAGGCGAGTACGACCCCACTCTACCGGAAACTCCTGAGTTAAAGTCTTAGTTTTATTAAAATCGCAAGGTTCTTTATTAACATTTTTGCAAATTCCAACTTTCCCTTTGAAGCCTGGAAAGGTTAGGGGACGCTCCCAGTTCCGCCGCAGCCCCTTCCGCAGCTCTCCTGACCCGGTGTCTCAGCCTTCGGAATTCCATCGCTGTAGTCTGAGAGGGCCGCCCACTCCAGAAAGCTGGGTCCCAGGCGCGCGCTTTGGGGGCCCCAGGAACCACGTTTGGAAAGCCAGGGGACCAAACTCCGCAATGCCTGGTCTGAAGCTGTCACTCACCTGCATGTCCAGCCGCTCTCCCCTCTCCCACGAGTGCTCGATCAACAGCTGCAGCGCGTCTTTGCAGCCCCTGCCCGCCTCGGATGCCCGCAGCCCGCAGATCTTGGCGCGAATGTTCTGCTCGATGCGCGCGTGAATGAGGTTCCGTGCCTTCATGCCCTGAGCGCAGAGAGCGCGCGGAGGTGAGCAGACGCCCGGGTCCCGCGCCCCTAGTCCGCAGCCCGTTTGCCGCCCTTACCCGGTACAGCCCGCTGAAGGGCACGTCGATGGGCAGTGAGAAGAGATTGCGGGTCATTTCCTCGAAGGCCTCCACAAGCTGCTGCTCTGCGTCCCCGTCGCCGGCCAGTTGGGGTTCGCAGCCCAGTAGGATGCGCATGGCTATTCGGAACATGAGGCGCTTCACCTCGGGGTAGACCAGGAGGCCGCGCTCGCCGCAGCTCAGCCACTGCTCCAGGCTGCTGCCCACTTCCTCGGTGATCACCGGCACGTAGCACTCGAGTGCCTCGCGGCTGAAGGCCCGCATAATCACCTGAGCCCCGAGGAGCGGAGAGCGTTAAAACCCTCCATCCGCCCCTCTCGTCTACCGCCGTCCCCTTCCAGACACCCCCAGTCCTGCCAGACACATGGCACTCTCCGAGCTGGGAAAGCTAACCTGGAGATGGCAGAGGGTCCTAGCCTACCTCAAGCTGCTAGCCCGCGCCCAGCATCCACCAGCCGGAATTCCTGTCATAAATGGGGTCCCCTTCCCTGTCCATCCGTCGCCTCCCGCCCCCACCTTCTTGCGCTGCTTGTGCGAGGAGTCGTGCAGGTTAGAGAGGCAGCCAGATCCCAGAATGGTGCGCACCGACGCTGGCCAGTGGACCGACACCAGCCGGTGCTCTCCGAGCAAGATGCGCCGCACATTGTCCGCGCCCATCACCCGCACAGTGGGCCGCCCGAACAGATGCGTCTTGTAGATGAAGCCGTATTTCCTGCGCTTCATCTGCAGGAACTTCCTCCGCTGTGGGAGGAAGGCCGAGGAGAGAGGCGGGCATGAGGGGGCGCCGGGGAGCGCCGCGCCTCGCGCCAGCCCTGCTCCTAGCCGCAATCGCCTGCCTCCCGGGGGCGCCTACCCCGACTTTAGCAGAAGCCCAGAGCCGCTCCGGGCTCCGGGAAAGCGGCCTGTCCCGCCCCATGCTCCCTTACCTGCAGTACCATCTGCAAGGTTTCCCCAAAGAAGGGGAAGCCCATAGTCCCGGGGGGCAATGGGAGGGCACAACTGCGGTCGCGGCCGCTCACGCAGTACAGGTCCCAGAGCTTGATTGCAGCCAGGAAGAGCAGCAGCGGCAGCACGAAGGTGCAGAGCGCACTGGCCAGCAGCGCCGGGAGCCCCATGGCGCGCCGCGACCTCCCGCGCCACCTGCCGCCGCCGCCAGCGCTCCAAACCCCACGGCGCGGCCGCTTTATAGGCGGCCCAGGTTGCTGCCCACGTTACCTTGGTCAGACAATTAGTTCACCCAAAGTTCATCTTTAATTGCGGATTGGGCCCCTGGCTCCTCCCCCCGCGAGGCGCTGCCCAAAATCTTTAACCGTTTGTTCCGCGCCGAGGCAGAGGCGGCGCGGTGGCGGCTTCCCTCCGAGCGCGCCTCCTGGGGTGCGCGGCTAGAAGCTGCCCGCCTCCCCCATCCAAGGTGTGCCGAGCTCCGAGGCGGCCGTGGGGGAGGGCCAGGACTCCGAGGAGCCGGAATTCCAAGCTCTAGCCTTCCTGGCGGTCTCTTTGGAATCCCTCCCGCCGGGTCCCACCCTCTGCCCCGGCCCAAAGCAGCCTTCACTGGCTTTCCATTTCCAGGCGCCGCGTGGGCTCTCTTCCACCTGCCGAGGAAGCAAGGGGAAGTCCGTTCAGGAATCGTCCAGCTGCCTCCTCCCACGAGTGGGGAAACTGAGGTCCAAAAGAGATGCATAAAGCAGGCCTCCCGACTTTTCCGAAGGATCGAGCAGAAGAGCCCAGTGCCAGAGTCCAAGAGAGAGCCGCGGGGCATCCGGCGCAATAGGCAGATCTGGGATTCTCAGCTCCCCAACCCCCGCAAGGGGGCCAGCACTTGTGAAGTCTTGGGAGGTCCTACTTCAGTATACAAGAGGGCATCCAGGTCCCTCAGGTCCCCAGGTGCTACCCTGCACAAGCCTGATCCCCGACCCTGGGGCACTTCGTCTGGGGCTCGGCAGTCGGTGCCCGTCTTTGAGATACGAGCACAGCCCACCCATTCTGAAGGCCCTGCGGCTTGGCGCCCCAGCTGGACAGCAGGGAAGGGGGTCCTCAGCCCTGGCAGGATAAAGAGATGGTGTAAGGGGAAGGGGAGCCCAGGAGTCCTGGCTTCGAGTCCCGGCTCCATCTCTACTGCGCGTGACCTTGGGCAAGTCACCACACATCATTGTGCCTGTTTCCTCCTTCTTAACAGGGAGGCGATCATTCCCGATCTGTCTAAGCCTCAGGGTTGTGAGTTCCCAAAAGGGGGCTCCGGTTGCAACTACTCTTCCCAGCTCCGGGCACGGTAGGCTGCGTTACCTGTCCAGTACAACGGGCACTGGAGTCCTCCTCTCTCCCAAGTCCCACCCAGAGTAAAGCCACTGTAATCACCCAGGTGAGGGGGTGCTTGGCCCTAAACTCAGGCCTCTGCCGACCCCTAAGGGGCGGGGGGAGCGGTGAAGGAATCTGTACTGGGAAGTCTTCTGTACTTTGCCTAACTACAATCAGCAGCTACTGTAGCCAATGCCCGGAGCTCAGACGCTGCGGGACGCGCACCTGCGCTCTCTTTTCTCCACCTGCCGGAGCTTCCCGGCTCGGGACCAGCCAGGGCCACACGCTACCTGGGTTTGGGCGCTGAACGCACCAGCGGCGCCGAAAATGAAACAGAATGACCTGCATTTGTTTAGAACCGAACACTGACTCTGGCAGAAGCACGCCGCACGCCTTGGAAAGCGTCTCTTGGAGGTGGAAAACTCTGCTCCTGAGAGCTTAAATGCGTTGCCCTTCTCGCGGTGGTCCCCAAACCCGGAGGTATCAGGAAATACCTGCAGAGGTTGGAGGGACCCGCGCAATCCTAGCGACGCTTCAAGCCCGAGTCGCCGCCACAGGGCGTGTTTCCGGGGGTCAGCTTTTCCCCATAACCTGCCCAGTGTTTCAGAGGCTCTGGGCAGGGTTTCAGTCTCCGGCAAACGATTTGGTGGCTGTAAACACGGCGAGCCAACCTCTGGCCACTGCAGGAAGCCAGGCCAATCGAGCTGGAGGTAATTCTCAGAAATCCCGGGTCCGCCCCTTTCTGGACAGCGCCTCCGGCCGGGGTGCAAAGCCGGCGAACGGGGACGTGACCTGGGGCCCATTCCCAATCCTCGGGCCTGACCCGCCTGTGACCCCTGCAGGCCGGACCGTGACATCCGAGTGAACTCTGCGGGGCCACCTCGCCAAGTTCAGCGCACGCCGGGTCACAAGATGAGCGGGGCCTGCACGCTGGAAATTGCCGCAGGGAAAAAAACGTTTTAATCTATCTGCACATCGAGGCCAGCGGGGGCGTCCGGCAGGAAAGGATTAAATTTGAGAGTGAACGATCATTAAAGGACATCTTGAAGGGGGGCAGGGCGGGGGGGGGGTGTCAATAAATTACCAGCCCAATAGGAACTTTGATCTAGAAATCTTGCCAAGCTTTCGTGGGTGGTGGTGGGCGGGGAGGGGGGTGGGTTCACTGAAAACCAACTTGTTTCCAAGATGTTTACAAAACAGCCTCCCTATTGCTAAGAGGCGGGATGCGGAGTCTTTTTTTGTTTTTTTGTTTTTTTTGTTTTGCTGGTAGGGAGGGGTGAGGGTGCAGGGACTAGACTGGAGTCACAACAAAACAGTCCACCTCCAGTTTTCTCCTTTCAGCCCCCCTTCTCATTTCTGAACATGCATTCCTGTCTCAGGGTTCTATACCTGCTGCTCCCTCTGCATGCCACACCCCTCCCTCAGGCCTGGCTGGTTCCTTCCAAAGTTAAATGTCACCTCCTCCAAGGTTCCCCCCACCCATCCAGCCTAATTTAGCCCCAGACACTCTCTATCACAGGCCTGTTTTATTTCCATGACAGCGCTTATCACCACTGGACATATTCTTACCCTTTTGTTTGCTAGTTTATTTCTTGTCTGCCTCCCTCCAGAGCATATCAAGTGCAGGAGGGAAGGAACCTCCTCTGCTCCTTCCCCATAGAATCTGCAGCTACTAAAACAGGAGCTCCGATATCCCTTGAAATTACTGAGCATGATGTACCCATGGAAAATTAAAATTGGAGCCACCCCTACAGAGGCTTATAGTTATTCCAGACCCCAGTGCAGGTCAACCAGGCCTTCTTGGAACCAGCTCAACCGACCTGCTTCTGAGGGTCCCTACCCCATTCTTCTCTCCTCTCTCTAAATCACAACCAACCCTGAAGCCTGCATCCTTCTCATCCTCACCCAAACCCATGCTTCTCAGGCCAGGCTGTCCTCTGCATTTGCAAGAGCACTCTTAGGGCAGGCTCACATCCTGCCACCTTTGCTGCCCCTGGCGTCTACCGAGCTCAGGGCCTGGCGCCAGGCCCTTGACTGGCAATGGGTGATGAATTGCACTGTGTGGGGGTTATGGTGTCAGCCCAGGTCGGAAGGGCCCGCTGCACTCTGGAGCTACCAACCCTGTAAGTGCCTGCTGTGTCCCCCTTCCTTCTGGCCCTGGGATCCACCTTAAGCATGAGGTCAGGAGGGCACTGGCTTTCTTCTGGTTCACTAAGGGGTCAGCTCAGGCCTGGGCAGCTACTTCCCTGGCTCACCCCTTACGTCCAGCTGCCCCAGCCTGTTGGAAGCTGGGTGGCAGATTGAAGTGGGCTGTTGGAATGATGACATGGATGCTTTTGGCTTTGATTTAAACACTGGTTGGAACCTCTGTACTGGAACAATTGAGAGAGTCCTCAAGTCAAGCTAGGGCTTATCATGAAAAGGAGGCCAAACGGTTCAGCCCCACCTGATGGCCACAGGAACAGAGGTTGGGGCAGAAGAGTGAAGGGATAGGGGTGGAGGAGAGCACTGGCTGGGGAGTCCAGGAGCCTACTACTGGGCTTCTCAGGTGAGTCATTCACCTCAATTGCTCCTCAATTTCTCCTCTGTGATAGAGAGGATGGTGAAGCCGTAAAACCAGAAGTCCCTGAAATGGCAGAGAGGGGTGAGGGCGCAGGGACTACACTGGAGTCACTGGAAAGGAGTGACTCCAGGGCGTGGTGGGTCACACCTGTAACCCCAGCACTTTGGGAAGGCAAGGCAGATGGATCGCTTAAGCCCAAGAGTTTGAGATCAGCCTGGGTGACATGGTGAAACCCCATCTCTACTAAAAAATAGAAAAAATTAGCTAGGCATTGTGGCACGTGCCTGTGGTCCCAGCTACTTGGGAGGCTGAGATGGGAGGATGGCTTGAGCACAAGAGGCAGAGGTGGCAGTGAGCTGGTTGTGCCACTACACTCCAGCCTAGGCCACAGAGGAAGACCCTGTCTCAAAAAAATATAAAAATAAAAATAAGGTCCCTGAAACCTGGAGACAATTCACAGCCCAGATTCTGGGGTTATATTCAGAGAGAAGTCAGGGTAGCCCAGGCCCCAGGCTGCCCAGCTCCCAGCCCCTCTCTGGGTATAGTGGGTCCTTCCCCGGCCTCCCCAACCCTGCACCCTAGTGCCTTCCCCGCAGGGAGGAGCTGCCCAGCTAAGCCCTAGCCTCCTCACTCAACCGCTCCCAAGACACTTTATTTCGTGGCCTTCCTATTTTTGGTACAAATATCTCAAGCCTCTCTAATTATGTCTCAACCTCCCATGAAAATAATCCAGCGGTGGAGACGTGTTGGTGTGCCTATTCTCCCCTGTATACATGAAAAGAGTAAATGCGTTCTTAAAGTAGGAATTTTTCCTTTTAAGAAGTCGCCAGCAGAATCCGGTGACCTTGAGCCCTTTCAAGCCCTGGAAGTGCCCACAGTTCCGAGTTTCCGCCGAGACCGGCAGAGTGGCCAAGGCGCACGAAGCCAGAGGCCAGCTGCCAGAGGGCCTTCCGTTGGGCGTCCTCTGCGTGTTTTTCTATGGCCCAAAGCCAGGCCGGGGTTGCGCCCACGGCGTCCCCGCTTCCTTACAAGGGTTGCAGGTCCCACTGCGCGCGTCGGGTCTCTCTGCAAGGTTTCGGAGTTGCAATATCCCCACTCCCCTGCCACCCCTACCCCGCCTTCCCCCATTCATGCACCCTCCCTGGATTGGCTCGGGATGGGGAAGCCAAGCAGCATCTCGTGAGGATCTATCTATTTTCTCCATTCCTGCTTGGCCCACGACCTTTTCCTTCCTCTGGGCGCGGAGCGCAGAAGGCATCTTCCCATGGGCTTAGATGCTTCTCTGGCGCTGCAGCAGTAGCTCGCGCTCCTCCTCCCTCGAGTCCGGCACACATCGGCGTTTGGCGAACATTTGTTGAACGACTGTTGCACGAGTGAACTAGTGGGCGCGCTACGCTACAATGGGGAGCCGCAGATGGTTGGCGCTGCGTGCGCGCCACAGCCACCGGCCAAAATGTGTCCTACAGCGCAAGCATGTCAGAGGCATAGCCCATCCCCCGCAACCAAAGGCGCGAGGGGGTGGAAAAAGAGCCGTAGCCCGTCCACTGGGTGCACGATGGGCACCGTCTGCATGGCGGGGAAGGCGGGTGTGGCCAGCTCCCAGCGCGCGGTGCGCACCAGCTCCACAGCTAGCAGCTGGAGCACGGTTTGCGCCAGCTCCTGGCCGAGGCAGCTGCGCGCACCGCCGCCGAACGGGATGTAATGGAAACGGCTGGAGGCGCCCCGCGAATCTTCGCGCGCTGCGCCGAAGCGCTCTGGGTCGAAGCCTTCGGGAGGGCTGCGGTACACCGCAGCCGTCTCGTGCGTGTCCCGGATGCTATACATCACGCTCCAGCCCTTGGGGATCTGGTAGCCCTGCAGAGAGGCGAGGAGACCAGCCTGACCACGAGGCACCTGGAAACGGGGTGCCCTGAACTGACCCTCCACCCCGGTGCTTTCATCAGGCTTCCGAAAACCGGGAGGAACCCGCGATTAATCCGGAAACAAGGAGAAAGCTCTGTGTTCCAATCTCAACTCCTTCACTGGTGAAATGTATGACCTTGGGCTAGATGCGCAGCCTCTCTGAGCTTCAGTTTCCTCATTGAAAAAAAATGAGGGGAAAAATGCCCACTTTGTTGGTGAAGATTCAAATTAAGGACTTGGCACATATGAGTATTCAGTAAACAGTAACTATTAGTTATGTTCCCGTTTGGTTTTGTCTTTTTTTCTTCTGACCTTAGATCAGAAGACCTAAATTCCAGTGCTACATCTACCAGTTGCTAGAGTGGGAGAAATGCACATGACAATTCCTCGAGGTCAGTTCTATGGTGGAGCTCTCCTTTGCATTGAACTGAAAACTTTCCGTCCTTCCCATCCATCAGCTGGACAATAATGTTCAGATTTGGTACCACACTTTAAGAAGGCGCACATGCGAATCAAATTGGCCCTCCCTAAAATGCTCAAAGGCAGCTTTCATGTTCCCTCTGCCCACCCCTAGCATTTTCAACCATTTGGCTTTTTGATATGTCTTTCAACCCCTTGACTACACTGCTGCCCTCATATCAAGTTCCAGGGTGAATACTTAAAAGTTTCTAACTGTGGAACAGAACATCTTGGAATCATCCCAGGAGCTCTCTCTCCTCTCTAGACATCAGTGTTCTCATCTGTGAACTGGAGGGTGGCTAAGACCCTTTCCTGTCCTCTGCTCACCTCCCTGATTCTGTGCTTCCCTAAGGTCTTGTAGGGCACTCCAGCGCCTGCAGAATGAAGCTTGCGTTCCAAGACTGATCCCACATCCAAGACACTTCTCAACATCCACCTTTGTCTGAGTCTGCTCTCTCTGTAATGGGCTCTCCCATTCTAAACTTTCACTGCTCCAGTTCAGACTCCAGCTCTCAAAATGTGTTGCTGTCGTCCAGCACTAGGGATCACTCTCTTCACACCACAAGTGGGCTGAGGCTGTCAGGCCTGGCCCCTTCCTCTCCCAGTGGAGCTCCTCCAGGGTAGAGTCCCAGTCCCTTTGATACCTCCTGAACCCTGGCACGCACTGTGCCACAAATGTTCACTGTGGAATGCCCATCTTTGCCTGGAGCCACCCAGTCACCAAGCATGGTGCTCAGGGGACTGCAGTGACAGCCTTTCAGGCACACACCCGCAGTTTGGCACAGCCAGAGCACCACTGCCTGAGGCCACCACCATACCCCCACAGCCCAGCCCCACCTGGATGGAGCATCAGAGCTGGAAAGACAGCTTCCTTGCAGAGAGTAAACTGAGGCCCAGAGTGAAGAGGGAACTGCCCAAGGTCATACAGAGATGGAGTCAGTTCTAGACCTTAACCTTGCTCAGCCCAAACCGGCCTGATCAGAGATGAAGTGTCTACCCGGTATTTTAATTCCTCCCTCCCCTGGAATCTGGCCCCAGCCAGAGCCCTGGACGGGTCGCAATGAGGGATTCCTTGCTCTTGCGAGGGAGCCAAAGGGGTGGAGTACAGGACATCCTGAGGGGTTCTCTTTGTTCTCCATCCACACTCACTGGCTGGGAGGGGGTGCTGCACGGATAAAAGAGTGTTTTTATTCTAAAACTCGGCTCTCATTCAGTTGACCGTTCCGGACCGCTGCCAAAAGCTGAAGGGTACGAGATCCCTAACCTTGCCGGCTCGCCAGACTTTGCGTCCCTCAGCCGGGGATCCGGGGACGTGAAACAAGGCTCAGCCCATTTTACAGGACCGAAGGCTGAGGCTCTGAGAGCAAAAGAGGAGACCTCGCCGTCCGAGTCCCTCCGCCCTCCTCCCACCTGGGCGCCGCGGCAGGCGGCAGGCGGCAGGAGGTAGGAGGTAGGAGGCAGGAGGCAGGAGGCAGGAGGCAGGAGGCAGGAGGCAGGAGGCAGGAGGCTGGCCATGGGCCGGCGCGGCGCACTTACGTCGAGCTCGAAGGTGCGCAGCGCGGTGCGGTAGCCCCCGGACACCGGCGGCAGGAGGCGCAGCACCTCCTTGACCACGCAGTCGACGTAGCGCAGACTGCCCAGCGCCGCGAGGCTGAGGTCGGGCTCGCAGCCGCAGTCGGGCGGGGGCCCCACGCAGCCCCCCGCGGCCCCAGGCGCGCAGCCGCACGCGCGTCCCAGCCCCTGCGCCACCAGCTCCTCCCGAATCTTAGCGATGGCGGCCGGGTGCTGCAGTAGCAGCAGGACGAGCGAGGTGCTGGCACTGGCCGTGGTGAAGAAGGCGGCGAAGAGGAGCTCCACAGCCGACTCCTGCAAGACAGCCCCGTGCGGCACTGAGTCTCCGGCGGTGCAGTCGCCCGGGGCGCTGACTCGACGGCCCCGTAGAGATGAAAAAGCACTCAAATTTACTATTGCGCAAAGCCAGGGGGCAGGGAAGTGCTATTACCGCCGCGACTGCGTGCACCGTTTTGAAGTCGATTAAATCCCAAGTCCGCCACTTGGGAAAGTCACCTATAGCAACAGGTAAAATTAGGATCTCTCCACGCACCTTGCGATGGTTCCCAGAGAGAACGCGGGAACTTACTCTGTGCACTCTTCTTAGTGCTTTAAGCATATTCATTCATTCGGTTCTCACCTCCCCTCTGTGAGACACAATTGCTGCTCTTGTTTTATGGAGTTGAAAACGGAGGCTCCAGAGAAGTGCTCAAGGTCCCTACAGCTAGCACTCCCGGCAGGCGGGCTTAGGAGTCCAGAGCTCTTAACCACCTGGTGGTGCCACCGCCAACCCCAGCGGAACAGCCTGACAATGGTTGCAGTGCAACAAAGGCACCTGCAGCAGCAGTGCCAGCCTCGTACCAATGTCGGCATCATGGTTTCATCCTCTCCCTACCGGAATGGTCCCAGGGAGTCACTAAATGTTTTCCTGGTCTGCTCTGCCCAGGAAGGGCACGCAAGGGGCCTGGTGGCTTCATCCTCCAGGCTCCAATGCCCTGCCTCTGTCCTCTCAGGTCCCAGTGTCTTCCTTGCTGGAAGCACCCACCGTTTGTTTTATACACTGATTCCTGCTATCACAGGATGAACGTGTTCCTTCCCTTCCTGAACCTGGAGGACATGGGCTGTGTTTCACTCACCACTGTATTCCCAGTCCCAGTGTGGAGTCCAGCACTGAATAGGTACATCATAATATCTGTGGAATGAATGACCTGGTTGCTCACTAACCCGCCCTGCCCCAGACAAGAGGGTAACTGGGATGGAGACTCCCTGCCTGGCCCCTGATGTCCAGCCCAGAATTGAAGATTCCTGGCTAGTGAGTCCCTTCCTGAGAACCTGGAGGGTGCTGTCACTCCTCCCCAGTCCTGTCTACTCCTTTCTACTCCACTCCCCTTAGCCCTGAACAGTCCCTGTCCACCTGGCTCCCCCAGGACTCATGAGCCCATTGCTCATGTTCTTATTAGTTCCATTCTCAGAAAAGAAGCTAAAGCTGAGGCCCACCCTTCAGGGATGTCTGGTAGAAAGTGGGAAACTGAGGCCCAAGAAAGGATGGGTGGGAGTTGCTTATGGAAGATTGAGGTCTCCCTATTTGTAACTTCCCCTCCCCCCAACTTCTCCACTCCTTTTTGAGTGCTCAAGCAAGTCCTGGGGCCATTCCAAAGCTTCCCACCTCCCCTCCACTGTGTGTGTGATGTGTGTACAAGGGGAGGGGTCCTAATTCTCCAGGAGATCCACAGCAACGAGACAGACAGATAGAGGTGCCAGGTGCCAAGGCAGCTCATAGAAGGAGAGAGGTGATTTTGGAAGGAAGAAAGGAACTTTGAGGATGTGGAGTTTGATCCTGAGCCCCTTAGAGTTTGTAGAAAAAATGAATAATGAGGGCTTTGTAGGCAGGGGGACAGCAGAGGCAAAGGCATGGAGTGGCAGAAAGGGCAGTGGGGGAAGGAATGGAGAGAGAGCCGTTTGTGGCCAGAAACCTGCAAAGATGGGCCTAGCATTCTTGCCTTCAAGTCTCCTACTGACCAGTGTGGCAGCTGGCTGAAGGCTGCACAGCTAGTGAGTGTGGCTGAGTCATTACTGGAACCCAGGTCTCCTCTTGCCCCTCATCTTGAGGACTGCCTGTGCCTCAAAGTGGGGCTACACAGGATGTGGCTCTGGGGATGCAGCATTGGTGTAGGGATCTGCTGGGGATGCAAAAGAGGGGAGAAGGAGCAGCCTCTCAGCACCCACCTTCAGCTCCTGCATGGAGGGCTCATGGCCCAGCTCCCTTGCACTGTGAATGATCAGCTCCAGGGCATCACCCGGCTCTGCAGCCTTGTCCTCATGAAGCTTCTCAGAAATGGCCCCCTCCAGGTGCTGATGCAGCTGGTCCCTTGCCCGGATGCCCTGAGAAGAAAGATGGGGCAGGAAGGCTAAGGGGGCCAGGCCTGGCCACTTACCGAGAAAACCTTCTCAGCACTGGCTCTGCCAACATCCTTGTGTTAACACCTCCCCAGCTTAGCTCCTGGCCTGGCATATGGCTGGGCTCAGTAAATGGTCAGGGATATATCCACTGTCCACAAACACCATTCTGTCTTGATTATCACAAGCCCCCTCTAAGCCACAGCAGAGTTACTATCATCCTGAGGAGAGGATGCTGAGGTTCAGAGAGGTCAAGCAATTGCCCAGAGTCACACAGCTGTCCATGTCCATGCCTGGCACAGAGCCCAGTGCGGCTAGGGTCAGCCCATTGCCCTTTCTCTGCAGTAGGCTCAGGCTGGGGCACCTTGATGCACCCAGCAAAGCTCTGACTTAGAGGATACTATTGGATGTTGTAAGCATTAGCCTCTGTAAGGGCGTGGGCAAGAGGGGATGCCTCTCCAGAGTTCAGGGAATAGCCACAGCAAAAGCATCCCCCCCCCCCACCACCACGGGAAAGCACTGTAATTCAGCACTTGAGTTCCATAGTCAGAGGAGATGGGGTTCAAGTTCTGTGTCTGCCCCTACTAACGGTGTGATCTTGGGAAGTCAATAAAATAAGTTTGGCCAATAAAATGAGAATAATAACACCTTGCAGGCTGCAAGGATTAGATCAGAAAATGTATCCACGGTGATCAGCATATAGCATGATCCTTTACACATATTATTTTTATGCAGGTGACTGAAAACCAGGGAATCAAACAGTGGGAAGTCCCAGAACAGGGGGACCAAAAGGCGGGTTGGGGCATCCTAGCTGCTCTCCGGGTCCTGCCCATTGTTCTGAAGTCTGGAGAAGCAGCGGTTCTCTGATCCAGAAACCTAGCGGATCCAGGGCCTGTGGAGCTGACGCCCAACCCCTTGGGTCGGGGGTTGGCGCCGGGCTGGGCCAGGGCCAGGGCGCATCTGCAGCCCTCACGCTCTCCTCGGTTCCACAGCCATCTGGGCTTCCGAATAAGTGATGGAGGCCGGCCCCAGAGGCGCCGCTGTGGGAAGGAGTCGGACCCCAAACTCTGGCGGCTTGCGCTTGCTAAGGCTGGAGCGCGTAGCGGCAGGGGTCCCACGGAGGGCGTGTGGCCAGCCCCAGGTCACACCAGCGAACCAGCACAGAGGCCAGGCCCAGAGCCCACCGCCACGCCACCGCCACGACGCCTCCCACCCCCGGACCTCGCTGCCGTTCCCCAGCAGAGGTGACGGACGCGCGGGGTGCGCCGTGGGCGTCCCGTCTGGGTCTGGGAGGCCCGTCCGCGCCGCGGAGTCCCAGAAGAAGGTCTGGAGCCCGGGCAGCCGTACCTTGCGCAGGCCACTGAAGGGAACGTCCAGAGGCAGTGAGAAGAGGTTCTCCACGAGCTGCTCGAAGGTCCGGGCCAGCGTGGCGCACTGCGCCTCGTCCAGCCGCAACCCCAGCAGGATGCGTGCGGCCATGCGGAAGGTGAGCGCTTTAGCGGCGTCGTAGACTGAGACCGGCCCGCCAGCCGCGCACCAGGAGCGCACCTCATGCCGCAGCGCCCCCTGCAGGCGCGGCACGTAGCGCTCCAGCGCGGCGCGGCTGAACACGCGCGCCAGGACCTGTGGGAGCGCGCGTGATCAGCGCTGGCGGCGGTCGGGCCTCCTCTGCTTGGCGATTCCGGAGTAGCCAAGAGGCCAGTTCCGGTCCTTTCCCCCTCTTCTAAGAGGCCCAGACCTAAACTTGCTGGCTTTTGCTTTCGCCTTTCCCTCCAGTTCTGCTCTGATGCACACAGTCCCTCCCATCCATCCAGGCTCCCGCTGCCATCTCCTCTAAGAAGTCTTCCTGGCCCCTCTCTAGGTCTGAGTCTCCAGCGCTTCTGCTATAACAGCCACGGAAGATGGGAGATGAAAGAACCTTTTAGAGCAGTCCTAACTCTGTAAACAGAAGCTGAAGATAACGGACCCGTCCAAGGCCACCCGCTGGTTACCAGGGACCTTGGTCAGGTTCACAGTGAATCCAACACCGGGGCCCCGGCTTGGCCCATGGCAGATGCTGGGGACCGCGGATCCGACCTTTCTACGACCCATTCCCGTTTCCACTCACCTTGCGCCGCCGCCGGTGTGGCTCGCCGACCGCACCAAGCAGTGTGTGCGAGCCCAGCAGGATGTGCGCGCTCTGTGGCCACTGGCTGCGCACCAGGCGGTGCTCGCCCAGCAGGATGGTGCGCACGTTCTCCGCGCCGCTCACGCGGATCACTGGCCTGCCCAGCAGGTGCGTCTTGAACACTGTCCCATAGCGCTCTCGGCGGGAACTGTGGAAGCGCGAGCCCTGCGAGCGAGGCGGAGCGTGGAGAGCTGGAACTTCTGGGCCTGGGCCGGGGATCTGACCCAGACCTCCCAGCTGCCTTTTGATCACAACTCTGTCTCTGGCTGGCGCGTTTACAAAACAAGATCCCCAGTGGGCCTGGCAACTACACTATGGGAATGTACATGCTCCTGTTCCTATTGGTGAGATGAGGAAACAGACTCAGAATGAAGATGTGAGTGCCCAAGGGCTCACAGCTGAGACAAGCCTCAGGCTCCTTTTCTATGCTTACAGGACGTGCTCCTCAGACTCCTTCCTAAAACCCCTTCTGTTTACCCCCTGCATTGTGTCGGGGAGTTGCTCTGGGGAGAATTCCAATGACTTGAGGTCCCTTCGAGGGAACGGAGGAGCCAGGCAAAGGCGAGAGTTGTGCGCGCTTCCCGGGGTCGTGGGCGATGGGCAGGGACTGGCTACAAATCCCATGGGCATTGAGACTGAGGAGAGTCCAGTGGGAGCCAGAGGGAGAAGGGACCGTATTAGCGCTCGGGGTCGAAGGACTGCTCACCTGAACTAACCAGTGCAGCGTTTCGCCGAAGAAGGGCCAGCCCATGGAGCCCTTGGGCAGAGGCAGGGTGGAGGCCCGATCCCGGCTCAGCATCCAGCGGAGGGTCCAGAGGTGCTGGGCCAGGCTGAGCAGCAGGCCCGCGCACAGGACAGCAGTGCCTGCCGCCCCCAGCACTGACAGGCAGCTCAGCCCCCAAGGGAACATGATGAGCCCGCGGGGGCCAGGCCGCTCAGAGCGCAGGGACAGAAGGGGACGCAAGAACCCGGGCGCGAGCAGTGCGCAGTGCTCACCTGTTCCGTCCGCAAAAGGCCTGGGGTTTGGGAGCCAAGTCCGAGATTTATAAGCTCCGCTGAGAACTCCGTTCTAAAAACAGACAGGCGGTGAAAGACGGTAGTGACCGTGCGCCCTTAGGGAACGTGACTTCCTCGAGGCCGGTGCACTCAGAACTTTCTCCTGGCTCCTGGGCCCAAATGCCAGTCCCTCTCGAAGGTGCCCGCTGCCTCGGGAACGCTTACTCCCCGCTCCGCGGGGCACCTCCCACCTCCCCCCCCCACCCCCGGGCTCAGCACCCTTTGCATAGAAGCAGCGAAGGAGGGCGAAAGAAGAGCAACTCACCAGTGTTACCAACCTGGTCTGCAGACCCCCGCCCCACCTCTCCCTCCTCCAGTCGTTTAACCCTTCTTGGCCCACCCTGGACATGTTTATATAGATATTGGCTCCCTCCCTACGGACCGATCCCGGTTCACACAACGTGACGTGTCTTTGCATATTTAAAGCGCTCCACGCAGAGTGGTGATTGGAGGCAGTGGGCAGTGGCGCACTCACGGAGGGGCTCTGAGTAGGGAGTGGCAGGCGCTGGGGCGCTCGAGCTGGGCTAGGGGCTCGCCTCGCAGGACCTGCGGGTTCGCGCCAGAGCTTCCCGGCTCTTCTCAGCGCTCGGAAAGTGGGCGAACCCAACGCGCAGAATTGACCCAGGCTTGCGCCCCACAGCTCTCCTGGCCCACCCCCGGCTGCTGGCTCTCTCTTCGGTCCCCGCCTTCGAGCTTCTAGGTGCCCTTCTCTCGCCACTCCAAGGTGAAAGAACTGGGCTTTTCTCTCCTTTGCTCCGACTATTTCAGGGAAATTGCAGTCGTCGACGCCTGCGTTGGCATCGCAAAAGCCCACGAGGGATAGCGCAGCCGAGATTCTCCGACAGCTAACCACCTCTCCCGGCTCTCTGATCTACCACATCAGGTATCCTTCCAAAGATGGCAGTTCCACTGCTGCCCTAGGCTTCATAAAGACGTCCTAAGCCTCCAGAAGCGGATACCCAACAGCACCTTTCCGGTCTCAAGG
Organism: Macaca fascicularis; assembly: GCF_037993035.2. NCBI lineage: Eukaryota > Metazoa > Chordata > Mammalia > Primates > Cercopithecidae > Macaca > Macaca fascicularis. The sequence continues at coordinate 101,832,076 of NC_088383.1, read as the reverse complement.
ACCAAATTCATCTTTCCCTGCACATCCTTCCCTCTCTCCCCCGAGTTTGCCCGACGACTCTTGTCAATCTACACTGCTGCGTTTTGGGCTTTGTGCGTCCCATTCAAGGGTTCCAAATGCCCCAGGACTCACTCGTCCTTGTCCCTACAGCGCAACCTGGGGTGTGTGTGGAGGTTGCTGGGTGTTTATATTATTGAAAAGAGTAAAGAGGACCCACAGTGGTCTGCTCCAGGTAGTGCAAAGGTGGTATCTCTCTGAATCCCGGGACGTCTCAGCCAAAGCAGGGGAGACACCCTAAGTACACTGGAGGGTTGGGTAAGCTGCGAAGAACAGCCCCATTCCGGTCTTCAAAGAGAGTTAGCTGTTCACCGCTCCTCTCTTCCAGATTTCCCTGTGCCTGAAGAAGTACCATGCTTTTCATGTAGTATTTTTAAAAACATTAAATACTTTGGATTAAGAGATGATCAAGAGAACAAGTGCGCATATATATATGTGTGTGTACACACATATAAGTGTGTATATATATGCATGGTTACTATAGCTGTATGTTTATTTAGTACCTACTTTCTTTGAACTATATTTGAACTAAGCCAAACTATATATATATATATAGTTTTGGTGCCACTCCCATTCCAATAACTAGGAAATAATATGCCTTTTCTCCAGGAAGCACTTGTTTTAAATCAGTAAGCTCTGAATAGACAAAATAGTAATGCATTTTCAACGACTTGCTCAATATTTTTAATATTTCATCACAAAATCCAGAGATGTACGTATAATTCTTTACACTTATTTTACAGAGTCAGGCATAGTTTCTTACAGGCCTAAATCCTGAAAAGGCAAAGGGAGGATTCAGCATAAATACAACAAAGGTATAATAAAGACTGGATTTATATTGTCATTTGGACCACGGAAACGTACACAAAGGAAAATGTACATTTGTTTTAGGTTTTCCAGAGTTCATTTGGTTTGGCTTGTTTCCACAATGAGGATACAGTACTGAAATCTGCTATTTGAAGAAAGTAACCTGACCCCTGTGGTAACTTCTGTGTGCAGGAACCATCTACCCTCGCACAAGCTGCACCTGAAGTGGTTAGCCCCATTTAGTTCCTGTCCTCTCTTTTAACTGGAACCAAACCAAACCAAACAAATCCAGAATGGGGTCAGCTACAAGCAATATAGTTAGAAATATTAACCCTGATGAACAGAAACAACACTGCATCTTTAGAAAATCCAAAACCTTTTGTTCATATTCAGTACGATTAAATTAAACCACCCAAGTAGAACAAATAATTCACATTCTTACTGAGTTAAATCAAGTTTGATTTCAAGAAGCTTTAAAGATTTGTCTATTTCCCCTTCAGAATTAGCAGAATTAGAAATTTTGGTCTGCTTAAATCACAATGAGGTGAAAATAAAAGCTAAAAGTCAGAAAATGGTAGTGAAAAACTACCATATCAGACATGATTGAATTCCAAAGCCATATACTGATCAAAAAACAGATTATCATTCAAGTCTAAATAGAAAAAACTACTTATGAGTAGAGGCATACGTTTTTCAAATGTATTTGTAATCAATTTCATGTACAATTTGTGACAATTTATGTTTTACACTTTTGCATTTTCCCCTAAAAGTGAAAAAATGCTCATTTTTTCCATATATAAAATAGTATTCGATTATTTAAAAATCCATACAAATGACATTTATTACTATTTCTTGTTTAAGCCCTCATGTATCTTCTCTATTGTATTTTTGGATTCTGTAAACAAATTACTATATCATGACCAATACTTGCTCAAGATCAATGTTGAATCATGGATTTGGTGTCACTGAGTGCAAGCGACGTGAGGTCTACGTGTGCTGGGACATACCATTCACCAAACTTCTCAGCTGTTTCACAACTGTCTCTATCAACTTCTGTTTGTCTCGATCATTCTTCCTGAACTGAGCAAATATATTGTTCTTTTTGCTAGTATCCTTCATCCTAGAAACATATGTGAATGAAGAAGCTTAGTAAAAGAAAATTAAAAGCTAAGCTGTCACAAGTAAAATATCTTGCCATGCTCTGAATTATCCCACACTAATCCTATGCTTGAAAAATATAGTTCAAAGAAAGTACGTTCTAAATAAACATACAGATATAGTAACCATGCAAAAAAATAGAAGCTTTATTTTACATTCTATATTAAGTAGCATTTTTGCATTAATATGTACATCTACAATATGCTAGGTTTGCTACTATCATACTATTTTCTAATATTATTCCACAAAGTATGCTAAAATACATACCCTGTATAGACTCAGCTAATCATATTCATAGCAAGATAAGGTGAAAGGAAAATAACATTAGAAAATGTAAAATAGCAATGTTTTTGCCTCAGTTGCATTTCATGACATTGTAAAATAAATTTACATTTATTTTAAACACTTCCTCTTGTCCTTTCACATCAAATTCACTATAAATATTTTGAAATATAGGAAAATAATAACAATTTTAATTTAAAAGCTGAAAATTTTAATAGTGATACTTTTTAATTTTTATTTTCTTATCCAGCAGCCCCCAGAATCACAGCAGATTCAGAGGGCCTCCCAATAGTGATATTTTAAATGAAATATGATTGAGTAAAGAAAAAGTCTGTCACATAATGAGAGGGAAAAGTTAACACCTAAATTTATGTTTAGTTGGACAAGATGCATCAGTAAATCCTATTACCTCAGTTTTTACTGTATTGTTTATTTCAAACCATGTATTTCTCTACCTGCAAAGAATCCAAGTCCACAATGCTGAGATTTAGATAACACTGGTGACAAACATTCCAATTCCTGGTCACAATTGACAAAATACCTTCTTTCCTGAGTTACAGATTTTTTTTTTTTTTTAAAGAAAGCTCCAATTGTCACATCCCCAGTAAACATATTTCTAAGGTCAATTAAGCTTGCAATTCAGGATACAAAAGGAAAGATGTTTTGTTCACATCAATATAAACAGCAGTTGCTTATGAAATGACACCAACTCTGAAGGGCAAGAAAGAAAAGCTTCTTTTTTGGTCATTAAACTAGAATGAGCTTTTAAGCTCTATCTATACTTTTCTTTTTTGACAGAAATCTCTAGTTCTTTAGTTTATCACTGAATCAAAAGGTGCTAAAATGTTATACAAAAAAAGTTTTCAGAATGTACTCACTTCTCCAAAAGAGTAAGGGCTGTGTTTGGATTCACCCGAAGGTACTTAGAAGCTGGCTGTCCATAATCAGCTAGATAAGTAGACCAATCCCAAACCATAAACAGGTCAAGGAGCTGCGAAAGATGGGGGAAATGTTAAATCAACTTTTGATTATTTACCCAGTTAACATATAAATTATATGCTATCCTTGTTCTACTTTAATATAGCCTGCTTCTTAGATAGAACAGAAAAAGGAAATTCATTTTTAAAACTTCATTAACCGTACTTTACAACGAAAATAGATCTTTTTACTTTGAAATTACTAAAAGCGCCAGGGGTTGTTTTCTAGTAAAATACTTTGTGTTTTCAAATAATTGTAAAATAATGAAAACACTGTTAATATAATATATATGAACCCTTGTACTGATGTATAAAAATTTTATCTTTACGCATTAGTCAGTACCCAGATGTAATTAATAAAGGTTGGCGCTACTAACCTGTATGAAGAATTTTAAAGAACTTAAATTGAACCTTTTTTTCTTAGAGGTAAGTATGTTTACCTTTCAAGGACGCTGTTTGCACCTAAGACTTTTTCCAAAGTAATTTAAACCAAAAGCTCAGATAATCTCAATTAAGTGCATTTAACAACCTCTGCTGGATTTTCTCTGGTGATGGATCCTCCGTAGTATTATGAAATAAGGGCTTCAGGATTCAGCCTGTTAACTCTAGGCTACCATTTTGTATAAACAAACAACAACAAAAAAGAGCCCTCTTGTTTCCCGTGGTGTCTTAAAATTGACTATTTACTTTATAATCTCCAGTTAGAATCATTGTCAAATATGGAAGTAATCTTTTAAAAGCAATGCCATGCATAAACCAAAGCACCAAACTCTTTATCCAACTTTAAAACCCTAATCCCCTTTAAGCCATTTAAAACCCAACTTCCTATCCCCATTTGAATTGTTTCAGAAAGCTAAATGCTTTACTTACTACCTTCCTTTAGTTTTATATTCTTTCTTTTTGTTTTAACTCACTTTATAAGTAAGGGGTCTTACTGGTTTTGCTTTCAAATGGAGGAAACATTTGCATTTACTCATGGGATACAAGAGACAACCACTGACTCTGAGAGGGATAAAACTCTGGGGTGATTAAAATCTCATAAAGGTAGGTTACCAGAAACTAGCTTTTCTTGATGAAGGTAAAAAACTTGTTTGACTCTTTCCCTATCCAATTTACAGGTATTAATAGAGATTTTCTCGCAACAGGCAGAAAATTCTATAATGAAAATATTAACTATGAAAAGCCACTCTATTTTCTTTCAGACAAGATACCATTCTGGGCCATACCAAAAGTTGAAACACTAGGATAGAAACTATACTGAGACAATGTTAAAGATATACTGTCTGAAAAAGAAAAGGGAACTTATTTAAAGTTCTGTGTAATTTTTAACTGTGTTTGGCCACATTTTTCCCTCCTTTCACAAAGAGGAAAAGTTACTGTCATACACTCAGATGGTAAGAGTGTAAATTAGTGTAACTTCTCTGGAATGTGATTCCGCAATGTGTTTAAGCACCTTATTAAAAATGGCCATTCCCTTTGATTCAGCAATCCTACTTCTTGGAAAGCAACTTTGGGAAACAGAAAAAAAAATTTATGCACAAAGATAATCTAAAAAATGCTATTTGTGTTATCAAAAACTGAAAAAAGCCTAAATCTCAATATTAAGAGACTGGTTAAGTAGTGAGGTATATCTGTATGATGACTATCATGTGGTTATTAAAATTAACATTTATGAAGAATTTTAAACAACATGGGATAATGTTTATGATAAATGTTGCTATTTAAGTTACATAAAAACCCATCCAAAAGGACTGGAAGAAAATTTGCAAAAATGTTAAGGATGCCTGTTATAAGCTGGGCATGGTGGTGTGTTCCTGTAGTCCTAGCTACTCTAGAGACTGAGGCGGTAGGATCACTTGAGCCCGGGAGTTAAGAGTCTACCCCAGGCAACATAATGAGACTTCACCTCTAAAATAATAATTTTTTAAAAAGAACAATTGTTATTTCTGTGGTGGGATTAAAGTTATCTGTTATTTTCTTTATTTTTGTAATACTCTACAATGAATATGTGTTAATACTATAGTTATAAATAAGGTTTATATATTTATATATTAAAATAAATTTCAATAATGAACACCCCTCACAGAGTTGCCAACAGAAGCCTCATTTTCAAGGATTCTTCTTTCAGGTGTATGTGTGTATTTGCACAACTGTGCATGTGCAATGCACAGTGTCAGCAGAAAGCAACCTCTTAAGGCTCTTTTTCTCTAGGCTGATTTACCCCCAACTGGGAAAGGAGGAGCTGACTTAATGAATGAAAAACCCGCACCAACTCCAACTGTGAATACAGAATTGATTCTTTTACAGCACAAAACCAGACTGTCCTAGATAAAGAAACACTATGCTTACAATGTTCACATATGGTCAGATACTCATATGCAAATCTCTTATGTGCAAATCCCTAGAAATTACAGGAACCACAAAATTAAACCTACCTGCCCATATGTAGACAAATCTATATGCTTTCATATTTACATTAATCTTTGTAAAAATATGTACAGAAATACATATTATACACAGTTAATTTACAGATATCTATAGAAATTTGCATGAATTTGCAAATTAATGGTTAAGGAATTAATTGCCAATGCAGATAAAAAGGCCAACGATCTAGATAAAATTCATTTATTTATTCAGCATATATTGTCTGCCCACCTATCACGTGCTAGATACTGTGCTAGGTACCAGAGATACAGTATTGGAACGAAACAAAATATCTTTCCTCAAGGAGCTTACATTGTAAGATAGGAATAAAGCAGTAATCTTTTGATGTTAACATGGAAGAAATTATAAAGAAAAGCTATTCACACAGAATCCTAGTAATTTAAACTACTGTAACACATGAGAAAGCTACTATCCTTTAATATAGAATAAGACAGAAGCCATTAACTTATATAGAAGCTGGTGACTGCCTGCTCATTCCGCTCAGTCTATGAATCCAATGGCTGAAGATTCAATGGCTGAGACATTTCAGTGTTTGTGTCCCAAAGACCACACATGAACGTGGGCAGAGAGCAAAGATGGAGCCAGCAAGCATGTTGATCTCATATTCTCATTTCTCATTTTCATGTGTGTAAGGATTTTTCAAATGCATAGTACTGCTGGAACAAGTAAATAGAAACAAACTTCAAAGCTGGGCAGGCAAGCTCATAAAGTGTGTCTAGCACAGTGTAACCACTCAGTAGGTATTCGGGAAATAACTGATTAATTGATGATGCCAGACCATTATTCCAAGTTTCCTTGGGAGCTTTTTCCTTAGGCTACAGGCTACTTTAGCTTATGTTGATAGCTCTCTGAAAAAGGCCAAGGTTGGCTTGCAGGCAAACTATGGCAAGTGAATATAGTGAAGTGACATCTCTGTATCTCTCTCAGCTTTTCACTGGGATGTTGATAAAGAGGAGATACTCCATCATGATACAGCACTGGGTCTAACGTTAAGTGAGTTAAATGATCTTCCTAGAGAAAGTAGCATTAATATTTCTGAATGGTCTACCAGTCTCCTTCACCCATAATAATTATAAGGTCATTTTTCACTTTTTATAATTCAGTTCTACTGAAGTGAAGGATAAAACATAAAACCAGGACTTTATTCCTGGGTCCCACCTAACATTATGCCAAGCCAGATTTTATGGACTGAACCCATTTCTACAGGTGGCTATCCATGCCTGTTCTGACCAAGATGACCCTGGTCTTTGATTGGGATGACTTTAAAAGAACATGATTGCTCTGGAGTCAGAGTGTGATGGGAATAAAAGGGGAAACGGGGGTGTTGCCAGGTACAAACACTGATACTTGCCTTTGCTCCACCCCAACAGTCATTGCTTTGTGGACTGCGTCTCACAATTGGTTAAGCTTCACAGGATGCACTATGTTCTTAATATTAAGATCTACATTATGAAAAGTCTCACTTCTCTACTTAAGTTTTGCTTCCTTCAGATGGCAATATGCACAAATAATACGTTCGTTATTAATCACACAAAATCTCTTTCAGTCTTGTAAATAAACAGTAGGACATGGTCTCAACAGGTGAATTTATTAGTTAACACATATACCTGAAGTTCAAAGATGTAGATCAAACATGAACAAAAACAAAAATCTCCCCAGATTACCCAAAAGCAATTTTACAATTACTTATTAAAGGATAAAGTCGGGCATATGATAATGAAAATTGGTATTAAGTTCTATAAATGGGTTTCTTCCAATAGTCAAGTAAAGTAATTCCACCTTAAATCCTTTTGGGAAGTAAGCAAAGTATAGATGATATAAAAATGAAAAAGCAAAATCATGTGCCTGAGTTCTACCTCATCACGATTTGTAAGATTATCTGAAATTAGTATCCCAAGTTTTTTTTTCACCAAGGATTCAAAAATACCCTTCATAACTAATCTGATAACATAAAGTGGATGTATGCCAATATTTGTAAGTGAGTTGTACGTTTCACTTCCTCAGCATTCCCTGTGTGTGTCCAGCAAACAAAAAGATCAGCTTAAGGAAAGAAGTGTTACATGGGTGGTCCCATATAGCTCCAAATAGTCGAATCACTTCAGAATCACTGAGGAATTCATTTGTGTCAACCCATTTAGCTTGCTGACAGTTTCCCATCCTACAGACTCATTCTCAATCCATGCCCAAGGAACTTGAGGTCTCAGACCTGTTGAGATCACTTTGTACAAATGACACAATGAATCTAGGCAGACTTAAAATTATTCTATGAAACTCTTGAAGTGACTTTTTGCCTTTTTAAAAGTGAACCCACAGTGCCAGGTCATTTTTTCCTTGAATCTGATTTAGCTTTCTTTGTTTTAGGTCTTTTGGGTTTTGCTTTTGAAGCACCTCAGGGGCAATGACCCAGGACAGAAGATAAATAAAGTTAAGCCAACCTCAAGAGAAAAGCAACTGGGGATACCAGGTTTGCTTTTGTAAACGTGAACAGTGACCTGGGGGCTCCGGGTCAACCTCAGTCCCCCAAGTTCCCTTTTCCAAACACTAAATCCACCTGGGACCTCAGAGTTGCTTTGTGGATTCCAAAAGTAAACCAGGAGATCATTTTTCCTTTGCCACCAAAAAACAAAGTTGAGACCAGGGTTCCTAGAGTGCTCCAGAGATTTAAACAACAAAAGTCCTAAACCCTAGTACTGCTTAAAGGAAGAAATACTTGCCCTTCAATCAAATCCTGAGTAATTCGCCACTGGGAATTCAAGAAAAATGGGTCTTACTAAACTAGCTACATTGGAAAGAACTACAAGTCCTTTTCTAAATATATTGTGAGGTCAAATGATGAACTCCATATGATTTTTAAAGCACCTGGATTTTCCTTCCTTTCTAGCCATCTTTAACACCACATTTGGAAAACTCCACATGTAGCACAGAATTTTAAGTAGCAGTCCGAAGATAAGCGAAAACTACAATACAAAAAAGCAAATCAGTATTGTGCCTTCAGTCACCTACCTTTTTTCCCTTCAGGTGTTAATTGCCTTCATGCTACCTTCTGGATCTTATGTACCCTAACCCAAGCCTGCCCTCTTCCAATGTCCCATCTGCTAGACTTGCTCTCAGCCAGTCCTTTCACTCCCACCTCTGTGAGGACTAGGAGTGAGTTCTGAGCACTTCATGCTGCAGAAGCTGCTTAAAGGAATTGGTCTCTTCAAGTCACTTCACTCAGGTGAACTGTACACGCAAAGGTAGAATGTTCTTATTTTTTTATGCTAAGCTAATGTAGTAGTCCTAGATAACCTCTAGGTGAGTATGGAATTTGGAAAAAAAAAAGAAAAAAGAAAAAAGAGGTACACAGTAAAATTTACATAATCGGATTTACACACATCCATATTTGCTTTATTTTGATTTTTTTTTTGTCACTACCATGGCTAAAATAGCATATAGATACATACATGTGAATTTATGAGGTTAATTTATTAAAATTAATTTTATCAAATACATAGTTAATAATCAAATGGAGCATATCATGAAACCAACAGTTCACTGTCGTACTCAGAAGTAACCATGTTTAACTCCTTATTTGTTTGTTTTTTGTGTTTTCTGTTGTTTTGAGACAGAGTCCTTGCTCTGTCACCCAGACTGGAGTGCAGTGGCACGATCTTGGCTCACTGCAACCTCCTCCTCCCGGGTTCAAGCAATTCTTTTTTCTTTTAAGATGGAGTCTTGCTCTGTTGCCCAGGTTGGAGTGCAGTGGTGTGATCTCGGCTCACTGCAACCTCCACCTCCCAGGTTCAAGCAATTCTCCTGCCTCAGCCTCCTGAGTAGCTGGGATTACAGGCGCACGCCACCACGCCCAGCTAATTTTTTGTATTTTTAGTTTAGAGACGGGCTTTAACCATGTTGGTCAGGTTGGTCTCGAACTCCTGACCTCATGATCCACCCATCTTGGCCTCCCAAAGTGCTGGGATTACAGGCATGAGCCACTGCGCCTGGCCTCAGGTTCAAGCAATTCTTGTGCCTCAGCCTCCCAAGCAGCTGGGACTACAGGCACATACCACCACGCCCGGCTAATTTTTGTGTTTTTTGTAGAGACAGGGTTTTGCCATGTTGCCTAGGCTGGTCACGAACTCCTGGCCTCAAGGGATCCACCCTCCTTGGTCTCCCAAAATGCTGGGATTATAGGCGTGAGCCACCGCACCTGGCCTTTAACTCCTCTTTTAGTTCTAGTGATTATCTCACTATCCCTAATAGGCTTATTTTTCTAATTTTGTATTATTTTACAGCTATCACATATGAGAGTTTACCTTACTTTATACCAGCTCTCTTCTTGGGTAGCTATCTTACCATTTTTGTCTATTTTTGTTTTTATAATTTTAATACAATTAAACCTCTATTTCTTGTTACATAACTTTTAAAGTTTTTTTTTTTTAAACAGCTTTGAGATGTACCATACAGTTCACTCATTTAAAGGGCACAAATCAATGGTTTTGACTCTATTCACAGAATTGTGCAGCCATCTCAACCAATTTTAGAGCCCCTGAACGAATCCCCATAGCCCTTAGCAATCACTTTCCAAATGGGAATCAAATAACATGTGGTCTTCTGGCCTGCCATGGTGGCTCACACCTGTAATCCTAACACTTTGAGAGGCCAAGGCTTGAGACTAGGAGTTTGAGACCAGCCTGGGCAACATGGTGAGACCCTGTCTCGACATACAATTAAAACATTAGCTGGCAGTGGTGGTGCACACCAGAAGTCCTAGCTACTTGGGAGGCTGAGGTGGAAGGCTAGCTTGAGTCCAGGAGGTGGAGGCTGCAGTGAGCAATGAACTGTACTCCAGGATGGGCAGCAGAGCAAGACCCTGCCTCTATTTAAAGCAAAACAACACAAAACAAAACAAACAAAACAAAAAGACCTACCTGGTCTTTTGTAACTGGCTTCTTTCACGTAAGCATAATGCTTTCAAGGTTCATGTAGCATGCATTATTACTTCATTCCTTTTTATTGACAAATAATAATATATTGAATGGATATACTACACCTTGTTTATCCAATCATCAGTTGATGGACATTATCTTTTTTGGCTATTAAAAATAATGTTGTTAGGCCCAGCACGGTGGCTAACGCCTGTAATCCCAGCACTTTGGGAGGCCAAGGAGGGTGGATCATGAGGCCAGGAGATCGAGACCATCCTGGGTAATACAGTGAAACCCTGTCTCTACTAAAAAAATATATAAAAAATCAGCCAGGCGTGGTGGCAGGTGCCTGCAGTCCCAGCTACTCAAGAGGCTGAGGCAGGAAAATGGCGTGAACCTGGGAGGCAGAGCTTGCAGTGAGCCAAGATCGCGCCACTGCACTCCAGCCTGGGCAACAGAGCAAGACTCCGTCCGTCTCAAAAAAAAAAAAATGCTGCTATTAACATTTATGTACCAGGATTTTGTAAACAACTGTTTTCATTTCTCTTGGGTATATATCTAGGAGTAGAATTTGTTATATAAACTTTTAACAGGATCTTCTGACTTTCCATTTAGTAGTATAAGAACATTAGCACCTTACGTAGTTGAGTTTTAAAATAATTCTTTTGGCAATTGGGATAAAATATTTATATTATGTATTCAAACCTAAATAACAAATAGATATTTGATTAAAGTTTCCTAAAAATTCTTTATGAATGCAAAAAGATGTTAATAAATCCTTTTTTTTTTTTTTTTTTTTTTTTTTTGATACGGAGTCCCACTCTGTTGCTCAGGCTGGAGTGCAGTGGCACGATCTTGGCTCACTGCAACCTCTGCCTCCTGGGCTCAAGTGATTCTCCTGCCTCAGCCTCCCAAGTAGCTGGGATAACAGGTGTGCGCCACCACCCCAGCTAATTTTTGTGTTTTTAGTAGAGACAAGGTCTCACCAAAGTGCTGGGATTACAGGCATGAGTCACTGCACCTGGCCAATGTTAATAAATTCTTAATCAACAATTTTTTTATTCCCTATTTTTGAAGAATAATAAAAACCTACAATTATCCAATAGAAGAAAGAACCTGTCATATAATTTCCTCAAGTAGATTCACTTCAAATAGTTGAATGTGACTTAGATTTTTATAATACACACACACACACACACACACACACAACACATGCACACATACAAACACACAGGCACAGCTTGTTTTTCTTGAGAGTACTGAACATAAGAGTTCAGCTTCCTGATATTGTAAGGTAGGTCATACATGAACTAGCAGTACTTTACCTAATTACTGAAACCAAAAATCTGGATTTAGTCTGCTTTGTGTCTTCTCTCTCTCTCACAATTCTTTTTTTTGTTTTTTTGTTTGTTTGTTTTTTGAGATGGAGTCTTGCTCTGTCCACCAGGCTGGAGTGCAGTGGCATGATCTTGGTTCACTGCAACCTCCACCTCCCAAGTTCAAACAATTCTCCTGCCTCAGCCTCCTGAGTAGCTGGGATTACAGGCACATATCACCACATCCAGCTAATCTTTGTATTTTTAGTAGAGTCGGGGTTTCACTATGTTGGTCAGGCTGGTCTCGAACTCCTGACCTCGTGATCCACCTGTCTCAGCCTCCCAAAATGCTGGGATTATAGGCGTGAGCCACTGTGCCTGGCCTCTCTCTCACAATTCTTCCATCTAATTTATTGACAAATAGTACCAATATAACTTCCTAAATATTTCCTGTATTTACTTTCTTCCACCTTCTTCTTTTTTTTTTGTCATCTTGTTTGAGACATAGTCTCACTCTGATGCCCAGACTGGAGTGCAGTGGTGCAGTCTCACCCACTGCAAACTCTGCCTCCTGGGTTCAAGTGATTCTTGTGCTTCAGCCTCCCGAGTAGCTAGGATTACAGGCACATGCCCCCATGCCCAGCTAATTTCTGCATTTTTAGTAGAGACAGTGTTTCACATGTTGGCCAGGCTGGTCTGGAACTCCAGGGCTCAAGTGATACACCTGCCTTGGCCTCCCAAAGTGCTGGGATTATAGGCGTGAGCCACCGCGCCTGGCCCTCTCCCAGCTTTCCATCCCTACTATTACTACTACTACTGTCCTAGTTCAGACATCATAATCTCTCCCCTGTGGCCTTTTGTCTTGCCTATACCCTCTGCCTCTCTCTTCCAATATCCCAGGTTAGCCAATCTCCACACTGCTGCCAGAAAGATCCAGCTAAAACACAAATTTGATTACACCATTCCCTTGTTTAAAACCTTTGATGGCTCCCCATTTCCTACAAGATAAAGTTCAAGTTCGTTAACATGACACGAAAAGCTCTCTTGCGCCTTATCCAGGTCAACCTTTTGGCTTCCTCTCCCTCCCTTCATGTAATCCAGGCTCCTAAATGAGGAACTACTCTTAGTTCTCTTAGAAACCATGACTGGGCCAGGCGCGATGGCTCACACCTGTAATCCCAGCACTTTGGGAGGCAGAGGTGGGTGGATCACCTGAGGTAAGAAGTTCAAGACCAGCCTGGCCAACATGGTGAAACCCCATCTCTACTTAAAAACAAAAAATTAGCTGGGCGTGGTGGTGGGCGTCTGTAACCCCAGCTACTCGGGAGGCTAAGGCAGCAGAATTGCTTGAACCCAGGAGGCAGAGGTTACTGTGAGCTGAGATCATGCCATTGCACTCCAGCCTAGGCGACAAGAACAAAACTCGGTCTCAAAAAAAAAAAAAAAAGAAACCATGTCTACCCTAGGACACTCCTCATTCCTCAGCTCTTCTGTATGGAATCTCCTTTCCTTCCTTCTTCACCCAGGTAGCTCTTACTTAGTCCGTAACACTTAAGTCTAAATCAGTCTCCCAGGAAGCCTCTCCAGACCACCTTGGTTGGGTTAGCTGTCACTCTTTTGTGTCCTCATACTACCCTCCACACATTTGTATCACAGTGTTTTTCACAGTATATTGATGTTAGGGGTTAGTTTGTTTATCCACCAAAGAATCAAATATCAATAATTCCATTTTTAGTCTGGATGAATCATAGCTATCCCAGCACTTGTCTCCTTCCAATATCTCAACAGTTGTCGTGCCTTTTCCCTCCTTCTAATAGTGTACTTTGTAAGTGCCTCAAAGCTAGTGACTTGTTTTGCTTAGTATCCGTATCTTCACATAGCCCAGTAACTGGCAAATACTAGGCATCAACTAAGTATTTGTTGAGATTCACTGCATATGTTACCTTTTGATACATAATTTCATAAGGCTACACTGAACTCATATCATATACACTAATAACAGGGCTATGTTATCATTTACTTGACATGTAAACTACTAGTAATTAAGACATCTCTGAATTTTAGTAATGTTTTATAATTATTCTAAAAGCCAGACTAGGCTATTGACTGATTGATTTAATTTGTGCCATAGGATGTACTAAAATATTTCACAACCAAAGTTCTGCTCCTTTTGTAAACTAGTGATGCCACCATCAAATGTGTTAAATAAACATTCCCAGGTCATACATTTAATTTTCTGTACAGATTCACTACATCATCTGCTACACTTACATAACAAGTAGTTATGTAATGACTTCACCAATGAAGCTCAAAGACCTCTAATACTAAGGAAATCAAACCTTGAAACTCATGATGAGAGGTGTTCAATAGACTTTCAGTTCTCTCTGATGAGTCACTTTGCTCCATTGAAGCTACGAAGAAACAAGATCTGCTTGTATGAATTGACTTTGGAAGAACTTGAGCAACAAAGGAAGACAATATGAATTAGCCAATGAAAAAAATTGTATGCCAACATATCTATACTCCAGGATATGGCAGTTGCTTGAATGAAGGAAGCCAGACAGGCTAGGGTTTCCGCAGTACAATTGTTAAGAAAAACATGAAGGAAGAGAATAACTAGATTTCTAAATCTGAAAAAATCTAAGTGGTTCTTCTCCCCTCTTGCCCCACCTCAATGGTTATGACTTAAAATAAGGCAAATGAACACTTGGAGAATCCAATAGCTAGGTTTAGTCTTCAATATAAGTACTCACATATGTTTTACCCTAAAATTTTAGAAAGTCAAATAATACTTATAATTTGCTATTTGTTATAAACAATGACTCTGGCTTGTTTTCTTTAAGGCTGAACTAAAATTAAAACTAAATACTTGGCTGGGCACGGTGGTTCACACCTGTAATCCCAGCACTTTAGGAGGCTGAGGTGGGCAGATTACTTGAGGACGGAAGTTTGAAATTAGCCTGGCCAACAAGGTGAAACCCCTTCTCTTCTAAAAATACAACAATTAGCCGGGCGTGGTGGCGGGTACCTGTAGTCCCAGCTACTCAGGAGGCTGAGGCAGGAGAATCGCTTGAACCCGGGAGGTGGAGGTTGCAGTGAGCCAAGATTGCACCACTGCACTCCAGCCTGGACAACAGAATGAGACACTGTCTCCAAAAACAGAAACAA
This sequence comes from Macaca fascicularis, assembly GCF_037993035.2. Taxonomy (NCBI): domain Eukaryota; kingdom Metazoa; phylum Chordata; class Mammalia; order Primates; family Cercopithecidae; genus Macaca; species Macaca fascicularis. Next base: position 101,816,959 of record NC_088383.1, on the reverse strand, counting down.
ACAAACAAACAAAAAATCCCCAAAAACTAAATATTTAAGTCCCCACAGTTCTCTTATTTAAAATGGAATTCAAGCCATTCAGGGTAACTGAAACAAACCAAGATCATTAAATCCCAATTGCCTCAAGAGGAAAAGGGAGATCACTTCTATGGCAATAAATTAGTGGGAAAAAAATAGACTCCAATTTTGGCAATAAATCTTTGGTGAAGTGATGACCTGAATTTTAGACTCAAATCTCATTTCTTATGCTTTACAGAGATAAGGCCTCAGTTTTGTGCCCTGGAGTATAAATACAGACCCATTACCATTTCGCCTTGGATTCCTGAAGGGATGCAAAGTTGGATTACCATACTTAGCCTGATGGAAATAAGGAAACTAAGGATCTTTGCAGTCTCTGTTAAAGATAATATTATAAAATCTTGGTGAGTATTTGTATTTAGGAGAGTTTACAATCTCATTTCTTTCAAATCTTATATTTTACAATCTTTACCCAATTAAAAAGATATGTATTTAGTTTACTTTTCTTGAATCTCGTACTTCTCTTATGCTAGATAATATATTAACTCCTAATTATCCATTTACTTCCAGACCTGATTGTATATGTAATTACCTTTTGTCACGTACAATAATTTGCGCGACAAACATGTCAGAACACTTGCTGCTTAGTCTGTTTCAACAGATAAATGTAGTCTTTCCATAGCCTCAAGGCACAATTAAACATGAAGAAAAAAGGCAGTTATCAAACTATGCTGAAGCTGATTCACTAAGGCAGAAGTTCACAGCACGTAGTCAGGGCTTACTTGGAAGCCTGATGCTTGCTTGAATGCTTAGTTAGTAACAGATTTCTGAGAGAGGGAAACAGAGACAACACTGTTAACATTCTGACCAGTGTAGGTAGCCACATGAACTTCAAAATGGGCAACAGATGAACTTTAAGATGCAGCTTAGTTAAGAAGCAGCTACTGGTAAACAGCTACTGAAGTCACACCTTCACTACAGGTTATTGGATAAAATTTAAAAAGAGACACTAAATAAAAACAGCAGTTGAGGGAATTATTTTCTTGGGAAGATAAATGCAGCCACTGGAATTAAATGGATTGTGATCTAAGTCCCGTGATGCTTGCACGATGTGAATCTGCACTATGAGAGTACAAAAAGGAATCCCTACCTGACCTCTGGATAACCTAAAAACAGGAAATTAGGACGTTTCTAAGCAAAATAGGCTGTTATCCTGTTAAGATAATTGTTTCCATTGACACTTTGCATAAACATTTTACACTAGGCCATCAGAAAAACTCAAGCCATGGTGTCTCTTCTTTGTAATAGGTAGAAACAGTGCCTGGCCCAGTGCCCTCAACACAGTTGAGGAGGTAAAGTTTGTTGATGATAATTAAGAGGAGAACAAAGAACAGAAAGAGAAATAACAAACAGGTAAGAAAACTGGAAGCATTCTTTAAGTATTTACAGATTGGTTGAAAGTAAATTCATAAAATATTAAAAATACAACTTAATTCATAGTAAGAATCCAGAATAATTAAGAGAGTATGCAATGACTTTAAGGAAAGCTCAATAGACAACGCAACTTAACATGAGTCAGCATTTTAAAAGAATAATTGTAGCCGTGGCTCAAGCCTGTAATCCCAACACTTTGGGAGGCCGAGGCGGGTGGCTCACGAGGTCAGAAGTTCAAGATCAGCCTGGCCAAGATGGTAACACTCCATCTCTACTAAAAATACAAAAAAATTAGCTGGGTGTGGTGGTGGGCGCCTGTAATCCCAGCTACTTAGGAGAATGAGGCAGAGAATTGCTTGAACCCAGGAGGCGGAGGTTGCAGTGAGCCAAGATTGCGCCACTGCACTCCAGCCTGGGCAACAGAGTGAGACTCCGTCTCAAAAAAAAAAAAAAAAGAATAATTGTAAAATATCTGATATTTGATTATGGTGCTTCAGAATGTTAGAAATCCACACCACCTGGCTGGAAAAAAATCAAGCTCTTCCTTTGCATCACTTAATCAATACTTTACGGATATTATTTGCCTATCCAATTATACTTCACTTAAATCAGAAAATACTTAAGAGCTAATACTTCTTATGACACTGTCTTAGTCTGTTTAGGTTACCATAACAAAATACCATAGATCGAGTGGCTTATAAACAATACAAATGTATTTCTCACAGTTCTGGTGCATACTATAGCAGGCACCAGTAGTGTTTACGTCTACGCCCTACTAAATTTCCTCCCAACCCAGGTTTTTAAAAATCAAGCTACTTTCATTTTGAATGAATCATTTAAGGGAGTTACAAACTCTGAGTCCCAACTTCCTCTTCTGTAAAAGAGATTGTGTTCACATGTGACAAGCACTATATTTGACACTAGTGATGAAAAAATGGTAATGGCCTAGTCTTTGGATTTAAGAAGTTCATAAGTATAAAGGGAAAGATATTCACACAAACATAATTACAAACTAACATGCTGATTACACAGATGGACATATGTATAGGCTATTATCAGAGCATTAATTATCGCTTAGGGGGTGGGAAGTAGACCTAAGGAGCTGTCTTAGATGATACCCAAACTGAGTCTAAAGAAGGAGTTAATTAAAGGAGGAGTGGTGGTATTTCAAGCAGATGGAACAGTGTGAGGAAAGACACAAGGACAAGAAACAGTTGTGCTTATGGGGAAATTCCATGCACTTTAGTGCTGCTAAACTGAAATATGAGTAAGGAGGTAGTACAAGACAGGCTAGAGAAGAGGTCAGGAGCTGAGTCATAAAAGGATATATATGCCTTGTTCAGGAACTTTGGGTAGCCATTGAAAGGTTCTAAACAAGGAAGCTGGCTGGGTGCAGTGGCTCAGGCCTGTAATCCCAGCACTTTGGGAGGCTGAGGAGGGTGGATCACTTGAGGTCAGGAGTTCAAGACCAACCTGGCCAACATGGCAAAACTCTCTCTCTACAAAAATACCAAAATTAGCTGGGCTTGGTGGCATGTGCCTGTAGTCCCAGCTACTCAGGAGGCTGCGGCAGGAGAATCACTTGAACCCAGGAGGCAGAGGTTGCAGTAGGCCGACATCGCACCACTGCACTCCAGCCTGGGAGACAGAGCAAGACTCCATCTCATAAATAAATAAATAAATAATGCCGGGCACGGTGGCTCATGCCTGTAATCCTAGCACTTTGGGAGGCTAAGGCAGGCGGATCACTTGAGGTCAGGAGTTTGAAACCAACCTGGCCAACGTGGTGAGACCCTGTCTCTACTAAAAACACAAAAAAATTACCCAGGTGTGGTGGTAGACACCTGTAACCCCAGCTACATGGGAGGCTGAGACAGGAGAATTGCTTGAACCCGGGAGGTAGAGGTTGCAGTGAGCCAAGATCATGCCACTGCATTTCAGCCTGGGCAACAGAGTGAGACTCCATCTCAAATAAATAAATAAACAAACACAGGAGCTGACATGGTCAGATTCACCACTTCAGTTCTGTAGTAAATGCACTTAAGGCAGAAAAAATAATTAGGAGACTGTAGTAACAATCTTAAAATACATTGGGACAGACAGGTACATAGCTGGGATAGAGAGAAAATGATGAATAGGTGGTAGGCAAGTAGTTAACATGGAGAGAAGAGGATGGATTTGAGAAATACTTAGGAGAAAAAAAATCCCTAGGACATGATGATTGTCCAGGATATGGCGGAGTGGTTCTACCAATCAAAACAGAGAACATGAAAAAGAGATGTGATCTGAGAATAAGGGAAGACGACAAGTCAACAGTTTTGGTCACACAGCAAGTGGGACACACACCTAAGTCTAAAGGTTTACCAAGCAACTGGATATGTATCTAAGGCATATGCCAGAGATCTGATGACAGCGGGTCAGCTCACTTAGGTCAGCAGTATAGGGAGCAGTGTTCTAAGGACCGAAACCTTGGGGAAACCAACATTCAGGGGGCAGAAAAGGAGACCACAAAAAAGAAAGAGGAAGGATGTCAAGGGAGTACGACTTTGAAGATGAGAGAATTTTAAAGAGAACATGATTCACATTACCAAATGCAACAGAAAGAACCAGTAGGATATGGGCTAAAAATGTCTACTGGCCTTCCCTGGTGACCTAAGTGAACACTATTTCAGCAATGTGGCAAAGCAGATAGGAATGGATTGAGGAATGAATGAGAGATGTGAAAACAAGAATAATCAATTATAAACCACTCTTTTAATTATGCAAATGAGGGAAGAGAAATTGGAAATAGCTAAAATGTTTTTAGGCTAAGAAAAGGATAAAGTAGAGGAAAGGTAGATGAATAATGAAACAAAATCCCATAGAAAAGATAGGGTCAAGGGCATAGGAAGATGAGAGCCTCATTAAAATGGCTTCCTAACATCTGAGAATGAAGGGCAGGAAGGATGGGTGTGGATATAGATAAGCTGACTACAAAAGCAACAGTGAGAGGTTGACGGTGATGGAGATGGAAGACAAGAGGCTCAGAGGGGCTGGAGCTTTCACTCAAGAGTAGAGGAACAACGGTCTACAAATAGAAATGAGGAGCCAGGGGAACACCAATCTCATTCACACTGTGCAGCCGTGAAAGAATGCATCCTGCCACTAGAGAGAGCTGCAGAGTTAACAGTATCCTCCGAATTCTATGAAAAGGAAGTGAAGAAAGGATTCTGCCACACAGTTGAAGCAGTAGGGCCATTTACATAGGAATGAGGGTTTTCAGGTGGCATAGAATAAGAGGGCCAGAAGAAGTGAAAAGATGAGTAGACAAAACAAGGAGTGAATGAAACAGGAGAAAAGTTGGAAGGTGAGAAGGGGTAGAGTAAGGAAGTGGAAACTACTTAATTTCATTGAATAATCAAATATTTTAATTTTCTAGGATGAAGGATGTGTGAATGGGAAGCAACAGCAACAGCAGTGTCTGACCAAGTCTCAGAGAGAAATGGTGAAGGCTGCCCTGAGATTTTCAAAGGAAGAGAAGCCTCTGTTTGGATGGGGTGAATCTCCAGATATCTGGAGCAGCAGCAAGGGCACTTGCTGGGGAGAGCTTCTAAGAGGTTTGGAGCCAGGGGTTAGATTTTTGGAAGTCCCTTCCAATTCTCAAGTCTTAGGATTTTATGACCATGAAAATCACTGAATCACAGACCGAAGGTAATTGGTAGATGTTCTGATATTTACGAAAATACAAATGGGTTCAAAGAAAAGGAGAGAAACATACATTGCAAAATACTCTAGGGACTAAACTGTGACTTAATTATGAGTACTAAGCACTGCAATGCATATCTAACAAGGAAGTTTAGAGAATAATGCTATAAATGATAGTCTCAAAAAAAAAAAACCTTCAGCAATATCAGCCTTTTGGTGTATATTAGTAAAAATCTTCATGACAACTATTATCCACTTAGCTCTGAAGAGGTCACTATTGACCTTTTGGCCTCCCAAAGTGCTGGGATTACAGGCATGAGCCACCATGCCCGGCCTTTTTTAACAGATGGTGTGTGTGTGTGTGTGTGTGTGTGTGTGGAAGAATACATCCCTTTGAAGTGCTAGCGAAGTGTTGGCAGCACTGAGTTCTCTGTACCATCTAAATTAGAAGATAGGTGGCTCTACGGGCCACTGATAACTTCCTAAAGTGTGGAGTGTGTACATATACTTACTTTTCTTTTGTATATTTGTTTTCACTTTCTAACCAAATTTTGAGTTCTTCAAGGGTAGAGGTAATAGCTCTTCTTCCTTTAGGGTACTCAATTAAAGCTTGTTGAACTGAGTTAAATTATATTTCATAGAACACTTTAAGAAGCAGAAGTTTAAGAATTGTGTCTCTTCTGGGACAAAACAGCCACGAAGGAAAAGCAGATATTATACATGAAAAAGCTTCTAATTTAAACCACTGGAAAGCTCAATATTGTTGAATCAATATTGTTTGAGTCTAGAACTCTGTCATGTATATATACGTCTCATTCAAGTAGAGTGCTGGCTGTTCTCTATAAAAGTAGAAGTTGAGCCGGGCGCGGTGGCTCAAGCCTGTAATCCCAGCACTTTGGGAGGCCGAGGCGGGTGGATCACGAGGTCAGGAGATCGAGACCATCCTGGCTAACACGGTGAAACCCCGTCTCTACTAAAAAATACAAAAAACTAGCCGGGCGCGGTGGCGGGCGCCTGTAGTCCCAGCTACCGGGAGGCTGAGGCAGGAGAATGGCGTGAACCCGGGAGGCGGAGCTTGCAGTGAGCTGAGATCCGGCCACTGCACTCCAGCTTGGGCGGCAGAGCGAGACTCCGTCTCAAAAAAAAAAAAAAAAAAAAAAAAAAAAAAAAAAAAAAAAAGTAGAAGTTGAGTTTCAGGGAAATTACATGTCATGTTCAAATTTATATGTAAAATACGATTAGAAGATAATTTCCTCAACTGATAAATTAACTGCTTAAACAATTAAGACTAGGATGGCTTAATTTACACAAACATTCCCTTTTATTTATATGTGTAGCCAATCTGCTTTCAAAAAGAATGCTTAGTAGGATTTTTTAGAACTCTGTTGTCATATTCACACTGGATATGGCAAATACAGTATAGGTTGTTTGGGGAATATTATTTTATGTAGCAAAAAGATCATAACTGAAAATAGGAATTCTGGTTATAATATTCACTAGTATATAAAATAAACAGTGCATTTTTTGTTTTTCTAACAAAGCATTTAATATTTAAACTTCTCATAACTATCCTCCAAACTCAAAGAAACCTATAACAAGAAAACAAATATTTCCAGTCAACAAAAAAAATTTATTAGAGAAAAATATTTCTTAAAAATGAGTAATAGCCAGGTGCGGTGGCTCACACCTGTAATCCCAGCACATTGGGAGGCTGAGCTAGGCAGATCACCTGAGGTCAGCAGTTTGAGACCAACCTGGCCAAAATGGCGAAACCCTGCCTCCACTAAACATAGCAAAACTAGCTGGGTGTGGTGGCACGTGCCTGTAATCCCAGCTACTCAGGAGGCTGAGGCAGGAGAATCGTTTGAACCTGGGAGGCAGAGGTTGCAGTGAACTGAAATCACATCACTACGCTCCCACCTAGTCAACAAGAGAGAAATTCCATCTCAAAAAAAAAAAAAAAAAAAGAAAGAAAGAAAAAAAGAGAATAATAGGGCCGGATGCAGTGACCCTATTTATCCCCGCACATTGGGTGGCTGAGGCGGGAGGATCACTTGAGGCCAGGAGTTTCGACCAATCTAGGCAACATGGTGAGACTCTGCCTCTACAAAAAACACAAAAATTAGCTGGGTGTGGTGGCACACACCTGTAGTCCCTGCTACTCTGGAGGCTGAGATGGATCACCTGAGCCTGGGGAGGTTGAGGCTGCAATGAGCCGTGATCACATCACTGCTCTCCAGCCTGGGTGACAGAGAGGGACCCTGTCTAAAAAAAAAAAAAAAAAAAAAAAAAGCAGAAGAAGAATAGGAAGTTTGGCAAAAATGTGAATTGATTTTGAGAGAAAAGATATAGTTCCTTGTTGAGTAATGCCAATGTTAATCGTTAATCATTAGTTTACTGCATATATATTTATCAAAGGCCAGAATATCACTACCCTCTATAGTTGACAGACTGTTCCAAAATTTTATCCCTTCCAGTGAAAAAAACAGCAAGAATATTGATGATTGAAAACAGGTAAATCTGAGACTGTCTCTTTTTACATTATGCACAGTCTGTGGAAACAAAGACTTAATCCTTGTGTAACTCACTGAAAATTTACCTTAAAACTTATCACATTACAATAATGCTTATATTGTAAAATAAGAAATATTCCATATTTGCCCAACTGCACACTTAAATGACATAATTTTTTCCATGAATCTGTTAACTTTGTTTATTGTCGTATTGCCAAGTTATGTATCTCTCTAAAAATAATTCTGATTTATATACTTTTTTGGAGAGCTTTTTCAGCAGTACCCAGTAATTCCACTTCTAAATGCCTACAGAAATACTTACACGAGTGCTCAATATATATGTATAAAGATATTAGTGGCAGCTTCATTTATAGATGGAAAAAACTAAAGAATCCATAATATCCAACAAATGAGGACTTGTTTAATAAATTATGGTATATGTACACTATAGACAGTACAAAGAAATTAAAAAGAATGAAACATCCATATTTACCAACATGAAAGCATATACTGCATGAAAAATGTGAATTATAACATAAATGATCCCATTTCCCTCCCCCAAAAAGGAAATAACTATATGTGTGCATGTAAGTATCTGCATGTATACGAATGTATGCTACAAAGGTCTGGAGGGAAATAAACCAATAACTGTGAGAGACTGAAGAGGAGGGAAAACTAAGAGCTTTCTCTTTTTTTTTTTTTTTTTTTTTTTTTGGTGAGATGGAGTTTTGCTCTTGTTACCCAGGCTGGAGTGCAATGGTGTCATGTCGGCTCACCGCAACCTCCACCTCCCAGGTTCAAGCAATTCTCCTGCCTCAGCCTCCCGAGTAGCTGGGATTACAGGCATGTGCCCACCACGCCTGGCTAATTTTTTGTGTTTTTAGTAGAGACAGGGTTTCTTCATGGTGGTCAGGCTGGTCTCTAACTCCCGACCTTCAGTGATCCGCCCGCCTCGACCTCCCAAAGTGCTGAGCCACCATGCTCAGCCTGAGAGTTTTCTCTTTAGGTTTGATTTTAGTTTAACAGTGAACATGCAATATCTACTTCCTGCGTTTTCGTTTCTGTTTTTCTGGAGACAGAGTCTTGATCTGTCATCTCGGCTGGAATGCAGTGGCAAGATCTCAGCTCACTGCAACCTCCACAGGCCAGGTTCAAGTGATTCTCATGTCTCAGCCTCCTAACTAGCAGGGATTACAAGCGTGTGCCAATCAATGCACCCGTCTAATTTTTGCATTTTTAGTAGAGACGGGGTTTCACCATGTTGGCCAAGCTGGTCTAGAGCTCCTGGCCTCAAGTGACCCACCCACCTCAACCTCCCTAAGTGCTGGGATTACAGGCGTGAGCCATCACACCAGGCCCCAGTTTCCTGGTTTTGACAAATACTATAACTATATAAAACGTTAGCACTGGGGCAAGTGTACAAGGGACCTCTCTATACTATATTTGTAACTTTTTGTGAGTGTGTAATTACAGTTCTTTTAAGAAATTTTAAAAAACACTGAGCATATACAATTTTTGTAATTATCACAGTGTTTGTTTTTGGTTTTTGAAAAATCATTTTATAGGGTAATTTTCCAAACTACAAAACAGCTCTAACGTTAACTCTTGAAATCATCATAAAAATCTGAGTTCAAAGTTCATATCGATAGCTGAAGGCATAAGCACAAATCACCTACATATTTAAGCACATAAACTGTAAACTTTCAGAATTATGACACTGGAGCAAAAAGAAGAAAAAAGCAAAAGCCATTTAGATTCAGACTAATCCTGTATAATCTAAGCTTTCCCAAAAGGGCAGCATACTTTTCTAATATCTGGACCTTAAGGTAAACTTTGTGAGATGTCTGGTCTTGTTATATTCAGAAGTAAACCCAAATTTATCTTCCTTTAATTCTTTGGCACTTCAAATGAATTTAGGATTGTCTGAGGAAAAAATGCTTGCTGGAGGAGCTGTGTGAACAAGCTTGTTGTCCTGCTACTATATCTAGTCAAGCATTCAGATACTACAACTTTGGCAAATCCCATTAATACTTTAAGAAGTCAACGACTTTAAAACTTCTAAAGAAAGTTCCTGTGAAGTAGTAGCAGGGGCAAGTTTAAGCAAGCAGGGTGTGTATACAATATAGTAACAAAATAATGCAAACAAAAGAAGATTTGTTTAATTATAGTGGAAATAATTGTTATTTAAAAGTGCCTTCTTCCTCATCATAAAAGAATAAACTGGACTAGTGGCAAAAGAATTGTATGTTGTGATGCCTTAAGATTAGAAACAGAAGACAGAAATTTCAAAGTAAAGTCCTGGCAGACGTCCAGTCTCCATGGCAAGAATTCTGGCCAAACAATTCCTTCATAAGTTTCAAGGCTTGTTCATGTCCCTTTAGACAGAACTCAAAGTTGTTCATTTTGAGTCAAATACAAGTGTATGTTTATCAGGGTTTTCCTATCTTTCTATGGTGATGTACATGGGAACTTCTTTCCTAAACCTTATAATCATTTAGGGGTATGGTAAAGAGAGATTATCAGGCCATGTATAGAAGGGTAAAAGAAAATAGGTGAAGGGCTAAGAACAGGAGGTAGGTACCCAGGGTACTTCCCTTTTCAAGCAAGACTGGTGGAAGAAACTGTCAGCTTTTAATAGTTCACCTATGACATGACCTGGCATAGCCATGCCACTGCCCTGTTGAAGTGTTAAAAACCAATAGATGGTAGCTGCTGACTCAATCAACTAATAATCTCTTTACTGCAAGCTTCACATAATTCCTAACTTTAGCAATCAAGATTAAGCATGCTAGGTAAAAGCTCTCTCCCAGAAGTAAACTCTACAACATTTTCCCTTACAGATTTCATTAAACCATTGTAATATATATAGTTGAAATAGTTCAGAAAACAGTCTCCAAAGTCATGCAGTAGTTATTAAGAAAAGCAGGACTCCATCCTGTCTCCGATTTCCTACACAATAGTGTTCTTGTCAACAAGTCATTCAGATACTTTGGTGGTTTTCTTTTTACACTCCTAACTTTTTATCCTTTAGCTGTCTTTCAGAATCCAATAGTCTTTTGTCTTCAACTTTATCTCATTAATGCCAGCTAACTTCTCTCTCCAATAGTCTGGCTCTTATTTAATTGTCTACTACTCACTTCTTTCTCCTCAGTGCCTGGCACTCAATCATTTTTGTTGAATAAATAAATGAGTAAATGAACAAGCAAATAAATCAAAATCTACCCACACCTAATGCTTTTTACTGCAAACAGTTTTAGGAGTCCACTAACAAACAATTTAATTACATATTGCACAGTTCCAAAAGGGTTTTAAGGCAATTTACAAAAACATATGCAAGACAAATTTAACTTAGTTAACTGAGAAAAGCCAGGGCCACGAGAAAATGAGAGTAGGAAAGAAGATGAGGATAGTATACAAATTACATGTGATGCTATGCTATGTTCCTGAGTTTTTCTGTCTCCAAAATAAAGAATAAAATATTATTAATTATACAACTCACAGTTCTCTTGAAATAAAAACAAACCAGTTGCTTAGGGTAAATTCAACCATCTGTAATACTGAAAGCAGAAATCTCTGAGTCTGCTGGGAGCTACTATGAAATATAGTGAACCCAATCATCAGTAGTTACTGCAGCAATTCTATCATCTGTAGCCTAGACTACCAAAACAATCATCTAATTGCTCTCCCTGATTCTAATTTTGTCCCTTTTAAATCTATTCTCCTTAAAACAGCCAGAATAAACTCCCAAAATACAAATCAGAGCATGACACTAACCTGCTTGAAACCCTTGAATGATTTCCCATCATACTTATGATCCAAACTCCTTAACAAAGCTCTCAAGGCTTACATGATTTGGCTCTGATAATCCTCCTAATTTCATTTGCCCCTCTTCCTCTTGCACACTCCATTATAGCCATACTATTACCCTTTCTCTTTCCTAACAGCACCTTAGGACTTTGCTCTTGCTCTTCCCTCTGCCAGGAATGCTATTTCCCTATATTTCCCAATTTCACTCAGTTATGTGCCCAAATGCCACCGCCTTAAAGACGGTTTCCCTGATCACCGAATCTGAAGTGGCCCACCTCACCACCAGTCACTATCACATTAACCTGTTTTGTTTTTCTCATCCCATCTAAAAGCTATTTGAAATTCCACCTAAAACTATTTAAATTAGCACTCTTTGTCGTGGATCTCCCTCCAACAAAGGTGGATTGTGAGAGGAGGGGTCCTGCCTATCGTGTTCACCACTGTGTCTCCTGCACTTAAAACAGTGCCCAAAGCAGGTGCTCAAACATTTGTCGAGTAAATGAAGAAGCATCTGAAAACAGGACAGCTCTTGGTGATCTGGCTTAATCTGGACAGCTTTCAGTTTTGCTGAGCATTGTTGTGTAGCTATCTATTTTTAGGTCGTATATGCTGCCTTTGAGATGAAAACATTAGACTTTCTTCTCAGAAAAATGTGCATCCAAAATTCTGCATGAACCTCCTAAAACCAACCCATGGTTCTCAAGTTAGAACCCCTGACGTAAAGGCATATAATGGCCTTTGTGCAATGCAATCTACGTTGTTGTTTGCTGTTGTTTTTGTGACAGGGTCTCGCTCTGTCGCCCAGGATGGAGCGCAGTGGTGCAATCATAGCTCACTGCAGCCTTGACCTCCCAGGCTCAAGCAATCCTCCTGCCTCAGCCTCCTGACTAGCTGGGACTACAGGTGTGTGCCACAATACCTGGCTGATTTTTTGTCTCGGCCTCCCAAGCTGCTGGAATTACAGGCATGAGCCACCACACCTGGTCTGCAACCTATGTCACAACTAATTCCTGTCTGTGGAGATGAAGGCTAAGGGGGAAAAAAATCAATAAAAAACTACAAATTATTCATAACAGATTTCTCTATCAAGTGGTAGGTAGAACATAAGAGTGGTCAAATGAGTAATGCCAATGGCTAATGGTTGTTTAGTCTTCTTGTAGTGTATCATATTGAGAAGCCCAGACTTACAATTTATGATGAAAGAAATGGCATATATATTCATGATACATGTATTCGTTTGTTATTAGAAAACAAATCTGTGAAGTGAGGGGTAGTATTATGGGGTTCCTCTTTTAAAAATGGCATGGGGCTGGACACGGTGGCTCATGCCTGTAATCCCAGCACTTTGGGAGGCCAAGGCGGGCAGATCACCTGAGGTCAGGAGTTTGAGACCAGCCTGACCAACATGGTGAAACCCCATCTCTACTAAAAATACAAAAATTAGCTGGGCGTGGTGGCACACGCCTGTAATCCCAGCTGCTTGGGAGGCTGAGGCAGGAGAATCGCTTGAACCTGGGAGGCAGAGGTTGCAGTGAGCTGAGATTGTGCCACTGCACTCCAGCCTGGGTGACAGAGCGGAGACTCTGTCTCAAAAAAAAAAAAAAAAGAGAGAGAAAAGAAAAGAAAAAAGAAAAGAAAAGGCATGGACTACACTCTTGTCCAATTAAATGAGATCATATTAGATCAGGACACGGATAAGAACAAGTCAAGTTGTAAGAGTTGATAAAGTTAAAAACCACTTGAAAAATGAAAAAGAATGGGCTTTACCTTCAGAAATAATTCATGAACTCCTGGAGATAGAGAATATTCCCTGGTTTCAATTAATAAAAAGATTCATGTGCAGGGTAACAAAATGGCTTTTTTTTTTTAAGTATTCTTTAAAAAATGATGTTGTATCAAAGAAGTGATAACAGGAAAAAGAACATATCTAGGTGTAAATTTCCTCTCCAACCTGCAGGGAGAGCTTGCTGTCAGGTAAAGAGATCAACTGAACAGAGTAGCTTTTGTTCTTCTATCCCCTCCTCTTTCTGTATCTGTAGGTGCTCACAGCTAAATTAACGTGAAAAGTAAACCATCCGGCCCAAAAATATCGTAAGTTCTAAAGGACTTACAACATTTTTTCATCCTATTTTTAGTACACTAAATAGTAATACTATTTTCTTCCTGGAAGTTTGGCTTTAAGGGTCTTATTTTGGCAAAAATTAGATTGTTTGCCTTAAGGGAAGGTGTATCTTGAAAAATGTCACTTTAACTGTATTTCTTTTTTGTTAATAATACTATGAGACATTGTACAACAAACAGAAAAACATAGAACCTATCTTGATCATTTTACTAAAACATCTACCCTTCAAATTGTTCCCATCTCATTTATACTTTATGAAGTATATTAGTAAGAGAGAAAAGTAAAAACATATTCTTTATTTTTCTCCAACTTGGAGACTGCATACTTTCTCTGCATACTTGCAGACTGTGGCTCAGTAACAAAAGCCTTTATGATTCACTAAGGAATCTAACAACTGTTAGGATTTGAACTCTACATGAGCTGGTATTTTAATTTCTCACTTAAATCTTTTCATTCTTCCCAAGGAATCCTGTGTCACTGTTCATGCTTCTTAAAAACAAGTTATTCTGTATGACTGACTGACTGGTTTACTGCATCTAAGCAGCATTAATTCTCTAGTAATTATCATCCTTCATAAAATTATCTGAATGCTTTTTTTAGAAGTTCAAATTATTTTTGAAAATTTACCATTTTTTGGCCAGGCGCAGTGGCTCATGCCTATAATCCTAGCACTTTGGGAGGCCGAGGCAGGCAGATTGCCTGAGCTCAGGTGGGCAGACTGCCTGAGCTCAGGAGTCTGAGACCAGCCTGGGCAACATAGCAAAATCCCATCTCTAAAAGTACAAAAAACTAGGCCAGGCGCGGTGGCTCAGGCCTGTAATCCCAGCACTTTGGGAGGCCGAGGCGGGCGGATCACCTGAGGTTGGGGGTTCAAGACCAGCCTGACCAACATGGAGGAACCCTGTCTCTACTAAAAACACAAAATTAGCTGGGCATGGTGGCGCATGCCTGCAATCCCGGCTACTTGGGAGACTGAGGCAGGAGAATCGCTTGAACTCGGGGGGTAGAGGTTGCTGTGAGCCAAGATCATGCTATTGCACTCCAGCCTGGGCAACAAGAGTGAAACTCCGTCTCAAAAAAAGAAAAACAGCACTGCCTCATGGTGCGCAACTGTAGTCCCAGCTAATCGGGAGGCAGAGGCATGAGCATTGCTTGAACCCAGGAGACAAAGGTTGCAGTGAGCTGAGATTGTGTCACTGCACTCCAGTCTGGACAACAAAGCGAGACTCTGTCCCCAAAACAAAAAAAAAAAAGAAAACTTACCATTTTTCATCATTTTTGTATTATTTTCATTTTAATATTTACATTTCATCTCCTGAAAAGCTTATTTATTTGCTATTAGAATCTTCTGTTTTAACCATATAGTTGCAGGAACCAATAGACTAATGTAATGGTGGTCCAGGTATGTCTGTTTTCTGTGTGCCAGAGAGCACTGCTTTGCAGGATGGTAAAGAACTTTTCATTTTGAAAAGTATTCAATACATGGTTTTGGGGGAAAAATGAGTTATACCTTTACTCTAGGACTTCTTAAAGCCTTTAATACATTAATGAAATTGTGAATTTACAAGACACACAATATGTAAAGATTCCTATGCTTATTTGAATTCACTTTCTCCATGACTAACTGTCCCAAACAACAGTTTAGGAAATACTGCTTTACTTAAACTCTGCTTTATATCAGTCATTGCTGATTACTTAATTAAGATGTACACTGCCTTTGTCTAAATTCTTATAATTTCCTTGTCCAAAATATTTCTTTATCCATAAAAGAATAAGCAGCAGTTGGTCCTGGAAAGATGACAATATTTCTTAGAAATAATTGACATTACTTATTTATTATTATTTATTATCCCTAATGCCGATGACAAGAAATCAAAAAAGGTTTATGTTTGTTACACTTATAGAGAAGGCAGAGAAATGGGTCATGTATTTTTAGAAATACTCTCACCAAAATAATTTAAAAAGAAAAAAATTTTAGTTCCTTTAAAGGATGTTTATTTATATGGAACATAAGTTTATTATTCCATAATACCTCAATTCCTAAAGTGTTGCTGTACAGCAAAAAAAGTTTTTAAGCATAGCTAAAAGATCTACATTTACTTATTCAAAACTTATTGATTGCTTACTACGTGCCAGGATAGTCCTAGCCCATGGATATACAGCAGTGAACAAAAAAGGCATGCTTCTTATAAAGTTTATAATTTAGCTTTTTATTTCTTTTATATGGCCTATATTGTTATAAGTACTTGCTCTGGAACTGTTTTATTTTTAAAACTACCTTTGATGTGGTAAGAGTATAGGGAGGCTGATATTTAAAAACCTCAAATGTGCAATCAATTAATTTGCTTATGAGGGATGGCATAAACCATGAAATACAGGCATATAGTTAACTGAAAGACAAAACATTTTACTTGTACATTAGAAACAAGTATCATTTATATCTCATTGTCTCATGATTTATAATTATTTTACATTAAAACACTATGAGAGGCCAGGCGCGGTGGCTCAGACCTGTAATCCCAGCACTTTGGGAGGCTGACGGGGGCGTATCACCTGAGGTCTGGAGTTAGAGACCAGCCTGACCAACATGGAGAAAACCCATCTCTACTAAAAATACAAAATTAGCCGGGCATGGTAACACATGCCTGTAATCCCAGCTACTAGGGAGGCTGAGGCAGGAGAATCACTTGAACCTGGGAGGCAAAGGTTGTGGTGAGCCAAGATCGTGCCATTGCACTCCAGCCTGTGCAACAAGAGCAAAACTCCATCTCAAGAAAAAAAAAAGAAAAGAAAAGAAAAACACTATGAGATCCATTTCTTTTCAATAAATGGTGCTAGGTCAACTGAATAACCATATGGAACAAAATGAATCTTGAACTTTACATCCCAAACTATGCATAAAAATCAACTTTGGATAGATTATAAACTTAAATATGAGTGGTAAAACAATAAAATTACAGAAGAAAACAAAGGAAAATATCTTTATGATTTCAGGCGTAGGCAAAGATTTCTTAAACAGGACATTAAAAGAATCATAAAAAATAATAAACTGGATTTCATCACTATTATGAACTTCTGCTCATCCAAAGACACTATTAAGAGTGAACAGACAAGCAACAGAGTAGAAGATATTTGCAATACATAGACCCGATAAAGAACTTCCATTCTATAAATCAGTAAGACATAGACAATCCAACAGAGAAAAATGGCCACAAATCTGAGCAGGTTATTCACAAAAGAGAACATTCAAATGGCAAATACACAGATGAAAAAAAATTCAATTTTATAAGTCATCAAGAAATAAACAGGCATACTTCAGAGATACTGTATGTCTGGTTCCAGACAACCTCAATGAAACGATTATCACAATAAAGTGAGTGACACAAATTTCTGGTTACCCAGTGCAAAATGAAAGTTATGTTTACACTATATTAAGTGTGCCATAGCATGTCTAAAAAACAATGTACGCACCCTAATTAAATGTACTTTACTACGAAAAAAATGCTAATCATCATTTGAGCCTTCAGCAAGTTGTAATGTTTTTGCTGGTGGAGACTCTTGCTTCAGTGTGGATGGCTGCTGACTCATTCAGGTGGTGATTGCTCAAGGCTGAGGTGGCTATATCAGTATCTTAAAAAAAGACAGCAATGAAATTTACTGCATCAATTGACTCTTCCTTTCACAAAAGATATCTCTGGGATACTGTTTGGCAGCATTTTACCCAGAGTAGAACATCTTTCAAAATTGGAGTCAATCCTTTCAAATTCTGCCACTTCTTTATCAACTAAGTTTATGTAATATTCTAAATTCTTTTTTTTTTTAGATGGAGTCTCGCTCCTGTTGCCCAGGCTGGAGTGCAATGGCGCGATCTCAGCTCACTGCAACCTCCGCCTCCCAGGTTCAAGCAATTCTCCTGCCTCAGCCTCCCACGTAGCTGGGATTACAGACATGCGCCACCACGTCTGGCTAATTTTGTATTTTTAGTAGAGACAGAGTTTCTCCCTGTTGGTCAGGCTGGTCTCGATCTCCCAACCTCAGGTAATCCGCCTGCCTCGGCCTCCCAAAGTGCTGGGATTACAGGCGTTGAGCCACTGCACCCGGCATATTCTAAATTCTTTGTTGCCATTTCAACAATGTTCTTAGCCTCTTCACCAGGGGTAGATTCCATCTCAAAAAAAAAAAAAAAAAAACACTTTCTCTGCTTATCCATTAGAAGTAATACCTCATCCATTCAGATTTTATCAAGAGATTGTAGCAACTCAGTCACATTTTCAGGCTCCAGTTCTAGTTTTCTTGCTATTTCCACTACATCTGCAGTTAGTTCCTCCACTGTAGTCTTGAACCCCTCAAAATCATCCATGAGCATTGGAAACTTTTTTCTTTTTTTTTGAGACAGGGTCTTGCTCTGTTGCCCAGGCTGGAGTGGAGTGGCACGATCACGGCTCACTGAAGTCTCAACCTCCAGGGCTCAAGCGATCCTCCCCCCTCAGCCTCCAGAGTAGCTGGGATTACAGGCAAGCACCACTATGCCTGGCTAATTAAAAAAAAAATAACATATGACAACGTCTTCTTATGTTGTCCAGGCTGGTCTCAAACTCCCAGCCTCAAGCAGTCGTCCCGCCTCAGCCTCCCAAAGTGCTGGGATTACAGGGGTGAGCCACCACCAATCACGAATGTCTTTAATGGTATTTAGAATGGTGAATCCTTTCCAGAAGGCTTTCAGTTAACTTTGCCCAGACCCATCAGTGGAACTATTCTATGGTAGCTGTAGCCTTTCAAAATGTATTTTTAAATAATAAGACTTGAAAGTTGTAATCATTCCTGGATCCATGGGCTGCAGAATGAATGCTGTGTTAGCAAGCATGAAAACATTTATTTCCTTGTACATATCCATCAGAGTTCTTGAGTGATGAAATTCATTGTCAATAAGCAGTAATATTTTGAAAGGATTCTTTTCTTCTGAGCAGGAGGCCTCGACAGTGCACTTAAAATATTCAACAAGCCATGCTGTGAATAGATGTGCTGTCACCCAGGCTTTGTTGCTCCATTTATAAAGCACAGGCAGATTAACAATTCTTAACGGCACTAGGGTTTTTGGAATGGTCATTAAGTACTGGCTTCAACTTAGTCACCAGATGCATTAGTCCCTAACAAGACAGTCTGAATGTCCTTTGAAACTTTGAAGCCAAGTATTGCCTTCTCTTCTCTAGTTATGAAAGTCACAGTTGATACATTCTTCCAATAGAGGGCTGTTTGATCTACATTGAAAATCTCTTGCTTAGTGTAGCCACTTCATCAATTATCTTAGCTAGATCTTCTGGATAAATTACTTGCTGTAGCTTCTCTGTTAGCACTTGCTGCTTCATCTTGCACATTTATGTTATGGAGATGGCTTCTTTCCTTAAACCTCATGAACCAACCTCAGCTACCTTCAAACTTTTCCTCTGCAGCTTCCTCACTTCTCTCAGTCTTCACAGAATTGAACAGAGTTAGGCCCTCCTTGCTCTGGGTTATACTCTGACTCAAGGGAATGCTGTGGCTGGTTTGATTTTTATCCAGAACACTTGGACTTTCTCCATATCAGCAATAAGGCTATTTTGCTCTCATATCAATCTTGTGTTCACTGGAGTAGCATTTTTAATTTCCTTCAATAATTATTTCTTTGTATTCACACCTTGGCTGTTTGGTGCAAGAGGCCTTGCTTTTGGTCTATCAGCTTTCGACATGCCTTCCTCATTAAGTTAATCATTTCTAGCTGTTGTGAGAGACGTGTGACTCTTCCATTCACTTGAACACTTAGAGGCCACTGTAGGATTATTAATTAGCCTAATTCCAATATTGTTACCTCTTAGGGAATAGGGAGGCTCCAGGAGAGGAAGAGATGGGAACAGCTGGTTGGCAGAGCAGTCAGAACATACCTGTTTATTGATTAAGTTCATCATTTTATATGGGCGTGGTTCAAGCATCCCAAAACAATTACAATGGTAACATCAAAGACCACTGATCACAGATCAAAAATAGACATAGTAATAATGAAAAAGTTTGAAACACTGTGAGAATTACAAAATGTGACCAAGGATACTAAGTGACCATATGTTGTTAGAAAAACGGTACTGAAAGACTTCCTGGATGCAGCAGTATCATAAACCTTAGATTTGTAAAAATCACATTATCTGTGAATCACAACAAAGCTAAGTACAATAAAGCAAGGTATGCTTGCATATTAAAACCACAGTGTAAAACAACCACACAGCCACTGGAATGGCTAAAAAAGAAGAGACAGACAATACCAAGTGATAACAGGGATGCAGAACAGCTAGAACTTCTCTACACTGAAAGCTGAAGTATAAACTAGCACAACTGCTTCATAGTATCTATTAAAACTGATCATATGTATACACTCCCTGACTCAGCAATTCCACTCCTAGGTAAACACTTAAACAGAAATGTGTGCATATGTTCACCAAAAAAACATGTAAAAGAATGATCATGTTAGTACTATTGTAACAGCAAAACTGGAATCAGTTCATATGTCTACCAAGAGCAGAACATATACACAAATTATGGTTTATTTGCGCAAGGGCAGACTACACAACAAAGGGAGTGAATGAACCAGCTATATGTAACAACATGGATAAATTTCAAAGACAGTGAGCAAAAGAAGGCAGAACCAAAAGTTATCCTGCATGATTTGGTGTATGCAAAGTTCAAACTCAGGCTACTTTTATCTTTGGTACTAAAAGTCATAATAGTAGTTATCCTTGAGAGGGAGAGGAATAATGACTAGAAAGAGGCATAGTGTGGGGTGGGAACTCTCTTCTGAGGTACTGGTCAAGTTCTCTTTCTTGATCTATGTGTTCTACAGATGTAGTCACCTGGTGAAAAATCAGCAGCAGTATATATATGATTTGCCTGAATACATAATTTACTTTAATAAAACATTTATTTGAAAAGTGCTATGAGGTCCACATATATTTTGCACATTTAAAATTGCCTTTCAAATTCTCTACATATCATTCAAAGGAATGACCACTCCTCTTTTCTCCAGTTTGCCCAAAATTAAAATACTTGAAATAAATTAAATACTTGAAAACAAAACCTAATCCTGAATGGGGTAAGCAAAATTATTATTATGGCATAGGATTATATTTGGAAGAAGAAAATAGTACACTTGACTCATATCTAGACCAATAAAAACCTATTTTATATTCCTCTGCAAAGCTACACTTCTAAGCTTTAAATTAAATGTCCCAAAATTTAAAAACGGCTTCTCGTATGAAAAGGTATCTCATCCCTCACTAGCCTTGTAACTCTCTTTTTAGGTGCTCTCCAGTTTGTGAGTGTCTATGTCATCATGCAATACCCAGGCATAGTCTTAACAGCCCCAAAGCACAGTGGTCTAACCCAAATACCACAATTTCATGAATGCAGTCTAGGAATTACCATCACACGATTTGTTCATGGAGGTTAACTAAAACAACCAGATCTTCTTCCCATTATAAGTCAGATTTCCTACAACCCGAAATTTTAAAAATTTATTTTTTAAAAAGTTAAACACAGACTTAATATTTTTCTTACTAAATTTAACTTTGTTGGCTTTGGCTCATCACTCAAGCCTACTGAGAATACTTTGATTCTGTCTCCTGTCATCTTGGGTAACTCTCCTGGCCTCATATAATCTACACATACAATTCGTATTTTTTCTATGTCTTAACTCAAATTATTATTTAAAAAATATGTTGATCCCTGCTGGTTGGGCTTTCCAGGAAAAAAAGAGAAAAGAAAACTGTTGATCCCAAATTGTCAAAGAAAGACATTTAGAGGGCACTGCCAGCATCTTCCTTAAAGCATTTGCCAAAGGATGTTTCATGTGATAAACCCTAAAATGAGCGAGGGAGGTGCCCTGTAATGAGTTTGGGAATGCTGGGTCACTGCAGAATTCCTATCTTTAAAATTCTATAAAAGGCCAGGCACGGTGGCTTACACCTGTAATCACAGCACTTTGGGAGGCCTAGCTGGGTGGATCACCTGAGGTCAGGAGTTCGCGACCAGCCTGGCCAACATGGCGAAACTCTGTCTTAGCTAGGTGTGGTGGTGTGCACCTGTAATCCCAGCTATTCGGGAAGTTGAGGTAGGAGAATTGCTTGAACCCGGGAGGCAGAGGTTGCAGTGAGCCGAGACTGTGCAACTGTACTCCAGCCTGGGCAACAGAGTGAAACTGTGTCTCCAAAAAATTAAAATAAATTCTAATAAATATGGTCTCTAAGAGGGGTTAAAATATAAAGTGCCTCCCAAACTTATCTGACTTGGAAACCTTTTCTCATCTTGAGAAATCAGTATTCCTGGAAAGACCCTTTGCGAAATGAAGCTCTAGGGTGATAACGATGCATCAGCCAGCATTCTTTGGGCAAAGGATTGTTTCATTAGCTTGAAACCCACCTTACTGCTTTATCATTTGACCTACCCAAACTTCTCCATGTTTTCTAAAAGATTATCAAGATACTGTCAAATGAAATGATATCTTGCCAATGGAAGTAACTTCTCACAAAATGAAACAGGATCAGTTAAAGAGGATTTAGTATAGTATTAGTGAAGCAATAGATGCCCAATCTACTGTGAAAATTACATGCCGTTAAGAAGAAGCTATGAAAGTGAAAGACACCTTCTTTAAAGTTTTCCATCAAAATAGCTATATTTAAAAAGCTTTGGCAATTAAAAAATAATCTTTGGTCACCTGGAAAATTCAGTTATATGTGACACCTCATTTCCCAGTGATATTTAGTGAAATATTTCTATGTATTAAGAATGAGTTATTAAAAAAGAATAAGTTATAAAAAATTATCACTGAATACTGCATATTATACAAAGAATCTTATAATAATATAGTTTAAATTTTTTTAAGTTTTCATATATTGCCAAGAGAATTTCACGTATTCATCTGAAATCCACTTGAAAGATTATATTTAACAAAACATATGGTCTTTGTAAATGAAAACAGACACAAATAAGTATATCAAGTATTTCATCATTTAGCAACTTAATTTCAGAATAGGGGGTAACAGGATGATAGGCTTTACTTGTAAAAAAATTTACACAAACAAATCATATTCACACAGCACATTTAAATTGATGGAGGCAGCATATTCACATAATGTGGCACCAGTACCGCTAACCCTCCACATTGTCTCCTAGGGCTGTAGGATTCAAGATGTTGTTGAGATAACTGGCTTCCATTAGCAAGTATGTGATTGGCAGGATGATAAAGTCTTTTCACTCACAGGTCAGCTATTTCCTTTTCCTTAGAAGAGGGCAATCCCGATGATCCATCTTTTAGCTAGTCTCTCATAGAGTCCCAATTCTCTTGCCTTCAGCTTTGATATGGTTCTAACTTTCCTCTTGTATCAGCTCATACTTGTCATCAACTCCTCTATTCAGAACAGCAAATATCAGGAGTTTGACCTCAGGGCAAAGTCCGGGTGGGCAGGTAAAATGTGACCACTGGACCTACTTCCTAATCTTTCATAGCAATTCATGAAGCAGTATCAAATTCAAACTAAAAAACAGAAGCATGACCCCTTATAAGTACTAAGAAAAGGGCTCTTTTGCCTTTCTAAGTATACTTGAAAAGAACTGTCAACCACCCTATTAAGACAGAAATGGATCACAGACTAAAAAAAAAAAAAAAAGAAGGAAAAGTGCAGAACCCCAACTGAAATGTAAATAAAGGTGTTAGCAACCCCTTTACGTTTGGTGGTATACTACTTCACATAAAAGTGTTAAAGCAATATGCTATGAAACATCTTTATGAAATAAGGAACATAAATGCCCTATCAAAACTTTAAAGCATCCTTATTTAAATAATCACTAACATCTGATTTTAAAAAAAGCTTATATCACCTCATGTGAGACTTAAATTTTCAAGACCGTTTTATTTTAATTTTTTGCCAAATTCCCCATACTTGGCATTTCACCACTTAAGTATTTGTAAACTAATTTTAAAAACAAATATAAGCAAAAACAAAAAAAAAACAAAAAAAACAAATATAGGTGAAAAACATCTATCTTCTTCAATGTATGAAGTCCAGGCTGCTAAAATAATAAAATTCAAGCCATGCCACAGTGATCTAGCAGCTAAGGAATTAGTTGCATATTCTTATTTTGAAATACAAAAGTCCAAGAATACAGTATGATTAAATTTTGATAATAATAATCAGAAAAAATTATTTTAAGTCCCTTTTAAAACTAGAAAAAATTAAAATGTAATAAAATAACTCATCAAAAATTTTCTATCCACTGATCTCTTCCATTGCATATTTACTACTATTCTCAAAAATTGTTTTATATTTAGTTATTTCTACATAAATCTTGTATTCTAACAATTCTACACACGTCATCACAGATTTCACAATTCTACATGTTTCATAATAGATTTTTAAAATTAACTTAGAAGTCTCTTAGATTACATTGATGAGGAAAAGTCAACCAGGACTTAATGCCCTCTAAGTGCACATACTTGAAAAGTAAATTCAACAAAAATGACTTGAGATGTTTATTAATATTTATAAGTATGTCTTAGTAACGATTCCCTAGTGAGCTACATACTTGTAAAGAGGCCTTCTATGCTGTCAAATGATGATTATCTTTGAAAGAAGAAAGTACCTGGGATCAGTGTTTTAATCTCCATTCAACCAACCACCTATCTATCTGGAAAAATCAAGGAACAGAATCCTTACACGAACAGTTTCATAAACTATGTGGTCCTACTCACAATCCTACAATGAGATTATAAACTAGTTAACATCACACAAATGAGTTACCACCATAAAAATTCATATACAACTGAGAAAATATCACATGATAAATTTCAAATTTTCTATAAACAGATTATTCATATATAATGAGAATTATCCTCAAATCATCTCCTCTTAAAGCTGTCCTTTGGATTGGAGAATATGTTTATGTCCTTGCAACTTACACCAGTAGGAAACTTACCCCACTAAGTGACCTTAAACTAACTGGGAAAGGAATATACAATCAATCCTGCTTTCAACTTGCTAAAGAATCCTGTTTTCAATATTAGATCACCTTGTTCAGGGAAATAGCACCGCAACAGAGGGAACACCTTCTAAAGGAAATGGATTTACTGTCAACAGAAAGAATCTCTTCTGGTAAACTGGAATGGAAGTTAAGAGTTGTAGGCATAAAGGGAAAACTCCCTCACCCTTGGAAATTTAACTGAAACATCAATTAACAAAAGGCAAATTAATAGGAGAAATAGCATATACATTTATTAGCACGCAGGAGGGAGAATTGCAGAGTGATTTTTCCACTTTGCAATGGGGGTATAAATGGTTACATGTTACTGTTTTGTTTTGTTTTAGAGGTAGGGTCTTGCTATGTTGCCCAGGCTGGTCTTGACACCTGGCTTCAAGTGATCCTCCTACCTCTGCCTCCCAAGTGCTGGGATTAGAGGTGTCAGCCACCATGCCTGACCCTGTATCTTTCTTCTTAGGGGAAAGGGAGATGGGGGAAGTGTGTATGATTTTAGGAGGGTAGTGAATGATTTTTAGGGGAACTTAATGGGAATGAGGAACATACAATGATCTGGGAAAAAGTCTGTTAAGCCTACAGATAATGGTTTGATATGTGACAAAAGTCTGTCCAGGTGTGTTGACAGACTTCAGTCTTTCTCTTGCATGAGTTTAGCTAATACAACAAGGGAAGGAACCAGAGGTAACCGTTTTCTTCCTTTACAGGTCCAAACTTCAAGCAGATGAGGGAATTTTAGAGAACTTTATTCTGTACTTTGGGAGAGACAAAGTATTGAGAGATGGTGGGGCAGTGGGTGGGGGGTAGGAAGGAGGTCAGAGAGACCTCGATGCTGCTTCTTCAGTTCAGCATGTCAAAGCACCGTATTTTAGAGTGCTGGTTTCTGAGCCCCAACATTTCCCTGTCTAAAACTTCCCTAGAAGTTTCACATATCAAAAGCTGAGTTAGTGGCTGTGAAAAGACAAATCAAGTTAGTAGCTCAATGGCAAAAGATCTCATCAAATCAGTCTCTTATTTTTGGGAATAGGCCAGTTCAATTAAACAGCTGTGTCTTTTTTTTTTTTTTTTTTTTTTTTTTTTTTTGAGATGGAGTCTCGCTCTATTGGCAGGCTGGAGTGCAGTGGCGTGATCTCGGCTCACTGCAACCTCCACCTCCAGGATTCAAGCAATTCTCCTGCCTCAGGCTCCCAAGTAGCTGGGACTACAGGTGAGCGCCACCATGCCTGGCTAATTTTTGTATTTTTTTTAGTAGAGATGGGGTTTCACCATGTTGGCCAGGATGGTCTCAATCTCTTGACCTCGTGATCCACCCACCTCGGCCCCCCAAAGTGCTGGGATTACAGGCGTGAGCCACCGCGCCCAGCCAACAGCTGTGTCTTGTTTTAGAAGACAGCATTGCAGATGGGCCCTCAAAGCTAGGCCTGCAAACATATTTTTAATAAGAGGCATCTCTACAGAAACAGAAGAAAAACAATGTTCAATGTCTGGAGTAGTCTATAAGCTAATTATCAGAGTCTCTGAAGCATCTTCAGGTTGCAGTGGCAATCTGACAGATTATCATTATTATGGTTTGAATCAGGTATTCAAGCAAACTTTTTGCACAGTCCCTATATCTGTAGGCACAAAGGCTGTTAATATGTAAGTTGCTCTGGTGATTTTTGTTGAAGTTTATATTAAGCTCTAGTTTTAGGGCTTTAAGAAAAGTAGTTTTAATTTTTAGTGATTTTAAGTGAGAAAAATGTGAAGACATTAGTTTGGAGACTTGTAGCTAAAAAAGAATTTAGGATTTGGTCCAAATTGCAGGCAAATAATAAAAACTCAAAAATAATGGACAAGGCTAGAATCTAGTAACAGGTATATTACAGTTTTTTTTAATATATATTTTTTCTAGTCCCCCCTTTTAAAAAATCAAATTATACTAGGACTAATTTATTTGTGAAATAAATTTTAGTCTTACCATATTTGGCCTGCTTATTTGTATAGTGCAGCAAGAATAGTGATTCACCATATGGACTTTTTAAAAATGGACTTCGTTGAAACTTTTAATAAGAAATTTTGGATTAGACTTTTAAAAGCCTTAAGGATAGGAAATCAAGCTGAGTATTTGTCATCAGACTGTGCCTCTAATATCAGTATGAACTGGGTGAAATTTTCTCTTTTCAAGGTCCTCGAAATATCTTCAGGTTCTTAGGCCTGCCAGAAAGTGACATTTTTTAACTTATCCCAAGGTCAGGAACCTTATAAGGGAACTGTGTGGACAGGGTACAGGGCCAGCCTTTTTTTTTTTTTTTTAAACTTTATTGGCTTTATAAAGTCAACCTCAATCCCTCAAAGCAGTCTGGTCGTATATGAAAACATGACAGTTTCGTCAAATCCTTGGTAAAATAACCAGTGTTTTCAATGTGTCCTGTTACAAAAGAAAGGATTCTTATTGAACTTATGTAAATAATTAGATTGTCATAAAACTAGAATATTTATGGATAGTTCCTAATTCTGGAGAAATCATGTAAGAGAAAGGTAAATGTTTTGATTTTGTTCATAAGTGTATTTTAACTAATTGCTATAAGTTACGAATAGCTTAGAAGAAAAAAATTTCTTGGCTCTGAAAAACAAAACATAGAAAGAATCAGCAATGTTTTAAATAAAAAGTCATCAAAAAATCATTTTGGGCCAAGTGCGATGGCTCATGCCTGTAATCCCAGCACTTTGGGAGGCCGAGGCAGGTGGATCGCTTGAGCTCATGAGTTCAAGACTAGCCTGGGCAACATGGTGAAACCCCATCTTTACCAAAAATACAAAAATTAGCCAGTCACATAACCTGGTCTCAAAATAAATAAATCAGTAAATAAATAAATAAACAAAAAAACATTTAAAAATAAAATAATAAAAAAATTATTTTAGTCCATCATCAGTTCAGTTCCATGTAATTCTTATTTTGCTTGATATTGTTTTAGCAATCTTTATGAATGTATGAGCTGTTTAATTAGAGTCCTGGAATTTTTTACCTAGTCCAATGGTATGATTTCCAAAGTTACCAGACACCGGTATTTAAGAGCATTTGTCAGGGTCTTTTATTTTTTTACTTTAATATTTTTATTTTTATTGTGAAAAATTTCAAACATACATGAAAGTAAACAGCACAATAAACCCATCACCCTCACCTCCCAGATTCAGCTACTATCAATAATTTTTCTTTGCTAAAGTATTTTAAAACAAACCACAGAATACATTTCCCTGCTTTCTCCCACTGATTTGTCTGAATTGGGATCAAAACAAGTTACAAACATTATATTTGGGTTTTACGGCTCTGAAATATCTGGTAAAAAAAAAAAAAAAAAAAAAAAAAAAGTTCCTTTTTAAGATTTAAGAGGCAAGCACTATCTGAAATGCAAAGAAGGAAATGTGAGGACAGTATGCCAGCAATCATATTTTGGTGAGGATAGGAGCATGGATGGGGAAAAAAAAAGAATGGAAAAAGACCAGCAGGAAATAAAACAGAATGCCAATAATGATGTGTTTGGGCAGTAAGACTATGAGTAACTTTTTCTATTTTTTTGTATATTGTAATGTTTTTTGAAAACATGTATAACTTATATATATGTACTTTTTCATTTTACCTATAATATTTTATTATGCCTCTAGTAAGGCATTTAAAAAACATATTCACCATTTCATTATTATACCTTTTACAAATAATTTAATACCAAATATCTAATATCCATATTTCCCTGATTATCTCAAACCTGCCCCCTCCCTTTTTTTTTATAACTAGTTTGTTCAAATTAAGATGTAAATATGGTCTGTACATTGCTGTTGGTTATGAGGTCTTATTTAATCTTTACATATAGGGGAATGTGATTTATGTCAAAGATGGTTATATGATGGTCTGCAGAAAGAATGTATTTCATTTTTAAAATTTTTATTTTATTTTATTTCAATAGCTTTTGAGGCATAAGTGGTTTTTGGTTCCATGGATGAATCGTATAGTGGTGAAGTCTGAGATTTTAAGTGTATTCATCATCCAAGTAGTACACATTGTACCCAATATGTAGTGTGTGTTTGTTTGTTTGAGACAGAGTCTTGCTCTGTCACCAGTCTGGAGTGCAATGGCACCATCTTGGCTCACTTCAACCTCCGCCTCCTGGGTTCAAGTGATTTTCCTGCCTCAGCCTCCCAAGTAGTTGGGATTACAGGCACCCGCCACCATGCCTGGTTAATTTTTTGTATTTTAGAAAAGATGGGGTTTCACAACATTGGCCAGGATGGTTTCGATCTCCTGACCTCATGATCCACCTGCCTCAGCCTCCCAAAGTGCTGGGATTACAGGCGTGAGCCACCGCGCCTGGCCCCCAATATGTAGTTTTTTATCCCTCACCCCTTCTCCCACCCTCCCCATTTTGAGTCTCCAGAGTCCACTGTATAACTCTGTATGCCAAGAGGCAAATTTTGGGCCGGGCACGGTGGCTCACGCCTGTAATCCCAGCACTTTGGGAGGTCGAGGCGGGCGGATCACAAGGTCAGGAGATCAAGACCACGGTGAAACCCCGTCTCTACTAAAAATACAAAAAATTAGCCGGGCGCGGTTGTGGGCGCCTGTAGTCCCAGCTACTCGGGAGGCCGAGGCAGGAGAATGGCGTGAACCCGGGAGGCGGAGCTTGCAGTGAGCCGAGATCGCACCACTGCACTCCAGCCTGGGCTGGGCGACAGAGCGAGACTCCGTCTCAAAAAAAAAAAAAAAGAAGAAGAAGCAAATTTTGGACTTTAGCCAATTGTAAACTGCTTTTTGAGGAGAACCAAAGAAAAACAATTAATATTCTGTAGATGACAAAGGACTTAGAATAGCCATGATTAGGCCAAGCACGGTGGCTCACGCCTGTAATCCCAGCACTTTGAGAGGCCAAGGCAGGTGAATCACCTGAGGTCAGGAGTTTGAGACCAGCCTGGCCAATCTGACGAAACCCCGCCTCTACTAAAAATACAAAAAAAATTAGCTGGGGGTGGTGGCATACGCCTGTAGTCCCAGCTACTTGGGAGGCTGAGGCAGGAGAATTGCTTGAACCCAGAAGGTGGAGTTTGCAGTGAGCTGAGATCCTGTCACTGCACTCCAGCTTTGGTGACAAGAGCGAGACTCCGTCTAAAAAAAAAAAAAAAAAAAAAAAAAAAAACAAAGAATAGCCATGGTAAAAGACACCAATTGACAAGGGAATTTTGTTATTTTTTGCGACACATAATAACTTAACATAATAATTATGCCTGATAACATATATCAAGACATCAGAATTTCAGGAATCATTTTGGAACACATGAATAAGATATATGTATAAATAAAATTCAAAGCAAGTTAAATACCATTTCTTATTTGACAATGTTTCTCATATGATTTTCTTATATTGAAAAAGACTAATGTGTCTCTCTTGAGCTTCCAGGGGCCCTTTCCGGAATATCCAAAAGTTTGTTCAAAAAGACAATTTTGGAATCTGAAATTTGGGGAAGTATATTAAATGCCAAAGGTTTAAAAACTTGATTAAAATAGGATCACAGGTGGTCGGGCACTGTGGCTATACCTGTAATCCCAGCACTCTAGGAGGCCAAGGCAGGTGGATCACTTGAGGCTGGGAGTTCAAGACTGGCCTGGACAACATGGGAAAACCCTGTCTCTGCTAAAAAAAAAAAAAATCAGCCAGGCGTGGTGGTATGTGTCTGTAGTCCCAGCTACTCGGGAGGCTAAAGCAGGAGAATTGCTTGAACCCTGGAGGCACAGTTGCAGTGAGGTGACACCATGCCACTGCACTCCAGCCTGGGCAACAGAGTGAGACTCTGTCTCATAAATAAACAAACAAACAAATACAGGATCACAGGTGACTTAAAATAATAGTCATTTACTTAGCCAGTGATAAAGATTTCAAAACACAAAATTTTTTTTATTCTTTGATAAAGAGAAGGCAGCTTTTTAAATAGTTAAATGACCTAACAAAGACCATCTTCTTCTTCTACTATCTTTCCCAACTCAGCAAGGTTAATCATCTATAGATCTAGGTCACCTATAACAGTGTTCCTTGTTTGACATAATATCTGAGCACTGATTGCAAAGAGAAGTAAATATGAATGTATTTTATATGTATCATACTTTACAGACATAATTTGGAGATAAGAATGGCTTTTTAAGTCTCCTTCTAAACCTGACTTGAAGATATACCAATTATTTCCACATGACTCATCTTTCTTTTTTGAGACGGAATCTCGCTCTGTTGCCCAGGCTGGAGTGCAGTGGCACGATCTCGGCTCATTGCAAACTCCACCTGCCGTGTTCAAGCGATTCTCCTGCCTCAGCCTCCCCAGTAGCTGGGACTACAGGTGCGTGCCACCATGCTTGGCTAATTTTTTGTATTTTTAGTAGAGACGGGGTTTCAAAGTGTTAGCCAAGATGATCTTGATCTCCTGACCTTGTGATCCACCTGCCTTGGCCTCCCAAAGTGCTGGGATAACAGGTGTGAGTCACTGAGACAATGAGAGCACCCAGCCGGCAACTCATTGTCTTATAAGGATTCCTAACCAGTATATGTTTTGCTTCTCTAAAGTATGTTTAAGCTCCATCAGGATAAAACTATTTCTTATACAGTTTTATATTTATTTCAAACACATCTTTCCTCTGCAAAAAATGAATATATAATAGTAAGTATTTAGGAAACACTGGGTTGGAATTATCTATATTCTCAAACATTTACTGAAGTCAGTTTCTTAACTGCTCAAAGTGGTCCTGCTCCGAACATCACTGTGGTAGAGTCTGTTCGTACCAATGATGAAGCCTCATCTCTATCCCCTAAAGGGAATGGGAACTATTAATAGACTGATACCACAGTGGCTTTGTTTTAATTCAATCTCCATATGGTTCTTCTTGCAAAGGCCACAGTCACTCCTACTGTCTATTCTAGCACTCCTGAGCCCTCTAACTTGGATCCTCCTTTCCTACTACAACTCCCTTGTGACTTGACTCCCCAGCTTTCTTAAGCTACTTAATAATAGGAATTAAAAAAAACAAAAGGGGGAAGAGAAAAGAGGAGGAAAACAATAAAAAAAATAAAGAGGTGGAAAAAGGGAAGAAATAAATACAACGACAAGAGAGATGTCAGAGTAGCAAAATGAATAGATTTTTTAAATGATCATATTTGTTACTACACTTAGAGTATTGTGGCCAGAAAAGAATTGTGTAAATATCTCATTACATTTTTAAAACATATTTTATCCTTCTTTCTGGGACCAACAGAAAATTTATAAAAATAGCATTCTTTACCACTGAAAAAATTTTATGCAAGGGGTTACTTTCTAGGTTGTAAGAATTTACATTTAACTTGGGTCCTGAAATTAATGTTAATACCACCAATTTTCATATATGACAAGATTATTAAGAAATAATCTGAACATCAAGTGTCATTAAACCAAGCTACAAAGTTATGATTTAGTAATGTGCTTAGCAGGTAATAACTATTAAATAAATTAAATATTCACTGATGAGAATGCTCTATGAAGTTGAGGTACTGAATGCATTACAGGTTCAAAGAGAAGTGTCAAATACATAGTTATCAAGGAAGCATTTTTCTTAAGATGGGTTGTTTCAAGGCAAACAGGCATTCCCGTAGCATTAAGAAAAAAAAAGTGAGGGGAGGGCAAGAGTTAGAGGGCAACAAATGGGAAGTACATTATTACATCTTACTTGTCTGAGGTCAATGAATGCTAGCTGCAGGGTATCCCCCTGGAATCCTGGCACAGGTTCAGAGCTGGCAAACACTATTAAAAGAAAGAAAAAACGAGAATAAAAATGAGATTGCAAAATATACAAGAGTTTAACTGATAAATTAATTTCTACTCATTATAAATGCATTATAATATTTACACATAATCATTTCAAATGAATATTATTTATAACCTTCAATTTCCACTACTGAGAAAGTTCTCCACATCCACTACCTCAAGTGTTTTAATAATAATTTTAAATTTCGAATCTGCCATGTAATCATTTTAATCCTAATCACAATACATTTAGGAGGGTTTTCTTACTAAAATTTAATATTAATGTACTTCAATCAAGTAAAGCTTTCTGACTCTTTTTAGCCTTAGGTGAATGATTGTAGAAGCATTTAAAAATTATATCAATTCCATGGCTGTCAACATATTTTGAAACATTTGCTTTGCTACAGAATAGGAGCTATTAAAAAATCCCACCTCTAGCTAATAGCAATAAAAGGCAGACACCAAGGTAAGAAGCCAACTTTACATGCAGACAATAGGTAAAATGTTCTAAGTAGAAAAATCAGGATGATGCAGGAATGCCTGTTCATGCCTTTTACAAATTTTTATTTATTTATTTTTTTGAGATGGAGTCTCGTTCTGTCGCCCAGGCTGGAGTGCAGTGGCACCATCTCGGCTCATTGCAACCTCTTGACTCCCAGGTTCAAGTGATTCTCCTATCTCAGCCTCCCGAGTAGCTGGGACTACGGGTGCATGCCGCCACGGCCGGCTAATTTTTTTTGTATTTCAGTAGAGATGGGGTTTCACCATTTTGCCCAGGCTGGTCTCGAACTCCTGAGCTCAGGCAATCCACCTGCCTCGGCCTCCCAAAGTGCTAGGATTACAGGTGTGAGCCACCGTGCCTGGCCAGTAATTTTTTTATAAAGGATTCATGCCTCAACTAAAAAATATCTCAACAAGAATTTTTAAAATTTCCACAGATTCCTTCAATAATTTTTTGTGGCTCAAAATTTTTAATACTACTAACATAGCTTATTTAATTAAATTAAAGACAATTCCAATATTAGTTATTTTAAAAACTTAAAAGACTTGGCTCATAAAAAAGACCCTGTCATTTTACATGCAAGCTTCTCTGGTAAGAATGCCTGTAATCATTTTCCCACTCCATTAATATTCTGATTTTCTTTTCTTCTTCTTCTTTTTTTTTTTTTTTTTTTTTTTTTAAGAGACATGGTCTCGATCTGTCACCCAGGCTGCAGTGGCATGATTACAACTCACTGCAACCTCGAACTCCTGGGCTCAAGCAATCAGCCTCCCAAGTAGCTGGGACTACAGGCATGCATCTCCACACTCGGCTAATGCAAATTTTTTTTTTTTTTTTTTTGTAGAGATAGGTTATTGCCATGTGGCACAGGCTGGGCTTGAACTCCTGGCCTAAATAAAGCAATACCTTTGTCTTGGCCTCCCAAAGTGCTGGAGAGTCTAATTTTTTAAGAGAACATTATAGACGTTCCATTTGTGAATTTATCTGAGCTAGAATTTTGGAAGCTATTTAAATTTCAGCCTATATAGTTCTTGGGATAACAAAAGCAATTCTTAAATTTTGTGTATTCTGTGTGAAATATAGTTTAGAAAGGCTCAAAATCAACAATTAAAAACAATAAATATATGAAAATTTGCACAGCTTAATTTATCTGGCATCTCTGGGGAATGTTGAGTTCAAAATAAGTTTCTGTTGCTGTCGTATAATTTTTGCTTTAAGCATCAGAATTTTTTTTTAATCTTAAGCATTTTTTACAAAATTCTAAAATGTATCATTAATCCTGTGGGTCATCATTAAGAATACATTTTGTTCTATAAAGTAAAATTCCCAGGGGTTGTTATGGAAGTTAGAGCTTTTTTTTTGTTCTATTAAAAAGCTGTGCTATTTGAGTTCTCATGTCTAGCTTTTCTAATTTTTCTGCCTTCTCCTCCCTGGTAGTTTTAACATGAATTCTTACTCCCTACTCTCTCCCTCATCTCTCTTATTAATTTTATCTTTACTCTTCTTGAGCGGGTAAGCCAGCTAATCAATTACTAGAATTATGTCTAAAGTAAGAGCAAACACAAGCTAAGCAAGGGCCTCTCCTACTAGTAAGGTTAATAGGTGTCATATACATACCTTGGAGCGTATATACCTTTAGAGAATGAGTAACCTTTTGGTTACTCAGAGATGCACCACTTTTCTCCCTTTGTTCTTGGTTCTCTGCTAGATTATGGTCATTAGATAAGTGACTAAATTCACCATTCTCAGACCCCTTTTTTCTAGAAAATCAAAATTTAGTGACCAAATCTAGCCACATTTTTCAGTATTTAGTACAATTTATTCATATCACTGTCTTTTTATACAATGAAAAGTGGTATACTTTCATATAGTGGTATTGCCATTACCTGCTACTACGCCCTAGGTAGCCGAGCTGCCTTTCTCTAGTATCATTACATCTTAACTGAAAAACGATAAGCAAAATTATAATACCTTTTATATTACATTGTAAAATATATTATTATTTTATGTTAGCCATTTATATTATAATCATAAAAGGTGTTAAAAGTAAAGGTGTTTTCTAACTTCAAAAAAATACTTTTTTTGGCTGGGCATGGTGGCTCATGCCTATAAATCCTAGCATTTTGGGAGGCCAAGGTTGGAGGACGGCTCGAAGCAGGAGTTTAAGACCAGCCTGGGAAACATGGCAAGACCCCATCTCTACAAAAAAAAAAAAAAAAATTAAAATTAGCCAGGCATAGTGGTATGCACCTGTAGTAGTTCCACCTACTGGGGAGGCTGGGGCAGGAGGATCACTTGGGCCCAGGAGGTTGAGGCTGCAGTGAGCCATGATCGTACCACTGCACTCCAGGTTGGGTGACAAAGTGAGATCTTGTCTTTAAAAAAAAAAAAAAAAAAACTCAAGACCATCCAGCATTTTATTGGCCTTTTTTTTTTTTTTTTGCCACAGTCTCAGGCTACTGTCTGTAACCATTTACCATAAATCCCTAGTGGTTCTCAACCAAGGCTGTAAATGTTACCATAGCTTCTACCACCACCATGGATAGATACACACACACTCATAAATAAAGACTTTCTATGATGCAGAGAGACTCATTTTATCAGGCACAAAAATAAGCTCGATTTCATTTAGACATATAGTTATTATCTATTTAATGCTCAGAATTTTTCTACATTAAAAATAATCTTAAAATAATTTTTCTTTTCCCTAGGTTTAAGATACTAGTTTAAGACCCAATGGCTTGGCAGTAAACCAAAGAGCTCAATGTCAAAATTAAAGGTACTATAAATTTATATAGCACTTTATAGTTTACTAAGCACTTTCTCACACACCATCTGCTCTGAGCATCACAATAACTTACGTTAGTAAATAGGGCATGCAGATGATGGATCATAAAATCTTGCAACTGAAAGAGACAACCTCTTTGAAACACGTCCAACAGTCCCCTAAGGACTCAGTTTAAAAGTTGCCGAGACTTTTTAATTTTTTGAGATGGAGTCTTGCTCTGTCACCCAGGCTGGAGTGCAGTGGCGCGATCTTGGCTCGCTACAACCTCCTTCTCCCAGGTTCAAGCGTTTCTCGTGCCTCAGCCTCCCAAGTAGCTGGGATTACAGATGTACACCACCGCGCCTGGCTAATTTTTGTATTTTTAGTAGAGACAGGGTTTCACCATGTTGGCCAGGCTGGTCTCCAACTTCTGACCTCAAGTGATTCACCTCGGCCTTCCAAAGTGCTGTGATTACAGGCGTGAGCCACTGCGCCCAGCTGAGTCCTTCATTTTATAGGGCAGAAAAATTAAAAGGAAAGTGACTTGCCCAGGATTACATAACTAATTCAGATTTCCTGGCATTTACTCCATTAATCCAGAATCTGATTAAGTATTCAGTCTCTCATCTTTTATCACATCTCTCATAAGAATCTAACCAATAGGGAAGTGAAATTCACTAGATTATAACACTCAGGGCTTTCTCTCAAAAATTTTTAGGGGTAGAAGGCAATTTAGTGACCTGATAATCATCTGGCACAGAAGACATTCGTAACGATATGCTATTGATTCAAAGCTTCGTATTTTTCCCTTTATTTCTTTAAAAATCAAATGCAGTCAATCCTTTTGTTTCTACTTCTCAAAATATCTCGAGACTGAATTTGTTTCTACCTTAGTACAAACTAATATCATTTCTTGCTTGGATTACTAAAACACACCCTATCTGACCTCCCTGCTTCTGGTGCAACCTCTCCATCCACTTATCCCAGTAAGATTTACGTAGATGTAACTTGTGCCACTTCACGGTTTAACATCCTTCAGTAGTTTCTCATCATCTTAAAATAAAATAAGGCTAAGGTCCTTTGCAATCTAGCCTTTGTCGATCTGCCAGCCTCATCTCATCATTTCCCTAGGGGCACCTCAGTTTCTATACCACACCAAACTACCTGTACTTCCGTGCATATACCACTCTCTTTCCATGATGCTTTGATCCCTCTGCCTAGAGCATCCTTCCTCTTCTTATTTTCCATCTGGGCAAACTCTTATTTATCCTTCAATCATTGTCTTCCTTGGGAAGACTTCCATTATCCCTGCAGGTTGGGTTATGTTCTTTCTGCGTGTTCTCACTGCAACTTTCTGTGCACAGCTTAACTTCAGCACTCACTTGGCTGCCTTGTAACTGTTTATCTGTCTGGGTCTTCCCACTAAACCATGAACTCCCTGAGAGCAGGGACAGTACTTTCACTTCTACACTCTTATCACCTAGCTCAATGCCTGACTCATAATGAGTATTCAATGAAAGTTTCTTAAATCAATGAAGAAAAACAGAACCATAAATAAATAAATGCTAAGGGAATGCCATCCAGTATTGGATATTGATATATTATCTAGCTTGTTGATTAGATTTAGAATGATGCTGTCCAAGAGAACATTCTGCAATAATGAAATATAATGTCCATGCTAAACTTAATTTTTGGTTTTATTTAATTTTTTTTGAGACAGGGTCTCACTCTGTTGCCCAGACTGGAGGGTCATGGTGCCATCACAGCTCACTGCAGCTTCCCTCAACCTCCTGTGCTCAAGCAATCCTCCCGTGTCAGCCTCCTGAGTAGCTGGGACTACAGGTGCCATCATGTCTGGTTTTTTAATTTTTTGTAGAGACAGGGGGACTATGTTGCCTAGGCCAGTCTCAAACTCCTGGCCTCAAGCAATCCTCTTGTCTTGGCCTCTCAAAGTGCTGAGATTACAGGTATGAGGCACTGCATCCAGCTTAATTTAAATTTCCTAGCCATATGTGTTTATTTAACAGTGCAAATCAAGAACATAACTGTATATACTCAGTGTATTTATATAAAAGTAATTAAGGGTGGGTGAGAATACTCCTAATAGTTTCTTCAACAAAAACTAAATCATAAGCTCTTCCACTAAACAAGAAGTTCCTGGGAAGGAGTTACATACATGATGCCTGTCACCTAGGAAATAGTCAATAAATGTGTGTTGAATGACTAAATAGCAATATAAATCATTTCTGCTAATATTGTCTATGGTCCCAATAATTCATGGGGTCAATTTTAATCTTTTAAATTTTTAAAGAATTGATGACTAATTTTTGAAATCTCTTGAAGTACTATCATCAAATTACTTTTTGGCTCATCCAGATTCTCATTTTGTATATAATTTGTCATATTTTGGGGATTCCTAATTCTCCTCCCTTGGACTATCGTTAAAATTTTAAAAACAATAACGCCCACTTCCCTCCTATTATGGTGTCTTTGTTTTTGTCATTTAGCCATGCCTTTAAGGGTATTTTTAAAAAACATTGATCCTGGTTACCCAATAAGATACGTAAAAATCATTTCCAGACTCTATAAAGTTTTCTTTTTTAAGAGATTCCAAATCTTTGTTTTTTTCTCTTAATGCCTCCAATTTGGCTATTTCCTTTTTAATAAACAAAATAACTTCAGGATATTCATTTCCTCTTATTTTCTGTAATGATAATAAATGATTTCAAGTTTTCTTTATTATTATTATTATTTTTTGAGACGGAGTCTCACTCTGTTGACCAGGCTGGAGTGCAATGGCACAATTTCGACTCACTGCAACCCCTACCTCCCAGGTTTAAGCGAGATTCTCCTGCCTCAGCCTCCTGAGTAGCTTTGATTACAGGCATACGCCACCAGGCCCTGCTAATTTTGTATTTTTAGTAGAGAAGGAGTTTTGCCATGTTGCCCAAGTTAGTGTCAAACTCCTTACCTCAGGTGATCTGCCCACCTTGGCCTCTCAAAGTGCTGAATTACATGCATTAGCCACCGCACCCGGCCTGATTCCAAGTTTTCAAATATTCTTAGATTAGAGAAGGAGGTGTCTGATCTTATTGGGAAGGTATATTATAACAATAGAATAAAACTGCTATATCAGCCTAACTTGGAAGACTAGTTTGAATCAATTTAGATGAAAGTGGAAACAAAAAATAATGTATGCAGGGTAAGCTGTGATTATAACAAAAGTATCTTCCAAATTGGCAATCTATGAAGTTGTTTTTCCTGTTTTTTGGGTTTTTTTTTTTTTTTTTTTTTTTTTTGAGATGGAGTCTTGCTCTGTTGCCCAGCCTGGAGTGCAGTGGGGTATGATCTCGGCTCACTGCAACCTCCATCTCCTGGGTTCGAGCAATTCTCCTGCCTCAGCCTCCCGAGTAGCTGGGATTACAGGTATGTGCCACCACAACCGGCTAATTTTTTTGTATTTTTAATAGAGACGGGGTTTCGTCATGTTGGCCCGGCTGGTCTTGAACTCCTGACCTCAGGTGTCCCACCCACCTTGGCCTCCCAAAGTGCTGGGATTGAGCCATTCCACCCAGCTAGCAATCTATGAAGTTTTAAGAGAACAAAGAATATCTGTAGGCAAAACATGAATTATTTGTATATATAACAAAAAAAAATTTTTAAGTAGGAAAACAGGCCCTTCCTCTCAGGATCTAAGAAAAATGTAAAGGGTTTGGTACGAGGGGGGAAGGAAAATTGCCAAGAGGTCAGGCCATAAATATTTATCCTGACTAGAAAATATAAAACCTACTCTGAAATTAAACTCAGAGGGAATTAAACTCAGAAGTCCTTGAAAAATCTTGTTCTAGGCAGACAGTTATCTTTATCATCAGGCAGAGAATGTAGACTGTTTACAATGTAGATATAGAAAACATCCATACAAGGTAGGTAGAATTGTCAGGGGGTAAAGGGGGTGGGGGAGAAAAAGGGCCCATGGATCATAAGAGTGAATACACCAGAAGCTTCACAAAAGATTGAAAGAAAGGGTAAGGAGGTTAGGCTACAGTTTTAAGACCTTGCTTGCAAATGACCACACAGGTGCATATAAAATGGAATAATTCTGTAACTAAATAGATGGCTGAATATGAAGGCCAATATTCATTCTATTTGAAGATACTTCTTGTAATTCCATTTCTATCTACATCTTAAGATTAAAGTAGCTAGTAAGAACTCAAGTTTTGTTTAACAAACTTTTTTTTTTTTTTTTTTTGTTGAGACGGAGTCTCGCTCTGTCGCCCGGGCTGGAGTGCAGTGGCCGGATCTCAGCTAACTGCAAGCTCCGCCTCCCGGGTTCACGCCATTCTCCGGCCTCAGCCTCCCGAGTAGCTGGGACTACAGGCGCCCGCCACCTCGCCCGGTTAGTTTTTTGTATTTCTTAATAGAGACGGGGTTTCACCGTGTTAGCCAGGATGGTCTCGATCTCCTGACCTCGTGATCCACCCGTCTCGGCCTCCCAAAGTGCTAGGATTACAGGCTTGAGCCACCGCGCCCGGCCTGTTTAACAAACTTTGTTATTAGGCAAAGCACCCCGTGTGGACCAGCTGTGTCATTAGAAGGAATGACTAAGAGCACCATCTAGTGGTTTTTCTGGTAGTGAATAATTTATGCCTGGGAATCAGGAGAGTTAGGATTCTTGGCTTTTAGATGTAGTGGTTTTTCTGGTAGTGAATAACTTATGCCTGGGAATCAGGAGAGTTAGGATTCTTGGCTTTTAGATGTATTTTCTGTTATAAGCGGTTAGCAACAGTGGGATGAAAACCTCAAGGACCAATTGTTACTCTACCTTCATCACCTCATTTTTATATAAAGTAATATCTAGTTTTCTCCATTTCTTGGAATTAAACCTGGGCAGAGTATCCTTCATCAGATAGCTTAGGTATCAAATTCAGGTATCCAAACCAGGAACAAATCCAGGTATCCAAACAGTGTAACAGCATCCAGCTTACTTTTTAAAAAGGCACTGAAATATTCTTCTCTTACCATCCAAATGATTTGGCCTTAATACTTTTATTATGGGGCACAGGCCTTTTTCAAGGCTACAATTAGAGGTCATAGCCACTAAAACTCTATAAACAGCATTCTTTTTTTTTTTTTTTTTTTTTTTTAGTTAAGCTTTCTTGTTTTGTTTTGTTTTGTTTTTGAGACAGAGTCTCACTCTGTCACTCAGGCTGGAGTACAGTGGCATGATCATGGCTCAATGCAGCCTTGACCTTCCAGGCTCAAGCAATTCTCCCACTTCAGCCTCCTGAGTGGCTGGGACTACATGTGTGCACCATCACATCTGACTAATTTTTAATTTTTTTTGCAGAGATGAAATCTCCCTATTTTGTCCAGGCTGGTCTCGAACCCCTGGGCTCAAGCAATTCTCCAGTCTTGACCTCCCAAAGTGTTGGGATGACAGGCATGAGCCATCGTTCCCAGCAGGTTAAGTTTTTATCCAAAAATGAAGAAAGACCAAGGGTTTCACATTAAGAAACTTACCTACTCCTCAATAACTCACCATTGAAATAGGTGCCAGCACTCTTTAAACTGGAGCTATTCTAATGCCTTTTCTAATACCTACAGATTTCAGATGTTAAACCCTTAGGATCTGATAACCTAACTTAGATATTTGGGTAGAATGAATTAAAAAGTATATTCTAGACCTACTCTGGATTCTTAAAATATAAAACAGAATCTTTCTGATTGCCTGATGCTTTGGAAACAGTCTGTATTTTGTTAGTAATATGAAGAATTTCTGCGATACCTTTGTAAGAACTTGTCTAGAAAACATATTAGTCTTTTCTTCTATATGGTTATATCTATAAGGTACCTATATTGGCACCGAATATATAATAAGTATTTAATAAATATAAAACAAAGTACATACACTGATTCAGAATATCATTCTCATACCTTGGCAAAAGCTCCTCCAAATAAGAAGACATTTATCTTGAACTTACACAAAATTTATACTAAGATCAAAGGTTCAATGTAGCTTTCAGAGTGAGCTATTTTTGCAATTTCCAAGTATGTATTCCTGGGTATCTTCCTGACTGTCTCCAAACATGGAGTTATACTAGTATTATGGTTATGGTCAAATTAACCAAAAGTTAACCTCTACATTCACACATAAATCCTACCTAGTATTCTCATACCGTATCCTTTTACAAAGTTTAACAATTTATAGTCACATTCACTAACGAAGTTATTTAATGACTGTTTCCCCACTGGACTTAAACTCCAAGAGGGTAAAGACCTTTTCTGTTTTGCTTACCACTGTATTCCCCCAATGCCATGCACATAATAGATATGAAGAAATAATTAATATATGACTTCAAAGCCCCACAGTCTTCAATGTCTTAACATTTAACTGCCTTTGAATCTTAGAATGAGGATGTTATCTTGAAAAAATTATCAATTCCAAATTCCATGTGTTACGGGAAAAATTTAGGCCTCTTGATGGATGAAGGGTTTGTCCAAGTCACCTTGCTCAAGTTAGAAGCAGAGCCAGGACTGGAAGCAAGGTCTCAACTTCCTGACATGTACTCAGACCATCTTAAGACTGATCTGAAAGCACTTAAAAAAAGAAAAGTTCTATATAAGTTCATATAATTCTATATTCCTCAACTTAGACATTGTATTCACTTTCACCAAGTATAGGTTAAAAAAGTAGAAAAACAGGAAAAGATCCAAAGAAAATTTACAAAAAGGCATGTGAAAATATCCTACAAGGAAACATTTTAAAAAATAACTGCATAGCTCAGAAAAGATAAAGTTAAAAGGTCATTCTTCAGTCATCAAATATGTGAAGAATTTTTATGAAAGAAATAATGATCAGTTTTGTTTAGATCAAGGAGTTAAATGATCTTGAGTTGAAATACAGCAATATCATCTGGGTCTTAACTTTCTGACAACAAAGGTAGAACTCTAGAAGAGACCAGTGTTGGTTACAGAGAGTTCCTGATTTGTTACTTTGTTCATTTATTCAATAAATAAACATCTGTAGACCTTTTATTATGAGCATAGCACTGTGTAAGATACCTGCAATTTCAAATCTTCTATGTTGAATTTAATTAAACTATCTATCCTGGATGGTTAAATTGTATCAAATCATACCTTTACTCACTCACTCTTTTTATGTATTCCCTCCTCCAAAATGCCTGGAATCCATACTCTTCATTCCCACTGGCCAAGGTTAAGCTCTTTTTATATTTCACATGAAAGAGTTCAATAGTCTTTTAATAGGTCTTCCTGCTTTCAGTCTCTCCCTCATTCCAGTACAAATTTCCAAATGACAAAAGAGTTAACATTCTGTGACACAGATTTAATTGTCTCATGGTCCTAATTAAAAAGCTCCATTTTGTAGTCCATCAACATATGATTGTTTGAAGATTCCCTAAACATTGTCTCATCACAGTGCTTTTGCCTATCTCATTCCCTCTGTTCAGAATGCCCTTCCCTGCTTTTGGTGAAATCTTATCCATCCCTTAAGACCCAGCTCAAATTTTACTTCTGTTATAGTCAATCTTCTCAATCCCATGGCATACAGAATTAACTGCCCCCTCTCTACACAAAATACATATTCTATAAATAATTAATTATGCTCTATTACAGTTATGTATCTGTCTCCTACCCAGCCAGACTATGAAATCTTTGAAGTTTGATTTATCTTTGATTTCCCAGTATATAACAAACATATAATAGGTTCTCGTTAAACATTTGCACAAATGAATCTTCCTATAAAGCAGTTGACTTAACAGGGGAAAAAGTTCTGTTTCATAATTACAGACTGAAATTTTAGCTCAAGCTGATTTACCTCACTGGTATGTGTGTCACTTGTCACAAGGAATACCAAAAAAAAAAAGCATCAACACATTGTTTCAAAAAACAAGTGAGCACACAGATGGGTCAATGCTAATTCTTCTTCATCACCAGAAAAAAAAAAAAAAAAAAAAAAAAAGTACATGGCTGAATGATGGTACAGAATAATTTGTCAGTAACGGAATTATTTCCACCCTTCCACCTCCCCCACTACATCTAGATGTGCTATTTGTTTCTACCTGCAGATTGACATTCTGAGGCTGAGGAAATACATGTATGATGTTTTTCACAGAGTAACAAGAATGGGAAAACAAACATTTGCATTCTAATTAAATCAAATAAAAAGAAAATCTAGCACAGAATAACGGTCATTGTTGGTGCTTATATTTCAATCTTGTAAGTGAAACTCACTTCCTATTGCTTACATTTTATGATTTAAGCACCTTTTCTGAGTTGCCCAGCATTTCTTTGGTGGCTCATGACTTCCAATCTGAGTACCTGATCCCTGCTACTGGACTTCTTGGACTATGGCTCTCTTGCTAGCATATCACAGACTAGCAGGATTTTATGTTAATCCTGAGAACCAATCACAGGCTATTAAGTAAAGATTTCTGAGAGTCTTCAAAAGAAAGTGATCACTATAAGTCAATATGGATTTATGACAAATCTGAGTAATGTCATTTTCTTCTTTGAAAGGGTAATCAGACTGGTAGGTAAGGAAAATTAAATGGCCATTATTAGCTCTTTACGCTAGCAAGGCTTCTGACAGAAGCTGCTCATAACATGGAGCAAGATGCCAAACTGCGAGTTGGATTCAATCGGGGGATTAGCTACTGGCTGAGAAATCTTAAGATACCCATAAGGTTCTGAATAATTGACCTAAATAGATACAAAGGA
Organism: Macaca fascicularis; assembly: GCF_037993035.2. Lineage (NCBI taxonomy): Eukaryota > Metazoa > Chordata > Mammalia > Primates > Cercopithecidae > Macaca > Macaca fascicularis. Next base: position 101,772,536 of record NC_088383.1, on the reverse strand, counting down.
GAGGTCCATGTAATACAGTGGTTCTCAAACTTTATCATGCAATAGAATCAACTGGAGGGTCTATTCAAGCAAACTGCTGGGCCCCATCCCCAGAGTTCCCAATTCAGCAGGTGAGGCCCAAGAATTTGCATTTCTAACAAGTTCCCACGTGACACTATTGCTGCTCATTTGGGGACCACATTTTGATGATGCACTGTATCTCAGGATATTGACGTTCTGTATCTAAGGATACGAATAACAGGTTTTGTTCAATATTTTGCTAATGACTTTGTTAAATATGTAGAAAGAATGATTACAAATCCACAGATACTAACTTTTGATATAAAAAGATCTCAATAGGCTAGTTACGGAACACATCTCAACATTTATTAGGGATAACCTTAAAATCCTAAAATAAAAACCAACCATACATATATAGGATAAGAAAAACAGAGCTTAGCAATCACCAAAAAAGAGGGGAGAATACAGAGAGATTATAGATTCCTGTAGCTTCAATGATTTGGAAGTATACTCTAGCTACTAAAAAAGGTTTAACAGTTTTGGCTTTATTAATCAATTATAGAATATGAAACAATGTATTTGATAGCAAAGCTACATAATTATACTTGTTTTGTACACCTATCTCTATATTTAATCTGGGTATCAGATATGAAAGAGAAGATAGTTAAACCACTTTGTTCAGAGAAGATTTTTGGATCTAAAACTATATCACGTAAGAAGAATAAGGAATTATTGATGTCTGGCCTTCAGAAGATTCAGAGAGCTATAAGAGCAGTTTTCATGTAACTGGCTTGTGGATAAGGATTTTTTTTTTTCCTGTGTGACCCTAAGCCAAACTTCAGATATAGTTGTCAGGCTGCTTGCTATACACAGGTGCCCAACTAAGGAGAAAAATGGGAAGGGGAGAGTAAAATCCAGCTAATGTTTTATTTAATAAGCTATGTGCCTTGGTAGGGGCCAAGTCCAGATGGGAATAAGTAAACTTTCTCTAATTCAGATAAAGGGGGCAACTCTAGAGGGCTTTTTCCTTTTTACTGAGAACACCTTTTCTAATTTGCACAAAAACACAATATAGACTGGTAGTGACTCTAACCCTAAGGTAGAACTAGGTCTATTAAGAGAAATTTAGAGAGAAAGTGGTTTCAGTTCAGTGTGAGAGATTATGATAGAGTGATGTATTGTATAGAATTAATCTCCCAAATTGGATGTTCAAGGAATGGCTGGACAATTACTTCGCAGGTTTATTATAGAAAGGATTTCAAGATGGAGGAGTGTGTGAGCATGTCTATGTTATTAACAGGTGTGTGAAGAAACTCAATGATCTTTTAGCTTCTAGTCCCCATCTGAACTACCTGCCTCTCCTCTTCTTCATATTCCAGTTGATTCCCATGGTATCCAGACCTTTTCTCTTCACAGACTTACCAGGCACTTTAGCCTTCCTACTACCTAGCCAGATTTTTCTTCTTGTCTCTCTTTCTTCTCCCTTCCCTGCCCCAATATGCAGAAAGCATACATACTACATTAAAATTGAGAATAAGTTTTCTATTTTTAAAGAACTACTTTTCTCCAGATTTAAACAAAAAAACTTAAGATGAAAACTTATTTTTAAAATTCTTTTAACATATTTATTAGAGAAAGTTAAGTTTCATTTTAAAAATGATTTAGGTATCAATTGCTGAAAGTCAGAAGTTGAGGGGTGGATGGTTCTTTTGCACCAGAAAGACTTCTTTATTCATGCTATACTACTTAAGTAAAAAGATGTCTTTTGGAAAAGAGAACACCAGAGACAGTGAAATAAACACAAACATTTTTAATCCATTTCTTTTGTCCCATGAGTAGTAAATGCATGTCACTCTATTAAGAAGTAATGATTAAGGTAATACAGAAGTATTAGGAAGTAGAACCAACCATAGGCAAAATCTTAAAGGAATCCAAGCTGTCTTCTATGGTTTGTCTTTGGAGTCCTGGTCTCTTCCTTTTCATATCTACAGTGCCAGGACCTTAGCCTCCATCAGGCTAGGGTTTACCCCTCTTGCAAATGGCCCCAGGCTTCCTTGAGTTATAGCTCATACTCAGGACCTTTCTTGGTCTTTTCCAAGAGACTAGCTCTTAAAGAAAACATCAGAGTTTTAAAAGGAGCCTCTAGTAACTCTGCCCAAAGGAGTACCTGAAAGTGGAAACTATCCTATGGCAGGATACCGAGGCAAAGATTCCAGGGTGTTTGGACATTTCTCTAAATATCAATAGGCTAGCCCTTCATAGAGAGGTAAGAGCATAGAGGGAAGATTTAGACAACTGAACTTGTCTAATCAAACAGTAATTTCCATCTTTGAGCAATAAATTTAATTTAGAAGACACATCAAATGCCAACAAAGGTAGTTCAATTGTCTAGTTATTTTGAAGCCATACTAAAGATGTAATAGAGTAATCCCATCTTACCCATGGGGGATATGTTCCAAGACCCCCAATGGATGCCTGAAACTGCAGATAGTAATGAACCCTATATTAATTATGTTTATTTCACATACATACATATATACCTATGATAAAGCTTAATTTAAAAATTAGGCACAGGGCCGGGCACAGTGGCTCATGCCTGTAATCCCAGCACTTTGGGAGGCCGAGGCAGGTGGATCATCTGAGGTCAGGAGTTTGAGACCAGCCTGGCCAACATGTTAAAAACCTGTCTCTACTAAAAATACAAAAAATTAGCTGGGTCTGGTGGTGGGCGCCTGTAGTCTCAGCTACTCAGGAGGCTGAGGCGGGAGAATTGCTGGAACCCAGAAGACAGAGTTGCAGTGAGCCGAGATTGTGCCACTGCACCCCAGCCTGGGAGACACAGCGAGACTCTGTCTCAAAAAAAAAAAAAAAAAAAAAAAAAAAAAAATAAGGAAGAATAAGAGATTAACAACAAAAATAATAAAATAGAGGACATATGATAATATACTGTAATGAAAGTTATGTGAATGTGGTGTCTTTCTCACACACAAAATGTCTTAATGTACTATACAGGAGGTAACAAAAACTGCAGAAAGCAAAACTGTGGATAAGAGGGACTACTGTAACACAAAAATGTCTTGAGCAATGCTTATATAAGATATTTATACAGACAATGTCATACTGAAATGATCTCATAAGACAACTTTTAAAGAAACTTAAGAAACCAGTTTCAAAGTATTTGTGGAATGGGAATAAAAATTACTTTCAGCTTAAAAACTTATAAAAATGGCCAGGCACAGTAGCTCATGCCTGTAATTCCAGCATTTTGGGATGCCAAGTCAGGAGGATGACTTGAGCCCAGGAGTTTGAGACCAGTCTGGGCAACACAGCAATACCTCATCTGTAATTTAAAAAAAAAAAAAAAAAAAAGTGTTTCTTTGGGATATTGTTGTAAATAAAAAACAGGCCAGGGGTGGTAGCTCAGACCTGTAATCCCAACACTTTGGGAGGCTAAGGTGGGCAGATCACTTGAGGCCAGGAGTTTGAGACCAGCCCGGCCAACGTGGTAAAAGCCCCTCTCTACTAAAAATATAAAAATTAGCTGGGTATGTTGGCATGCACCTGTAGTCCCAGCTACTTGGGAGGCTGAGGCACAAGAATCGCTTGAACCCAGAAGGCAGAGATTGCAGTAAGCTGAGACCGTGCCACTGCACTTCAGCCTGGGTGACAGAGTGAGACTCTATCTCAAAAACCTAAAACATAAATAAATAAATAAATAAATAAATAAATATTTGTCAAACGATAGCTTTACTTTGAGAAAGAAATATAATAAAAGTTTTCTAATTAGAGAAAATAAAAAATGCTTTCTAGGAAAAGAAAATTAATCTATCTCTTCCCTAGGAAAAAAAAAAAATTTTTCTTTTGCTTTCTAAACAAATGTTTCTTTTTAAAAAAAAAAATAAATGGGTAGGTTTTTAGAAACTTTGGAGAGTGTGTGTGTGTGTGTGTGTGTGTGTGTGTGTGTGTGTGGTGTACAACAGACAACTGATCTTGTCCAAAGAGCCTAATAATTTTCTATAATATTAATGATGTTTTTCCTAGCACAATGCCTTATAGACAGTGGGCACACAAATATTTGTTATCTGTTGAAAAAAATGAGTCATTTCTGCTTCAGTTGCAAACTGCTGACATTTAATTTTTTAATGTCTTTCACAAAGAATACATTATTGAAAATTTTTCCTCAAATATTTTACAATCCTTCTTGTGCCCCACTGATTTTCAATTTATCAACTGTGGTGCCTGACAGAACTGTCAACCAGGGATTTTCACTGTTTAATCAGTGTACTACTTATTTGAAAGCACTGCTTGAAAATTGCTCACATATACTCATATCTTGTACTTAAAGAATTATAATTTGAGGGTTGATAAAACCCATATCCAAAAGCACATATAACAAGGCTAACAACCAAATAGCATACTTCACTTGCAATGCAAGGTCCTGGGGTTTTTCTTCTAGCAAGTATCTAAAAAGTTACTTACAGGGCAAGTAAGAATGACAGAATCATTTCATTCACTTATGACAAACATTAGGAGAGTCCTAGAAAAAGGCAAGAATGACCAGACAAGGAATAATAAGGAAAATGAGTCATGTTTTTAAATATCCCAATCTGGAATGCCACTTCAGTGCCTCTCTCTAGAGGCCCTAAATGTGAAGCTGAGATATTTTTATCTTCCTGTTTCAGGAAGTTAGCCCTACTCCTAAGGCTGCTAAAAGTTTAGCTGAACCAGGCCTTTTCCCTCCTTTCTGAACTATCCTGCTGAATACATTTTTTTCATATAATTTAAGTATGGATTCCCAGTAAGAATAAACCAATATAGTACTTACATTCACACTGTATGACATCTAAGTTAAACTGCTGAACAGCTCCCATGCTTATTTGTTTTAACTCACTGTCCAGTAACATCTGCATTAAGGATGTTGACAGATGCTGGCAGGCTGACATGCAAGCTGTCTGAGCAACTTTCCCCTGTTTAAAACAATCAAACCAAAAATCAAACAAATAAATAAACACAGAAATACATCATAAAGGATCAGAAAAATCACACACTTGGCATTCTTTTTGTTGGTTATGCTTGGTACAATGGTGATTACTTTCCTTCCTGTTTCTGTATTCTGAGTGGTTATGCCTTTATATTATAGAAATTAACATGAATATTTTTAGTTTACTTGGCTTTCTCAGGATATAAATATCATTAAAGCTCTAATTGCGCAAAGGAAAATTAAAACACCAGTTAAAAACTGTTATTTCAGATCTCTTCAAATACTGAAAGCACTTTAGAAATGCATATTAAAATGACATTTATGACATAAAATAAGTCATACTGACAGAACATTTTATCCACATAATGCTCCTTAATCTCTCCTTTACATAATTAACCAAGTCAGAATAAAGGAAGTTAACAGTATAACTTACTATTATTGCTATTTAAATTACAGCTAAAATTCAAAATACCCTTTGAATCGTAAGTGCTTACTTCTAATCAGAACATTAGTCTATAGCATAGCTTCAATCACTGGCAGAAAAAAAAAGGTTTGTCTACCAATATGGCTTCAAGATTTTCTACAGATGTGCATTTAGCTTTAGAAATTAAGTTTTTAAATCATCTGGTAGGTTGGAAGTATGCGGTTGAATATTTGTGGTTTTCTTTCAGTATAATACACATCATTAAAAAATATTTCCTACTATAATAATCTCCTAAAACTGTACGTGAACTTTCACTGATAGCCTAAATTGTTTTCTTAAAAATAGCCTTTTTAAATGTTTAGCCTCTGCATTATACAGCTGACTCACAAAACTACACCACTTTTAGTATAAATTTTTTTTTTTTTTTTTTTTTTTAGACAGAGTCTCGCTCTGTCACCCAGGCTGGCGCAATCTCGGCTCACTGCAAGCTCTGTCCCCTGGGTTCACGCCACTCTCCTGCCTCAGCCTCCCTAGTAGCTGGGACTACAGGTGCCTGCCACCACGCCCAGCTAATTTTTTGTATTTTTAGTAGAGACGGGGTTTCACTGTGTTAGCCAGGATGGTCTCGATCTCCTGACCTTGTGATCTGCCCACCTTGGCCTCCCAAAGATAAATTATTTTTTTAAACAGGTTTTGCATTTCAACTAGAAGTTTAAAATATTATGAAAACTCTTTTAGGTAAAGTTCTCCCGTATAATACTGCTCCTAGGATGGCTACCTTCAACTGACAATTATGTTATTTGGTGACGGACTGACTACTATGATAGGATTCAAAGATCTATGAATATCATTAGAAATAATTACTTTTGGAAGACATGCCATGTTTCGCCTCATTTGCATTAACAAATATTTACCCAGTCATATTTGATAATTATATTTTTCCTACTTATCTCAAAGGCCAGAAAGCTACAAAATCATGACCAAAATCTCCCTAATAGAAATGTTACAATATATTAGTACAAAAACATCTTACATAGGATTGACTTGTGAGAAAGGTAATAAACAACATAAATACTTGTTCAAGATGCTTATTACAACATTTGTTAAATCACACATTAAAAGTCAGACAAGAAACAACTTTTTGAATGAGTTTTTTGCATTTAGACACTATGCACAGTGAAAAACTACATATCTGAAACGGAATGTCAATTTCTCAATCAAAAACTTAAGAGATAAAAGCTGATGCAAACAATATATTTGACAGATACTGATGAACTGCCAAAAAGGAATGTAACAAACAATGCAAAACCCAGCATGATTCAAGATCCCCCAAACTCAAGAGGAATTAGTCTGGGAGACATGCAGCTCCATTCCCCAAGCAGAATAATATCAATATGAATGAGAAGTGGGGAAGCAGAGAAAGGAGAAATCAATGGCCTGTCATTTAATTACAATGTAATAGGCTTCAGAATACTTAATGGAAATGTCACTTTGACCCAATGGAACAGCTAGTGCATTTTAGTTTAATGTGCTTCTCCATCAAATAAGCTCCATGTCATATGCATGCTGCCACTATCATATACTAACTGTAAAAGTTGATTAATAAATTGCCAGAAAATTACTATTAAATTCATTTCATAAGCAAACACACTGTACAATATAAGTGGTATTGTTTTATGTAAACCTTTAAAATTTAACATGGGTTCAGATGCTACAAACGACTACATAGCAATAGCACTAGAGCTGAAAATGATGGTAAGAGTAGACACAGGCTATTCCACAAACCTGGTGGAAATAAGTAATAAAAACACACACACACACACACATACATACACACACATGAATTTAAATAAATATTTAATAAAATCTTCATTTAAATATCATGTGTAATACTAAAATCCTAACATTGAATTTCTTTTGATGAGGTATATTAAATACAGGCTTATTGTTCTCAAAGATAGAAGATTAAAATATTTATATTTTATAAATCTTCAGATGAAATAAATAGCTCAAAATTTAAGTTCATAATATCAAAGGTTCAGATTCTTTAAAATTTTAAAAAGTTATATTCCATAAGATTATACAGTATTTTTTAAATGTCTACTTTGTAACTATAAAATGCATACAACTATTCTTAAACTTCATCTACTACATATTTTTAGATAGAAATGTTAACACTCCAAAAATTTACACACCCAAAAATATATTTGATAATTTATTTTTAATGTCTATAGCCATTGGCACACTCTGGTATAATCTTCTGAACACTATTATTATATTATTATTGTTGTTGTTGTTGATGCCTTTAATAATATATCATTTTCTAGAATAAAAATAGTCTGAGTACTTTTACAATGATCTTTTAAAAACTAGCCCTTTTCATTAGAGATGCTCTAGTTTTTAATATTGTAACAAAAAAAGCCAAAATAATTAAGTGAAGTGACTGAGAAAACACGGCACATTTAATAAATTTCAAGCACCTCAAAATTTCTCCTGCCCTCATCTGAAAAATTAATTGCAACTATTACCAACATTTTCCCTCTCTTTACAAAGTTCAATAAATAAGTAAAAACACCTGCTAAGCTTTTAAAGGTAACTACTTTTTTACCCTGCTGTAACATTTGGCTGAAAACAACTTGCAAAGAGAGAAAAACCCTTAGACAAACTTCTTGTATTTCAAAGGAACTTGTAAAAGAGAATCTGCTGACATATTAGATCCTTTTCGCATTACCGAAAAGCTTTTCTTTTAAGAACAATTGTGGTAAAGAGACATTTGGCTCCTAGGAAATTCCCAAAGGGTCAACCATATGCATCCTTCCATGGCACCTTCACAGTGCTGCTTTCTAGATTCATGTCTCAAAAACAGCTTTCATCATTTACTTGTGTGTCAGTCAATATGATTTATGGACTGCATTCAACAAAGTCAAAGCATATAGAATGAGAAATATGACTACAATCTGCTAATTTGTTTTGTATTGAGCCACTTAAGAGTCAAAGACCTGATGTCAGACTGAGACCAGTAACACAATTAACCAGCCGGTGACAGATTCATCCATCCTCCCTGCCAGGCTGTGCCAATCAAAGACAGCATGAGGCGACATTTGGTGAAATCAGTAAGAAAACTCATTCTCTAAGTAACCTATGTGAGACCTTGATTGACATTTTTTGAATTTAGTTTGTGGAACACAGCCACTCTTTACCCAATAGTCCTTCACTGCAAGCTGTGAAATAAGGCTTTTAATGCCAATCACAGGAACAATAAACCACAAACCACCAACCCTCAGCTTAAAAGGAATTAAGAAAACACATCTGTTTGTATGTCAAGACAAATTTTCAAAATAATTTACTATCATAGATTAGGCTAAAGATACTCTGTTTCCTGTGAAATATCATAAAATAACAAGGTAAAAACACAACATAGTTTATTATATTATGGCTCAAAACTGGTTTGTTTTCAAAGTAATGTTTTCATAGATCTACTCTAAAATAATTGTAAGAGAAATGTAGAATACTTAAAAACTAATTTGGGCCATTTAAATTTTCATTTGAAGTTTTCATTTGTGTCTCACCATATTCTTATTTCAAAGATCTATTTAAAAAGGTTTGATTTCAACAGTGATTTTTTGAAAGCACTTTCCAATGCCGCTTTCATTCTCTCAAGTACATTTAATGTTAAAATGTGCTCTTGAAATCACATTCTTTCTGTATTGGTCTACTCTTCCTTAATGAACCCAGAAGAGTCCATTTTTCTTTATTTATATTCCCTCAGAAGGTTAACTTTGTACAATAAACTACTTTTTTACTTAAGGAAAAAATACACAGACTCAAATATATTGTACATTATATTATTCTTTACATTGATAAAAAGTTTTATTTAAAAAGTCTAACTCTTGTCAAAGAAAAAAGGAAAATCAAAATAAAATCATGGTCAATTTGGATATTATACCTAACACTGATAAGTGACTTCATTAATTCTGATTCTGTATGGCTTTTTAAAGTTATCTAAATTCACGCAGTAAAATATTGTCATTTTATACAAACTCACTATCATCATTTACTACATAAATTTCACTTATGAGACTATGAAATAGTCTTTTTCAGAAGCAAAACAAGGGAAGTAGTTTAAAGAATTAAATTTTTATTTAATTCATTAATGAAGTAATTAATAAATTAATAAATTAATGAATTTAATTTCATTTCAGCATGTGTATTTTAAAAGGCTATAAATTGTAACTCTCTCTTTAGGAGAGAGCCTTTTAAAATAAAATATTGAAAGAATGAGGTATTTCATCAGATGGAAATACTAAAATTAAAAATTAAAAAGTTAATTGAAATATTAAAAAAGATGTATAGTTGAAAAACAGGTATTTTAATTCAAGAAATCTGTTATTCTTCCATTTTATGTAAGAATCACTAATCTAGAGTTTTACTATATGAAACATCTTGTTCAAATGTAAATACTGTTATGAAATCAGGAAAAAGATACCTAAAACATAGAATATGAAACTTTCCCCAAGATTATTTCACAAATGCATAAGAATTTCTCTACCTAGTAAGATCAGTTTTAATTCATTTTCTGGATGAACACTGTACATAACACTGAAATGTCTGATTCTCAGTAATACAGAATAGACATGTTATAAAGTTTCAATATCAAGATGAATTCCCTTAGCGAGTTTAAATAACATTAATACTACCTTGAAGACAATTTTTTTTTTTTTTTTTTGAGACAGAGTCTCGCTCTTTCACCTAGGCTGGAGTGCAATGGCACAATCTCGGCTCACCACAACCTCCATCGGCCAGGTTTATGCAATTCTCCTGCCTCAGCCTCCCGAGTATCTGGGATTACAGGCATCTGCCATCATGCCCAGCTAATTTTTGTGTTTTTGTAGAGACAGGGTTTCACCATGTTGGCCAGGCTGGTCTTGAACTCCTGACCTCAGGTGATCTGCCCGCCTGAAGACGAATTTTTGAAATTATGCTCTAAAATTCATAGATCTATCAAAATATACTCATTTTAACAGCCACAACATTCCCCCAAATACCTCTTTACACTCTATATTCCTCTTATACTCTATTTCTGTCTGTCTCTAACTACTTCCAGCCCTGAAAGAATGAATTGGGACATCAGTTAACCACAATCCCACAGTCAACTATAAATTCCCATTCTCCCCTCTCAGGTTGTTCTCCTTCCAACAATTACCAATCACAAGGGTATGAGACAGTAACAGAAATGTCTACTCTTAAGACACACACACACAAACACACACACACACACACACATATACAGACAGAGAGAGAGAGAAATAGAACATGATCATCTTAAAGTTGAAAAATTTTTCCTGAACTGGGACAACCTCAGGACTGCATAATACATGGCATATTTTTATTTCCCTCAAAACTTCCCCTATCCCAATCATAGGGCTCATCAAACTTTGGCAGTCTTTTATTTAAAACAAAACAAAACAAAACAATCTTTTGAGCATGGCCTTAGAAGGCATGCAGTACCCAAATTTTTAGCTTTCTACAAGTATCACTGCTTCTGCCATGGCAGTCCCATGATATTGCCAAACTCACTCTAACTTTTTTTTTTTTTTTTTTTTTTTGAGATGGAGTCTCTGTCACCCAGGCTGGAGAGCAGTGGCACCATCTCGGCTCACTGCAAGCTCCGCCTCCCAGGTTCAAGCGATTCTTCTGCCTCAGCCTCCCGAGTAGCTGTGACTACAGGCGCAAGGCACCATGCCCGGCTAATGTTTGTATTTTTGGTAGGGATGAGGTGTCACCATATTGGCCAGGCTGGTCTCAAACTCCTGACCTCATAATCCGCCCACCTTAGCCTCCCAAAGTGTTGGGATTACAGGCGTGAGCCACCACGCCTGGCCAGACTCTGCCTTGGGGGGAAAAAAAAAGTTTCCAGAATCATTAACGGGTTAGACAACAGAAGTGGTTTACATATAATCATTAATTAGTAAACTGGACAAATGTCACTCACGCAAACTGGCTCCCCTTTCATACACGTAGGTGGAAGACTATTATAAACAGCCATATATAAAAAGATAGCACAAAGTAGGCCTTTGTCACTCATGAATTTGTATTTAGGTTTCAATTCTTGATATTGACTCTCAGAGTCCAGTACAAGTAGAACTTCATTTGCTGAGGCACACATTTGAATAACATGTTCTGTGAAACGGGTTATGATGGGGGAAAAATGACTCAGAGACTGACTGCAGTCAAAGTCTCAGCCTCCCTGGGGTTGGGGGAGGGAGAGCATTGGGATAAACAGATAATGCATGCTGGGCTTAATACCTAGGTGATGGGTTGACAGGGGCAGTAAACCACCATGGCACATGTTTATTTATATAACAAACCTGCACATCCTGCACATGTATCCTGGAACTTAAAATTTTTTTAAAAACTCATAAAAACAAAGTCTCAACCTTCCTCCCACAATGTGGCTTTGCTTTCTTCTGTTAGTTAATGTGAATGAAGTAACTCTCATTAAGATCTACAGCTTCAATTGCATTTTATAGCATTTTCTGAAAGTAATTATACGGCATAGCAGTATTTTCAAATTTGGGGATTCTCAAAGTTTTGATGTTTACTCATCCTGAATGATAAGGGTTTACTGAATTTTCACTAGCCCAAGCCTTAGATCGTGGAAATGGGGTTGCAGTAAATACTAACAGTCATTTCTAGTTGATGGAATACCTGGGATGGGATTTTTAAAAAGTAAAGGGAATATATCAAGAGAAGGGAAGATACATATTCAAACAAAACAAAACCCATAAAAAGTGGGAAGGGGCAATCAAGATAAACTACTTATTGGTTTTTTTTTTTTCCTAGAAACAACCTTGCACATGGCATTTAACAATACTCTGAGAGTGAATAATGTATCCTACAGACATTTACATTAGCCCTTTCCCAATTGCTCCCCTCTTGCTTCCAAAGAATTGAAAGAGGTTTTTAATCTCAACACTACCAGCTACCACACTGACTTACATAAGAGACAGAAAGATATAAAACAACATGACAGCTTTCCTACAGCACCTAAAGTCTCCTGAGTGAAAGAGGAAATGATTAAAAGTTTGTTGCCCATCTTCTGAACTACTTCCCTATATGTAATATTAGTCTGAATATGCTCCTTTGGTGGGACCTTAACTCTGCAAAGTCTAATCTCTATACTTTTTGCATTATAGTATCTTGCATACGTATTTATAAGTATATGTCAGCATCTTGGCCTGTTGGTTTTCTGTTATTTCTACCTGACTTGCAAATACCTTGTAAATATGAATGCACTAACACTGTTATACTTCTCTCATTAGCTCCACCCTGACCTTTCTCTATTACTGTTCCCTCCATAGAGGGAAGAAAAAAAGAAAAATAGAGGCTCCTTGGCATCACCAGTTCTTGGCCTGCACCAGAAACTTCTAACTCCAACATCATGCTCTACCGTCTCCTTGCTCCTCAGAGATCTGGCCTTCTTTTTGCTGTCTTTTTCTGCTCACAATAAAAGGTAATTTCAACTCAATCTTTCCCCACACCTTTTAGTCCCTTTTCTTCTTCCCCCATTTCAACTTCTGCCCACTTAACCCAGGGGTGGAAAGCATCTTCTATTTTTTTCTATCATGGAAAACAGATTCAAGGGGGAAGGTATCAGTTGGCTTCCTACAACTCTGTCACTTCTATCTACAAAAAGTCAAGTTTCTTTTTTTTTTTTTTTTTCTTAGACAGGGGTCTTACCCTATCACTTAGGCTAGAGTGCAGTGGCACAAACGTGGCTCACTGCAGCCTCAACCTCCTGGGTTCCAGCAATCCTCTCATGTCAGTCTCCCCAGTATCTGAGACCACAGGCGTGCACCACCACATCTGGCTAATATTTCTATTTTTTTGTATAGACAGGGTCTCACCATGTTGCCCAGGCTGGTCTCAAACTCCTGGGCTCAAGCAATCCTCCCACCTTGGCCTCCCAAAGTGCTGGGATTACAGGCATGAGCCACCATGCTGGTCCTCAAGTAACTTTATAAACATGAATTCTCTATTGTTATCTTGTAGTAAAACCACCACACGCTACACTTTCATTTGTTTTTTGTACTGAATCTTCCTGTTCAAGATGGTACTTTGCTCATAAAGCCTGGACCAATGATTTAGTCTATTTCATCTATAGTTCTGTTAAAGAGTGAAGTTATAAGAGACATATACATGTGTGTATATATATGCATATGTACATAGGTACACTAATACAGTATATATACATATATTTAGTCTATAGACAAAGAAGAGTCCATTTTAATTACTTCCATTTATACTCATCTTAGCCGTTACTTACAGGTGAGGTCTAGCAGTTTTTTCCTAATCCACCAGCTTCCTACTAAAACTTTCATGTTGTTTCCTTTTAAAAGCCCTTTCATTACTACTACTTCCAACTAAGTCCTGACCAAGAGCAATTTGAAATATTGTTTTCTGCAATGTTTGACATCAGGAAAATATTTAAGTATGCTATGCTATATAGAAACTTAAGACTTACAATTTATGAAATTAAATTTCTCACCAAGATTAGTCAGCATTTGGCTAACAGACAACTTAGTAAATGTCTAAAAGGATTAAAGTTACAAAATATAAATATGTTCATTTTCAACTCAGAAGCAAGAATTTAAAAAATTAACATCTAGTAGTGAAAATCAATTGTTTTATAACATTAAGAAAAAGCTTAATAAGAATAAAAATTCTATTTCATTTTTTTATTTTTTATTTTTATTTTTGAGATGGAGTCTCGCTCTGTCACCCAGGCTGGAGTGCAGTGGCGCAATCTCGGCTCTGAAAAGCCGGCTCTGAAAAGCTTGCAGTGGCCGAGATCGCGCCACTGCGAGCTCCGCCTCCCAGGTTCACACCACTCTCCTGCCTCAGCCTCCCAAGTAGCTGGGACTACAGGTGCCTGCCACCACGCCTGGTTAATTTTTTGTATTTTTAGTAGAGACAGGGTTTCACCATGTTACCCAGGATGGTCTCGATCTCCTGACCTCGTGATCCGCCCACTTTGACCTCACAAAGTGCTGAGATTACAGGCACGAGCCACCATGCCTGGCCTAAAAATTGTATTTCAAAGAGTGGACCTTGACTATTTACAACTTTTTCAAACATTTTCTCTCAAAGTTTTTTTTAACTCTCTCCAATACAGAGATATATTAGATTGTCAATATTTTGTTCATGATGATTTTTGTATACTTGGAATTAACTCGTAACAATGGATATAATATAAAAATGAATATCAAAATATGTCATAGAAATACCACTTTCATTTCCACAGAAATAACTACAACATAAAGAACTTTTTGAAAATACTGGATGTTCAAGTGCCAAACTTTCAAAATCTCTAATGCAAATTTATCTAAAACTGATCCCAAAATCTGCCCCTGCCTCCTTAAATTGACAATAACAATTTGAGTTTTTGGATGGCATGGTCAGTTTTACTTCTGAATATCACTTCTGTATTTTGAATTACATGGTTCATCAGCAGGAAATCTGTTAGCAAGCTTAATAAGTACTCAATGATTATTATATTGAGTAAAAAGGGCAAGTGAAAGCCTAAAGGCCTGTGTCTTCAATAGGACAAAGTATTTCTCCCTAACATTGGGAATTTGCAACAGTTATTCTGGTGCTAAAGGGTCTTTTGTTTTAATCACTACTAAATTTACAGTTGAGTCTAGAGAGTTGTGGTTTTAGTTACTGTATTTTTCCTTCATGGAGGTGTACAAGAAATGAGTAAAGGATACATACGAATATTTCTAATCAGTACTGATATCATCTTTACTAAATAACTATTATATAGATACTTCCCAAGTTTCTGCCTGAGAATAATAGATTACACCTTCACTTCAAAACTAGAAAGTATTCTCTATTTGACAAATTTCAATATGGAAACTGATTTTCAGGCAGTATAACTTTTATACTCTTTATACAGACAAGAAAATGACCTTCATGCTGTCCATTTCTTCACTATTTCTTTCAAGTTTACTTAAAAAGCACTTATCAAGCAACTACTTTGTGTAAGACACTGTGTTAAGTGCTACTGAATATATAAAGATGAATAGATGTAGTTCCTGACATAAGAGGTGTAAGTTCTACAATAAGGAAAAGAAGGCAAGTCTACAAACAGCAGTAGTATAACATATAAACAGGACCATAAAAGCAAGACAAAGTATCCACATGTAGTCAAGTGGAATCAGCAAAGGCTTTGTGAAAGAGGTGGCATTAGAATGTCTTTGGGAAGAGATCCAGGATTTTTACAGTTATAAATAAAGCTAAGGCAGAAAATCGAAGACAGATCCAAGACACAATGAATATGCCAGTTTGGATGCACATGTTTAGTAATGGTCAGAAATGTGTGTGTGTGTGTGTGTGTGTGTGTGTGTGTGTGTATTTTTTGTAGAGATGGGGTTTCGTCATGTCAGCCAGTGATCTTGAACTCCTGGCCACAAGTGATCCACCCACCTCAGCCTCCCAATGTGTTGGGATTACAGGCATGAGCCACCATGTTCAGCCTCAGAAATATATGTGGAAAGAGGCTGAGATCATTTTCTTTTTGCTAGCCTGTGGAATTTCTACTTAATTCAATAGATAATCAAGAATCCCTAATATTTCTGAATAGGGAAATAAAATTAGACTGTGCTTCAGAAAGAATAATCTAGCACTGGTATATAGGATGGACTGAAGTAAGGAGACTCTGTTGGTAGAGACCAATTAGAAGACAATTACAATAATCAAAACTTGAACTTCAGTAACAGGAATAAGAACAGAAAGAAGAAGATATAGGTTTGGAACATTTACATTTCAAATGCTAGATAACATTTTGTTTTTCCCTAAGAAGAATTTTCAATATTTATACATTCAAAGAATAATTGTTAGGTCTTATTCTATCAAGAGCTCACAAGGTGAAAAAGACAAACAAATATGGAAAAAAAGCAAAATATGATAAAGCCATAAAAAAGGTAAGAGCTAAGGCATTTCAGAAGAGCAATACTGGGCTGGGGTGAGAAAGAAATACCTGCACTGGGTCATGAATCACACTGGGTCATGCACTGGGTTAGACTTCTACGAGTGCAGTTTGGGATCAAGGTGGTAGAGAAAAAGCATTCAGGAAAAGCATAAACCATCTTTGAAACAAGTAACAATAACAACTAATATTTTCTGAGTATTTATTATATGTCAAGCACTTTTCTAAACATTTTGGGTATACTATTTAATTTAACCTCACAAAAATCTGTAGGGTATATGTTGTCATATACCTCATTTTACAGATGAGGAAAGACCACAGAGAAGTTTCCAAATGCACCTTAATATTAAGATGCATTTGAGGTGAGCACAGTGCTTTTACAAACTAGTCTCAGAGAATCTTGACTGTTTCACAAACAACTAATATTACCTTCAAATTTAGGTTTCCACAAAACAAGGATGTTGCCAAAGTAATTAGCCTTTAATTTAAATACCTAAGCAGAGAAAAATAAGCCTGCAGGAAGTTCATTATTTTCTAATTTACATGCTAGCTTTAGTTTGTATCTACTTACCGACATGGCTGTGTGATCACTGTTGTTAGTCTGAGAAAGGAGTCACAAGGCAATCAAATAAAAAAAGAAAATGTATTCTAGTAACAGCAGAATCAGTGTTTAAAGTAGCAAAAGGGAATATACTCTAAAACAAGCAAGTTCATTCTGTGTGTGCTGCTAATTTAGAGGCATTCATCTATCACATAAATGTGACCATCATTTTTTATTTTGAAGATTTAGGCATGCGTTTTTACATCCATACTTATCAGACAAATCCTCCTCCAAACTTTTGTCTCTCTCATCAAGTTGTCTAGTCAGAATTAAAATACCAAGAGCTTTAGCAGTTATGTCTACTGAATAAGTAAATTTAGAACGCATCAGTTCTTTGACAAGGTTCTGTACTATACAGCAGTGATTCTCAAACATTAAGCAAAAAATGCAACTTCTTAAGCTTCAAAAATTTTAGCTCAGTTAGGTCTAAGGCCAAGCACTGGAATCTAAATATTTAACAAGAAGCTCTTCCCGCAGATGATTTTAATACAGAAAGAAATGTCAATTTCTTCACAAACGACAAAATTATAGAGAATATATGATTCTGAAGATGTTTAGGATAAGTCTGCTTCTTCACATAATCTGCTAATATAGCTTAAATAAATTACTCAAGGAAAGATGGCACACTAAATTATTTTACAGCTAATTATTTAAATGTTTTGTCTCCCTCAAGGAGTGAATAGCAAGCCAAAGTAAAAACTGAATCACTGGTTTCAATTTAAATACATATATGCCCCTGTTGTAGTTCTGTACTAATTATAAAGTACTGGCTTATTCCTTAAAAACATTAAGGATTAAACATTAATTCTGTAAAATAACAAGAATTAATTAAAATATCCTTAAAGTCTATTTAATTTTTTTAATTACCTAATTTACTTTTCAAATTTTAATAATAAAATATATGGTATTTAAGTACTTTTTTAAAAAGATATTTACCCAGACATATGGATTTAACTTTATTATATTAGGTCAATGAAACTCAGAATTTATGTATTAGCGGAAGTTGAACTTCTGGTATCGCCTAGACTGAAGGTCCCCCTCCATATCGGAAGCTGCCCTCTTCACCAAATACACAACGAGTAAAGGAGAAACCACAAGCAGAAATGGAGGAAGCAGATACTCACTAGCCAGGCTGGTCAACCTAATTAACCCTAGTAGGCAGTGAGACAGCAGTTGTGTTAACCAGACAAAGAACGCTTCTGGAAGACTGGACTAGACGCTAGATAAACACTAACTTTTTTCTAGATTAACTTCGAATAAATCTTATTTGCATTAGCAAAATTATCCCACCATCATAGTTATTTTATTCAACTATATTTTCCATAATCTTTCAAAGTGTATATAAAGATGTCTTAGGAGATATAAAGGCCACAAAGTTAACGTGAAATTCAGATAAAATTTAGTAACCTAGTCAATAAAAGTCTGTCAACAACATTCAACATATAACTACTATGTATGTCACAGGATGTGATAATGAAAGTATCATAGTTCACAATATATCATTTTTACATGAATTAAATTCAATAAATCACATCAACATTATTCAATGCCATTATAAATTTTTAAAAATTAACATTCAAATAAGAAAATCCAATTTTTAAGGATATATATACACAATATATGGTTATATTTTCATTTGATAGGGAAAACACATAAATGTATTCAAAGCTGCCTACACCATAATTTAAAAACCTCAATCCTTGTATTTTTCAATTCTTTTCAGTGTCACATAAAATAAAGGGTTATTAAAGCCATGATTGTACTGTTGACTATTACCTTTTTCCTTTATAGTTTTCAATCATGTAAAAGGCCATCTGAACCCATATACCTAGAAAAAAGTGTGAACCAAAAAATAAAGGGCAGAAAAGTACGGAGCTAAAAGAGGACATGAGGTGTCACAATAAATAAATCAACATTTGGATTGAAACATTACATTTGTCTGAAAGAATGATGCTTAGAAACATACAATATTATATACAGGGACTTTAGAGATGATCTAATCTTCTAGGAGAAGGAAACAAGTTGTTCAGAATCAAGATGGTAGACTAAGTTAATGTGTTTGCTTCTCATCCATCCTGAGATACAAGTAAAATAAAAAGCATAGAACTGCAAAAAAGAATAAAGTGTTTTCAACAGCAGAAAAAATGAAGGTGTAGGTGGGAATTCATCAAGGGGTGCTTTCTACAAGACAGAAAGCAGATGAAACAGAGAACAGAAAGCCACTGCCCATTATATGCTAACAAAGAAGTAGTACAGTAGAGTTTGGAGCCAGGTATGCATTAGAAGTCCAGAGCTGCAGGTATCAAAGAGGATAAAAATGAGAAATGGGATGGAAAATGGAAAATTACTGAAGATTTCTGAAACAATTGTACCAATGATCCCCCACCCAGAGGGTCAGAGAGTCAGAGAGCACAGGCAATTTCCCTAATGAAAGAATATTTTGGAGAGAGCTGAGGCTCCTGTTGTAGGGAGAAGTAAAGGGGAGCATAGGAGAGCAGAGGGGGATGGGGCAAAAGGAGGAAGAGGGAGAAGAAGGGAATACATTCTCATGTTTCTTAGAATTCAGCGTTTTTGTTTTGTTTTTTGGTTTTTTTGTTTGTTTTTGTTTTTGTTTTTGAGACTAGGTATTGCTCTGTTGCCCAGGCTGGAGTGCAGTGGTGCAATCACGGCTCACTGCAGCCTAGACTTCCTGGGCTCAAGTGATCCTCCCACCTTAACCTCCCAAGTAGCTGGGACTATAGATGTGTGCCACCACACCCGGCTGACTTTTTGTAATTTTTATAGAGACAGAGTTTCACCATGTTGCCCAGGCTGAAGAATTCAAATTTTAAAACAGATACTAAAACCTGTATGCCAGAAGACAATGGAGAAATGCAATGAAAGTCATCAGAAAAAAAGCTAATCAACCTATAATTATATAATCAGCCAAACTATCAATCAAGCATGAAGACAGAAGACATTTTCTAATATGCAAGGACTTAAATAGTATACTTTCCTTTTGTGGGAAAGTTATTAAAGTTACTGAAGTTTTACGGGAATTCAGCAAAACTGACTGGTAAAGTAATTAAAACAAAAACAAAAACAAAAAAATCCAAGAAGCCTGGGATTCCAAGAAACAGCTCCTAACACAGGAGAGCAAGGAACGAAAGTCCCAGGGTAACAGCTATGCCCCAATTCTAGACAGCAACTGGTACAGGTTAGGGACAAATACCTCTTAAAAGAGGCCTCCTGGAAAGAAGACAATTTCACACAATGGAAGGAAAGGAAATCGGAACACTCAATATGATGAAGGTACAATATTCACTTATCAAAAAGGAAAAAAATTATGTTTTAAATATTAAGCCAACTAAAATGTGTATAATTTCATTAAATAATGGAGTATAATTTTAAAAAATCTATTTGGTCATGATGCTAGAATTATTCTCCTTCAAGTGCCCAGAACTTGGATACTGGATCCAAAAATGAAAGGAAAATAAAAAAAATCCAAGCATACTATGCTTTGTGTAAAGGGAACAATATGAGCATAATCATAACAAACACCAGTACTGTTTACTGGTGTTTAGCTTGGAAAGCCAGCCTAGGAGAAAGGACAGATTTGATTGTGGTTGTCAAACAGAATGTACATACTAATACCCTGAATAAGATAAAAATAATAGTATAGCTATCAGAAGAGAACAGATGGAAGAACTGATGGAGCAAAGGAGAGGGAGGCTAACTCCTTTATTTCAAATAGAAGGGAATTAAGATACTGATTAAAGTAGAGAGAACCAGGAATAGAAGTACAGTATAACTATTTTATATAAACAAATAGGCTTGGCGCAGTGGCTCGTGCCTGTAATCCTATCACTTTGGGAGGCCAATGTGGGTGGATCACTTGACACCAGGAGTTCAAGATCAGCCTGGCCAAAACAGCGAAACCCCGTCTCTACTAAACATACAAAAATTAGTAGGGCGTGGTGATTCATGCCTGTAATTCCAGCTACTCAGGAGGCTGGAGCTCAAGAATAACTTGAACCCAGAAGGAGGAAATTGCAGTGAGCCGAGATCCCTCACGCCAATACACTACAGCCTGGGCAACACAGGAGACTCTGTCTCAACAAAAAGAAGGAGAAGAAGAAGAAAGAAATAGAAGAAATTTAAAAATGTAACAATCAATAGTTTAAAAAAGGGGAAAGGAAAGGTTGCTACGTGTACTTTTGTACTTCACAGGATCACTAGATATTCCCTGTTTTTTATTAAGATAACCACCAGAAGAAATAAAACCAAATAGTGAAAAATAGCAGTCTAGAAGACTGGGAGTGGAAGTGGGGAAAGGGAAAGGAGAGGAGCTATTTTCCATTCCAAACTCTTTTGGACTACTTATCACACCATTTATGTGTATTAACTGGAATGAAAGCAAAACAGAACGACCTTTATTTTTAGCTTTATGAAATAAAATAGACATTAGCAAATTAATCCAGAGGCTAAATAATTTGTCTGCTTTCACAACTGCAGTTAATCGGAAGAATCAGGCCTAAAACCCAAATCTCAAAAATTTCAAGATAGTGCTGAATTCTCAGAAAGAATTCTTAAGGAGAGAATGATTTTAAAAGTTAGGTACTATCCATTTCTATCCAAATAATGTACCTTTATTTGTTCTGGAGCACATATTTGTTTCTCAATTAAAGAAAGCATATTATGTTCTAAAATCGTTAATGGAAACTAAAAATGCAAATTAAAAATTTAGTAACATCAGATACATTTAGTGGGAAAATAATTTACAAAGGATACTAAATTGGCACATCAGTAAAACACTACAGCCCAAAGCAAACAATTAAACCAAGGAAAAAAACTCTTCAAAGGATATACCTGAAAAGAGAAACACCTTAAAAGGGACAGATGGATAAGTAGATGCTGTTTAAATCGAGTAACACTTGTACATTTCCCCATCTTGAAAGAAGTTCCTACTATAATATTTTTAAATCTTATTATTGAGCATATACTGTGCTTGATTTCTTGAGTTAATAAAAACTAAACAATTTTTCTCTGACAGTATGATTTTAAATGTTATGCTTTATTTAGTGGTGTGCTAGTAAATATGTAACAATGATTCTCTGGGGGAAAAGCCTTAATTTGTACCCTTTTATAAAAAGAATGGTCTAACCACTCCTACCATGGCTACCAATGTGATGCCACTGAAGGCACAGCTGGAAAGAAGTGTGCACAATTGGATCTTGGAATATATATTTCCCAACATGATCTTGAGGCCATTTACTATTAGTAGGAAGGCATTTCTAATCTCAGAGTAAAAGATATTCAGAGGAATAATCCTGTTAAAGATGTTTTTTTAATGGACAGCTTTTTAGGCATCTAATATCTGATGTGAGATTTTCTTGAAAAATATCCCAAATTACCACGTAATTAGAAAACCATATGCCACCAGTAAATTCGTATTATTACCAAAGATCATGTCTGTTTTTTTGTTTGTTTGTTTTGAGACAGAGTCTCACTCTGTCACCCAGGCTGGAGTGCAGTGGTGTAATCTTGGCTCACTGCATCTCTGCCTCCCAGGTTCAAGTGATTCTCCTGCCTCAGCCTCCCGAGTAGCTGGGATTATAGGCATGTGCCACCATGCCCAGCTAATTTTTATATTTTTAGTACAGACGGGGTTTCACCATGTTGGTCAGGCTGGTCTCGAACTCCTGATCTCGTGATCTGCCCAACTTGGCCTCCCAAAGTGTTGGGATTACAGGCGTGAGCCACCGTGCCCAGCCGATCATGTTTTTTTTAAAAATTGTCCATCACACCACTTCCATTAATGCAGAAAATCAAAAGTTAAGCATATTTGAAGGCAAAGGAAAAGATATCTTTCTGGGAATAAATGCTTTGATATTTATTTATTTATTTATTTATTTATTTATTTATTTATTTTGAGACGGAGTCTCGCTCTGGCACCCAGGCTGGAGTGCAGTGGCCGGATCTCAGCTCACTGCAAGCTCCGCCTCCCGGGTTCACGCCATTCTCCTGCCTCAGCCTCCGGAGTAGCTGGGACTACAGGCGCCCGCCACCTCGCCCGGCTAGTTTTTTGTATTTTTTTAGTAGAGACGGGGTTTCACCATGTTAGCTAGGATGGTCTTGATCTTGTGACCTCGTGATCCGCCCGTCTCGGCCTCCCAAAGTGCTGGGATTACAGGCTTGAGCCACCGCGCCCGGCCAATGCTTTGATATTTAAAATTCAAACTAGAACCAGATGTATTTACTAATTTAATATCCCTAGAGTAGTAGCAAAATTAAGCAAAGAAGATTACATTATAGTTAAAGACAAAACAATGAAGAGTTTCCAGAAAGGAAGAAATACGAACAAAATGATCATTCCAGATCTTCTATTTACTTCTAACATAAAAGACAACCATTTGTTAGTATAAATATTTAGATAAATTGGGTACCTTTAGTGATGAACACATGTGAAGACATTTTAAAAACTCATTGTCATTTACATGTCTCCCCAATGGACGGTAAATCAATAAACTATCCTCATTAAAATGAATACACAATTAACATTTATAAAGGAAGAAAATGTTTGTTGTTATTTCCAGAAACAGACCAGTACTGGGTGGTTAGGCAGTAAGTTCACAGTAAAACGTTACTGAGTTGCATTTGGCAGTCATGAAGAACAACAAGATATGTCCAAGCTGCTCAACAACTTATTCTACTTATATTCATGTCAGTGGTGAATGAATGTTTACTGTTTTTTAAAATTCTTCTGGTTTAAATTTTCTAGCTAATATAAAATCTTGTTTAAAAAACAAAACTTGTTTATAAATTCACTTTAGAATAGTGTCATAAATGCATAGAAAAAGAGAACCTGAAGAATACTTGCCAAAATGTTAACAGTGATGATTTTTATTTTTATTTTGTAAGACAGAGTCTTGCTCTGTCACCCAGGCTGGAGTGCAATGGCGCGATCTAGGCTCACTGCAACCTCTGCCTCCCAGCTTCAAGCAATTCTCCTGCTTCAGCCTCCCAAGTAGCTGGAATTACAGGTGCCCGCCACCATGCCCAGTTAAAACAATGATGATCTTTTAACAAGATAAAGGTGATTTTTGTCCCCTTCTCTATACTTGGCTATATTTTCTAATTGTCAGAAAAAAATTATTAGAAAGAAGAGAAACTTACACATTTAAAATATTGAAAATTGGCATGATTTCCAAGGGTACTAATTTAGAGATAAAATTGTACTTACATATTAATCAGACCTCATTGGCATTAGCTAGTATCTGACTGTTAGCAACTGTAAGCACTGCAACTCAAGCTATAATAATGATTCAAATATGCCTTACAATGAATGCCTTTCATAATAAAGAACATTTTCAAATGGCTGTATAATGCAAAGTCATAAGGATGAAACTTAGTATCAAGTTTAAAACACAGGCATAAATACAACAAGAAAAAAAGTAAAAAAAAGTGTCATTACACAATGAAACTAATACTATAAAGGATTTTAAAATTGTAACAAGGCAAGAAAGGAGAATAAAAGACCAAACTAACATTTATTAACAGTACCCACTTTTTGCCAAGTACCCTACCAGACAACTTTTCTACATACTATTTTCATTCATTTTATGACAGTCCTATGGGAAAAATGGATTATGCTCATTTTGCAGAAGGGAAGAGGCTCAGAGAGATTGAGCAACTTGCCAGGATCCCATAGCAAGTAAATTACAAACCTAAAGTTCAAATATAAGTATTTCTAACTCTACAGCCCATCTCTGCACATTGTCAAGCACTCAGACCTCTAGAAATAATAAAAGATAAACATTCCTCACGGGAGTTTGCCCTTTTATTATTCTAATTGAAGATAATATATTTAGCAGAGAAGCTTAACATTTTGGGTAACGGGAAAATATTTGTTATTTCTATCAATACTATTTAGCTTGCTGTTAATTCCTGTAGCCAGAAGAGAGTCTGCCTTCTCAGCTAGAGCACAGAAAAATGCAGATGAATCGGTATTTTAATCTGGAGGCAAGGTGAGGGGAATTTTTTTTTTTTTTTTTTTTTGAGACAGGGTCTCCCTCTGCTGCCCAGGCTGGAGTGCAGTGGCATGATCTTGGCTCACTGAAGCCTCCGCCTCCTGGGCTCAAGCAGTCCTCCTGCCTTAGCCTCCCAATAGGCTAATCTTTTAATTTTTTGTAGAGACGAGGTTCACTATATTGCCCAGGCTGTTCTCCAACTCCTGGGCTCAAGAGACCTTCCTGCCTCGGCCTCCCAAAGTGTTGGGATTACCGATGTGAGTCACCACAGCCAGTAAGGGAAGTAATCAATTCTCTTACTCATCTAACCTTGGCGATAAGAGGTGTTTAAAGTGAACATTATTTGGGTTATTGTGGTTTTCCAAATCCTACAGGTTTCCACTGCTACCGCAGTCTGTGAAAATGACAGAGTACTTTCCCTAGACTCCATCAAAACCATCATTATCTATTAATCTGTACTGTTCTCGTGTCCTGTGAGCAGAGAACAAAATTTCATTGGATAGATCATAAATTTTCTGGAACAAATGGAACTTTTCACTGGGCAATGGTGGTCAGCAATTGCACATCATGACAATCTTTGACTAAGAAAACATTCAGATTAGCCAGGCATGGTGGCCCGCATCTGTAGTCCCAGATACTTGGGAGGCTGAGGCAGGAGAATCACTTGAACCTCAAGGTGGGGGCTGCAGTGAGCCAAGATTGCACCATTGCACTCCGGCCTGGGCGACAGAGCAAGACTTCACTGTAGGGGAGGGGAGTCCTTTTGGCAGGGGACTGACAGAAACTAAATACTCAGTGAAACTAAGGGTGGAGCTTTTAAGCTAAAAGTGTTCAATCTTAGGTAACTTTCAGGGTTAGGGGGTGAGAGAGTCACCTCTATCCCAGAAAATCTCCAAATTTTTGCACTATTGGCCAATATTTGCACTATTTGATAGAGTGGCCCTTAGTTTCTCAGCTTCCATTGACTCTAACATACTCCATTGTTCCTGAACACTACCAAAACCAAAGACAGGGCATGGGGCCCAAACCAGAACCACTACTTAACTCACGTCTGTAAGTAGGATGGCTTGTTCTGCTTAAGCAGACTGATTTGCGGTTAAATGTGATAAGCTTTGTCTGAAGCTTCTTTGAGGGATAAAGAAGTCCAGAATTGGCCCTTTACCCTATTTGGGTCCAAGAATAACCTTAAACCAAGAAATCATTTTCAACTTAAAACATTCAAATAAAAACGGTAGCTTAACGTAATGCCATACTTCATCTAGAAAAATAATAGATTTAATGCCTCTGCCTCTTCTCTTTGCTTAAAACAATCCAGTTGAATTTTTAATACAATTTCAGGATTTCAGAAAATATACAAAGCCACAATATAATGACTCTATTGATTCTAAAATGTATCATAGTCAATAATTTACTATTTTTGCTTGAAGATTATGCTTTTAGTTCATTCTTGAATAACAATATACTGTTTTTAGGACCATTTTTCTCTTTTTTTTTTTTTTTGAGACAGGTCTCACTCTGTCACCCAAGCTGGAGCACAGTAGCATGATTACAGCATCCCAAGTAGCCAAGACTAAAGGTACACGCCACCATGCCCAGTTAATTTTTGTATTTTCTGTAGACATTGGGTTTCACCATGTTGCACAGACTAGTCTCGAACTCCCAGGCTCAAGCGGTCCTCCCATCTTGGCCTCCCAAAGTGCTGGGATTACAGGTGTGAGCCAATGCACCCAGTCCACTTTTCTTTTTTCTTAGATGTAAACTATTATTTTCTTTTTATATGGTTATGCCTTGTATTTATAGTTGAATTTATTGGTCTACATTGTATAAAACTTTATTTCCTTTATAGAAAAATCTATGTTAGATGACATAAAAGTCCAAAATGGCATACGAAGACTCAGTTAAAGTCATACAAAATGTCATAATAGATAGATGAGTGATCTAGTTAGATCAGGAGTCTATTTCTCTCAGTGTCACCAGAATGTGTCTTATGAAAAAGCAGGATTTCCTCTAGGATGTCAGCCTAGAAGGTGACCTTGGAAGGTGAGACATTTACCCCAAACATATCTAACATATAATATCTCTTAATCCTATTCCATTTATGTACAAAATTCCTACCCATCACCTCAAAGCAATACATGACACAGATATTAAAACATAAAACTGTGTGTGTGTGTGTGTGTGTGTGTCAGCAAGCTTGTGCATGTGTTTGTTCTTGGGGATTGCTTTTGGCTAGAAGCATGGAGATTTACACTGACAAGGTGAATTCAAATTAATTTAACAATTATTTAGTATAAACTATATAAAAACACTTCTATAAAAATTCATTGATATAAAAATTAACTGTATTTACAGATTGCCTTTTTCAGTTCAAAGACAGCATTTGGGAATACAGTATCATCCCTGGGTAAGCTTCTAAAATTCTCTGGCCCAGATCCATGATGACGATCTCTTTAAAATAGTCTTCCATTAATTTTTCTTAGCAACACCTTCCCTTAACTTCGCCAATTGGTTCTCTGAAGCAGTTTCTGATGGGGAAAGACTAAAGGATGAGGAAAATTACCTTTTCCCCCCCCCAATTCCAAGCAGAGAGAGGGTGGCTGGGGGCAGCTGTGTAGGTTCCAGATTAACCCATTTAAGCCTAGCATTCCATTATTGGAACGCTAAGCTGGTGGAAGTTATTTATATCACACTGCTCAAAGTCATCTCCAAGGTCTGATTTTTCACACAAAATAATTTGCAACCTCCAGCATAAATGGGTTAAACACTTTATTCTTGTGTTCAGCTATATCGTATCATAAGATTAAAAGGTTGATAAAATTTCTTCCTATATTTTTTGTATAAAACTATTGCATTCATGTTTTAACAGTTTTATTATTTCTGGATATACCTAACAAGAGTATGTTCATCCCACCATATCTTTAGTCTTTGCAGTCCTCATCTGAAGAATCCAACATTTCAGCTTCTTTATACCCTAATGTCCTTGCTGTATCTTTTTTTTTTTTTAACGTTTCATCAACCAACTGTCCAAAATGTAGATGTGCTATGACTACGTGCCAGGATAGAACAATGCTTCAGTTTTGCTTTTATTCTCTTGGCTCAAAAATAGCCAGTAATTTCTTGGTCCTTTCTAACTGGAAAAGTCATTAATTATGTTGACTCTACGAAAATTATTTCTATTAGAGATTATTTCTATTTAAGTCTGTATTGTCAGTTTCAGGGTTTTGCCTTGGCTTTGGTGGAAACAGAGTTACAGTTATTTTGGTTAAAAATAAAATAAATCAAAATTTCAAGCAATTTGGCTAAGTTATAATTCCTTGCAAATGGATTTATAATAATGGAAAAAGAAACATGCACTCCAGGAAGTTGGCTTAAGCAAGTAAACCTCAAACTAAATTCTAAAATATACTTTTTAGTAAGCAAACACAAAACAATTTTTGAAATTTTTTATACTTACAGGCAAATGAGTAAACACTTGAAAGATGCTTCTCAAAAAATTTATAAGGTCCATTAAATAACCACTAGCTCTTCCATCTGGCTCAGACATTGTCCAGTCATAATCAGCAAGCTGAACAAATTCATCAATTTTTTGATTCAGTTTGGTATATATTTCTCCTTCTGCTGCATGTCGAGCATCCTGACAAGGGACAAAATAACAACAAAAGATAAGAAACAGATAATAAAACAAGTGTTCTTACAATTCTAGATATTATTTTACATTTACCTTTGGTTAAATATTTTAGTCATTTATTCAAAGTCCAGGAAAACTGTTGTTGTTGTTGTTGTTGTTGTTGTTTTCCGGCAGTACTCTATTTATTTGACTGGATATAACATCTTTTCTTAGTTCCTTTCCAATCTATCACCTTTTTTTGTCTTTATGTGATAGAATACTTTATGAGATATTAATTCCTGACTTGTTCTTACAACTCTAAGAGGACCCTTAGAAGAAACAGAAGTGGAAAAACAGAAGTTGCCAAGAACACAGAAGACCACCTCTTTCTAACCCCGATTCACTGAGAGCAATTCAGTTGGACTATCACAGAAGAAATGGAATATCTGCCAGTGCTTTGAGTTTAAGAACGGGTGGAGGCAGAAGAGAAAGAGATGGAGATAGTTAATTTCTCTGAGGAGAAATAAACAACAGGAGTGATGCCAGCAAAAATAGCAGAGGGAGGATCTCCAAACATTTTCTCATTCATAGAAGTAACCAGAAAACTTATCAAAAATTATAAAAATCAACCTTTTCAGAACTCTGAAAATTACCTCAAAACTTGCAGAAATACAGGCATCATTTATTCAAGAAAAACAGCTGAATATTGGTAGAAAAATTAGCTTTGTAGCATTTTAATATGCCCTATTTCCATTATTCTTCCTCTGTTCCAGCTCTACAGTACTCTCGAAAGACAACATTCTAAAACTCTGGTGGAAACCTAGAGCTTGCCAGCCATCAAAGCAGACAGAACAGAACTGCAGAACCTTCAAAGCCACATTCTCAGAGAATTATCATTATTTGACCTATCTGGTGGTTCCCTGGAAGACTCCATACCTGTTTACAGGGATGTCTTTATTTGACCTGAATCAGGACTGCCTAGTACAAAAAGCCTTTTCCCCAGGGGGCAGTTATCAAAAACAGTAAGAGGCAATAAGTTTAACATGGAGGATGCCTGAGATGGTAGGTAACAGCTGGGACAAACAATAGGTCAACCAAAGGGCTTAAAAGGAAAAATTGGGAAATAAAATGTCCACAGATGACTTTGAAAACCTCTACCAGATTCCTGGGAATCTAAAAGGCCACATACATAAATAGGGCTGTGTACACACTTGGGAAAGACCTAAGAAGGCTCTAAGCTCTCATTTATGGCTGACCTTGAAGCTCTGTGCAAGACAGAAATAATACAAGGTAGTGACAGGAGAAAAGGAAATTGTAGGCAGCAGTTTTATGTGATTAGCCAAAGGAAACTGTTGAAACAGCTGCAGAAGCTATGGGCTGATAAGACCCCGAAAAGCAGGGTGTAAACCATGCTAAGACTGACTAGACTCAACGTGGTGCTAGATTTAACCTGTTTCACCCAGGACTCAATGTACACTCACAACATACTCAATCACATACTCACCAGTGCCATGACAGTTTTAGGAACACTCATATTTGATGTAAAAATGGGTGGCACCACAATTCCAAAAAAAATTCCATCTTTTTCCGGGAATCATCATGAATATTTCATCCCTTGGTTAAAGAAACTCATAAAGGTAGCAGCCCCACTCCCGCTTGCGTATGACTCACTCTCTCTCTCTCTCAAGTGTGCCTGCACTCCCCTTTCTTGAATGTGTATTTTGTTTTGCAATTAAGTCTCCATACTTTCACTATTTTCTGATTCATCCTTGAATTCCTTCTCACAACAGTGTCAAGAGCCTGGACACTGGCTGGGATTGAGGTCCCAGCAGCATTTGGGGACCTCCCCCAGCCCACTGGTATCATGTGCAAGCAGGAAGTAAAAGCCAAAGCAGAATTATTAACTTCCTATCTCAGTGTTTAAGACATACCCCAACATGCACACAGAGCCCTTTGGCAAAGACTAGGGGACTCACAGGTTCCAGGCTTTTAAGCAAATCTGTATCCAATCACTAGCTGACCACTAAGCTAACCAAGCAAAGACTTCAATGGCCTCATATGACAAAGAACACAGACTTACAGACTTAATTCAGAAAGGTCACAAAACAAACAACAAATGGGAGAAACAACAAACCCTTGGGAGAGGAGAGAACTTCCAAAGTTGCCATCTTATATTATTTTAAATGTCCAGTTATCAACAAAAAATGACAAGTTAACGCAAAGAAACAAAATATGACCCATACACAGGAAAAAAGCAACCAACAGAAACTGTGAGGCAGTTCAGATGTTGAACTTATAGGACAAAAATTTAAGAACAAAAGGAAACCATATCTAAAGAACTAAAAGAAAATTATGAGAATACATCAACAAATGGGGAATATAAATATAAATTATTAAAAAGTACAATAAGTGACGCCTGTAATCCCAGCACTTTGGGAGACCGAGGCAGGCGGATTACCTGAGGTCGAGATTTCGAGACCAGCCTAGCCAACATGGTGAAACCCCATCTCTACTAAAAATACAAAAAATTAGCCAGACGTGGCAGTGGGTGCCTGCAATCCCAGCTACTCGGGAGGCTGAGGCAGAAGAATCACTTGAACCTGGGAGGCGGAGGTTACAGTGAGCCAAGATGGTGCCACTGCACTGCAGCCTGGGTGACAGAGTGAGACTTCATCTCAAAAAAAGAAAAAAAAAAAGTACAATAAGTGAAGTGAAAAAAAAAAAATCACTAGGCCAGGCGCAGTGGCTCACGCCTGTAATCCCAGCACTTTGGGAGGCTGAGGCGGGTGGATCATGAGGTCAGGAGATGGAGACCATTCTGGCTAACGCGGTGAAACCCCATCTCTACTAAAAATACAAAAAAATTAGCCAGGTGTGCGCCTGTAGTCCCAGCTACTCGGGAGGCTGAGGCAGGAGAATGGCGTGAACCCAGGAGGTGGAGCTTGCAGTGAGACGAGATTGCGCCACTTCACTCCAGCCTGGGCAATAGAGCTAGACTCCATCTCAAAAAAAAAAAAAAAAAAAAAGAAAAAAGAAAAAAAAATCGCTAAAGGAGTTCAACAGCAGATTTGAGCAGGCAGAAAAAACAGAAGACTTGATCCACAATATAAATCAACTGGATCTAACAGACATCTACTGAACGCTCCACTCAACAAGAGCAGACCACACATTATTCTGAGGTGTATAATCAAAATGTACCATTTCCACATTTTAACACTTCTTTGGCTTCCTCTCCAATTTTCACACTAACCACTTACTACTCACTGCCATGGTGGGCTGGGGAAAACCAACTATTGACAGACATCTTTCTATCTGCATGCCTGGTTTCACAGTAGGATTAGAATAAGAATTCCAAGATTATTTCTTCTCTCCCCATTCAGTGGTCCAACACAAAGCTGACATTAAGGAGAGGCATTGAGTTCAACAAAGCCTCCCCTCAAATACAGAAAAAAGTTAAAATAAACATTACTTTAGATAAAACAGATATTTAAGTTAATGTTAATGATAATGAATTGAAATTTTAATGAAGCACTATTAAATATGGTAGTAACAAGATGAGCTCTGACTCAAAATAGTTACTT
The DNA here is from genome assembly GCF_037993035.2 of Macaca fascicularis. Taxonomy (NCBI): domain Eukaryota; kingdom Metazoa; phylum Chordata; class Mammalia; order Primates; family Cercopithecidae; genus Macaca; species Macaca fascicularis. Next base: position 101,740,343 of record NC_088383.1, on the reverse strand, counting down.
ATACAGTCATCCTCTGGTAAGAGACCGGCTCCAGGATCTCCCTCGGATACCAAAATCTGCAGATGCTGAAGTCCTTTATATAAAATGGTGTGGTATTTGTATATAATCTACATACATCCTCCTGTATACTTTAAATAATCTCTTGATTACTTATAACACCTAATACAATGTAAATGCTATGTAAATAGTTGTCACACTGTATTGTTTAGGGTATAATGACAAGAAAAAGAAGTCTGTACATGTTCAGTACAGATGCACCACGCATCTTTTCTTCCAAATATTTTTGATCCATGATAGGCTGAATCCAAGAGGTGGAACCCATGGATGTGAAAAGAAGGCAGGAAGGGTGTGTCTGTTTTCATTCACTGATGTATCCCTAGCACTGAGAACAGTGCTTGACACATAGTAAGCAGTAGATGAGCACTTGTTAAATGAATAAAGGAAATCACCCCTGTCTTGAAAAAAGTTTATAATCTAGTTGAGGATAGAAAATCCAGATAAGGATAGAAAATACAATAATCGCCCACACGCAGTGGCTCACACCTGTAATCTCAACTCTTTGGGAGGCTGAGGCGAGTGGATCACCTGATGTCAGAAGTTCGAGACCAGCCTGGCCAACATAGTGAAACCCCGTCTCTACTAAAAATACAAAAATTAGCCAGGCTTGGTGGTGCACACCTATAATCCCAGCTACTCAGAAGGCTGAGGCATGAGAATTGCTTGAACCCGGGAGGCAGAGGTTGCAGTGAGCTGAGATCGCACCACTGCACTCCAGCCTGGGCAATAGAGTGAGACTCCATCTCAAAAAAATAAATAAATAAAAATAAAAGAATGAAAATACAATAATCATAGAATGAATAAATATTCACAAATTAATACTAACTACATGTATAGTAAAAGTATGCCAAATAAGAAGAGATCATGTTGGCTAGAAAGAGGGTTTCATGGAGGAAAAGCAACATGGTGATAAGGAAAAATAGGAATCTAGAAGAAGTATTTATGTGGTGGCTGTTCCAGTTACTATTTTTGAGTTAGTGGCTTAAAATAACAAACATTTTGTTATACTCACAGGTTCTATGGGTCAGGAAATAGTGGAGATGACTTTGTACTACAGTATCTGTGACCTCAGCTGGAAAAGACTTGAAGACCGGCAATAAGACTCAACAGCTGGGGATTAGAATCATCTGGAGGCTTCCTCACTCTTATGTCTGGTACCAGGGATGGGTAGCCTTTCCATGTTGCTTGGCTACCTCAAAGCCAAGCACTTTAGTGTCTCCTCAAAGCACTCAAGTGGCTAAAGAGTAATTGGGCTTCTTACATGGCAGCACAGGGCTCCAAGTATGTGTGTTCCATGCTTGGAATAAAGGCAATAACACATTGCCTTTTATGTCCTTGCCTTAGAAGTCTAAAGTCTCAAATAATTTTTACTGTACTCTCTTGGTCAAAGCTGTCACAAGTCTGCCCAGATCAAGATAAGGGGATACAGATCCCCACTTCTCAATAAGAGAAGTGTCAAGGAATTTGTAGCCATTTAAAAAATCACCATTCCTGCTAATAATGAATAATGAAGAAATGGCTCATAAAGAAGATGGGTTAGTACTTCCATTTACTTAACAGAAAAAAACAAAAGCGGTTTGGGGAAATGGGAAGGCATCTGATTCCCACTATTTCACTTATCTTTACATCTCAAGCAAATTAACTTAATGTCTTACCTATGAAATGAGAATCATCCCCATCTCACAGGGCTGTTTTGAGCATTACACAAGCTTCTATAATTAATACAAAGTACCTAACAGTACTTGGCACCCAGAAGGGGCTAAAACAAATCAGTTTTCCTACACTTACTTGTGTTTTATACCTAGTAATGCTCAATAAATGTCTTACTAAAAGAACTGTATGGAGACTATTAATATATCAGAATTCCAAGCCTTCCAAATTGCCCAAGTTGGCTTAACTTAGTGTAGTTATTTTTATGTAAGAGAGCAAAAATTGAGTATTGAACATTAACAGGATTTTTTTTATGTAAAACTTGGCTGGGCACAGTGGTTCATGCCTATAATTCCAGCAGTTTGGGAGGCTGAAGCAGGAGGATCACTTGAGGTCAGGAGTTAAAGAACTGCCTGGGCAACATAGTGAGACTCTGTCTCTACCAAAAAATAAAAAATTTAGCTGGTCATGGTGGCTTGTGCCTATAGTCCTAACTACTCAGGAGACTGAGGTGGGAGGATCGCTTGAGCCCAGGAGTTTGAAGCTGCAGTGAGCTATGATTGCGTCACTGCACTCCAGCCTGGGTGACAGAGCAAGACCTTGTCTTTAGAAAAAAAAAAAAAAGTGAAACACTTCCAACCAGTGGAAAGGGGTGTCATATTTAATATGTATAATTCATGGCAGTAACACCTACTTCTCTTTAACTTCTTTAACATTAGGGGCAGGTACCTAAGATGGTAAATGCTTATGACCTACAGAACTACAACATAACATACCTTAATGATATCATTTGTAAGTCAATTTTCTCAAAGCAATATAAAAATATTTATTTAGCATTTTGCATTTTGCCCCAGTGTTCATAATCAGTTCCCTCATTCATGTCTCACTACTTTTACTGAATCTAAGCAGATGAATATAGGTCACTACACAACTGAAGACAGGCAGTAATTCCAGAAGGCAGCTGGAAAAGAGAACCCTAAACCTCAGAACTATGTACAATCATCTCATAAATACTCAACCTGCTTCCCTTCTATCACCGGGCAAAGAAAATTGAGAATCTGATTGCTTCTATCTTCCGCTGCATTTTCTATCTGCACTCAGACCGCTACTTATTATTTCTTTTGCTTTTTTGGGATGCCTCTAATATAGGCAGGAAGAGAAGGAGATGCATAACAAGATTTTAAAAGCCAGTTTCAAGAAGCTCCCCTCCTCCAAACTTATAGAGCTAAAGTACTTGGTTAAACTTTAGATTGATATAAAACTGGCTATTTCATTAAAAGCTAAATTTAAATCCAGCTTTAATTTTTTTTTTTTACTTTATAGAACTTTATTAAAATAAAAAAAAAAGATGCTAGTTCACATTTTCCTAGATTTAAAAAGCAATATGGGACAATTGAAATATTAACCAAAAGTTGACGGGGTGGTAGAGACCAAATATCTAGAAATTTTTAAATCATGAGGGAAAAAACACTATTTTTATCTGAAAGAAGAAAATTTAAAATGACAAAACCATTCACACCATCACGTGAAATAATTATAATTACATGCTTTCTAGACCACGTTTAGTGAACAAGTGGTTCAGAAAACACTACTTTCTAAAAGAAACTAAGCCAAAATAAAAGGGAAAACATAAAAATTGATGTATTGCTTTTTGGTATTGTCATTAGAACTTTGTTGATAAGTCTATGTTTCTGAGGTGACACCATGAGCAGGTTCCACTTTTCCCATAAAATATCTAAGTTAAAATAACCTTTTCTCAAGATGTTAAAAAACTTTCGGGGAAGGGTACCTAATATTTTTTAAAGTTTATTAATGCTTTCCACGGGCTATAATAGGAAGCAAATAAATCTATGTCAGGGAATCACTGGCTGTACTGTGTCAAAGAAAAATTTCAGACAGTACTCCCGAGCAGGAATACGATTAAAGTCAACACTTGAAAGGATTTTTCTAAGGACTAAGAATTCTGCTTATTTTATAATTCAGACAAATATAATCATTAGAAAACATGTGTCTGATCTTTATAGCTGCATGAACTGACTCACCACATTTTCTTTTTAAAGAAATGGGAGCAAGGATAGAAAGAAGAGATAGAAAAGGCTTTCAATGCAACTTTTCCTGTAGTTACACGTAGGAATACACTGAATTATTTGGTAAGATATTCCTAAGAGATGATTACTAATGATTACTAGCGATTTAGTGATTGCTAAGGAAATTAGTTAGAACTTCTTGGGGAGTTCTACAGTTGAACCCAGAATAGTCTCAATCCTTATGACCTTACCAGAAGCATTATCAACTCTTGACATTCTAAGAAGTCAGTCAGCATATCAGCTAACTCTTAAATAAAATGTAAAGATTCAGTTTATAAACAAAGTAATTAATTCATCCTTTGTTAAGGAAACAGTGCCCTCTGGAGGCAGAAATGTATCTAGCATAATTTGAGAACTTTAAAAAAAAATTTTCAATGTGTAAGAATTAAATATACCATGAGTGGTTCCCAACCATAGGTGTGCAACAGAACCCACCTGAGGAACTTTTTAAAACATACACATGCACAAATTCCACCTAGACCTCCTGGAGCATAAACATGTATGTTCTGAATAAAAGCTAAGTAGTAATAGCTAAAGATTTTAGTAAACATCTACGATTTACTGTACATCTTCCATTCCCCCTCTTGGAATAATTTCCAAATAAGTTTTGGAAAATCGCTCTGCCCCCATTCACAGCTATTTCATTTGGGTAAGACTGAACCTACATCTAGCTCCAAGGATGGGTCTTGCTAAATTTAAGTCAATTACCAGTCCCATCCTCTTACAAAAAAATTATATAGCAGCTAGTAGAGGGAGACAGTTTCTGTTCCTTTAGATGACAGGACACGACAATGTGAGGTTTGGGACTGTGACCAGGCAGTCATTTTGCTACCAGACTGACAGAGCCTAGAGCTGCTGGGAACTGCTGGGCCACTATAAGTAGTCTGATGATAAGGCCAAAATTGCATGAAGCAGAGTTAAAAGACGGAGAGACGCTGGGTCCATGGTGACATCTACTGAGCAGTAGTCCCCTATCTTTGGACATCTCAGTGTCACTGGCCAATAATTTTTTCTTTATTATTTAGGAAAGTTTGAGTTGGTTTTTCCATCAGTTCTTGCCAATTTTCCGTTAATAACCTTGATTAATACAACTATCTTAATAGAAACATTTATTCAATATTTAAGAAAAAAGTTACATTTACTTTTGCTCATTTAGAGCAAGGGGAATATATCTAAACTTTTATGGGCCTCAACTATGTAGGCAAGAGATAAAAAGTTAGAGCTATCACCATAAAGGTGTCTTCCCTAGTTAACTTCTTCCTGCTCTAATAAACAAAATTCCAATAATCCATTATCTTGACCTAAAAATTTCTAATGTTAGTTACACTGCATATAGCATCCAACTCATTATCCAATGTCACTACTAATGCAGAAGGGAAAAAGCAAATAAGACTAACCAATGTAATTTATTAATAGTATTTAGTTATGATGAAGGAAAAGGTATAATAAAATGGGCAGAGAAGTCAATTAATAAATTAAAAATTTTAAATATATATATAATTTCCATTATTTATTTTAGATGTCAATGTGGCAATAAAAAGAAGTTGTTTTATTTTTTATATTCTTGTTTTATTATTTATTTTCTTTACATTTAGTACTTTAAATCAACCAAAAAAAAAAGAGGGATTTGCTTGCTACACTTCTCATTAAATTAGCAAAAAGCACTAATTCACCTGGCTACTATTCATCAGGATTTTTCATTATACGGTATTACTGTGATTTTTTTTAAAAAAAATAGTATTAGGCTTTAGGATATGTATTGTGCCTTATACACATGCAAATCTTGCAAATCACAGATTGCCATTTGATCAATACTCTGGGTAAAACAAAGCTCAAGATCTGCTCCATAATGAACTAAGAAATCAAAAGTTAAAAGCCATGAAAAGCTTGTATCAATTACAAGAACTGAAGTATCATAAAGTTCTAGAAATCTCTCTAAAAGATTATCTTACTGGGTACAGTGGCTCTCGCCTATAATTCCAACACTTTGGGAGGCTGAGGCAGGAGGATCACTTAAGCCCAGGAGTTTGAGACTAACAGGGGCAACATGGTGAGACTCTATCTCTACAAAAAATAAATTTTAAAAAATTGGCCAAGTAAGATGGTGCGCACCTGTAATCCCAGCTACTCAGGAGGCTGAAGTGGGAAGATCACTTGAGCCCAGGAGATCAAGGCTGCAGTGAACCATGATTTAAAAAAAAAAAAAAAAAATTGCTCTTTGTAAAAAGAAATACAGTCATCACGGACTATAAGTCAGAGATTAATAATATCATAGTTCTAAAGTAGGCAGATCATAAATAGTATACTAAATGTTCTATTACAAAGGTAGGTTACTGTAAGAGTTATGTTAATTATACCAAAAACAATTTTCAGAGGGAAATCCAAAGTACTTCTTAGAGAGTTAGATAATGCAAGGTGAAGTATCAGGTAAAGCTATGGCCCAGACACAGCTGAAGATCGAAATTTAAGTGGAGGAAACTGACACTAACTGCTTCTGGAAGAAATTACATTTTCCCCCAGAATATACATTCAAAACACATGTAAACCAAACATTATTTTAAAACAAAAATAAGCATCCTTATTAACATAAGATGAATAAATATGATTTTATATTCATCTTCTGGGTCATTGTCTGAATGTCTGAATATAACTTCAGCTTTCCGCCTTCTGTGCATTGGTTTATACCAATTCTTCCTTCTCCTCATCTCTGCTGATTAAAATCTTACCCATACTCCAAACTGATACAAATACTTAAATGCCTTCAGGGTCCAGGCAGGTAACAAGAATGAATATGGCAGGCAGGGTATTTACAGTAGGCAGGATCATTATAGAGTTTAAGTCTCATCTAAGGGTATGCAAATTCAAAACATTTAGAAAAACCACAAAACCAAATCAAACATGTCTACAGGACCAAATTCATCCGCTATTACACACTGTTGTTATTTGTTTGTAGTTATCTGCTTTTCTAAATTAAAAGAATCCTAGTGGTCAAGAACCATTCCACATCTTCCCCTCAGCAATCAGCACAGTACCACAGAAATACATTTTGGGGCCTGACAGTGGCTCACACTTGTAATCCCAGCACTTTGGGAGGCTGAAGCAAGAGGATTGCTTGAGTCCGGAGTTTGAGACCAGCCTGGGCAATACAGTGAGATCCGGTCTCTACAAAACATTTTTTTTAAAATCAGCCAGGGTGGTAGCATGGGCCTGTAGTCCTAGCTATTTGGGAGGCTGAGGTGGGAGGATTGCTTAAGCCCAGGAAGTCGAGGCTGTAGTGAGCCATGGTCAAGTCACTGCACTCCAACCTGGATGACAGAGTGGGACCCTGTCTCCAAAAAAAAAAAAAAAACCCATATATATATATGTCTTTTTAAACATTTTTACATTACATTATATATATATTTTTGCTCAATAAACATCATTTAACATACACCCCCAAGTGAAAAATGACACTCAGTTTAGACAGAACCATCTAAGGAATGACTGCTTTATTTACAGGACTATCTTTTGGGACACAATTAAAGCCTTACTTTAGACAAGACAAAATATTTCATTTCTTGTTCTTTATCAAAGTAGCCTAGCCTAGAATAACCTAAATCTCTCATAGAGCCACCTGCTAATTACCTCACTTGTAGAAGGATATATGGGTTTTGAGCTATACTCAGTGTCTGGAATAATTCAAAATCCAGTCTTTGGATTATCTGAGATTGTCACAGGTCACTATAAACTAAATACTTCTCTAATTCTCCAATTACCTAAGTTATCTTCTTTTCCTTTTTAAAAAGTGGGTGCTACATGTTTACCTTTCTATTTTTCAGGGGCTTTTGTACCTCAAAAGTGTTCACAAATAATGACTAATGGCCTTGTGGTAGCATCTGCCACTCCTTAAGTGGTTGTTTGTCATCAGGTTTGCAAATCATCTGATATAAATAGCTTTTTAAAGTAGTCCTCAACCATTTCTCTCCATACTCTATTTCTGCTTTCCATGATCTTTGTAAGTGGCATTTGCTATAATTAACTGATTACTGATGATATTTAAAAAAAACCAGAAAGCTGAGCACTCTTATCTATGAGGATTGAGGTCTCTACATTTTGTTGATCCTCCTCTTTTGTTTATAGAACTGAAAAAATGTTTTTATTTTTCCTGTTACCTTTCATGTTTTTGGCAAAGTAGCATGTCCCTTATTTTCTATTCTATTTACGAAGGAATCTAATTACTCATTCTATTCCATATATATTTGTTATTCAATCTGCTTTTGCTTTTGGTTGTTTTCTAACTTACATTTTAGGATTTTATATCATTCAAATGTATTAAATCAGCTGTAAGCATAAAACTGCTTTATACAGTCCTCTGTAATGGGGCAAGACCGGAAAAGAAGAAGTTGGTGGTAAAGGATGACAAAAGAAATAAATGTCATATACACTGCCTTTTTAAAATGGCAATCAAATTGCATACACAATACAAGGAATTTTACAAAGGAACACTCCATCAATAAAAAAGCATATAAGTAATCAGAAGCTGACATGCAATTAATCAGTCAAGGCATAATTTTGCAAGTGCCTTCACAAAGCAATAAATCAACTTTACATGTATAAAACAGTATAACATTTTAATTAAAATGAAAAATTTTTAAACTGCCAATAATACCTCATTAGTTCTAAATGTTTATGCCAGTTTCTGAATTTGTATCTTCACAACTAAAAATTAAATAAACGTAAATTATCTTTTACTCATACGGTAATATCTCAGAAAGAGGTCACGTATCCAGTCAATAACCAGTAAGAAAGCAAAAGAAAGGTTTCTAAATAGCCAAAAGTGATACAGTTCACACACAAATAAATAAGGTGTAGTAAATTCTATCGTGGAATACCATATTGAATTCAAAATAAATAAACTACAGCTACATACAACACCACAAATGAAATACCCCAAGTCATGCTGAGTAAAAGAAGTCAGACACACAAAAAGAAGCACTCTGTGTGATTTCATTTAAATAGAACTCAGAAACAGGCAAAACTACTCTGTGCCGTTAAAAGTCAGTACTGAGAGGAAAAGAGATAGTGACAAAGGAGAGGAATGAGGAAGGCTTCTACAGTGCTAGTAATGCTTTATTTCTTCATCTCATAGTTACAAGTGTGTTCACCTTTCTTTCGCAATTTAAACAGACTATTTTTTAGAGTAGTTTTAGGTTAACAGCAAAACTGAACAGAAACTACAGAGATTTACTACATACCCCACAAATTCCAAAGTCCACAGTGTACACTGGATTCACTCATAGTGTTTTACATTCTATGGGTTTTGATGCATGTATACACAATTATATACTTCTAGAGCAATAGTTTCACTGCCCTAAACATCCTCTGAGCTTCATTTATTTACCCCTCCACCACTCCCTCACCCCTGGCTACCATTAATTTTTTTATTGTCTCCATAGCTTTCTCTTTTCCAGAATGTCACATAGTTGCAATCATACAATATGTAGCCTTTTCAGATTGGCTCCTTTCACTTAATAATATGCATTTAAGTTTCATCCATATCAACGGCTAGATAGCTCATTTCCTTTTAGTACTTAATAATATTCCATTGTCCAGATATACCAGGGTTTATTTATACATTCACCTACTGAAGGACATTTTGGTTGCTTCCAAGTTTGGGCAATTATGAATAAAGCTGCTATAAACATCCATGTATAAGTTTTTGGGTAAACCTAAGTTTTCAACTCCTTGGAATAAATACCAAGAAGCACAATTGCTGCATCATATGGTAAGACTGTGTTTCACTTTATAAGAAGCTGCCAAACGGTCTTCCAAGGAGGCTGTAGCATTTTGCATTCCCACCAGCAATGAGTAAGAGCTTCTGTTGCTCCACATCTTTGTCAGCTTTTGATGCTGTCATTGTTCTGAATTTTGGCCACTCTAATAGGTGTGTAGTGCTATCTCACTGTTGTATTAATTTGCATTTCCCTTATGATATATATATGGAACATCATTTCATATGCTTATCTGCATCTCTATCTTCTTTGCTGAGGTATATGTTAAGATCTTTGGCCCATTTTAAAATCAATAGTTCATTTTCTTCTTGTTGAGTTTTAAGAGTTATTTGCATATTTCAGACAAGAGTCCTTTACCAGATAAGTCTTTTGCAAATATTTTCTCCCAATTTTGTGGCTTGTCTTCTCATTCTGTTGACACGGTCTTTCATAGAATAGAAGTCTAAATTTTTAATGAAGTTCAGTTTATCAATGATTTCTATCATGGATTGTTCCTTTGGGGAACAATCAAGACTAAAAAGTCATTGCCCCACCCAAGGTCATCTAGATTTTCTCCTATGTTATCTTCTAGGGGTTTTATCAATTTGCATTTTACATATAGATCTGTGAAACATTTTGAGTCAGTTTTTGTGAAGGGTATAAGGTCTGGTCTAGATTCATTTTTCTGCATGTGGATGTCCAGTTGTTCCAGCACTATTTGCTGAAAAAACTATCTTTGCTACATTTTATTACCTTTGCTCCTTTGTCAAAATTCAGTTGACTATATTTATGTGGGTCTATTTCTGGGGTCTTTAATCTGTTCCATTAATCTATTTGTCTGTTGTTTGTCCAATACCACATCTTATTTATTACTACAACTTTGTTTTGTTTTGTTTTGTTTTTGAGACGGAGTTTCACTCTGTCGCCAGGCTGGAGTGCAGTGGTACGATCTCGGCTCACTGCAATGTCTGCCTCCCAGGTTCAAGCGATTCTCCTGCGTCGGCCTCCCGAGTAGCTGGGATTACATGTGCACACCACCACACCCAGCTAATTTTTGTATTTTTAGTAGAGACAGGGTTACACCATGTTGGCCAGGATGGTCTTGATCTCTTGACCTCATGATCTGCCCACCTCGGCCTCCCAAAGTGCTGGGATTACAGGTGTTAGCCACGGCACCCGGCCTCATTACTACAGCTGTATAGAAAGTCTTGAAGATGGGTAGTATCAGTCCTCCAACTTTGTTCTTCTTCAATACTCTGTTGGTTCTTCTGGGTCTTCTGTCTCCATATAAAGTTAAAGATCACTTTGTCAACATCCACAGAAAAACTTGCTGGGATATTAACAGTGAATATATTAAATCTGTAGATCTAGTTGGGGAGAACTGACATGTACCATGTCCTTGCTCCATAGGAAGAGAATTTCAAGCCCTTAAAGACAATTTACTACTGTCACTTCAGCCACAATCCTGAAAAGCTTTGCTACATAGTTATTAGCAGACAAAAAGAAAAAAAAAAGCAAGTTAGAAAAAGAATCAGAAGTGCATTTCTTCTAGGCATTGACAGTTGCAATTACTGCCAGGACTCAAAAGAAAAGTCTTCAGAGTAGCAGGCTGGAAGAGCTCCTTGGAGTCAAGTTAAAGATCCCTGACGCCAAAGAGAAACAACTGGACTATTTCTCTACCACACAAGTTAGAAAGGGAATGGTATTTCCGTTTTTTTCATCTATATTGATGCAAATTTTTCCAGTTAGGAGAAGTCTTATATTAGCTTTAAGTAGCTCTCTATTTGGGTCTGAGTTACTTTCAAAAAGCTGAGGTACTGCTTGAGGGTAGGAACTACTTAATGAACTTCTTTTATGTCACTTACAGAGTTAGCAAACAAGTTAACAAAACTGTCTATACACTATTTCATAACCTAAATATATATGACACAAGATCAGGCAGTTTGTGTGTGCATATGTAGTTTTTGGAAGGGAAGCAAATGGAGGTATAGGTATCATTAAGTGCTTGTTTCCAGAATCATTAAGCAATCAAATAGAAATATGTTTTCTAGGGTAACTGAACTGAAAAAAAAATCAGGCTAATAGGCTAAATAATCCAATCAAATGTCTACAGTCAAGACTGTACTTCAATCGTTTCTGTGAAAGAGGCAACAGACTATTCACTGTGAATGGAAATTCCCCAGTGTCCCTCAGTAATTCACTTTAATATTGATTTAACAATCCTCCCTGTTGAAGTACTTCCCCTTATCACATTTTGAGACAAATTCCTCTTGAAACAGACCAAAAGATAGAACTGAAAAATACTTGACCTTCAAATATTAAGATGAAAACAGCTCTTGCTCACATATTAGAAAACAGAAAAGCATTTACTGAGTTCTGTGTGAAAACAAAACGAACAAATAAACAACAAAAAACAAAGATGCTTCGCTATTTACAGAGCAGAACTTGATTTCCAAGGAAATCCACCAAGGAGTATGCAATGACAGTCGTGGTTTCAACTCTGGAATGATGAACCAGAGCTAACATTTCTAAACATTCTTTCCCAACAGGCAGATTTTGAGAAATACAGTTCCAAGATCCCCTAATCTAAGAGCATTGTGTTCCAGTATCTTTGGTTCTTTGGCTTATAATTGATAAGAAAATTACTCTAAGATCCCTAGAAACACAAGATGCTAAAGTAATTCATGTTTTAATCAGAGAGTACTGGGTAAGCATATTAAATGTAATGTTAACAGTTAAATATGCCTACAATTCTAAGCCTGAGAAATCCCTTCTTGACAGAGTATGAGTAACACATGGATGTAAGGACAGAGAGAACAATGAAGAGAAAGTAGAGGCATTATGTAAAATCTAACATAAAAGCTAAGAATCAATTTGTCCTTGGATAAGTAAGTGACTAAAAACTTGTGGCGTCTCCTCCTATATTATCACACTTACCATACCACATTGTTAAGTGTCTTTTATTTTTTTCCTCCTCTGAGCTTCTTGAGGGCAGGGATACATTTTTGTATTCTCAGAGTCTAAGCAGAGTGCTCAGAGCATGATTTATATACAGTGAATGGTTCTGTGCTAAGTATCTTCTTTACTCCTCATAATGATCACATGAAGTAAGTACTGTACTGTTACTCTAATTTTATAGATAAAGAAACTTGGAATCACATTAAAGAACTTGCCCAAGACCACAGAGCAATCTAACTTCAGAGTATATGAATTTAATCACTGTACTATATTATCTGAAAAAATGAATGCCTGCTTTTTTAGGCTTCTAAGTTTTAATAACTAATTTTGTTAAGTCTGCTGATTCAGATATCATTCTGCATTTGTGTCTTATGTATTGAAATGACTACATTAGCTCAAGAGGCACCAGAGGAGCATAATATTTGGGGGCCAAGCAGATAATTCTAGCATTCCAGGGTTGTTTGTGGACTTCACACTTTCAAAGTATGGTTAAATGTTAACATTAAATTAGTTATTTTTAAACACAAGAACATTCATTTTTTTGTTTTTTTGTTTTTTTTGAGATGGAGTCTTGCTTTGTTGTCCAGGCTGGAGTGCAGTGGCGTGATGTCCGCTCAACGCAAGTTCCACCTCCCGGGTTCATGCCATTCTCCTGCCTCAGCCTCCCGAGTAGCTGGGACTACAGGCACCTGCCACCACGCCCAGCTAATTTTTTGTATTTTTAGTAGAGACGGGCTTTCACCGTGTTAGCCAGGATGGTCTCAATCTCCTGCCCTTGTGATCCGCCAGCCTCGGTCTCCCAAAGTGCTGGGATTACAGGCGTGAGCCACCATGCCCAGCCAGTACATTCATTTTTTAAAATGCAAGTTATTACAACAAAATCTTGGGGGTGATTGATAATATAACAAAAGTAGTTAAAGAGAATTCTTTTTAACAGGAAACTTTTAGAAAGAGCTATAAGGTTGAATTAGCAAGCCCATTTTGCAGATAAGTGATCAGTACATGGTTTATCATTAGTTTAACAAAATATTCAATGCAAGGGGATTTATATACACTAGACTAAGCTAGTGTCTCATCTATGACTCCAAATCAATAAAATAATAAAATAGCTTATGAAATTATTTAATCTTACATTCTACCTAAAACAACCGTTAATTAATCCTCAGTATATCCTGTATATTATTAAAACAGAAATCTTCCCATCCACAAAACAGGCAGGACTTCAATGACATGTAATAATACTTATTTTTCTTCAGATCAGAACCAGTCAAGGATGGAAAACAAATCTATCCTTATTTAATTTGTCTTACATTTAAAATTTTCAAACATAAACACTCATATAGAATTAATTTTTAAACTGTGAAATATTAATTCAGTTAGACCTATTCAGCACTACTATAAATCATCAAAACATGAACAAAGCGTAATACATTGTAGAAAATAAGTATACTTTTCTCCATGTTAATAAGATGTTTACGGTGCCAAAAAAAAACTTACATTTATCTGCTCATTGTTGACAATGATTACCTCTATTCTTAATTTTTAGGAATATAGTAGATCTTGCATATAGTAAGAACAGTCTTTAATTTCTTAACGTTTGTTTACAGTGACTGAAATGAAAACTTTTGGTCAAATTTTTACATACCTTAAAAGTAGAAAGTCCATAAAGTCTTGTAGTATGAACAGTTTCTTGAGAAATATTTGTAATGTTAGTTATAAAGTCCTCAAGATATTTACAAGCTTGTTCCAGGTGTGTTGTGTTTATGATGATTTGCACCAGCTAGAAAACACAAGATATATCCAGTAAAATACAGGTTACATGTATGTAAAATCACCTAATTTTTAAAAATAGGATTATTACTTCCAGCAACTGTACCATATCTACATAACTACAGCATTATAGGATACAACTATCTGATTTTAAAAGCCTGGTGCAAATACTGCTTATGAATTTTTATATGTATATATACACACACACACACATATCAAGAATCTAACTGCCAGTTATTTTAAAATAACTTTTCATAGTATGTTTCAAATCTTAAACATTTAGCAAGTAAAAAATTAGGATTTTGGCTTTTCCTGTAGTCTGGCAATCAGAAATCTAAACAGATGTTCTAACATCTTTATCTACTATTCCCCATATGAACCCTTTTCCCTCACTTTTTTTTTTCTTCCAGAGACAGGGTCTTGCTGTCACCCAGGCTGTGTACTGCAGTGGTATGAGTGTCACTTACTGCAGCCTCAACTTCCTGAGCTCAAGTCCAGAGTAGCTAGGAATACAGTTGCACAATACCACGCCTGGCTAATATTCTTCATTTTTTGTAGAGACAGGGTCTCACTATATTTCCCAGGCTGGTCTCAAACTCCTGACCTCAAGCAATCCTTCTGCCTTGGCCTCCCAAAGCTCTCAAATTAGAGGTGTGAGCCACTGTGCCTGGCATCCTCACATTTCTGGAATTTACACTGGTTATTTTCATTTTGAAAACAAATCTGCTTACATTAATACATTTAAAACAGGAAGCTAGTTTTACAAAATGATGTTCAGCAATAATTTAAAATAATTGTTTCATACAATGAAACATTTCACTATATGTGTCTTTTTAACCTACCTCTGTCAAACCTATATGAGGTTTTCTAATAAGGTTCAGTAAACAGCTACTCAAAGTTCTGGTCAGCAGCAGATTTGTTGATTTTCTAAGCATATCGTCTATTTCTGTTGAGCTAAACAGAAAGACTGATATTATTAAACTTTTTACAAACTTTAATAAAAAATAATGAATATGGTTAGTTAACATCCTAAATAATTTAACACAATTTACTAAAATAATTTTCCCCAAGTCATTAATTTATATCCTTAAATAAACTACAATGACCCATATTTATTAAATCGCAAACTTCAATTTAACTTTGCAAAAGGGACATTTTCCATAAAGTAGAATATTCATATATGGCATAATTTAAATGTATCCAATTAACAACTACAGAAAAATCATGGAGGACTTGGTATAAGGAAATAAAACTATTCCTAAATTCCAACTCCATCATGGGATAGTAACTTTGCTGTTTTATTATTTTTATTATTGTTTTTGAGCCAGGGTCTCACTTTGTCACCCAGGCTGGAGTGCAGTGGTGCAATTATAGCTCACTGTAGCCTCAAAGTCCTGGACTCAAGCGATTCTCATACTTCAACATTCTGAGTAGCTGGGCCTACAGGTGCATGCCACCACGCCCAGCTAGTTTCGAATATTTTATAGAGACAGGGTTGCGCTATGTTGCCCAGGCTGGTCTTGAACTCCCGGACTCAAGTAATTCTCCCACCTTGGACTTCCAAAGTGCTGGGATTACAGACGTGAGCCACCGCGCCCAGCCCCAAAAGACAGGCACTTTGAAAGAAACTTCATACACAACTACAGCTAAAAATTATTTTTAAAATACAAACTGACATGAGCTCTTTCTAGATATAATTAACAAATTTAATTTTTAATATAACTAAGTTATACATTTTCATCAAGATTTTTTAAGTCGTCAAAGAAATAAATTACCTTAAACTAATTTTAATATGATGTTTCTTAACATCCTAAGTATTACTAAGCTAGCACTAAAAAACAAATTCTTTTCTCCTAACCATTAGGCCTTCAATTTAAGTAAATAATGATTCCTTGGATACAGCCTCATTATCACAACAGTTAAACTGTCCTTAGACCACGGACTATCCATCTCGGCACTATTGGCATTTTACGGTGGATAATACTTTGTTGTGGAGACTGCCTTGCACATATGGATGTTTGGCAGCACCCCTGGCCTCTATCCACTAGTTCCAAGTAGCGCCTCTCCCCCGAACTGTAACAACCAAACATGTTTCTAGACATTGCCAAATTTGTGGGGAGGAGGTGGTGGCAGGAGAACCAAAATTATCCCCAGTTGAGAACTACTGCCTTAGATATAAGCTAACATTTTTGTATCCTTTTACTTTTTATTAAAATACTACTTTTAAAACTCTGTGGGCCAGGCACAGTAGATTGTGCCTGTCATCTCAGCACTTTGAGAGGCTGAGGTGGGTGAATTGCTTGAGGCCAGAAGTTCGAAACCAGCCTGACCAACATGGCAAAACCTCGTCTCCACTAAAAATACAAAAATTGGCCAGGTGTAGTGGCGTGAACCTGTGGTTCCAGCTACTTGGAAGGCTGAGGTGGGAGGATCACTTGAGCCCAGGAGGTCGAGGCTGCAGTGGGCCATAATTGTGCCACTTCATTCCAGCCTGGGCAACAGAGTGAGATCCTGTCTCAAAACAAAACAAAACAAAAACAAAAACAAACAAAAAGAACTACCATTCAACCCAGCAATCCCATTATTGGGGATATATGCAAAGGAAAATAAATCATTTTACCAAAAAGACACATGTACCCATATGTTCACTATAGCACTATTCACAATAGCAAAGACATAGGTGTCTATGGCAGCACCCCTGGCCTCTACCCACTAGTTCCAAGTAGCGCCTCTCCATTGATAGCAATGTTGGATTGGATAAAGAAAATGTGGTATATAAACCCCATGGAACACTACACAGCCATAAAAAAGAACAAAATCATGTCCTTTGCAGCAACATGAATGCAGCTGGAGGCTAATAGCCTAAGCAAACTAATGCAGAAACAGAAAACCAAATACTGCATGTTTTCACTTATAAGTGGGAGCTAAACACTAGATACACATGCATGTAAAAATGGAAACAACAGATACTGGGGACTACAAGAAGGGGAGGCAGGGGTTGAAAAACTACCTATTGAGTACTGTGCTCACTACCTGGGTGACAGGTTCAAGCATACCCTAAACCTCAGCATTCTACAATATGCCCTTGTAACAAACACGTACCCCATGAACCTAAAATAAAAGTTGAGGAAAAAAAAGTTATGGCATAAAAATAAAGTATTAATGTTTCATAAAAGTTATGACAAAAATGCATTTGTGATTAGTAAACTTACCTCCGGTGTAGTGACTCTGAAAATTTAAGGCTGGCATAAATAAATTCTTTAACTTGAATGTAAATATGAGGCACTGACTGAGACATGGGGAATTTCTTTGGGAAAGATTGCTGTAGAAAAAGAAAGTTAATATTGTTTTAGAAATTTTAGAAAAAGACATGCTAATCACTAAAAATGTAATTAAATTGATTTCACACTTGAATAGCAAATACCTGCATCAAAAACCCTGTTATATTTCTGATATTTTATCAAAGTATTTCTGAAGAAAATAATGTGGCAATTTACCCTTGTTTCTTAAATCATACTATCAGACTTCCAACAAGCAGAGAAAACACATACCAGTACCTCTGGTGTATTCTGACAATGAGTATTCTGTCTGTAGGTGATGCCTAGCTGTCTGCTTCTTTGTGTATTTATCATGCAAGAGTCAGGATGGCCATGAAAATTACAGGCCAGCTTTCTGGCTCAGAGTAATTAAATAATTCTAAGACTCTCTTCACCTACCTTCAGTGAAGGCTTGATGCCACTTCAAGAAGTTATCGAGTTTATTCCATTACTCCTAGAATACCTTATAGCAGGTTTCTGACCTCCATGCCATTAAACACTGGTATGCAGCCAATGGCTTACAGGGTGCTTCCTGGCTAAACTACTTTATAAGTCATTATCCATTCGAAATTCTCAGTCTCTAAAAGGTAAACTCCTTCCAAGATTGTTACCAAAAAAACCCTCTTTTCTATTTCATTAAGTCTAATATACCCTTCTATCTTCACCTTCATTGCAACCTTGTTATACTGGTGAAAGTACCATCACCAAGACCACCAGTGATCTCACAGTTGTTCAATCCAGTGGTTTCTTCAGCTCTCATGTTACCTGACTTTTTTGAAGAATCTGACACAGTTGACCCATTCCTACTTCATAAAGTCTCCTTCCTTGGACTCCTGCCCACACTGGTTTTCCTCCTTTTTCTCTACCTACTCTGTTTCTTCTCCTCTAGCCATTACTTAATTATTGCTGTGCTTTCGGGTTCTGTCCTAAACCCTCTCTTCCTACTACGTATACTTTTCTTGGATGATCCCATATAGTCTTCAATCACCATGCAATCACCATGTAAGTACCAGTATCTCCAAATCTACAACTCCAGATCAAATCTTTCTCAAGTCCAAATTCACGTATCTACCCATTGGACAGCTCCATTTGGCTGTACCATTTGAGATATACTCAATAGGTCCAAAAGTGAAATTATCATCTTTTTCTTCTAAATCTGCTCCTCTTGTGTTTCTTATCACAGTGAATGCTGCCACCATCCAAGGTAGAAACTTAGTTATCTTACTTGACTCCTTTATCTATGTTACCCCTCATATGCACGTAATCAGCAACTCCTGTTGCTCCTACCTCCTAAGCATCTCAAATCAGCTTCAGTGACCATAACCCCCATTCAGGCTACATAACCCTCTTCTCTCATCAAGATAAACGCAAAAATCTACTAGGTGGTCTCCCTGCCACCAGTCTTACTCTTTTCCAATCCATTCCCACATATTTGCCAGAGAGATCTTCCTAAAGCACAAATCTGGTTATGTTTTTACCACTTAAAATTCTTTCATGGCTTCCCATAACCCTCAGGAAAAAGGATAAACTCTCTAACACTGTTTAGTAGGGCCATTATGGTCTGGCCCTTTCTACTCCAATTTACATCTCTTGATCTTCATCTCTTGTATTCACCTACTTTGACCTTTATGCAGCCTTTCTGCATGGTGCATCCCCTATCTTAAGGAATGCAAACTTCTGTGAATTATAATTTCTTATTTATTTTATCTATCCTCACTTGACTATAAGCTCCTTGACACCAAAGACTAAAAATCTAGCACATAGTACTGTTTCTGGTATATAGTAGGTATATGAAAAATATTTGAAATTATTTTAATGACATTAAAGGCAGAATATAAATGTTATTATTTTAGCCAAATGATTCTAATAAAATTAACATAGCTATCTACAAAAATATTTTTGCATGTATGTTTACTATTACTCCTCCACTGATAATTTATGTTGGAAATAACTCAAGTTATTTGACAGTTTTATATATTTTCTAATAGTTTTAACTGAAAATTATACTTAAACTAGGAAAAAATATACATACACAACCAAAGGACTTTATTAAATAATTTATGAGATTTTTCAGTTGTCATATTTTAATTTTCCATGTGACTTTAACTATTTTTTTTTTTTTTTTTGAGACGGAGTCTGGCTCTGTCGCCCAGGCTGGAGTGCAGTGGCCGGATCTCAGCTCACTGCAAGCTCCGCCTCCCGGGTTTACGCCATTCTCCTGCCTCAGCCTCCCGAGTAGCTGGGACTACAGGCGCCCGCCGCCTCGCCCGGCTAGTTTTTTGTATTTTTTAGTAGAGACGGGGTTTCACCGTGTTCGCCAGGATGGTCTCGATCTCCTGACCTAGTGATCCGCCCGTCTCGGCCTCCCAAAGTGCTGGGATTACAGGCTTGAGCCACCGCGCCCGGCCCATGTGACTTTAACTATTAACAGTAGTTCTTCTTTTTAATAGTGAGTAATACATAGATCAATGAATACAACTCCTAAGAACTTAATCTTAAGAGGTACTGCACATATTAGAAACTCTCTGCAAGAAAAGTTAAATTTGCTTTTAATTATAAACCTATTTAGAATAGTTTAATACGATTGGAAAGGATATTAGAGATTACTGAGTTCAAACTTTTCATTTGACAGATGAGGCACAAATGCCCACACAGGCTCAGTCATTTGCCTATAATAAGCCACAAGCAGCCAGGCGCAGTGGCTCACGCCTGTAATCCCAGTACTTTGTATGGCTGAAGCAGGCAGATCATCTGAGGTCAGGAGTTCGAGAACAGCCTGACCAACATGGTGAAACCCTTTGTCTCTACTAAAAAAAAATTACAAAATTAGCTGGGCATGGTGGTGTATGCCTGTAATCCCAGCTGCTCGGGAGGCTGAGGCAGGAGAATTACTTAACCCAGGAGGCAGAGTTTGCAGTAAGCTGAGATGGCATCATTGCACTCCAGCCTGGGCAACAAGAGCAAAACTCCATCTCAAAGAAAAAAAAAAGCCACAAGCAGAGCTGGCACATGAATCTAGACCTAGTCTAGTGCTCTTTATATAGACACTAGCCTGAACAAACTCATTACCAGTAACTACAAAAAAAAAAAAAAAAAAAAACTAAGCCATGAGATAGAGAATATTCTGGTGATATTTCTTGACAGAACAACTTTCACTGGGCTTTCAAAAAATACAGAATTAGAATAATTATTCTGGCTTCTTGTATTAAAACATAGCTAATAGGTATATGCAATGGCAGCATTAGCTATAATCTAGAAGCTATCCATTTAATTACCTGGTTCTGTATTTAGTGACTAATACACATAATATGCTTAGTTTATATACAAAAATATAACAAAAATTTACAGTCACGATTCACTCAGAATTTGGTCTTGCTCATGCTGAAGTAATAAAAATTTAGAAAGGTAATGAATTATAAAAAGTTGGGAAAATAGTAAAGAAGAGTAAGGAGAAAAAAACAAGAATAAAGAGAATACAAAAGTGACAGTTACAGTTACTATGACATCCTTTTCTAATGAGATCTAATTCTACCCAAAGATACTGGATAGGTACAAGGGAGCATGTTTGCACATACATATGCACATACACATGGATTCATGTGCATTCTGAGAATCTCCTACGTGGCTGGTCTACTTACTTTCTCTACCCTGTCTTTTATTCAGATATCTTGACTCAAAAAATGTATATATTCCTACTTCAGGAAGAAATCTACAGGTAGCTATTGCTTTCACATATCACTTATTTAACCAAGATAAACTTTTTGTAAAAGTGTACTTCTTTTAAAATCTTCCACAGTGATAAACAATTCAAAGAAATTCTTGTTTCTTTCCCTAGGATATACTCTTATTACTATAAATCTATTTTTCATTTGGAATCCACCCAACATTAGTAACACCTCTCCTGGGAATCCACCTAACGTTTGGGGCAACTACTTCTAGTATCCCCAGGAAAGTCCCTTCTTAACGTCATCAAAATCTCAGTAGCAGTAGCAGTAGCAGTAGCAGTAGTAGTAGTAGTAGTAGTAGTAGTAGTAGTAGTAAGACACTCTTTAAAACTTAACAAAACATAGTTTTCTCAATACAACAAAAACTTGTCCCCCAAGAAACCACTCTTATTTACAGTCTCAGCTTAATATTTAATATTATGTAGTAACAAATACCACAAATTTATTTTTAAGAAAATACTTGAATTAAAAACTAGCTTGTACCTTTTCAAGGTCTGGATCTTGAAAGGGAAATTTGCTGATGACAATTTTATATTCTTCTTCATTGACAATAGGGATGGGGCTATAATTATCTTCTTCAAAAATGTCCCTGTTAGGAAAGGAAAATTGAAAACTTATCATTACAAAACATATTATTAGAGTACTAAAAGACAATACCTTAAAAAACCCCAACTATTACAAAAGCAGTTTTTACTTGTCAGTTAAAGGTCCAAATAGGAAGATACAGCCTAAGCATCCAGAATTCTAAAATCCAACAACAAATAAGTCTTGTCCCTCAAAATTCAGGTACAATCTCCTTTTTCCACTAGTTTGTTTTACAACCTCTCAGCACTTTATTTTCTAGTGTAGAACAATTCTCAAGGTGATATATTCTCAACAAGTTCATTATCTGTAACTAAAAAAGGATCCATGTAATGGAAAGTATTCCTGTCATAATTCTTTTTTTTTTTTTTTCTTTTTTGAGACAGAGTCTCGCTCTGTCACCCAGGCTGGAGTGCAGTGGTGTGATCTCAGCTCACTGCAACCTCCGCCTCCCAGGTTCAAGTGATTCTGCTGCCTCAGCCTCCCAAGTAGCTGGAACTACAGGCGCGTGCCACTACACCTGGCTAATTTTTTGTATTTTGAGTAAAGAAGGGGTTTCGCCATGTTAGCCAGGATGGTCTCCATCTTCTGACCTCGTGATCTGCCCTCCCCGGCCTCCTACAGTGCTGAGATTACAGGCTTGAGCCACCATGCCCGGCCTCCTGTCATAATTCTTGATAGGAATAATTTTCAAGTTGTGTATCTCGTGTCTTCTCTTTTCCTAATGAGATTATAAACTCTTGAAGATCGAAACAATGTGTTATATTTGTTTAGCCTCTCATAATGTGATTAAAAATGGATCTTTTATAGTTGGTGATACAGAAACAGTTACTACTCCTCAAATATCCATGTGCTCTCCTGTACACCCCCTTGCAGTTAGGTAGGGCCATATGACTAGTTTTGGCCACTGGGCTGTGAATGGAAGTGACATGTGTTGCTTTGAGTTTAAAGCCTTTATAAGCCAATTGTGTAAACCTCCTTTCCATGGTGACAAGGAAGACAACATGTTGAAAAGTTAGAATCACAAATGCAAATAGCTTGTATCTCTAACTAGTAAACTTACTGTGGGCTTCTGTATGAGTGAGGAATAAAATGTGTTCATCCACTGAGATTTGGGGAATTTTTGTTGCTACAGCATAACTTAGGCTGTCCTAATGTAACTGTCATCCAATCACTGATTTCCTTTTAATTAAATGAATTCAGTTTGATTAATATTTATTGAGCACCTATTATGTGCTAGGCTCTGGGCTGTGATGAAAATTCCCTATCTCATGAAGATAAACACAAGATACCTGTTCTCAAATCTAACAGAGACAGATATGCAAACAATTTATAACATCTATAATGCTGTGCTATACATACAAGAAGTACAAGGTTCAGAAACAGGACAAAGAAGGAAATGACTATCAAATTACATGAAGAACATCTCATGGAAAGTTATACAGAGAAGTTAGGGGTCCTGTAGGGTCTTTACAGATGAAAAAAATTTGTAAAGAGATTATGGGAGAAAAGCATTCTAGACCACTGGAATATATATGCAAAGGCATAAGGAGTGAAAAAGCATTAGTGTGTGTGGAGGGGGTGTAAAACCACAGGTAGTGCAGTATTACTAAGTATAAAGTCTGAGGGACATAGTGAAAAATGAGATTGGACAGGTGGGCAAACAGACATCCAGATTTTACTCTGTAGGCATTAAAAGGTTTTAGGGGGCCGGGCGCGGTGGCTCACGCCTGTAATGCTAGCACTTTGGGAGGCCAAGACGGGTGGATCACGAGGTCAGGAGATCGAGACCATCCTGGCTAACACGGTGAAACTCTGTCTCTGCTGAAAATATAAAAAAATTAGCCGGGCGTGGTGGTATGTGCCTGTAGTCCCAGCTACTCAGGAGGCCGAGGCAGGAGAATGGCGTGAACCCAGGAGGTGGAGCTTGCAGTGAGCCAAGATCGCGCCACTGCACTCCAGCCTAGGCGACTGAGCGAGACTCCGTCTCCAAAAAAAAAAAAAAAAAAAAAAAGGTTTTAGGAAAGGGAATGTCATAGGAAGATATTCACTGTGTGGAGGATAAACTGGAAAAAGCCTAATAATGAACACAGAGAGATCACTTAGAAAAACTGAAGAATAATCTCAATAAAAGGTGATGAGGATCTGAATTAAAGCTGCAACAGTAGGGGTAGAAAGGAAGTAGCATAAATGAGAGCTTTATTTTTTTAATTTTTTTTTTTTTTTAAAGACAGGCTCTCACTCTGTCGCCCAGGCTGGAGTGCAGTAGTGCAATCTTGGCTCACTGCAGCCTCTGCCTCCCGGGTTCAAGCGATTCTTACACCTTATCCTCCCGAGCAGCTGGGACTACAGGGCGTGTGCCATTAATCACCCACACCCAGTTCTACCAAAAAATTAAAAAATTACTTTTTTGGTATTTACTTCCACTAATTCTATTTCATTCTACATAGAGTTTTTTTTTTAAAGGTAAAACATTAAAAGGCAGGGCTAAATGAGGTGGCTCATGCCTATAATCTTTGGGAGGCTGATACGGGCAGAACACTTCAGGCCAGCCTGGGCAACAACACATGGCTGCGGGCGCCTGTAGTCCCAGCTACTAG
Source organism: Macaca fascicularis (assembly GCF_037993035.2). Lineage (NCBI taxonomy): Eukaryota > Metazoa > Chordata > Mammalia > Primates > Cercopithecidae > Macaca > Macaca fascicularis. The sequence continues at coordinate 101,715,847 of NC_088383.1, read as the reverse complement.
GGAGGCTGAGGCAGGAGAATGGCGTGAACCCGGGAGGCAGAGCTTGCAGTGAGGCGAGATCGCGCCACTGCACTCCAGCCTGGGTGACAGTGCAAGACTCCGCCTCAAAAACCCAGTCTCTGTTTTAAAAATAAAAATGATGAAAGGTCAAAAGGCAAGTTACAGGGAAAGTAACCACTAGAAGACAATAAACTACTAACTTCATACAAACGCCATGGAATCAGTTACTATGGAAGAAGAGATAATTTAATGAAAGGCACATTTATATTCTAAAAATGTTAATGTAGTATTAAAATGATCTGTTTATAGAACCAAATTCTATAAACACATATAAGTTCCTACTCTGTCGGGCATTATACTAGGGCTAGGCAATCAAGAATATAAATAGCTCCATGGCATTGGTCTAGATAATGACTTTTTAAAAGATAACCCCAAAAGCACAGGTAACAAAAGCCATAGTAGACAAATAAACTGCATCAAACTAAAAAGCTTCTGCACGGCAAGGAAACAATTAACAGAATGAAGAGGCAAGTTACAGATTGGGAGAAAATATCTGCTGATATATATCTGATACATATAAGGAGTTAGTATCCAAAATACATAAGGAACTCAAATAAATAGCAAGAAAACAAATCACTGAATTAAAAAGTGGGCAAAGGACTTGAATAGATATTTATCAAAAGAAGACACAAAAATGTCCAACAGGTATACAGATCAGGAATAAGCAAAACTCAACATCACTAATCATCAGGGAAATCCAAATTAAAAATACAACAAGGCTGGCAAGGCACGGTGGCTCATGCCTGTAATCCCAGCACTTTGGGAGGCAGAGGCAGGTGGATCACCTGAGGTCAGGAGTCCGAGACCAGCCTGACCAACATAGAGAAACCCCATCTCTACTAAAAATACAAAATTAGACAGGCATGGTGGTGCATGACTGTAATCCCAGCTACTCAGGAGGCTGAGGCAGGAGAATCACTTGAACCTGGGAGGCAGAGGTTGCAGTGAGCTGAGATTGCACTCTAGCCTGGGTGACAAGAGCAAAACTCCATCTCAAAAAAAAAAATACAAGGAGGTATCACCTCACAACTGTTAGAATAGCTATTATCTAACAGACACAAGATAAGTGTTAGTGAGGATGTGGAGAAAGGGAGCCTTTGCACACCATTGGTGGCAATGTAAATTAGTATATCCATTATGGAAAACAGGATGGAGCTTCCTCAAAAAACTAAAAATAGAACTACTATATGATCCCAATAATCTCATTTCCGGGTGCATAACCAAAAGAATTAAAATCAGTATCAAGCCAGACATAGTGGCTCACATCTGTAATCCTAGCACTCTGGGAGGCCGAGGCAGGTGGATCATTGAGGTCAGAGTTTGAAACCAGCCTGACCAAGATGGTGAAATCCCGTCTCTACTAAAAATACAAAAATTAGCTGGGCATAGTGGTGCACACCTGTAATCCCAACTACTTGGGAGGCAGAGGCAGGAGAATTGCTTGAGCCTGGGAGGCGAAGGCTGCCATGAGCCAAGATCATGCTGCTGCACTCCAGCCTGGGTAACAGAGCAAAGACTCCGTTTCAAAAAAAATAATAATAATAATTTTTTAAAAAAATCAGTATCTCAGAGCAATATCCGCACTCCCATGTTCACTGCAGAATTATTCACAATAGCCAAAATATGCAATTGACCTTTGAATTGATAAAAAACCATGTGATATACACAATGGAATACTATTCAGCCCTATAAAAGAAGGAAATTCTGTCATTTGCAACAAGGATGAACCTTGAGGACACTATGCTAAGTGACATAAGCTAGGCACAGGAAGTCAAATACTGCATAATCTTACTTATATGAAGAATCTAAAAAAGTCACACTAATAGAAGTAGACAGAAGCATGATTTCTGGTTTATAGGTTACCAGAGGGTAGGGCAATCAGAAAGTGGGGTAGGCAGGGTAGGGAGATGCCAAGATGTTCGTCAAAGAGTACAGTTTCAGTTAGACAGGGAAACAGGTTTTTGAGATCTATTCCAAAAGGTGACTACAGTTAATAATAATGTAACATATATTTCAAATCGCTAACAGTAGATTTTAAATGTTTGCACCACTAAAAGAAAAAAATAAGTATGTGAGGTGATGGATATGTTAATTTGCTTGATTTAATCATTCCATAATGTATATATCAAAACATCAAACTGTACCTCATAAATCTATACAATTACTGTCAATTAAAAACTAAATAAAAGCACATATATCCAAAAATAATACAAAAATAAAACAGGGCTCATAATATAGTGAGAGATAGCTGCATACAGATAAACTATAACAGTAGTCGGGTTATAAATTTTGTCATGGAAGTAGTCAAGTTTTGAATATCACTCAATATTGATAATTTTTCTTTTTCCCCCATTTAATTGTTGGGTTGTCAATTCACTATTTATAAAATATTTGAGGATACGGGTCAGAGGTAAACAAAGCTTAAGTTCTGCTACTTCTTAAAAATTTAGGTAGCCAGACATGGTGGCTCACGCCTGTAATCCTAGCACTTTGGGAGGCCAAGGTGCGTGCATCACGAGGTCGGGAGACTGAGACCATCCTGGCTAACATCGTGAAACCCTGTCACTACTAAAAGTACAAAAAATTAGCCGGGCGTGGCGGCAGGCACCTGTAGTCGCAGCTACTAGGGAGGCTGAGGCAGGAAAATGGCGTGAACCCGGGAGGCAGAGCTTGCAGTGAGCCGAGATCGCACCACTGCACTCCAGCCTGGGTGACAGTGCAAGACTCCGTCTCAAAAAAAAAAAAAAAATTAGGCAAAAAGCACGATCTGGAAGAGTATTAAAAACAGGAGTCAAAATATATTTGGAAATTGTGTATTAAAATTGACATGCTATCATTTGTTCTCCTCTACTATTACTCTGGAGGATAAAATTAATCCTATCTCTATGTGAATGAAGCCATTAGCTTCCCAGAGAGAAAACACCACCACATGGTTTCCCCAGTCTTGAGGAACAATCTTACTACTAGAAGTCTTAAGATAGGTAAGAGAGAATAGCTGGCCCAATACAATCTATCAACAGTTATGAAAACATAAACACCCTTCTGAAGAGGCCAATTAAATAACATCAACTCTATAAGATTTTATAACTATAAAATATCATATTACATCATATTATACATTGTACCATAGCATATATTTTCTAGATTACCATCTTTATCAATAAATGCTACCTTTATTTTTAAAATAGTTAATAAAAATAATTGTTGATAGTTACATATGACTCATCAGGACTGTCAATTATCCATCTGGGATAGCATCCTGATAATACCACTCTTGAAGAATGTAAATACAAAAAACTCAAATAAGGACTTGTTCAGTTGATTTTACTAGATGTGTATCACCTTATGAGCCACTCAGGCATTTAAAAAAATTGTTTTTAAGAGCACAGTCTTACCCTATTGTGCAGGGTGGAGTGCAGTGGTGTGATTATAGCTCACTGCAGCCTCAAACACCTGGGCTCAAGTAATCCTCCTGCCTCAACTTCCCAAGTAGCTGGGATTACAGGTGCGCACCACTATGCTCAGCTAATTTTTTTATTTTTTATTTGTAGAGACAGGGTCTCACTATGTCATCCAGGCTGGTTTCAAACTCCTGGCCTCAAGCGATCCTTCCATCTTGGCCTCCCAAAGTGCTAGGATTACAGGCATAAGCCACCTCACCCTGTTCGAAGATTCCTATTACAGTATTTAGAAGGTCAACCTCCATAGCTTTGAAAGCTGATGGGATAAGTGCTAAGCTGGTATTAAATCATCTAACATACTTTTATTTTAACATCATCAAATATTGACACATTACTTCTATCATATTTTGGGTAAACAAGATGTAAAACCTCAAGATTGACTTTTTCTTCCCGAAAGGGAGAAGGATGGAGAGAAAGAGACAAAAAGAGAAAGAGAGAAAGAAGGGAGGGAGGAAAACTTCTAGCAATTAAAGTGGGGGGGCATATTTCTCTTCTCATGTCACTAAAAAGTTATATAGATATTAAAATGCTTTTGTCCATGGCCTGCAGAGAAGTGGTTAAAGCAAAAGTAATTTGCTCTTTAGCTTCTTTAAGATTCTTAATCTAGTGATGTTGTTTGTAAAAACAGCACTTGCCCAAAACAAAATTTAAAAGCTGTAAATTTCTGCCTCTAATACAAAATATCTTTGAATACTTACAGCCTTGTAAGTATTTAATCATTTACTAGGAAAAAATTACAGATATTAGAACTACAAGTAAGTATAATTAAAAACTGATTAGAAATGTTACAGCCACTATGGAAACAGTAGGCTAGTTCCTCAAAAAGTTAAAGGTATATTTACATATGATCCAGCATTTCACTTCTAGGTATAAACCCAAAAGATTTGAAAGCAGAGACTCAAACAGATATATGTATACTGTACTCACGTTCACAGCAGCATTATTCACAATAGTCAAAAGGTGGAAGGAACCTAAATGTCCATCAACAGATGAACTGATAAACAAAATGTGATATATAAAGACAATGGAATATTAGCCTTAAAAAGGAATGAAATTCTGACATGCTACAACATGGATGAACCTTGAAGACACTGTGTTAAGTGAAATGATCCAGACACAGAAGAACAAACATATATGATTCCACTTACATGAGGTACCTAGAGCAGTCAATTTTAGAGACAAAGCAGGAGTGGTGGTTGCCAGAGGCTGGGGGAAGGGGGAAATGGACAGTTAATTGTTAAGTGAGTAAGAGTTTCTATTTGGGAAGAGGAAAACGTTCTGGAAATGGATGGTGACGACAGTTGCAACAATGTGAGTGTACACCACTGAACTATACACTTGAAAATGGCTAAGATGGTAAATTCTATGTGTACTTTACTACAAGAAAAATGATTATAAGCATTTTTATTAATATATGCAAATGAACCACTTGAGTATTTGACAAACGTATTCATTATATTAAGGCACCATGACTTAGACTAACCTGAAAACTCCAGCCCATTTCTTAAGCAGTGTTTCATTGTATTGATCTCTTATTTCAAATAAAAGGTCAAAAAGTCGGTTCACTGGAAAACCATAACCCTAAAATACAAAAAAAAAAAAAAAAAAAACAAAGCAGATAAACAAGTGTACAAAAATATTCATTAAAAATGTTGGGAATACTAGAGAATCATTTGGAAGGAATCACTAGATCCCATTGTATGGCATTCTCACAGTAAGAAAATAAAAATATATATTTTGACTTTCTACTACATTGCATTTGGTAAAAAAAGAGGTCCAGAAAGAGTTTTATGAGAATAGAATGGTTTTTCCATTTTTTCTCTTTTCAGTAATGATTACAGCGTTAGCCTTAAAAAGTATTAAAAGTCAGAGCTGGAGGAAAAAATTCAAGATAAGTTTTTACATAACAGTGTCTTGGGAAGTGGTGCCTAAATAGGATACAAGAAGAAAGGGGAATGGATTCTGTCTGAGACAGGCTGGCTTTCTTTTGCACCTTCAATTTAAGATTGAGTTTGTCCTATTGGGAAAATTTACATCTTTCCATTAAACATTCACACTTCCAAATTTTATTCTTTTCCGACTCCAAACTAACTGAAATCTTACCCATATTGGGACCAAACATTCTCTCTTACCTCACAGAATTCTCCACTTGTCTCTCTAAGGTTTCTCTCTCCATCTTTGTTCTTGAGCCTATCTCCTTCCACATAAACCATTCCATGGGTTAACTTCTTACTCTATGATGTCTTTAACTTCCACAGGCACCTTTCTCTCGGCTAAATAAATATGCTAAACTGTTTTCCATCTTTAAGCCAAGAAAAACAAGAGACCAAAACAGCTCTCCCTCAATTTTCTGTAGCCTGTCAGCTGCCGCTGTCACTCCCTTCACAGTCAAATGTACTACAATCTCTCACTTCTATTCCTTTATTTAAACTACTCAACAACGTCACAACAGACTATCTCCTAAATATCAAATTCAATGATCTCACTCTACCTGACATCTCTTTCTTGAAATTCTTCTGCTTTCAATTCTGTAACACCAATCACTCTTCTTATTCTCCTTTTACATCTATGAACAATCCTTTCAGTTTCCTTGTGTAACTTCTATCTCTATCCTTTATTCTTTACTTCTAGCTCCCTAGGGCAATCTCAAGTCTAATGATTTCAACCTCTGATGATTACTTCAAATCTGTATCTCTAGCTAGGCCTCTCTAAATTCCAAATATTTAATTCCAACACCTGTTTCATCTCCATTCACTCAGTCAGCAAGTACATTAAGCTACTTCCTCTCTCCCCAGTGAAATCAAGTGTTCCTCTTATTTCCTATCCATAATAATAATGCTAACATCAACCTAGTTTATCAACAGAGAATCTAGAAAACCACCTAAACACCCTACCCCCACCACACACACATACACACACACACAAAGTAGTCCCAAATTCTTCTGATTTTACCTCTTTTATAAATCAAATCTTTCATTCTCCATTATCTACCCATCTTTCTTCCAGAAATATTCTTAGTGCCACTGCTTTATCTCAGGTCCTTAATATCTCTTACTTAGACCATTGTAAAAGCTTTCTAAACTTTCAACCAACTCTCTCTCTCTCTCAATCTATTTCCCAGATTCTCAAAATTGCCATTCAAAAGTATAAATCTGATTGTGCCACTCCCCTGCCTAAAAACTACAAAATGCTTACTAAAGTCCCACAAGACGTCCCATAATCTGGGTCAGTTTCATCACCACTATTTGCCCTTCCTTGTTCACACCTATATTCTACAGTTTCTAATACCATCAAGCTGCTCCATTTCACTTTCACCACACCATGCTTTTATCTATAGTTTACAAATGCTATTTTTTCTTCCATTAATACCCTTTCTTTCTTATCTATTTGCTGAACTCACCTTCAAAACCCAGCTCAAGTTTCAACTTTCTGTATAGCCTTCTTCAACTCCTAGAATCTAAGTTAGTCATTCCATCTTCTGCAAGCTCAAAGCTAACATATTGCTTGCTGCATTAGGATGCCTTATTAAGCATTTTATTTGTTTACAACTAAACTGTGAATTTCTTGAAGCCAAGGACTTTTACGTCCCTACTGTCTTACTGACTTCTATGTCTCTACTATTTTATACATCAACTAGTCTGCTAACATGTATTGGGTACTCAAAAAATGTTAATAAAGGAATCAATAAATGTTTACTTGTTATTTGCCTAATAGGTAGTAAGGAATATAAATATGCTGGTATTACTTTTTTTACTTTATTGTTTAGTCAGTTTTGTTTTAGATGATAAAATACCAGCATTTTAAAAAGCAAGATTTCCTTAGGGTGGCAAGGGCCGATTTAAAAATCTAAATATTATATAACATTCTTTAATTAGTTTTCATGAAAAGACACTTACCAGTTCTTTAATTAATAGTTATAAATTTAAAAGCCAGCAATCATTAATTCAGTATAAGATGGATCTAATACTGAACCTGTCAGCTTTCAGTGAAATGAAAATACTGCAGAAACTCTGAAAAAGTAGGAAGGAGTGGTTGACTTCTCCAGTCATATTTCAAAGCAATAATATGAGAAAGGTATCCTTGCAAGGGTTTATGTAACTATCATTGTTGCTTTTACAGTGCCAATATTACCTAAATATTATCTTTGACTTTCCTTTGATTCTCTGGAGAATTCCTTGGTACCATATCAAATACTGTAGATTCAGCTGTACTCAAAGTCCAGTCCAATAACTATTTATTACAGTCTACAAAGAAATAAGGAGTTTGCACCAGAATACAAATTGATGCTGCTACCTATATTGAAAAAAATCTAGGCTGGGCGAGGTGGCTCAAGCCTGTAATCCCAGCACTTTGGGAGGCCGAGACAGGCGGATCATGAGGTCAGGAGATCGAGACCATCCTGGCTAACACAGTGAAACCCCGTCTCTACTAAAAATACAAAAACTTAGCCGGGCGAGGTGGCAGGCGCCTGTAGTCCCAGCTACTCGGGAGGCTGAGGCAGGAGAATGGCGTGAACCCGGGAGGCGGAGCTTGCAGTGAGCTGAGATCCGGCCACTGCACTCCAGCCTGGGTGACAGAGCGAGACTCTGTCTCAAAAAAAAAAAAAAGAAAGAAAAAAGTCTTGCTTGTAGCAAGATGCCAATCGCACTAAACTTTGTACTTGGGGATATAGTTAATTTACATTCCGAGGAAAACTCCTTTTTGTTATGGATCTAAGAGATAATTTGCAGACTAGTAATAAACAGTTTGCAGACCAGTGGTCCCTAGACCACACTTTGAATAGAAGTGCTGTAAGTCATTAAGTACAGCAAAATTACTATCTAAAATTACTATTGCTTTTACTCTCCATGGCAAAAATCACAATTACTTTTGCACCAACCTAATATCTCAAGCTACTTAGAAATGGGTGCCCAAAATTTGGACAGCCCCAAATAAAGCTTACTAAAAGTTTTATTGCAGTGAGATCAATATTATACAGTCATCACAAAGTTTATGAAAACAACAACAAAAAATCCCACATTATTCCACTGTTACAATATAAGCCATACAAATTAATATATAATAGACATGAGTAATAAAATAATTTACTAAAGGAGCTTGTGGAATCTTCTCTTTAGGTTTAAGAATAAAGTAGAAAACTATAATTCTAAGAGGCAAAGACTCTTGTGATAAAGCAAAGAGTTTAAATCAGGATTTCCCAAAGCATATTATATAAAGTTCTAGATCTAAAAGCTGTTCTAAGGGGGAAAAAGATTCAAGGGTCAAATATATTGGGAAAATGCTGCATAATCATCTTCCTTTTGGGAACTTATGGGTATAAATTTGCTCTCAGAAAAGTTTTCAGTAGAGAAATATGTTTTACTTTTGGACCACAGGACACTTTTTTTAAGTAACAGCTCATCACACTTTGGAAAATGCTAGTCTGTACTTCATGAAAAGTTACTTCTAACCATAAAAATCCCGTAAATTTACATAGGAAAAGAAAATGCAATCAATTCTTTATTATCTGTGATCAAGGAGGAAGGACAAGCTAGAAATCTCAAAACTTTGATACTGAAAATCGCAAAAACAGAGTTTTGAAATACTTAGTTTTAATCTTATTTTTTTGTTTCTTTCGTGTTTTTTGTTTGTCTGTTTGTTTTGAGATGGAGTCTCGCTCTGTTGCCCAGGAGAGTGCAGTGGCGCAATCTCGGCTCACGGCAACCTCCACCTCCTGGGTTCAAACAATCCTCCTTATTTTTAAAAAGAAAAAAACAGTTCAAAAAAGTAAAGTGATTTGCTCACAGAACTCATGGAAAACCAGAAACCAGGAAGAATATGAACACAGTTTTCAAATCACATGTTTTCATACAAAGTATCATATTTAAAACTAAAAACAATTCTGAAATTAGTAATAAACCCATTTTCACAAATAAGGATCTAAAGCTTAAAGAACCTGCAGGCATACAATTAGTCAACAGCACAGGCAGAACAGAAACTCTGGGTCTATGTGATTCTAGAACCCATTTCTCACTGCCCTAAGGCAGAATTTATATCTTCTAATTTCTAGTTCAGGGTTCTTTCCATTATATTCTGTATTCATTTTTTATTTTTTTAACTGTAAAAAGACTTTATTCCAACTGAATGATCAATATTTTAAAAGATGGTAGCATCCCTGAGTTCTGTCTAAGCTTCATAACTGAAAAGGAAGTGGTATGAATAGTTCTGGGTAATAGCAGAATACCAATACGTAGGTAAACATTTATTACTACTAATTTACTGCCACTAATCTACAACAACATAAATGAATATAGTCTATATTTTGTATGTTTTTAAGTGATCAGAATAACCATTAATTGTTAGGTTATCACCCACCTGTAAAGTATCTGCAAATATTACAATAAGATTCTTCAACTCCAGAACAAGATCAGGATCAGTGCAATAGGACTGAGGGTGGAAACACACAAACAAAACAAAACACCGAAAACAACAAACCAGAGTCATGATTAAAAACTAAGAAATAAGAACTTGATAATGTTTCTTTTAATCTGCCAGACTTATAATAAGTTTAAAATCTTGGTTGGTTAGATCCACAACTGACCTTCTCTATTCAGTATAAACTTTTAGAGGGAGATCATAATATGATACTTACGATGTTTACGTTTCAAAAGTCTTTCGATTTTAAGGAATTAGTTATTTAAACTGAAAAAAGTTTATATAGACCCTATGTATTTTCACATTTCATCTATTTACTTATTTTCCATCTTATAAAAGAGACACTATGTATTACTTTTTCCAATACTAAGAATTACAATTTCATTATTTTCTTTTTTTTTTTTTTTTTAGGCGGAGTCTCGCTCTGTCGCCCAGGCTAGAGTGCAGTGGCCGGATCTCAGCTCACTGCAAGCTCCGCCTCCCGGGTTTACACCATTCTCCTGCCTCAGCCTCCCGAGTAGCTGGGATTACAGGCGCCTGCCACCTCACCCGGCTAGTTTTTTGTATTTTTTAGTAGAGACGGGGTTTTCACCGGGTTAGCCAGGATGGTCTCGATCTCCTGACCTTGTGATCCACCCGTCTCGGCCTCCCAAAGTGCTGGGATTACAGGCTTGAGCCACCGCGCCCGGCCAATTTCATTATTTTCTTAGTAATTAACCAAAAGAAAAGTATTAATTTCAAAGGGACAGTGAGATTTACTCTGTCCCTTTCATAGCATTTAATAAGATTTTGAAAGTGATATGTTGTATCTAATACGACTTCACATTTGGTATCATGGAATTAACAGGAAACATACTTTATATACTCAGAGCTGATCTGAATATTGACCATAAAATGTATTGTTCCTTATTAATACGCTGGGAAAAGTTGTAGTTCATTGGATAGTGTATCAAGAATCTACATTCCTGATAAATAAAAATGTAGCTTATTTATAATCTTAATATCATATAAGCTAACAATCTTTCTTCAATATTTTTAAAATCTCAATGATCAATTATAAAATTATAAATAGACAAAATTTTAAATATGAAAATATATTAATAAAGGTAAAACTACTATCTTTTAAAAAGGTCTATAGTAAGTATTATCTTTATAAAACTAACATATTTGTTATTTCCAGAAAAGGCATTAGGAAAATAGTTGATCATTTAATTTTCATCTATAAAAACCTCTCATTACACAAAAGTTCAATATTTCAAATGAGTTGAAATTTTGAAAACTGCAAATTTTAAAGAAATGCATTATTATAGTGTATTACTGTAAATTGTAAACACTGAAGAACAAGTTCTATTGAGTTTTAATGGTAGAGTTTATTTGAGAAACAAAGAATTGAAATGGTAATTAAAAACATTTTCTTCATGGTGCTTTTCAGTGATCTAATTAAGAGGTCAGTTGAGACTAATGAGACCTGCTTAATTCTTCATTTTCTATAATGCTAGAATAAAAGTATTTTGGGAAGCCCTAGTCAGTTGCAAAATCATAGCCTGATATCACCAAACAAAAGTCTGACATTACTACTTCCAAATCTGAGCAACTACTAAAAAAATGCAGAATGATGGAGGTACAGTTTTTCTCTGACATTATGCAGCTCAGAAGTTCTTGAAGTAACTGAATTAAAATTTTAGTAATGTAAATTGTCTGACTTACTGAATGAGCTCTAAGGACAGCAATTATCTTTGAGAGGGCCATGTTCCAAAGTTCATCAGTGTATGCTCTGGTTACTAATCCTTGGGTCACATGTAAAATGTGATCTTCTACCACAAAGAACCTAAAAACAGTAATTACCAAAGCACGTGTTACAAAAAAAACCCAAATAGAAAATAAGTATTTCTGGCATTTAACATAATATAAAATTAATAATAGTTATTTCCATATTAGATACATACCCTACAATTTGAGTGAAATATCTTCTATAGCCATCAACTGTTTCATGCTTAAAATGAAAAATAAAAATCAATTTAAACCAATAAATACCGGTAACATAAAGGTAAGTTCCAAGTCACTACAACTTCATTAACAAATATTTATTGAGAGCCTACTACATGCCACATACATTTTTAGGTACCAGCGATATATTTGTAAATAACAAAAAGTCCTTACTCTCATGGAATGTACATTCGAAAGGAGATAAACAAGTTAAAAAGGAAATATGATTTCAGAACCCCCTTCTCAGCAGACTAGTCAAAGCTGTCATCACCTCTACTTTGACTATTTATTATACCATCCTCCTTCATAATCTCCCCAACTCCCAGCCTGTCCCCTACAGTCTATTCTCTATACAGCTGCCAGAATGATATTTTTCAAATAGTAATCAGATTATATCTTCTGCCAAAACCTTTTGTGGTTTTATGATTGTCTATTGTTTATAATTTTAACAAAAGGCATATAGAAAAATATTTGATCATTTGACTTTCATTCATAAAAAGTTTATTACATGAAATATTTCATATTTCAATTAAGTTCAAAGGCTATGTTTTGCAAATTTCATAAACGTGATCAAATTTTCAAACATCTGGGGTTTTTTTCCAGGTGTTTTGGGGTGAGGATTGTTAATACATTTTAGCTTAGAAATACTGTGACTGGAAAATATAGTCTACATGACACCAAATGCTTGATATTTCCTGATACTTGCTTTATAGCATAGTATGTAGTCAAATTTTTAATAACGGTCCATGTGTGCTTGAAAAGAATATGTTCCTATAGTTGTTGAAATAGGATTCTATATATTCCATTAGATGAAGCCTATTAAGCATGTTTTGTATTCTTACTAATGTTATGTCTACTTGATTTAGAATATACTGACACGTATTTTAAAACTCGCTGGCCGGGCACGGTGGCTCACATCTGTAATCCCAGCACTTTGGGAGGCCGAGGCAGGCGGATCACGAGGTCAGGAGATCGAGACCATCCTGGCTAACATGGTGAAATCCCGTCTCTACTAAAAATACAAAAAATTAGCCGGATGTGGCAGCGGGCACCTGTAGTCCCAGCTACTCGGGAGGCTGAGGCAGAAGAATGGCATGAACCTGGGAGGCGGAGCTTGCAGTGAGCCAAGATCACACCACTGCACTCCAGACTGGGTGACAGAGCGAGACTGTCTCAAAAAACAAAACAAAACTCGCTATACTTGTGGGTTTTCTATTTCTCCTTGTAGTTGTGGCAATTGTGCTTTAAATACTTTGAGTCAATGTTATCAAGTGCTTACAGGTTTAGAATTACCATTTTTATCAACTCAAAAGCACACAAACAAAAAACTGTATTCTTATAATTCTAGCTCTCCCTGTATTATATAAAAGTATATATACCCTGTTTCTATTCCTTCAGTGGTTACTCTAGAAATCACATTACACATCCTTAAGTAACCAAACTCTTAAAGCTAGTCAATGTTTTTACTCTTCTGCTGGACACTTTAGACCGTAGGATAGTTTAATTTCATTAACTTCTATCTCATTCTGATGTTTATGTTATTGTTGTGTATTTTAATTCTATCTTATTTTTTTCTTATTGCTGCTGCACAAATTAAAATTCTATGCTGTTTTAATATCCATAATATTTTATAGTATTTCCTACAGTCATTTTAGATTTACCTAAATATTTATGCTTTTTTTGCTATTCATTCCTTCTTGCATCTCACATCTTCCATCTGGCATCACATTCCTTTTGTTTGAAGCATATCCTTAGAATCTCCTTAGTAAGCGCATCTTAGTGGCCGACTCTGCTCTTCTTTGTCTGAAAATGTCTATCTCTGCCCTTGTTTCACTGGATATAGAATCCTAAGTTGACAGTTACTTTTTTCAGAATTGAAAATATTTTATTGTTTTGTTTACTTGAAAACAACCTCTTTTCTCTTTGGGTACTTTTAAGATTTTCTGTTTATGTTTGTTTCTAAAGTTAACTTTATTGAGGTATAATTTACATATAATAAAATTAGCCTTTTTTTACATGTAGAGCTCACTGAGTTTTGACAAATGTAGACAGTTGTGTAACTACCAGAAAAATCAAAGTATACAACATATCCATCTCAGAAAGTTCCCTCCTGCCCTTTTGTAGAGAATTACCCTGCCGAACCCATAGGCCTTGGCCACCACTGATCCCATTCTGTCCTAGAGTTTTGTCTTTTCAAAAATGTCATGTAACATAACTCAGGCCGGGCGCGGTGGCTCAAGCCTGTAATCCCAGCACTTTGGGAGGCCGAGGCGGGTGGATCACGAGGTCAGGAGATCGAGACCATCCTGGCTAACACGGTGAAACCCCGTCTCTACTAAAAATACAAAAAACTAGCTGGGCGTGGTGGCGGGCGCCTGTAGTCCCAGCTACTCGGAGGCTGAGGCAGGAGAATGGCGTGAACCCGGGAGGCGGAGCTTGCAGTGAGCCGAGATCGGGCCACTGCACTCCAGCCTGGGCGACACAGCGAGACTCCGTCTCAAAAAAAAAAAAAAAAAAACATAACTCATATGGTATATAACTTTATTGTATATGATTTTTTCACTTAGAATAATACTTTTGACATTCATCCATATCACTGCATGTATCAATTCCCGTTTAGTGCCCACTAGTTCCATTATATAAAACATACAATAATTTGTTTATACACATGGATGTACCACAATTTATTCACTAGTTCATAGACATTAAGATGTCTCTAGTTTTTGGCATTTATAATAAAGCTACTACAAACATTCACATATGAGCCACTGTATAAAGATGCATTTTCATTTCTCATGGATAAATAACTAGGAGTAGGACTGCTAGGTCATAGGAGAGTACACTTAACATTGTAACAAATTGCCAAACCATTTTCCAAAGTGGCAGTATAATTTTATATCTATTAGAAGTGCATGAGAGTTCCACTTGATTCATATCCTCATCAGCACTTGCTATTATCAATCCTTTCAATTTAAGTCATTCTAGTAAGTATGTAGTGGTATCTTATTGTGGTTTTAATTTGCATTTCCCTGATGAAAAAATTATACTGAACATCTGCTCATGTGCTTATTTGCCATCAGTATATCTTTGGTAAAATATCTATTCAAATCTTTTGTCCATTTTTAAAACTGGTTTATCTATCTTCAATTACTGAGTTATACAACTCAGTTGTATAACTGTAAAGTAATAATGTAAAGTAATTCTTTACATATTCTGTATAAAGACCCTTTATAGACATGAGTTCTGCAAATATTTTCTCTAAGTCTGTATCTTGCCTTTTCCTTTCCTTCCCCCTCACCCCCCCGCCTTGAGATGCAGTCTTGCTCTGTCGCCAGGCTGGAGTGCAGTGGCACGATCTTGGCTCACTGCAACCTCCGCCTCCCAGGTTCAAGCGATTCTCCTACCTCAGCCTCTCTAGTAGCTGAGACTACAGGCACATGCCACCACACCCAGCTAATTTTTGTATTTTTAGTAGAGATGGGGTTTCACCATGTTTGCCAGGATGGTCTTGATCTCTTGACCTCATGATACGCCCGCCTTGGCCTCCCAAAGTGCTGGGATTACAGGCATGAGCCAGCCTTTTCATTTTTTTAACAACATCTTTTGAAAAGCCAAAGTTTTAGATTTTGATGTTCAAATCGTCTACTTTTTTTCTTTTATGGCTCATGCTTTATGTATCTCACATAGAAAAACACTGTAAATACACTGTAGAATATTGTAGAACCCAAGGTAATAAAAGATTTTATTCTTTGTTTTCTTCTAAAAGTTTACAATTTTAGCTCCTACATTTAGGTCCATGATCCACTTGAATTGTTGAAAGAGGTAAGTCAATATTCATTTTTTGCATATCGATCATTTAATTCTCTTGCAGTCAGGACAGACTTTGTATGATTTCAAGCTTTTTGTATTTTTTATTATTATTGTTATTATTATTATTATTTGAAACAGAGTCGCACTCTTGTCGCCCAGGCTGGAGTGCAATGATGCGATGTCAGCTCACCGCAACCTCCACCTCCCAGGTTCAAGCGATTCTCCTGCCTCAGCCTCCTGAGCAGCTGGGATTACAGGCATGCGCTACCACGCCTGGATAATTTTTGTATTTTTAGTAGAGATGGGGTTGCACCATGTTGGCCAGGCTGGTCTCAAACTCCCTTAGGTGATCCACCTGCCTTGGCCTCCCAAAGTGCTGGGATTACAGGCATGAGCCACTGCACCCAGCCCAGCTTTTTATATTTGTTGATGTTTGTTTCATGGCCCAGAATATGATATTGGTGAACCTTCCATGTGCACACGTAAAGCATGTGTATTCTTCCATCTGGGGTGGAGTATTCAATAAATGTTAATCAGATCAAGATAGCTGATAACAGTTTTCAGATCTTCTATTCCTCTTTAACTTTGGTGTTCTGCAATTTAATTACAAGGTTTCTAAGAGTGTATTTGTTTTTATTTAAGGTACCTGGGATTCCTTGGGCTTGACTATTTCTCATTTGTCCCAGAAAATTCTTAGCCATATGGCATCAAATATTCTTCAGTCTCATTTGCTCTATCCTCTTTCTGAAACTCCAATTAGATATATGTTAGACTTCTCTGTATCCCTCATATCTCACTTCTGTAATTTTTCCTTCTGTCTCTTTGTGATGCTTAGTTCCATATAGTTTCTTCAGATTAACTAAGAGAGAATTCATCAACTGTTAAACCTATTCATAATATTTTTATATTAACTTCAGTTAATATCTATTTAATTTCTAGATATTCTACCTGATACCTCTTCACATCTATTTGGTCATTCTTTATAGTTTCTGTTCCCTATTTATATTAGCAAGCTTGGCTTTTATTTCTTTAAATATACTAAGTAGCACTATTATATACTCCATGGCTAATAATTCAAATATCAAGTCTTTTAGAATCTATTTTTGTTGTTAAAATTTCTTATGATTCTCACTCATTTGGTAATTATTTCTGACTGTGAATTGCTCATTTTAACTCTGGAATGAAGGTGCACAAATCTGTGTTTGCTTCTGCCAGGCACCTGGAGATAGTATCAGGATGAAAATACTTTAAAAGTTGAGCTTGAGATGTCTTTGACTATCCAAGTATGATGAATTTGGGTTGCAAACACAACTGGTAACAAATTCCTTGTTATGAATTCTCAGCGGGATTTTTTCTCTCGTTCACTCAGCACTAAGATTTGAGATAGGTAATTTTCTTTACAGTATTTGCCAGAGGGAACAGAAGGATTTTTAGATGGCTTTATCTCTAGTTCATCCTAATAATGGGGCTTTAAATCCTCTGGAGTCTCAGCTTTACAAGGGAGACAATCTCTTATTAGACACCTACTTTGGGTGGGCTCTGGGCTTAGCCCTCTGTACCCAATGTCCTCAAAACTCATGCTTTCCTACTCACCAGATGCTCCTAGGATAAAAGCTATATTCAATGTTTCATTAAACCTATCTGCATTTCTGCCTTCATTTGGGTTTTACTGTTTTGATTGTTTTATAGTCAGATGTATTGAGGTATAAGTCACATACAATAATACTCTTTAATATTCAGTTTCTATGAGTTTTACAAACACATCTACTAACTATCACCACAACCAATATATAGAACAGTTCTTTATTCACTTAGTTTCTGGTCTTTTTGTTTGTTTGTTTTAAATGTCTATCTAGCATCTTCAGTTGTATTTTCAGTGGGACAATTAATCAAGGTACATAATCCACTACATTGTCAGAAACTAATTATCATTCCCTTATTTCTTGTTGATCCTTTTTTTTTTTTAATTCGCTATCTATCTTTTCTAATAGAATGTAAGTTCATGAGAAAAGGGACTTATCTGTTTGGTTCACTGTTGTACCCTTAGCACTTAAACCAATGTTTGGAAATGGTAGGTGTTCAATAAATATTTGTAGTTGAATGAATAGTGATACATGCTCTGATGAAATTAAAACAGGATAAGGGGATAAAGAGTAACAACATAACCAATTCACGATATCCCATACTTACCATATTCGACTGGGGTTGCAATACCAGTCTTGCTTGTTTCTTTCTTTGTTTTCGATAATAGTTTTCAAATGTTTCCTCATCACCCTAAAATAAAATCAGCAGAGTAATGAAAAATACACATACACACACACAACTAAAACAGATACTTCTTTACTTCTGTTGGGGCAACAGAGTAAGACCTCATCTCTTTTTTTCTTTTTCTTTTTATTTTTTCATTTTTCTTTTCTCCTCAGATTCCTTTTTACCATGAAACCCCATATTTAAAAAAATATAAAATATATACATTCTAACTTAATTTTAAAAAACACTGTCTAATATGGTATGTTTTACTTTTATCTTTGAGATTATAAGGCTTTAGGTGTCATAGTGGGTTTTTTCCCTTGGGGTGAAATTATCATAATCAGTACTTAACTGATGCAAATGGCCTAACTATATCACATATTTTGATAATGAGTAAACCCAAAAGTACATTTTTATTGGAAATAAATATCTTAATAGAATGAGTGAGACTTTTTTTCCCCATTAATAATACACATTCTGGTTCAAATTCTGACCTGCAGACTTAGGGCATTTGATTTTTTTTTTTTTTTAAAAGTCCACCCTAAAACCTAAAATCTAATTAGCAAAGCCAGTACTCATTTTCAAACTAATAAGTCAAATTGTACTTAGTGTCTCTCCGGAAAAGTCTGACTCCCAAGTTTCACTTCAAAAAAAGTAAAGATGAGGCTGAAATCAGAGGATTGCTCGAGGCCAGGAGTTCACGATCAGCCTGGGCAACATGTCAAGGTGTCTCTTTAAAAAAAAATTTTTTTTAAATTAGCCAGGCATAGTGGCATGCACCTGTAGTCCCAGCTACTCGGGAGGCTGAGGCCAGAGGATCACTTGAACCCAGGAATTCAAAGTGGCAGTGAGCTATGACCTCACCACTGTACTCCAGGCTAGACAAAAGCGAGACCCCATCTCTTAAAAAAAATTACATCATGAAAACCACTGAGAAATTATGGGTTTACACCATAATTTCACCAATGCCAGGCGCATTGGCTCATGCCTGTAATCCCAGCACTTTGGGAGGCCGAGGAGGACAGATCACTTGAGGCCAGGAGTTTGAGACCAACCTGGCCAACATGGTAAAACCCTGTTTTGTCTAAAAATACAAAAACTAGCCATGCGTGGCAGCACACACCAGTAATCCCAGCTACTTGGGAGACTGTGGCATGATAATTGCTTGAACCTGGGAGGCAGAGGATGCAGTGAGCCAAGATCACACCACTGCACTCCAGCCTGGGCAACAGAGCAAGACTCTGTCTTAAAAAAAAAAAAAAAATTATGGGATTACAAAAAGCAGCCAATATTATTTAAACCCAGTGTGATTGTTTTGTGCATTCACACATCTTAAAATCAAGATAATAAATCAGTTTCTCATTACTCATTCTATTTCTCATTACTTAATTTACAATAATGCAATGTAATATACACCTGAAATTCTAAGCTTTTATGAAGTAAGGAGCATAATAAACAATACTACATGCTTTCCATTAACATGTGGACATACATAAAACTCTGTTGTTCAACTTTTGGAAATAATCAAATACAACCAAGTATAAAAATCAGGGATATAAAAAAGAATAAAATAATGTTTTTTGGAGCAACTTGCATGGAACTAGAGACCATTATCCTAAGTGAAGGAACTCAGGAACAGAAAACCAAATACTGCATGCTCTCACTTATCAGTGAGAGCTAAGCTATGGGTATACAGGAGCATGTGGGGTGCTATAATGAACACTGGAGATTCAGAAGTGGGGTGAAGGATGAAAAAAAATCACCTACTGGGTACAATGTACACTATTCAGGTGACAAGTACACTAAAAGCCTAGACTTCATTACTATACAACTCATCCACATAACCAAAAACCACTTGTACCCCTAAAGCTACTAAAATAAATACAAATACATAAATAAAATGCATTCCTACTAATCAATAAATCAAACAATAAAATCAGGCATGACTCCATTAATTTCATTAGATATGATGATCATGCTTTTTCTCGGTGTTTAACAAAAGAGAATAGTATATGCTGCTAAAAATGAATAGCCAGGGTTTACTCTAAATATGACTTAGAAAACATTAAACAATTGGACTTAGACTTATGATAGCTAAACAGTTTTACCCTCTTCAATGAATCATAATGTACATAAATATGAAAAAATAAGGTTAGCCAGTATAACTCAATTTTTGGCAGCCCCAGAAAACACTCCATTCATGTTTAAAAGATACAGCTTTACTAACCCATGTCATTTGGCTGTTTAAAGGTGTTTTTCTTTACAGCAAATGATACATCCTAAGGAAGAGTATTAAGATTGGCCAAAATCATTGTTTACATTTAAACACATAGGACATAGCTTTAGCATTCAAAATTCTCTGTGTTCTCTTTGCTGTACTCTCACAGGGACGCTCTCTTAAAAGCAATATACTTGCTGTCAATAGCTACGGGGAAAAAGAATAGGTCATTAAAAGGAAACTATCATTATTCCTACCTATGTCATTACTCCCTACTAAGATCTAAATTCAGAATATCCTACCACAGGACAAAATATACTGTTTCTAACATGATTTTACCCTTAACAGAAATTTGTGCAAAAACGGAAAGGAAGGAACTCCTAATATAGTTCCTTGATTAAGAATTAAAGGAGACTTCTCCTTTATTTGGCACCCTGGAAGTTTTTACACCTCAAGACAATGCACCATGGTAGTACTGAGTATCAGTGAAGGGTATCATTTTCATTTATAAAGTAAACATGGTAGCCTTCAAAATGGCCTCCAAAGATCCCCACCTCATGGTATTCATACCCTTGTGTGGTCCTCTCCCACAATGCACCTGAGTTAATCTATGTGACGAATAGGATAAAGCAGAAGTAATGATATGTCACTTCTGAGATTGTGTTATGAAAGGAATTATGGCTTCCATCTTGGTTTCTCTCCTGGATGACTCCCTCTGGGGGAAGCCAGCTGCCATGTCATGAGGACTTTCAAGCAGCCTGGTAGACAACCCATGTGGCAAGGAACTGAGGCCTTCTACCAACAGCCATCATAGAGGCAAATCCTCCAGTCCCTGTTAAGTCTTCAGATGACAGCAGTCTTCACTGACATCTTGACTAGAATCTCATAAGAGACCTGTAGCCAGAACCACCTAGCTAAGCCACTCCTTGACTGCTAACCCTGTGAAATAATACTGTTTGTTGTTTTAAGGTAGTGTGTCATTCAGCAATTGATAACTAATATGGTCAGTATCTTAGGTAGCTGTCCTAGAAATAGAATCTGAGATCAATGATAAACTAAAAAAATGTTCAAGAAGGAAACTTTTCAAGAAGTGAAGAAAGTAAAAGGAACAAGAGGAAACCAACCAAGGGTACCATCTCAGGTAAAAAAAATTGGGTGCCTGATTCCACACTGCAACTTTAGAGCATAAGTTATACCTCAGTGTTGTCCTAATCTAGGCAAGGAATCTAGGCTTTCAAACACCATATCCACAAACCGTAACTGATTAATCTCAACCCTGGTAATCTGATGTGGGGTAGCTTCTAGCTGAAAAGGGACCGAAAAGAATCTGAGCAGAGCACCAATAGTAAGAGAAGAACTATTGTGAAGACAGGTTGGGGTTCCCAAACAGATCATTTTTAGAAAGAAAGCTATGGACCTAAAATTTATTTCCCTAAAGTTTCTAGCCCAGGGCCCCTTGGAAAGCCTTCATATACCCTTAAAAACTCCTAGGGCAGCAATTTGCACACTATATTCAGTATTCATCAGATAATTAGGAAATTAACTCATTCAATATTCAGTATTCTAAGAAAAATGATCCCTAAACTCAAAGTTTAGGACACAGCCAGCTAAGAAAAGTCAGATAAGCTCTTAGGACTTCTCAAAGTCTGAAAAATAATAAGCTACAATAAGCTACATTGTGAATATTGTGTGTAGCATTTTCCAAAGAGAATCCCTTGTTTTGAGATTATACCTATTTTCCTTTCATGGAATACTCATATTTTGTCAAATAGAGTAGGATACCTTAGGATTTGGGACATAGAGCTTTTTTGGCTAAAACAGACTTATAGTCAACAGTCCTTGGAATCATACATATTAATGTAACCCTTTTATAATAACCCCTTTAACATTTACTGCCTGCTATTTTATACCGGGTCCTATACCAAGCACTTTTATCATTTATATTGACTCTAATACCCAACATAGCCTTAGAAATTGTTAACCATATTTTGCAAATGAGGAACTCAAATAAGAGAAGTAATTTTCCCAATGCTATAATGCTGGGAAATGGGAGAACTGGAATAATGAGTAGAAGGAGGAGGACTTGTAATAATACTAAGAAATTAGTGGCTGGCCACGGTGGCTCATGTCTGTAATCCCAGCACTTTGGGAGGCCGAGGTGGGCAGATCACCTGAGGTCAGAAGTTCGAGACCCTGTCTCTACCAAAAATACAAAAATTAGTGAGGCTTGGTGGCGGGCACCTGTAATTCCAGCTACTTGAGAAGCTAAGGCAGTAGAATCGCTTGAACCCAGGAGGCAAAGGTTGCAGTAAGCCAAGATTGCGCCACTGCATTCCAGCCTGGGCAACAGAGCGAGACTCTGCCTCAAAAAAAGAAATTAGCTTTACCAAATAATTTTTGGTCATAAATACCAGCCAGAAGTTATCATGCTAATGAAAGTTTATTAAATTTATAGCATAAAACAGTAAGACCATACTGTAAACTCCACCTCTACAAAAAATACAAACATTAGCCAAGGATGGTGGCATGAGCCTGTAGTCCCAGCTACTTGGGAGACACAAGTGAGAGAATCACTTGAGCCCAAAGAGGTCAAGGCTGCAGTGAGTTGTGATCATGCCACTGCACTCCATCTTGGGTGACAGAGCAAGACCCTGTCTGAAAAGAAACAAAAAGAAAAGAAAAAACAGTAGCACAAAGAAGAGGGTATTAATATAACTAAATTGTTTTAAAGTAAGATGTTAATTGCAATCCTCAGGGCAAATACTAAAAAAATAGGCCAGGCTAGGTGGCTTTCACCTGTAATCCCAGCACTTTGGGAGGCTGAGACCGGTGGATCGCCTAAGGTCAGGAGTTTGAGATCAGCCTGGCCAACAAGATGAAACCCCATCTCTACTAAAAAAAATACAAAAAATTAGCTGGCCATGGTGGTGGGTACCTGTAAACCCAGCTACTCGGGAGGCTGAGGCAGGAGAATCACTTGAACCCAGGAAGCGGAGGTTGCAGTGAGCTTGAGATCATGCCATTAGACTCCACCCTGGGCAACAAGAGCAAAACTCTATCACAAAAAAAAAAAAAAAAAAAAAAAAAAAACGGGAAATGACAAAGGAAGTGAAATGGTACATAAGAAAATATCTATTTAATGCACAAGAGGGTACTAATGGAGGAATAAAGGAACAAAAAAGATATAAGACATGTTGCCGGGCGCGGTGGCTCAAGCCTGTAATCCCAGCACTTTGGGAGGCCGAGATGGGCGGATCATGAGGTCAGGAGATCGAGACCATCCTGGCTAACCCCGTGAAACC
Source organism: Macaca fascicularis (assembly GCF_037993035.2). Taxonomy (NCBI): domain Eukaryota; kingdom Metazoa; phylum Chordata; class Mammalia; order Primates; family Cercopithecidae; genus Macaca; species Macaca fascicularis. Next base: position 101,692,346 of record NC_088383.1, on the reverse strand, counting down.
CCGTCTCTACTAAAAAATACAAAAAACTAGCTGGGCGAGGTGGCGGGCGCCTGTAGTCCCAGCTACTCGGGAGGCTGAGGCAGGAGAATGGCGTAAACCCGGGAGGCGGAGCTTGCAGTGAGCTGAGATCCGGCCACTGCACTCCAGCCTGGGCGACAGAGCGAGACTCTGTCTCAAAAAAAAAAAAAGACATGTTAAAACAAATGGCGAATATCATAGCAGACATAAATCCTACCTTATCAGTAATTATGTTAAATGTAAATGAATTAAACACTCCAATTGAAAGGCAGAGATCAGCAGACTGGATTTGAAAAAAACAGCCTGAACTATGTGTTACCTACAGGAGACACACTTTAGATTCAAAGATACAAAGAGATTGAAAGTAAAAGGATGGAGAAAAACATGCTATGCCAAGAGTGCTCAAAAGAAAGCTGGAGTGGCTATACTAATTAAAGCCAAACAGACCTTAAGACAAAAAACATTATGAAGAAAGATATTTTATTATATTTTTTAAAAGGTCAATCCATCAGGAAGACATAACAATTATAAACATATATTCACCTGCCAACAAGGCCCTAAAAATACATGAATAAAAAAACTGGCAAAACTGAAAGAAAAAATGGACAATTCGACAGTTATAGTTGAAGACTCCAATACTTCTACTTTCAATAACAGAACAGGTAGAAGACGAACAAGGAAGTAAAAGACGTGAACAACCCTATAAATCAACTACACCTAAGAGATATCTATAGAACACACCACCTAATAACAGCCAGATACACATTTTTGGTGTTTTAGGGAGTGGTTGGGGGGTGGGTAATGAGTATTTCTGGAATTAGGTAGTGGTAATGGTTGCGCATCCTTGTGAATATGCTAAAACCACTGAATTGTATACTCCAAAAGGGTTTTTTGGTATGTGCATTAGATCTCAATAAAGCAGTTATTTTAAAAAAGGAACATTAAATAAAAAATAAGAGCAATGTAGTATGGAATACACACATAGAAGTAACTTATAAGGACTGTGATGCAACAACAGCACAAACGCAATAGGGAGAAATGGAAGTATACTATTACAAGGTTCTTAAAATAGACATGAAGTGGTATATCACTTGAAATTACACTATGATAAGTAAACAAAAAATATAAGTGCCTTACACACAGTGGATATTTCACAAATAATTATGTGAAGATTTTCAGCATATGATCAATTTTTAAGGCCTAAAATACATATATGCCTTTTAAATAATATAAAGCTATATATACATAAATATAAAACATACTTACCAAAACAGAATAAATGTGCAAACATCGATAAACAGGTGAAAAATCAACAAGATCCTGAACAGTTAAGACCTGAAAATTAAACCATTTTAAAAAAAATTACAGGTCAAATCATTAGACCACCATTAGATAATGTAAAGTTAAAGACAGGCGAAAAGATTAATGAACTTTGTGTTAGAATATTTATTCAATTCCCCCATAGAAAGCATATACTATAAACACAAAATCTTCTTTATTTTGTTTTGGCATTTCTTCAGCAGTTTATTCTTTGTAGTATGTTTATTATCACTGTTGACTGTTTTCAATTTAAGATAACAAAGGAGAGAAATTGCATATTTTTAATATGTATGACAGATTAACAGAAAATTGCTATGGATAACTAGATACCTCATTACTGTTCTGGGTAAAAATGAGACATAGATTTTTTGATTTAGCTATAGACAAAGTTCCTGTTCTTATGCAGCTATATCATATGATCGGTCATTATTGCACTGAATTAAAGACACTATCAGTATTATTTTACGGACCGCTAAGAAAGAAAAAAACACTACCACTTAAAACTATAACACCATCAACTTTAAGATGTGTCCTATATTCCAAAATGTTATATGAAAAAATAAGGCTTATAATTGATGAAATGTAGTACTATAAAGTTTCTCAAACTTGAGAAATACATAAACCCTTTTTAAAGGAACACATTTGTACTCACGTGAATCTCCAGGGTGAACTTAAATTATTTTTAATATAATACTGCTTATTAGGAAAAATGATAAAAACAAAATGAAGTGCAGTATAGTAGTAAAACAGATCTGAGAGAACAGGGAAACAACCAAGCTCCTCTAAGAGTACAGGTCTGGGGATAAGGCATGATGGTGATGCTCTCAGCAGGAAAGATATACAGAACAGGAAGGGGAAAATTGAAGTAAGAAGACTAAATGGTCTTTTTTCAACATTCTGAACCTCAAAGGAGAAAATAACACAGAGGTCCTCTGAATATTAAGAACAAAAAAGCAGATGTCAAAAATATTTATTTAATTTAAAGGGACAAAAAACCTAGTAATAATTTCAAGGGACTAATCAGGACATACTAATTCCACATTAGGAAGGCATTTAACTGTTTAATGCTGTTCATTTGTCTGTATTCAGTACAATAGCAGACATTCACTACATATGCATATATATACATACAAACACACATACACATACATGCATACATATTCACACAAATATATTACATATATATTACATATATTTGTGTGAATATGTATATATGTATATATGTAATATATATGTAATATATTTGTGTGAATATGTATATATGTATCACCCCATCCTCAGATATACAGCAGAAATGTACATAGTGGCTGGGTGTGGTGGCTCACACCTATAACCCCAGCACTTTAAGAGGCCAAAGTAGAAGGACCACTTGAAGCCAGGAGTTCAAGACCAGCCTGGGAAACACAGCAGTTTCCCATCTCTATAAAAAAATACAAAAAAATTAGCTGGATATAGTATATACAGGAATGTGCCTGTAGTTCCAACTACTTGGGAGGCTGAAGCAGGAGAAGCATTTGAACACGAGAGTTTGAGGTTACAGTAAGTCATGATTATGCCAACTGCACTCCAGCCTGGGTGACAGAGTAAGACCCTGTCTCAAAAAAAAAAAAAAAAAGAAAGAAAGAAAGAAAGAAATGCACATAGTAAACACTCAGCTGTTCATCCATTCACAAATGCAGTCATGAACACAGTCATATGGTTCAACTAAAAGTTCTTACTGTATCCCAATTATGTCCTTAGAAAAAGAATTTAAAATATCATTGGCAAGGCAAAACTTATAAATTAATTGGGAATAACTAGGTTCCTATGACAGTAGCTAAATTTAAAAAAAAAAAAAAATTTGAAGAAGATGATAAAAGGTAAGTTCAACAGAAGATTTTGTGGAGATAATTTATTTTTTTGGAATGGGGGTCTCACTCTGTCACCCAGGCTGGTGTGTAGTGACATGATCACAGCTCACTGCATCCTCAACCTCCCAAGGCTCAGTGATTCTCCCACCTCAGCCTCCCAAGTAGCTGGGAATACAGGCACTACACCTGGCATTTTTTTTGTATTTTTTTGTAGGAAAGGGGTTTCACCATGTTGGCCAGGCAGGTCTCGAACTCCTGGCTCAAACGATCCGCCCACCTCGGCCTCCCAAAGTCCTAGCATTACAGGCACGAGCCACGGCATCAGGCCCTGTAGAAAAAACTTTCAAAAGCAATAGGATGCCGGGCATGGTGGCTCACACCTGTAATCTCAGCACTTTGGGAGGCTGAGTGAGAGGATAATTTGAGGCCAAGATAATTTGAGTTCAAGACCAGCCTTGGTAACACAGTGAGACCTCTGTCTCTATAAGAATTTTTTTTTTTTAATTAGCCAGGCATGGTGATGGCATGCTTGTAGCCCCAGCTACTAGGGAGACTGAAGTGGGAGGAACACTTGGACCCAGAAGTTGCAGGCTGTAGTGAGCTATGACTACACCACTGCACTCATGGGCAACAGAGTGAGCACTATCTCTTAAAAAAAAAAAAAGAATGAGAGAATGAATTTGGATATAGAAGTTGAAAGAAAGAAAATATTTAAGGATAATTTTAAGGTTTCTAGACTTACTAGGACTTTTTATTCATTAAAAGACTTTAATCGTGTTAGAGTTATTTTGTAGTATTTCAGCACCAACTTTTTAAAAAGGTAGACTATCCAGAATTAGGTCAAATGACAAGACATTACGACAAAAATCTGACAACAGGTAATTCAAATATAAGTAATCGCTATAAAAATAATTAGATTTGGGCACAGTGGCCCACACCTGTAATCCCAGCACTTTGGGAAGCCAAGGTGGATGGATCACCAGGCCGGGAGTTCGAGACCAGCCTGGCCAGCATGGTGAAACCCCATCTCTACTAAAAATACAAAAATTAGCCAGCCAGGCGTGGTGGCGCACGCCTGTAATCCCAGCTACTTGAGAGGCTGAGGCAGAAGAATTGCTTGAATCCAGGAGGCAGAGGTTGCAGTGAGCTGAGGTTGTGCCACTGCACTCCAGCCTGGGTGACAGAGCAAGACCCCGTCTCAAAACAAAAAAATTAGATTTACACTTTTACTACAGATTCCACTACCAGAGATTTACAAATATAATCTACAATATATCGTGTTTATCTGTAAATTATCTAGCCTAACATTTCAGATGACTCCATTGCCCTAATAGCTCAGTACAGTCTGATTGACTTTGTCAACTTGAAATAAAAATATATAGAGACAAATTTCCAAGCAAAAAAATTTATTTGAGAATAAACAAAAAAATAGGATTACAATCCAGGACATGCATAGACCAGGGTGGTCTCTGGCATGTCTGGAGAACAAAGAAGGTTAGGGTTTTATTGGGGAAACAGATTGTTATGCAAATTGTTTTGAAAGAAAGTTCACTGGTGAGTGTCACTAGTTCCTAGAAAGGACTTGTAATTTTGGAGTTATGGTTAGGCCCTTACAGTTTTGGATTGACCTTGTGAGATAGTTGTTTGTTTTTTGTCTTTTTTTTGAGATACAATCTCACTCTGTCTTCCAGGCTGGAGTACAGTGGCACAATGTTGGCTTACTGCAACCTCCGCCTCCTGGGTTCAAGCAGTTCTCGTGTCTCAGCTTCCCAAGTAGCTGGGAGTAGAGGTGCCCAGTACCATGGCCAGCTAATTTTTATATTTTTAGTAGAAACAGAGTTTCACCATGTTGGCCAGGCTGGTCTTGAACTCCTGCCTCAAGTGATCCACCCACCTCGACTTCCCAAAGTGCTGGGATTACTAGTGTGAGCCACTGTGCCTGGCCTGTTTTGAAACAGATAATTGTTCACATATAAGTGGCTAGCTGTCTTTGCAAGGCTGATGCAGTAAGCTATGATTTCAAAAAATTTATTGTAATAGTTCCTGATACCAGGCAAATCGCCCATGACAGCCCTCCCTTCACAGTCTTCTCAGCCTCTATTTTGTCAAAGTTTGACACACGTGATTCCATTTTGACTCTGACAACTTTCACAACATAAATTCATTTTGCATATGGGAAGATTGAATCACACAAATGTACATGACAATCCAAAAGAAAAAAAATTATCTAATAATAGAAAAGAAAGAAAGAAACCCATCACCTCCTCTTCATTCTCATCCTCTTCTTCAAGTGAATGTTTCAACACAGTTTCATTCCTTTCCTCTGGAATCCTATCATGATTTATATACATATTCTTCCCAAATTTCATTTTATTTTGTTTCTGCAGAGAAACACTGAAGGTTTTCTGATGCTGTGCCTATTTTGAAGAGACAAAAATTCAGATTATTTCAAAACTGATTATGGTCAAAATTGGTTCAAAAAATTTGTTCATAGTTGTTTTTTATCTTTTTAATGTCCGTAGCTATAGAATCTATAGTGATGTCCCCTTTCTCATTCATGATTTTTGTCTTCTCACTTCCTTTTTAAAACAAAAACAAAAACAAAAACAAACAAACAAAAAAAAACAGGGTCTCACTCTGTCATCCAGGTTGGAGTATAGTGGCACCATCACAGCTCACTGCAGCCTCAACCTCCCCAGGCTTCGGTGATCCTCCTACCTCAACCTCCAGAGGAGTTGGGACTACAGGCATACACCACCACACCCAGCTAATGTTTGTGCTTTTGTTTTTGTTTTTGTATTTTTTTTGTAAAATGGGGTTTTGCCATGTTGCCCAGGCTGGTCTCAAACCCCTGACTCAAGCAATCCACCTGCCCCGGCCTCCCAAAGTGCTAGGACTACAGGCGTGACCCACCACACCCAGCTTCTCTTCCTTTTTAAACAGTCTTAAAATTATGTAGAACTATGTATTTTCCTCAGTTAGCATATTGTGTGTTGGCAAGGAAGACTGGCCAACACTCTTTGGCCATACTCTCAACTTCCTGAATTAGCCATTAACCTCACAGAAGGAACTATAACATCAGGTGGCAAGCTTATTTTACTTCCCACTGAAAATGCCCAGTTTGGGAAGACTAAGAATGCAGAAGCTGTTATCTCACAACTGATCATTGACAAAAAACAACATTTACACAGAATAAAAAGTTGAGAACCCTCATATTTTTAGGCATTTTAGTAATACTTCCCTATCAGAACTTCTTTACCAGAAATAGAAAAAAATATAAACTTAATTCCAGGATTTTAATTTCCTTACACACTGCGAGACATTCTCTCTGCTTTGATGAGTCAGATTGTTGCTATTCTGTTCTGTCAGCACATAGAAAGGTCATGCGTTGGCTCTTTTAGGTGAGTTCTCTCTAAGGCATATGTAACTGCATATCAGCCCTTCTCTACTCTTAGGTTATCAGACCATGCAAGTTGCAGTAATCTGGCTCCTCTCTTACCTAGACTTTGATCCTGGCTGCCCCCCAGAGGCTCGTACTGGAGAAAATTATTATCACTCCTGTGTATTCCTTTACCCTCTGTGCCCAAACTAACTTTGTCAATGATTTTCGGTCCTCAGAGTATAAAATCATTTATTTAGAGTACTGTTTCCAAATTATGTTATGCACAAAATTAACCATTCACACAGTAAAAACACATGTTCCTTGAAAAAAGGGTTCTAAGCTCAAATGAGTTATATAAATATTACATATTACATCCTCCTTCTAGGAGATTTACAACTCATAAGTAAATAAATCTGTTTAACTTTATTTAACCTAGGTTTCCAAAATTTATGTGACTATTTAGTCCCTTTGTTCTCCCTAGAGCAGTGGTCCCCAGCCTTCTCTTGTGGGGGGATGGTTTCAGATGAAACTGTTCCACCTCAGATGATCAGGCATTCGATTCTCATAAGGAGCGCACAACCTAGATGCCTCGCATGCACAGTTCACAATAGGGTTCGCGCTTCTATGAGAATCGAATGCCGCTGATCTGACAGGAGGCGGAGCTCAGGCAGTAATCCTCTTTAGCAAGCCACTCACCTCCTGCTGTGTGGCCTGGTTACTAACAGGCCACAGACAGGTACCAGTCTGCGGCTGGGGGGCTAGGAACCCCGGCCCTAGAGAGCAATATTAAAATGTGTGCCAGAGAACATCATATGGAAAATGTTAACTTATCCAATATAAATTTTAGATATCTATTGCTAATTAAACATTAGACAAGAGTGGATTCATCTCTCATATTAGAATTTTTAAAATTCTCCCTAGACAATCTAAAACTCAGCTCTAAACTAATTTTCAAAAATAACTTTTTTGTGCCACTCATGTTAGGCATAATAGCTAGATCCCAGGAAGGCAAAAATAAGCAGGGCAAAATCCTTCACTTAAAAAATTCACAGTCTAGTTAAGAACATAAAAAAACCAATTGTAGTGTAAAAAGTACAATGGTATACACACTACGGATGAAGTGACCATCTCTCACTGGCAGCAGTGTAATGGGTGATAGCAGAAGATTTCACAGACAAGGTGATGCTCAAGCCGGCTTTTGGGAGGAAAAAGCAGGAATTCATCTGACTGAGCAATGTGAAAGAATGGAAGACATTCTTGGTGAACAGCTAGTATATTCCAAAATCTTAAGACAGCAGATACTGCTAGACCATAGAAGGGAGACAAGTAGCAAGATGAGACTGAGGAACTTGGACTTAAGTAAAAGGTAACAGGGAATCACTTAAGATGAAGTGGTGTGGTCTTGTTTGCATTTTAGGACAGTAACCAAAAGGAAAAGAACATACAGATACAGATAAGGAAAACAAATGATTCTATATAACAGTTCAGTTATGTAGGGGGGAAACAGAATCTACAGGTATTTAGAAGCAGAAGTGATAGTTACTAAGTAGGACTTAGCAACAAATAACATAAATAGTACCAATACTCCTGAAAAGTTTAAAATACTCCCCAGTTACTGGATTGTGGAAACAGGAGACACTACTATCTGAGATAGCAAATGTAAGAAAAATAGATTTAGGAAAAAGAGAATGGGTTTAGTTTTAGAAATGCTGGGTTTGGGGTAGCTATAAGATATTTAAGTGAATACATAAGTCCATCCATCCATAAAAGGGATATAAGATCATGGAATTAAGCACAGGATACAGAGTGCACCCAAAGGAGGGAGCTCTTTGCAAAGTATGAGCTTTACACTCATGCCACCTATAAGATTCCAGAACTAAACTGTGACTCTGCCAAACTGAGCAGAGCTGATGAGAGACTTCAGGAGGCTTCTCATACACACACACACACACACACACACACACACACACACACACACAGAGAGAGAGAGAGAGAGAGAGAGAGAGAGAGAGAGAGAGAGAGAGAGAGAGAGAGAAACCCACAAGTTGAAAGGTGGCCTGAAGGGATACCAAGACATAACAAAATACAATTTTTCTTATCAAATCTTGAGAAGTCTAACTCTCACTAGAAGGAAAACTCTCTAACTTCTCAACTCTGTGGAAGTTATTTCCGAAAGAAGAAACTATAAGGAAAAACATCCCCACAGAGAGATGCTAAGAAAAGTTTCTGTATGAAATGTCTGTTTAAACTGCAATGATCGGGAGCTTGATGACTTTTATGAGGAAATAATAATAGTGGACCAAGAAAGTCTATTCTCTCCCAGAAATAAATTATTGTAAATCTTAAATCCTAGGGTCCATGATTTGATGGACTCCCTAAGTGGAAAGAATCCAAAACTGGTCTATGAAAAACAAGTCAAAGAAGACAAGTTTAATATTGACACTTGTAATTAAAATCTATAATGGAATATGAACTTTAAACTGTTTGCATTCTCATACTGAAGAAATTTACCAAGTGGTTGTGTTTTTAACCCCCATGGCATGCACAGATTTCCTTGGCCAGAGGTAGGAGAAATAGTATTGAAAACACTGTAATATTGAAGGGAAGAATACAATGGTGAGGACCTCTCCAATGGGGAAGATCCTCACTGACCAGAGGCAATTGGTAAGAAAAACTGAGGAGTTTCCAAAGTAGTTTGTAATATTTGGGGGGAAAAAAATCAAGCATTAGAAATCATATAAGAGTGTGCACTGTAAAGACAAAAAGAAGAAATGGTGTTGGGCATTGTTTTATTTCTATGACATTATAATTATGAGTTTTAACAGCTCTTAGAAAATTTAATTTTTTAAACTTATTATTAAAAATTTCAAACAGATTAATATCATGAACTCCCATCATTTATCTTCAACTAATATTTTTACATTCTTGTTTCATCTATACCTTTATCCACTCACTCCATATATACTCCAAATTATTATTATTATTATTATTTTGAGACAGAGTCTCACTCTGTCACCCAGTCTGGAGTGCAGTGGCATGATCTCAGCTCACTGCAAGCTCCACCTCCCGGGGTTCCCACCATTCTTCTGCCTCAGCCTCCCGAGTAGCTAGGACGACAGGCAACCGCCACCACACCCGGCTAATTTATTTTGTATTTTTAGTAGAGATGGGATTTCACCACGTTAGGCAGGATGGTCTTGATCTCCTGACGTCGTGATGCGCCCGACTCGGCCTCCCAAAGTGCTGGGATTACAGGCGTGAGCCACCCCGCCCGGCCCCAAATTATTTTTTATAGTTTTCTATTTATAGTTTATTATTGTTTATAGTTTTTTTTAAGTAGGATATATATACATTGAAATATATAGCTAAGATCTGTACAAGTTTGACAAATACATTTTTATCATGGTATAAAACATTTCCATCTCCCCAGAAAGTCCCCTTGTGTCCTTTCCTAGGCAATTTCCCCACCCAGAGGTAACCACTGTTCTGATTTTTTTCATCTTAGTTTTACCTGCTTTCGAATGGCATAAAAATGGAATCACACAATTGGTGCCTTTTTGCATTCAATTTCTGTAGCTCAACATATCTGTGAGATTTATACATGTTGTTGCATTATCAGTAATTCATTCATTTTTATTGCTAGGTAGTACTCCATTGTATGAATATACCACAATTTATGTATCCATTCTCCTTCTGATAGCCATTTGGGCTGTTTCCAGTTTGGGGCTAACTGTGAACAAAGATGCTATGAATATCATGAGGCCATGTTTTCTGTTTCTCACTGATAAACACCTAGCAGTGGAACTGCTGACTCAAAAGGTAGATATATTAACTTCATAACTGCTGAGGCTTTTCCCATTGTTTGTCCGTTCATTATTGAACTATAATAGTTTTCAATTCATGGTTAATACTTTTAATTTGTTTTAAATACAGAACAGTTTAGAATCTTAGCGTAAAAAGGCTCCCACTTGCCTCTGTGGCTGCCACTGTTTAGCTAATTCTATACCACATTTGGCTGGTGATAAAGGATAATATAACACCACATATATGAAGAAGAATGCTGACAGTTCAGGTGGTAACTAAAGAATTTAAGTTAGACTGATTTTACTTAAAAAAGGAGTAACTGTGAAGCCAAACAAAACACTGATAGAATCCTTTCTAAACAATAACCAGAAAAGAAAAAGGTAAAACAAAACTAAGCATTTTATGTAAGTTAAAGAAGTAAAAAAAAAAAAAAAAGAAAAAAAAAGTAAACTTTGGATATTTTCCAGATTCTGTATTACTAAATAATATTAAATCAAAATTATTTTTAATCTCACCTGTTTCATCGCTGTTTCACCTATTTTGTCAGAGTGTTTTCGAATGCTTTCCAAAAAGTCTTTGAGATCAGACATGGAGATTTCTTTAATATCCTCACGGAGTTTGGGAAGATTTTCTATCATGAGCTGACAAAACCGGTATTGACTAACCCAGGGAAAGTACACATTCTCTAATTGTTCCATAGTTTTTAGGGCAGAATAGTACCTGTGAGAAGTTAAAAAGAAAACTCTATAAAAAGTTCTTATCACAATAAATTCACAAGTAAGTCTAAATAATCAGTCTTACACTGATTATTCATTAAAAAGGACCTAGTCATAGTTAAACTAAGTAAAATTAATATTTACATCTATTTGTCAAGGACAAACTCTAAACCACATAAACAAGCCACAGGCTCAAAGTTCATGGCATACATTAATGTAAAACTTCCTTATTTCACTTCATCTGAATCTATAACATCAAAAGCATTATCATAGTCATCTCAATACCTTAAATGAATATGTATAATTGTTTCAAATTTCTGAATTACAACATTTAGTGATTTGCTATATGATTTTGTATTCTGTCTCCCATCCTAATATCCGTCCACATGGATTCACCATACAAAAAAGTACATAACTTGAATATAATTCTAATTTTAAAAAAATTTATTCAACTTTTTAAAAAATGTCATACTACTATTTAAGGCAATTAGAAATACTGTTAAGTATCTCACACACACACACACACACACACACACACAAAACAGGTAAAAATCCACACTGGTAGAGTGCTTTTTCAATTCAACAAATATTTACTGAATATTTTTCGGGCTTTGGGGGCTACTATTTCACAGTGTGACATGCTGGGTATGCAGCAATTAGTATAGCCTTTGCCCTAGATAAATTGACATATATTTTCATATACATAATTTAGTTCTCTTTAGACTTCTATGAGGTACACTTCTATGGCAGATATTACAAGTAGCATTCTATAGATGAGAAACCTGAAATACAGAAAAAGAGTATATAATTTGGCCAAGATACCATACTAATTGGTAGCAGGACTGAGACCTTACCAAACTGTCAGTTTCCTACAATAATATTCACCACCAAAAATCTATTTGAGAGTTAGGTAGAAGAACTTTAAAAATTAATTACATAGTATTCTATATCTTTCTATTGAATTGGATGACATTAAAATTGGGAAAAGGCATTAATTAATGTACAAAAAAATCAAAACTAAGTTGACAGAAACTATGAGACATAAGTGAAAACAAAGTTAAGTTGAAAAGACCCACCGGGCGTGGTGGCTCACACCTGTAATCCCAGCACTTTGGGAGGCTAAGGCGGGCGGGTCACCTGAGATCAGGAATTCAAGACCAGCCTGGCTAACGTTGTGAAATCCTGTCTCTACTAAAAATGCAAAAATTAGCCGGGCATGGCAGTGCACACCTGTAATCCCAGCTACTCAGGAGGCTGAGGCATGAGAATCATTTGAATCCGGGAGGTAGCAGTTGCAGTGAGATCATGCAACTGCATTCCAGCCTGGGTGACAGAGTAAGAAACTTTTTCAAAAAAGAAAAAACAAAACAAAACAAAAAAGACGTTATATTCAAAAGCTGTTTTAAAATACCAATTAGTTTTCTGGCATATACTCTCAAAGACAGAGTATATTCTGCAAATTGTCACAAAATATTACCACTAATTTAAAAATTAGACCATCTAAATTTTATCTTGGTAAACATTAGCATGCTTATAATATAAACAAAATATACATTTGGTCAGAAACTAAAATATTTAGGTGGTGGTATGGGTGGGAGAGCTGTCATTACAATAATTTTGATAATGCCTGAGATATTAAAGGCTTAGATGAAGTGAAATAATGAATTAGGTATTTTCAGTATAACCCATAACATTTTAGATGCAACAGATCAATCAACAGTCAAACCACACTACCTGATCCTGGACTAATTTCCTGATTTTATATGAACTAGGTATATTTCAAAAGTATTCTCTCTACAACAGGTATGGTTTCTGAAAATTCATGCTAATGTCGATAATGTATTTCAAAATACATTTCAAAATAGGATTTCAAAATCCTAAGTGGTGTAGAATAAATGAAAAATATTACCAGTAGTTTTTGCAACATACCACAGACACAGTCAACTTACTTCATAGCACAACTGTGCCTCCCATCTTGGTTCTCCCATGAGACATCATCAGAGGCATGAGAGGTCATAAGACTTACCTAGCACCCACATACACACAACCCAGAAATGTGGAGAGTTAATGTCAGGGGGTTGAACTCTTAACCAATAAGAAAAGCAAGTCAGAGATAAGGTCTCCTTTCCTCTTCTTGAAGGGAAGGTTGTGATTTGCAAAAACATATACAACCCTCCCTAAAGGTATTTAAATAACTCAATAACTCACCCTCATATTTGCTCTCTCAACTGATTTCCTGTCTCATTTCCCTTTCCCTAAAACTAGGATTCAGGGAACTTCCCTAGGATTATACTCCCTAAAAAAGTAGTAAAATATATTATTTTTACCTCAGACTCTGCTTTCTGGGAAAATTCCGGTGAAGATATATGGAAAGTTTATCATCTTAGACAGAAAGCAGAAGTCAGAGACCAGGCCCTGGATCCTTTCTAAAATTTAGCCACAAATCTCCTATGTTTTATCTGTTTCTAAATACTAGCAAAAATGACACCACAATAGATTACCATTTCTCCTTTAGATACACTTAACGCTGTTTTCACAAAATTATAACAGTAATCCATAACCACCAGAAAAATACAAAACCTAAAAGGGGAATATAAAAAGCACCTATGATCTGACGCTATCATTGTTGTAATTAACTCATCAGCATTTGGCCACATTTCCATCCAGTTATAGATCTACACTTCCAGTTCTATAAGTGCATACCCTATTCAACAATATATAATGGAATTGACCTTATAAATTATTTTAAAACAAATTATTACCCTATTTGTAAAGTCTTTTATTATAAGGTAATGATGTCCTTATAATTGGAATGTTAAGTCTCTGATTTTTAAAAATAAACAACAGTAGACCAAATTTCCCTATATATTAAACCTCTGACAAGGTGTCTGTTTTTATAAATACAAGATACTTCAAAAAATGTACGTGTCATCACTAAATGGAGAACATGTGAGTACTCTAATGATTCTCTGGCCTACAAAGTACAAATTATGCCACTGTTCTTACTTCATTTGCCTTCCCTTGAGCATATACATTTCACCAGAGTTTGTCCTACCATGGAATTGGTTACTTCAGTCTCTTCTATTCTTTTTAAATACAATGTCCTGCATACAAAAAAATTTACAAGATACATGAAAAAGTACAAAATTTTTATTAAATTCTAAGTGGAAAAAAATAAGACACAACTATATAATGTCTGAATCACTTCAAATGTACAGACACAAAGAGATAAAAAACAAAGGGATAGAGAAAGATATACCATACTGACACTAATCAAAAGAAAGGTAGATCAGCTATATTAAGATGAAACAGATTTCAGAGCAAGGAAAATTATTAGGGATAAAGAACATTACATAATGATAAAATGGTCAATTCTCCAAGAAGACATAACAATCCTTATTGTGTATGTAACTGACAACAGAGCATCAAAATATGTGAAGCAAAAACTAAGAGAACTGTAAAGGAAAATAAATAAATACACTATTACAAGTGCAGACCTCAGCAAGCCTCTAACAAAAATTGACAGATCCAGCAGGTAGAAATTCAATAAGGACATAGTTGAACTGAACAGTACCATCAATCAACTGGATCTAATTGACACTGATAGAATACTTCATCCAACAACTACAAAATACACATTCTTCTCAAACTCACATGGAACATCAAGACAGATACATTCTGGGCCACAAAACATGCCTTAACAAATTTAAAGAAACGGAAATTATACAAAACTAGTACCATACTTAATGGTGGGAAACAAGATGCTTTTCCCCCATGAGATTAAGAACAAGGCAAAGATGTTCCCTCTCACCATTCCTAGTCAACATTGGACTATGTGGAGTTACTAGCTAGTGAAATAAGACAAGAAAAAAGAGGCAATAAGACTGAAAAAAGAAACAAAAGTCTCTGCAGGTAACATGAAATCTATCTATGTAAAAATCTTCAACAAAAAATTTTCTGGAACTAATACCAACTCTGATAGAAGTAATTAAAGAAAATCTAAATAAATTGAAAGATATTCCATATTAATGAATAGGAAGACTCAGTATCATCAAGATACCAGTTCTTCCCAACTTGATCTACAGATTCAATGCAATCCCAATCAAAACCCCAGTAACTTACTTTGTGAACATCAACAACGTGATTCTGAAGTTTATATAGACAGGCAAAAGACCCAGAATAGCCACACAATATTGAAGAACAAAGTTGAAGGATAGATGACACTATCCAACTTCAAGACTTAATACTGTGTAAAGTTACAATATTAAAGATTGTATGGTAAAGGCAAAAGGATTAACAAGCAGGTCAATAAAATGAAACAGAAAGCACAGAAATACACAAATACAGTTAACTGAGGAAATTCAATGGAAAAAGAGTAGTTCTTTCAACAAATGCTGCTGGAATAACTGGACATTCACATGCAAAAAAGTAAACAAATAAATGTAAACAGTGACCTTCACTTTTTATAAAAATTAATTCAAAAGGGATCACAGACCTAAATGTAAAACATAAAACTCTCAGACTCTAGAAGATAACACAAGGGAAATTTTAGATGACTTTGGGTTTGGCAATTAGTTTTTAGAAACACCAAAGCACAATCCATGAGGGAAAGAAAAAAGCTAAATTGGACTTTTCTGATTTAATTTCATTAAAACTAAAACTTTCTACTCTTTATTTATTTTTTTTTTTTTGAGACGGAGTCTCACTGTGTGGCCCAGGCTGGAGTGCAGTGGCCCAATCTCGGCTCACTGCAAGCTCCACCTCCCGGGTTCACGCCATTCTCCCGCCTCAGCCTCCGAGTAGCTGGGACTACAGGCGCCCGCCACCACGCCCAGCTAGTTTTTTGTATTTTTAGTAGAGACGGGGTTTCACCATGTTAGCCAGGATGGTCTCGATCTCCTGACCTCGTGATCCACCCACCTCGGCCTCCCAAAGTGCTGGGATTACAGGCTTGAGCCACCGCGCCCGGCCAACTTTCTACTCTTTAAAGACACTGTTAAGAAAATGAAAAAACAAGCCACAGACTGAGAGAAAATACTTTCAAAACACAAATTGAATCAAGGACTTGTATCCAAAATATAAAAAGAACACTTAAAACTCAACAGTCCAAAAATAAGCCACCAAATTAAAAAGTGATCAGAAGACTTGGACACCTCGCCAAAGAAGACATACATGTGAGAAGATGCTCAACATCGTATGTCATTAGCTAATTACAAATTAAAGTAACAACGAGATGTCATTACACATCTATTAGAACAGGCAAAATCCGAAACAATGACAACACTAAATCCTGAGGAGGACATGGAGCAACAGAAACTCTCATTCATTCTGGTGGGAGTGCAAAACAGTACAGCCACTTCTGAAGACAGTTTGGCAGATTCTTACAAAACTAAACATACTCTTGCCATATGATCCAGCAATCGCATCCCCAGGTATTTACCGACATTAATTGAAAATTTACGTCCATAAAACCTGCACACAAATGTTTATGGCAGCTTTATTTACAATTGCCAAAACTTGGAAGCAACCAAGATGTCCTTCAGTAGGTGAATGGATAAACTATGGTTCATCCATACAATGTAATATTATTCAGTGATTAAAAAAGAAATGTTATCAAGTCACGAAAGGACATAGAGGAACCTTAAATGCATATTGCCAAGTGAAATAAGCCAGTCTGAACATGTTATATATATATTGTGTTATTTCAACTATCTGACATTCTGGAAAAGATAAAACTATAGAAACAGTACAAAGTTCAGTAATTGGCAGGGGTTCACAGCTGGGAAGGATGGGGAAAGACAGGGAACACAGGAAATTTTTCAGGCAGTGAAACAATTCTGTATAATACTGTAATGGATACATGATATATGTCTGCCAAAATCCACAGAACTGTACAACACAGAGTGAACTCTACTGTAAAACTATGAAACTATGGACTTTGGCAAATACTTACGTATCAATATTGGTTCATTAGTTACAGTAAATATGCCATATTTTTTTTTTTTTTTTTTTTTTTTGAGACGGAGACTTGCTCTGTCGCCCAGGCTGGAGTGCAGTGGTGTTATCTCCACTCACTGCAAGTTCCGCTTCCCGGGTTCACACCATTCTCCTGCCTCAGCCTCCCGTGTAGCTGGGACTACAGGCGTGCACCACTATGCCCGGCTCATTTTTTTAAATGTATTTTTAGTAGAGACAGGGTTTCACCGTGTTAGCCAGGATGGTCTCGATCTCCTGACCTCATGATCCGCCCATCTCGGCCTCCCAAAGTGCTGGGATTACAGGCGTGAGCCACCGCGCCCGGCCAAATATGCCATATTAATGCAAGACATTAACAACGAAAAACTGCTTGGAAAGAAGAGAAAAGTATATGGGAACTCTGTACTTTGTGTTTAATATTTCTGTAAACCTAAAACTGCTCTAAAAAATAAAATCTATTAAATAAAAAGTATAAGCAAAAGATGTGAACAAACACTTCACAAAAGAAAACATACAAACAGCCAAATACCAAATAAAAACGCACTTATGATACTTAAAGATCTCTAGAGAAGCCAATTCCAAAGATTTTCTTGCCACTGAAATTCAACATTCCCAAACCTTTATCATCTAGATGCCCTGCATTGTGTCTAACCTAAATCCTTTCTTTCTACAGTCTAAACCCATGATTTTTCTACCTCTGATTTCACTGGTGGTAAAATAAATAAATAAATCTGTTTGATCTATAAACAATCAGTCATCAGGAAAATGCAAATTGAAACAATGAGATACTATTTTATACTTACCAAAATGGCTCAACTAGAACAAACTAATTTGCAAGGATGTGGAGCAAATGAAATTCTTTTATTAGTACATTGCTAATGGAAGTATAAATGGTACTACTAGAATAATTTTTTTTTTTTTTTTTTTTTTTTTTTTTTTGAACGCGCCCGATCTCGTCTGATCTCGGAATAATTATTTTTTAAATTATATTTTTAAAGTCTATTTTTCAAATCATATTTTAAATAGAAAAGTATTTAACGGTTTCTTAAAAAGTATAGCATTCATTTATGCTATCACTGAGCAATTCTACTCCTATATATCTACTAAATGGAAATATAAACAAATCCCTACAAAAAAGACTCGTACCTTAGTTTCACGGCAGTCTTATTCATAATACCTGCAAACCTGAAACCACCCAAATAGCAACTAATGGATACATAAACAAATTCTAACAATAAAAAGAAATTTGCAACCACAGATGAATTTTAAAAACATTATCAGGAGTGAAGAAGATTCCATTTAAATCAGTTCTAAAGACAAACAAAACTAATCTATGATGCTAAAACTCAGAAAGTGGTTATTTCTAGAGACGGGAGGAGAAATTGGAAAGAGGAATGAGCAAACTGTGGGGGTAACGGAAGTATTCTGTATCTTGTTTTGGTGGTGGTGACTGTGAGGAAGTGTAAGAAAGCTTTTGGGCGGCAATAACATTCAACATCTTAAACCTGGTGGCTACACAGGTATGTTTATTTTAGTATAACATAAACAAAAATGCACAAGTCATAAGTCTACAACTCCAAGAATCTCTAAAAAGCAAACACAAGAGGCTACCTGAAAAAAAAAATTGAAGATCAAAAAAGAGCTCCTAGAAATTAAAAATTAGCAGAAATTTTTAAAAATCAGCACCACCTTTGGAAGGTAAAGATGAAATAATCTCATAGAAAAAAGAGCAAGCAGACCAAGAGATTTTAAAATGTCAAAAAAGAGATAAGAAAATTAGAGAACCCATCTAGAAGACTGAACTATTAATATCCTAGAGAAATAATCAAGAAGACAGAAGAAAAAAATAATTCAAAAAAACTTCCTAATGCTTAAGGATATTATGAGATTAAAGGATAATTTCCAGATTAAAAGAAGGCTCACTAAGTACCCACCACAAAGAAGGTAAATAGACCCACATCAAAGCACATCATCAGGAAATGATAGACCACAGAGGACAAAGAGAAGGTTCTAAAAGAGAGAAAAGGTAGGTCACAAACTGACAACTTCAAACTGTGTGTGTGTGTGTGTGTGTGTATGTGTGTGTGTAATAAGTCACACACATACATCTTAGTTTCTTGTTTTTGTTTTTGTTTTTCTTTTGAGACAGGGTTTCGCTGTCACCCAGGCTGGGGTACAGTGGCTCAATCTCAGCTCACTGCAACTGCCTCCCTGTCTCAAGAGATCCTCCTGCCTCAGCACCCAACCCCTACAACCCCCTAGTAGCTAGGACCACAGGCACACGCCACCATGCCCAGCTATTTTTGTTTGTTTTTCAGTAGAGATGGGGATTTACCATGTTGGCCAGGCTGGTCTCAAACTCTTGAGCTTAAGCGATCTGCCTGCCTTAGCCTCCCAAAGTGCTGAGATTACAGGTGTGAGCCACTGCTCCCAACCTATACATCTTAGTTTCTAAATACCATTAACACTAAAAGGAGCTAGGGTACCCTGGAGAATGGCTGCTTCCAGATCTGAGGCAAAAAAAAAAAAAAAGCACAATGAGAGCTTCGAACATCTTACTGTATGATAAACACAAAAATACTCAAAGACAGAGACACAGGAACTGGCTTGAGGGGTTTCTCTTGTTAAATTTGAAACAATTTGTGCATCAAAATGAATAATGACAATAATAAATTATATTTATTTTTAAAATGCATAAGTTCACAACAATAATCAGGAAAAAAAGAAAAAAGGTGGTGGTGGGGAATAAAAAGCTCTTCTCTATATATAAAAAAGCCAGTTAATAAATGTTAAAGAAATAATAGCATTTTTTAAATCAACATCTTGTAAATCCAATATAATAACGGATTAAGGCAAGAATGATAAAACTACTGGATGAAAAGCTGTTAGGAAAGAGGGCCCACAGATTACTTATTAATTGCAAAGAGAAAAATGTACTTTTTCAAAAGACAACTGGTAGACTTCCCCTTAACCAAATGATCAAATTTAGCATAACCTAAGGACAACATGACTTTATAAGCCTCCTGATGTCATGCAATGTGAGGTATCACTTACGTCATACTCTTGCCAAAACCTTTTAACCTGAATTTAAACATGAAGAAACAACTAGATAAATCCAAAATGCCCTGGTCTACAAGAGAACTGACCTGGAGTCTTCCATTGAAAAAAACAAAGAACAGGAGGACTGTTCTAGATTAAAAGGGACAAAAGAACAGATACCAATCAATGTTTTCAGGAAGGGAAAAAGACCTAAGACATTTTGGGGATAGTCGAGGAAATGTGAGTATAAATATTAGATTATATTACTGAAAAACCAATAATGCCCCAAACTGGAAAATAATATGGTAATAATTAAAAGTTAGTTATTTAAAGACATAAATGTAAATACCAAAATAATCCATTAAAAGAGGCAGAAGTTTTTGCTCCTATAAAGAAGGAATGGTGAATGGGAAATAGGAAAGGTGATATCTGTTTTTTGTTGTTGTTGTTTTGCAGCAAACACATAGAGCAACTATTTGGATCTTTAAAATGTGAGGATATATAACACTGATTTAAAAAGAGAATATATTATTAATACATATGTGAAGAAAATAAGACTTTCAGAATAGTTTTTGGCTTGTTTATTATAGTGAAAAAATCATTCTACTAAATTGCACTAACTGGTAAAGCCTAATGAAATTCAACATGTAGCACCATGAAGCAGAACACACACACGTTTTTACTATAGGTCTGTATATGATGTGTTCTGATAATTAAGTAGTTACTAACCAAGAAGAAATCATTTTTTCCCTAGTCCAAACTGTCTCATTTATTGTTTTTTCTATGTTACTTCTGAATCGTTTGATTTTTTTCTTTTCTTTTTGTAGGGGGTTGGGGGCAAAATGAGGTCTCCCTATATTGCCCAGGCTAGTCTCAAACTCCTGGGTTCAAGTGATCCTCCTGCCTCAGACTCCCAAAGTGCTGGGATTACAAGCATGAGCCATAATACCTGGCCAAAATTGTTTGTCTTTAAAATATTTTAAACATCACTATATCCAATGCTCCTATGGCAATCAATAAACTACTTTACTTTCTTTTTCATCTGTCATATATGCATTTGAGTTATAAAACAGAATGTGACCTACTACATTCACCCAGATTGTCAAAATATAACTGCCTACACTCTTTTCCTTCCACAATATGCACCTAGCCCTTAGTTACATGCAATATTAGTATGTTGGTAAGTTAATCAATATTTTCATTCCTGTTCAGCTATTTGTCCTTGATCAACATTACTAATCATTTATATCATTTATAAAGGACAATGATTCACTAATAAAAGGCTAAGATTTGTTTTAGTGGATTATCCTGATGCACGAATTTTAAGTACAAAGGTTAGGGTAATGTAGACAGCAAAACTCATGATTCACTATGATTTATAGTAAATGTATCTGTCCTTTCAATAACAGAAAAAAATTCTTATTTAAAACAATAAGAAAAAAAACCAACTCACCTTTTGGCACTCATCTGTTCTTTCAGCTTACTGTACATTTCTAGCACTGCATTAAAAAATGTAACATTTTAGCTTTCAACATGAAAAGAAAATATTTTGAGAGATGAAAATAATCAAAGCAGGAAAGAGTATATTACAAATTCATTACACTTCTACACCTTGAGTTAGGCTAATATTTTCAAATAAAATGTTAAATACTTCAAGTATATAAAAACATTTTAATTTCCTTATATACTGAACGTTTTATCATATATACACATATATACACACACACACACACATATATAGATGTATTACACTGAACCTGGAACACTTGTATATGCTAACACATATAACTGAGACATTAGCCTACTAACAATTATCCTATCCAGAAATTACTAATGTTTCTTCCCTGAAATAGAACTGGTACTTTAGACTTTAGTTATTTGAGAGAGAAAGTTGAGTGTGAGATTCATTGATTTTTGACTCAACACACAACATACCAAACAAAATAACACACTTGTGTTAAACTCACTATAAACAAAAGTTTATACCAAATCCACAAAGAAAGAAAAATGTCACATGCTTACAGCAGTAGGAGTGAATTATAATACAGCCAGAAATAAACATAGCAAAGCATCTTGATTCATTTCATCCTTTCTATCAAATGCAATTGTTTTATAGAAAGGAATGCAATTATTCAATAAATTAATCTTTGCCAATATAATACAGTGTCACCAAAAGGGTTTTTAACCACGTAGATTACCCTTTAAACTTAGAATTTCAAAGTACAGAATGAGTACACACTTTGCTTTCCCTCTACAATATGGATAGACAACACCTTTTTTCCAGATTTTTCTACAGTCATATGACTCCTCCTATGGGCCTCCAAGTTTACAAAAAGCATTGTTTATGTGTCTGAAAACCATAAAAACTACAATGGTAGCTATAGTGAATCAACCCCGACTCTGTCGCCTCACAGGACCCTACGTATATCTCTATATACATATTGTAATGTAATTTTTTTCACATTTTCCAACCAAAGCATTAGATGGAACTCATAAACTGGGAGAGAGCCTGCTGCAATAAGTATAAACTTTCTTTGAAGTCTCCAACCTTAACAATTCATGTAAATTTCATATCTATCTCATACCATTTCCATATAAAAATAATGCTTTCCTCAAAAACAGTAAAAACTAACAGACCAGGAAAATAAATTCACTGTTTATGCTGTGATTTTTTTTTTTTTTTTTTTTTTTTTTGAGACAGGGTATTGCTCTGTCACTCAGGTTACAGGGCAATGGCACAATCATGACCTACTGCAGCCTCAACCTCCTGGAATCAAGCAATCCTCTCACCTCAGCCTCCCAAGTAGCTATAACCACCAGTGCGCCACCATACCTGGTTAATGTTTTTTTTATTTTAATTTTCTGTAGAGACAGGGACTCCCTTTGTTGCCCAGGCTGTTCTCAAACTCCTGGCCTCAAATGATCCTCCCACCTCAGCCTCCTAAAGTGCTGGGATTATAGTCATGAGTCACCATGTCCAAGCTATGACTTCTTATATCCTCTCATACTCCTCCTAATCCAAGGAGGAGTTAGGCAACTGTACTGTAACTAATGACTTACTTGTCTTTATTCCCATAAGATCTGTGAACTCCAAGTATCTGAGACAGGTCTCAGTCAATTTAGAACGTTATTTTGCCAAGATTAAGGGCATGCCCATTACACAGTCTCAGAAAGTCCTGAAAACATGTGCCCAACGTGGTCAGGGGTACAGTTTGCTTTTATATACTTTAGGGAGACATGAGACATCAATCAATACGTGTAAGATATACATTGGTTCAGTCTGGTAAGGCGGGACAACTCAGAAGTGGGGGCTTCCAGGTTAGAAGTAGGTAAGAGACAAAAGGCTGCATTTTTTTAAGTCCTTGATCAGCCTTCCACTGAATATCCAATTTAGTCTGGCCCAGTGAATCTGCATTTTTACACAAATAAAAGGGCAGAGGAAGCAATCAGATATGCATTTGTCTCAGGTGAGCCTCAGAAGGATGACTTTGAGTTCTGTCTGTCCTTTGTCCACAAGGAATTTTCAGTGGGCAAATTGTGAGGGAGTATGTAGCTTCTTATCTTTGCAGCTATCTTATTCAGGAGAAAAATGGGAGGCAAGTTTGCCTGACACAGTTCCCAGCTTGACTTTTTTCTTGGCTTAGTGATTTTGGGGTCCCGAGATTTATCTTCCTTTCACAGATTATAGGATCCTTCAAAAGATGAGATTGTGTTATTTCCAACTTTATAGTTCCAATACCTACCATGATGCCTGACATGCGCGTGCACACGCGCGCACACACACACACAGGTTTATAAGTGGATAGTAGGACAGAAAGATGAATAGAGGAAAGCAGATAGTTCTGGATGTGGCCATTAGGAACACAATATCTATATGAACTAAGAGTTGCTGTCTAGCCTTAAAAACAAAGACAGTAGCAGTAACAAACACCTGACCTCTACTTCCCTTTATTTCTCTATTTTAAAAAGCCCAGTAGGTGAATAAGCTGAATTTGGCTCTTGCTCATTCCACCAATAACCAATTTTTAAGGTTTATTATCACACAGGGACAAAACATTCAAACTTAGAGGACACCTTCATAGCTATTACAATGCACCTGATGGTAGCAAAGAGGTATTGTTAAACATGACTATAAGGAAATAGGTTTCTAAACCCTGAAACTTAACATAATAAGCCAACATTTTATTTACTCAAAGTTTTTACGTAAATATGCCTGGTCCATCAGAGATTAAGCAGAGTAGAATTTCACTGATTCTAAAAAAAAGAAAAGCTATTCTCACAAGTCAAAAAACAGACCAGGGGCAGTGGCTCATGCCTGCAATCCCAGCACTTTAGGAAGCTGGGGTGGATGGAGCACTTGAGGCCAGGAGCTCGAGACCAGCCTGGCCAACATGGTGAAACCCTGTCTCTACTAAAAATACAGAAATTAGCCAGGTGTGGTGGCACATGCTTGTAATCCCAGCTACTTGGGAGGCTGAGGTTGCAGTGAACCAAGATTAAGCCACTGCACTTCAGCCTGACCAACAGAGTGAGACTCTGTCTCAAAAAATTAAATAAATAAATAAATAATAATAATAATAATAATTTTTTTAGCCAATAAAATCTGCTAACAGTTTTAACAATTTAATTTGTAGTCTAAGCTAAATTTACATTATAAAAATAGCATATAGCCAGGCACAGTGGCTCATGCCTGTAATCCCAGCACTTTGGGAGGAAGAGGCAGGTGGACCATTTGAGGTCAGGAGTTCGAAACCAGCCTGGCCAAAATGGTGAAACCCCATCTCTACTGAAAATACAAAAATTAGGTGGGCATGGTGGTGGGCGCCTATAATCCCAGCTACTCGGGAGGCTGAGGCAGGAGAATGATTTGAGCCCAGAAGGTGGAGGATGCAGTGAGCAGAGATTGTACCACTGCACTCCAGCCTGGGAGACAGAGTGAGACTCTACCCAAAAAAAAAAAAAAAAATTATATATATATGTGTGTGTATATATATATTATATAAAATATCTCATTCTATTCTGCTGAATATGGAGGTTTAGGCTCCTTCCTAAAAAAAACAATAATAAGTTTCAAAATGGGACAAAGGATGGATTTAGCTTAGTATATTAAAAAAAAAAAAAAAATGGCCGGGTGTGGTGGCTCATGCCTGTAATCCCAGCACTAGGCTGGGGCAAGGGGATTGCTTGAGCCAAGGAGTTCAAGGCTGCACTGAGTTATGATCATGCCACTGCACTCTAGCTTGGACAACAGAGTGGGACCCTATCTCTAAAAAAAGTAAAAATTAAAAGAAATTTTAAAAAGTCATATACTTGCTTCCTTTTGTTTGAATAGAATGCATCCAACTTAAAGTATATTAAATCCAGGTAAAGAAAATACTGGTTAGTTTCCTCAGAATTTATCTGATGCCCAAGTAATATTTAGCCCCAACAAAGAGACCAGAAACAGCATTTCCAAAATAACAGGAGGAAAGGCAAGAATGGTGACGATCTGGCACTTCTGATGTTTTTCTTACCTTATCAGCACAATGAGATTGTGAGCAAAGCAAAAACAACCTGCTAAGTGACAAACAAAAAAACAATGGAAAACTAGAGGTAAAAAATCAGGAAAATCAGGTAAAGGTAACCAAAAGACTCTCCCCATGGGAAAGTATTCCAAGGAAAAACAAAAAAGGGTTATGGGGGACAAAGGGCAAAAGAGGCAGACAGGAAACGGAAACGTAGAAGTTGCTGTTCTAGGAAACTGATGTGACATATAATCAAACAGGAGCTTTCTAACATGACAAAAGCATGAAAATTCACGGAATAAAACGAACCTGAAAGATAAAGCATGGTCTATGTTGGGAGGCAATCACCAAATAATCTGTAATTCCCATACTAAAGAATCACTATTTGCTATTATTAAATTATAATTTTACCAAGCCAAACATTTTATTATAGACAAGTTTAACTCACCTGGAAGGCATAACTGCAACTTTTCTACTACAGTTGTAATATTTCTCTGCTGAATTCTACATCGAATGATATCTTCCGTGTGGACTATCACCTTAGAAAAGAAGGAATGTTCATATCTTTAAACAAACAGTTAAAAAATAACTACATACTGAATACACAGAAAAGTATCATTTTCTCACCTCTTTTCCAGCATCTTGAAACCTTCGGTTGGTATCAGTAACTTGCACCTTAAAAATTTAATTTCACCTTAGTTAGACAAATATGCATAAAACTGCCCTGATGTAACTGCTCACCCTTGTAATCAGATCATGCTTCATGAGAAACTTAGAACAAAGAAATGCAAATTCAAATTAACTCTACAGCTTGAACTTGAACTTTTTATTGAAAAGGGCTTTTGTTAACTTCAATTACTTATGACAGTTCTTTTTAACAGATTCTGTGGCAAACTTCTCAAATTTACTCAGGATTTTTGAACTTTACTTGCTTCTCTAAGTCTGTCAAACAATTCAAATCACTGACCCAATTGACCACTGGTCCCCTTTTGATAACTTCAATGAGGTCTATGTGCCATTCATTGTCTGTAGGAAATGGTGATTGCATTTTATGGTAATTAAACATTCATACTTTGCTGAATGCAAACACTGGGTGGTTGATTAACATCAAACACAAAAATTTCAATCCACAGCAACATTTTAATGCTGCAGGTGCAGGCAAAGCTCAACCTCAAATTTTCCCACATATTAAGTGACTCATTAGGTCATCATAGTAAGGAAGCACATTCTGGTTTATTAAAAATCTCATTAATTTCTGAACAAAGATGCTCAGTGACCTCATTGATGCTGTAGTTAGTCTCTTGTTATCTGAATATCCTTTATACAATGGTTTTCTAATCATAACCTTTGGTGAACCAGGGTCATTTTGTCTGCTTAGTGCTCTAAACGTAAAGAAAGATAAATAGGACAATTCTTATAATTAAATATTTTTTATCCTGACTGAACAAATCCAGGTCTCTTTTAATAAATAATGCTTTAGCTGTATGGCAGAAAGAGTAGACCAACTTTCTTTAAGAAAATACACACTGCTGTTAAACTTTTCAAAAAGTTTTAACATTATTAAATAATGCTGAGGCAATCAGCATTATGATAAACAACTATTTATGTAAGTTTTTAAAGGAATTTTAGAGGGTAACATTTTATAAATATTGTACTAATTGTCATTTTAGAAATTCAAAAACTGCAAATAGGGCCTTTCATTGTATGCATGTTTTGAGTTCACTTCCCTGCATGGAAAGAAATCCTGTTAAGTCAGTGCATTACTTGCTTCAGAAAAAGAGATTACTCCTGTCATTAGCATGACAACTGTGTTAATAGAGCATACAGAGCATTCCCAAATACATACACAAATTCACTTCTTGAAAGTAACACACTTAATAATGACTTGTACATATGTACTATAAGACGTGAGTAATTTAATGAGAACAAAGGTAAACAATTTTAACATATTTCTTACCTTCAGTTTTTCTGCATCAGTCCTTACTTTAAGGAGTTCTGTAATAGCATCTACAAAACCCTGATGATGAAAATTACACATCTTTTCAATTTCCTTGTCATGATTACGGATACAAGCATCTAACTTTTCCATAAACTTCTTGTGTGCATTTGGTTGGTCATCATACACAGACCTGAATGTATATAAGAAAGCTAAAATTAACCAAAATGTATTCTTTAGTAAGCCTGATCTTTGCAAGAGCTGATATCTTAAAATTAAATCCCTGAACAAACAAACTGATGATAATATTATCTTTAGTAGAAATCATTTGTGTGAAAGTATTTTATTTCTTCTTGAACATGATAATATTAAAAGAGCCACACAAGCTCTAGATATAACATGAGGTGTCTGAAAATAAAGGTATGAGGCTCAGGAGATGTGGACCTAATACAAATTTTTAACATACTAACATTTAAAAAAAAGAATCACTGAGTGAATGAATGATTAAAGAATGAATGAACAAACTCATGATTTTTACAGCATTTACTATGTAAAGTAAATGCTCATGTTCTAAATGCTTTATATGTTAACTCTTTAATCCCCACAACAAGGCTATAAAGTAGGTATTGTCATTACCCTTGCTTTACAGAAGACTTACAGATTACTGAACTGCCATAAATTCCACAACCAGCAAGCAATAGCTGGGATATGACTCCTGACTCCAGGGTTCACATTCTCAGGTGCGAGCCCATATTGCAGTCACCACAATGTTTTCTAAACATGGCATATTCATTCCTATTGTCTCTCAGCTCATGCTGTCTCCACAGAGAGCGCACCCCTCTATTCACCATGCAGTAAAGGACTACCCTTGCCACTGATTCCTGGGAGGAAAGCCTTTGGCATGCCCTGCCTAAGTGTCTTCATTTACCTGGAAGCCTCCGACTGCCAAATAGCAGATGCTAACAGTGTGACTGATGGTGAGGCCTGAGGCCACACGGTTTTAGCTGTGGAGGGGAAGGAGGTCAGCAATGTGGGCAGACAGCCAAGTCTACATGGGTAGTCAGTCATGGCTATATGACCAAACCCCAGTAAAAATCCTGGATACCAAAGCTTGGATGAGCTTCCCTGACTGACGATATTCCATGCGTGTTACCACACATCACTGCTAGGAGCAGTAAGTGTTGTCCCCACAATTCCACTGAGGACAACTGAAAGCTCACTCGTGGAACTCTCCTAGTCCCTGTCCTATGTGCCTTTTCTGTTGTTGATTTTAATCTGTGTGGTTTTTTGAAAGTTTTTGTTATTGTTGTTTTGCTGTAACAAACAGTAACTATGAGTATAACAACTTTGCTGAATTTTGTGAGTCCCTCTAGCAAATTTTTGAACCCGACAGTGGTCTTGGGAACTTTCCAAACCTCACCCCCACATCTGTTGCCCATTGTCTGAGGTTTATTTCAAGTCCCATTTCTTCCAGCAGGCCTTTGCCAATAATTCCCATGCCAAGTAATCTTTTCTTCTGCAGGACAGGTAAACTTACAACCCCTTACAGTTATTCTGACATGTAATCATATATTACTTCGTATTATAATTTACAAGTTTTGTGTTTATATTTTGTTTCCCCAAATACACCACAAACTTCTTGAGGGGCAGCCTCTGTCTTAGGTTTTTAATGAGTACACTCTCTAATACAGGACACCAATTATTAAGAATTTAGGCTCTTGGCAGCCAGCGGCTCACACCTGTAATCCCAGCATTTTGGAAGCCGATGCGGGCAGATCACTTGAGGTCAGGAGTTTTTGAGACCAGCCTGGCCAACATGGTGAAACACTGTCTCTACTAAAAATACAAAAATTAACTGGTGTGGTGGCAGGTGCCAGTAATCTCAGCTACTCGGGAGGCTGAGGCTGGAGGATCACTTGAACCCGAGAGGCAGAGGTTGCAGCGAGCAGAGATCATGCCACCGCACTCCAGCCTGGGTGACAGAGTGAGACTCCATCTAAAAAAGAAAAAAAAAGAATTTAGGCTCTTAGCATCTATGCCTACATTCTAATGTAGGTCAAATATAAGTTCTATTTTTTTTTTAATTTTTAAAAAAGAATTTAGGTTCTGTAAGAGCTGAGTTAGAACTAGGCTCTGATCTTGGACATATTCTCTTTTCTATCTCTCTCCATGTCATCTTGACTTGTAGCTTTAAATTCCATAAGCACACTGACACCTGCCAAACTTTTATCTCTGCCCTGACCTCTCCTCAAACTCATATATCTTTCCAATTAGATGTCTGATAAGCATCTCAAGTATGTCCAAAAATGAATTCCTCCTGATCTCCTTCCACAAAACCTGCCCTTCCCATAATGTTCCTCATCTCAATAAACCCCACTTTTCTAGTTGCTTAGACAAAAAACCTTGGACTCATCCCTGATTATTGTCTTTCTCCAGCAAACTACCTCCCCATTGGTATCACCCTGGACTAAGCCAACACCACATCTTGCCTAGATTACTGTCAACTGCTTCCTAACTGGTCTCCCTGATTCTATCCTTGTTCCCTTTCAGTCTGTTCTCAACATAGTGGCCAGATGACAGGTAATGGGAATTATCCCATTAAAACCTAAGGCAGATCCCATGTCTCTCTTCTGCTCAAAATCCAATTTCTCTTACAACAGCCCGTAAGACCCTACATAATTTTGCCTCTTTTACCTCACTGATCTTACTTCCTGTTACTTACTTTCCATTTTACTTATTCCACGGCAGCAACATTGGCCTCCTCGTGGCTTCCTTAATACACAGGCATATTCCCATCTACGCTACCTAGATAAACTACATAGAGACACAGATAGACAGTCAGACAGACAGATATACACATGCACACACACTATCCCCTTCCCTGCTTTATTTTTTAATCTTCTAAAATAAAGGAGTTTATCACTATATCATTATTTCCACTATAGAATATATTCTTTGTTTCACACTTTTAAGTATTATCTGTCTTCCCCTACTGAAATGTAAGCTGCATGAGAACACAGAGTTTTTGTTTTGTTCCCTGTTGTATCCCGAGCCCTAGAATAGTGTCTATCATATAACAGAAGCTCAACAAATAATTCATTAATAAATGGATGAACTAATAGATGAATGGATGGAATTAGAAAAGGCACTTACTAGCAGTTTAACTTCAGGTAAGCCACCTGAATCCTCTAAGTATCAGTTTTCACAACCATAAAATAGGGATAAAAATAGCACACACAGCAAAGAACAAGTGGAATTTGAAGTTAAACACACAATACCATTTACATTAGCATCCTCCAAAATGAAATACTTAGATATAAATCTAAAAAATACATAAGATCTATAGGAGGAAAACTACAAACCTTTGATTTAAAAAAAACATCAAGGAACTAAATAAATGAAGAACTATTCCATGTTTATGAAGAAGAAGACAGTATCATTAAGATATCAGTTCTTCCCAATTTGATCTATAGATTCAAGGCAATCTCAATCAAAATCCCAGCAAGTTATTTTGCAGACATCGATAAACTGATCCGTGGGTTTATATAGAAAGGCAAAAGATTCAAAATAGCCAACACAATATTGAAAAAGAACAAAATTCAGCCATGCATGGTGGCATACGCCTGTAGTCCCAGCTACTCAAGAGGCTGAGATGGGAAAATTGCTTGAGCCCAGGAGTTTGAGACTGCAATGAGCCATGATTGTGCCATCGCACTCCAACCTGGGTGACAGAGCAAGCCCTACTCAAAAGAGAAAGAGAAAGAGAAAGAGAAAGAAAAGAAAAGAAAAGAAAAGAAAAGAAAAGAAAAGAAAAGAATTGGAATACTGACAACACAACCCAAGATTTCCTATAAAGTTACAGTCATCAAGATTGCATGGTATTGGCAAAACAATAGACAAACAGCTCAATGGAACAGAACAGACAGCCCAGAAATAGACCCACATAAACACAGTCAACTGAATTTTGACAAAGGAGCAAAGGTAATACAATAGAGAAAAGATAGTCTTCAACAAATAGTGCTAAAACAACCAGACATCCACATGCAAGGAAACGAATCTAGACTATACCTTGAATGATAATGATGTGTCAATGTAGGTTCATCATTTTTTTAAAAATCTACTACTGTGATGAGGGATATTGACACTGGGGAGGCTTTGGATGAGTACGATAGGGAATATATGGGAAATCTCTGTACTTCCAATCTTGCTGGAAACCTAAAGCTGCTCTAAAGAAAAGAAGTCTTTAAAAAAAATAGTATCTACATTAGAGTGTTAGGAGGATTAAATTAGTAAACATGAAAAATTCTTAAACAATAACTGACACATGGTAAGTGCTCAACATATACTAACAACTAGTATAGTATGCACATAAGAGACAACCAAATCCTTGTTAAACAAGTGAACCAGTGGCTGAACAATTGAGTACTAGAGACAAACATCAAATAAATATGACCAACACTCAATTATCACACCAAGGGATCTAACTACCACTAACACCTAACATTTTTATATGTCCTTCTGCATTTTTTACATTTAGTGTTTCATTTATTTCTTATACACATCAGAGAAAATATCACTGCCTCTTTTTCACAAATGAATAAACAGGTATGGAAATGATAAATGATAAATGAAAAATGAAAAATGATTTGTTCAACATAGCCTAGCTGGGAAGTAACTTCGTACTTTTCCCACAATTAACATGTATAACAAGAACTACTAACTAAATAACATTATTTTTA
This sequence comes from Macaca fascicularis, assembly GCF_037993035.2. Lineage (NCBI taxonomy): Eukaryota > Metazoa > Chordata > Mammalia > Primates > Cercopithecidae > Macaca > Macaca fascicularis. The sequence goes on along the minus strand of NC_088383.1, from coordinate 101,660,062 downwards.
AGGAAAATTCTTGTGCAAGAAGTTTATCGAACTGGTCTTGCTGTTTTATAAATAAATTTTTATTTCATAATTATGAGAAGTATTTTATTTATTTAATATACAGACACATTTCTATGTTTTTTAACATTTTATTAAAAGTTGGACATTTATCTGGCTCTTAAAATACCAAATAATAAACATAATATACCAAAAGAATTGTTTCTATTACAATTATCATATTGGAGCAAAAATCTAGCAAGAGATATTTCAGGACTACCCGAATACAGAGTCCCTTCAAGGAAGGATCTGACTACCTTTGTGGGTATAAAAGAAATACTGTTATCCCTTTAAAAAAAGAGTAACAACATATAAACAAACAGGGAGAAGAGAACAATAGTTCTTTCTCAGAAGTCTATTTAAGTTTAGAAAGTTCTCAAAGTAAATCCTTTGGTATGTTTTTCCAATATATTCTTCAAAGTTTTAAAAACAAAACTCCTCCTGTTTTATAGTAATTCAGGATACTGCCAGTGCATCTATTATAGCATCAGAGGTGAACTCCTCTTTTTCTGTTGATGTTATAATGGAGAAAAACAATATTGGAATATATGCAATACCCACCCTCCATTAATAGAAAACCAAAGCCTGAGAGAGGAAAACATTCCATGCCTTCTGCTGTTAAAAAATAGAACCATAAGTTCCAATGAAAGAAATAAAAAATATTATTAAGGAATTAGTACTGTGAATGAGAAGAGTAGGTCTTGATCTGTTACGAAGTCTCAGGCTGTCCCAACTCTCTCCTGACCCTAGATAACCATTTGCTATTCCAGACATGCACCAAGCTGTACTCATAGCTGATACCACCACTTGTCACCCACAATCCGTATCAATGAGCAGAGTACACAGAAATAAAGTCATCGAGGTGAGTAAAAGTTCCAAACCACAGGAATAAATTGCATTTAAAGAATGTACTGAAGGATCAGGCAAGTGCCAGAATCAAAAATTCATCAAATGATAGAATGCTGGCCCTAGAAAAAGCCTAGAAAGTTCCTAGATCTATGTCATTTTAATAAATGCAGAACAAATCTAAAAGCCAGCAAGCAAGCACTCAAAATGCAATTAATCGGCTGGGTGTGGTGGCTCACGCCTGTAATCGCAGCACTTTGGGAGGCTGAGGCGGGGAGATTACCTGAAGTCAGGAGTTTGAGACCAGCCTAGCCAACATGGTAAAACCCTGTCTCTACCAAAAATGCCAAAATTATCTGTGTGTGGTGGCAGGCGCCTGTAATTCTAGCTACTCGGGAGGCTGAGGCAGGAGAGAACTGCTTGAACCCCGGAGGCAGAGGTTGCAGCGAGCCTAGATCACACCACTGCACTCCAGCTCGGGCGATAAGAACAAAACTCCGTCTCCAAAAAAAAAATGAAATTAGTCACTATATGTAGTTGACTTAATCCTCTACTTAAGTTGATAAAAAGTAATATTTAAAATAGTCTAGAAATTTGCTAATAAGGCCAATAATAAATAGGTGACTGAATGGAGAGAAGCAAGAAAGGAGAAAAGGTGGATACGTATCAACACTGGAATGAGGAAAAAAACAAAAGCTACTCTTATCCCAAGAATTTCTTGACACACAGTATGCATAGCAGAAATTATGAACCTTTTCTCTTGATAATCATCTAGGGTTAACCCTAGATGGTTATCAAGGGCCAGGAGAGAGTAGGGACAGCCTGATAATTTAGAAAGATGGTGGAGGGAGAAGAAAATGAAGAGATGTGCTCTTCAGGTCAGCAATTCCCCACAGTGACTTAACTGGCCAGACAGGAGTCATGTCTGCTGCTTCTGGCTTAATGATGGTAATGACAAAAATAATAACAACCAAGTACTTATTATGTATTAAGTGCTTTACATGCATTATCTCATTAAGTATTCACTGTTAAAAACAGAACCATAAGTTCCAATAAAAAAATTAAATAATTAGTACTGTGAATGAGAAGAGTAGGTCTTGATCTACCAATTACTAAGTCTCAGGCTGTCCCAACTCTCTCCTGACCCTAGATAACCATTTGCTATTCCAGACATACTTCTGGCTTAATTATGGTAATCATTGCAGCTTTACATGGATTCTGTTAGCATCACAATTTACAAATGTAGTTTGGGAAGATTAAGGCATTGAGTGTGAAGTCATATAGTAACAGAGTCAAGACTTAACCCCAGGTGTACCTGACTCCAAAGTCAGTGCTCTGAACTATTATGTTACATAGACTCTCCAGTCAGAAATGGTGATAAGTGGCATGGAATGCAGACGGAAGTTACCAGCATAGCAACCAACCAGATCACCTTTGAAGATCAACAATTGAGAATGACTCAATAGGGAATCCCTGATGTGCACTGTTGCACCCATCAGGTGAAATCAACCAATGGACAGAAAAGGCAGATGATAACTGAGGCATAGCTAATAGGCAGTTTTAAATTACAAATGCAACAAAATAAGGAGGAGCAAAAAGAAGTAGAGAAAACCAAGGGCCCTGTACTTGACCTCAGTTGAAGAGACTGAAAAAGCCATTTTTCTTTAAATGATAATCACTATTCTTTGAAATTCTGATTTGTAGGAACAGAAAGGAAATACTGTTTAGCAGTATTGACTCTTTCAGCCTAGGTTGGTTTATAGTTATATCTACCTAATTCATATATGAAAGTGCTAGATTTATTGCCATTCTAAATTTTGAATCAATAAATAATTTTAACGAAAATGATTTTTGTCTTTCAAACTGTCTCCCAAAATTTTGTAATTTCTATTGGTAAGTCTAATCAAGTTCCTATAAACAGACAAACACACACATATTTATATGCTAGAACCAGCAAGGGCGAACATTAGAAAATTAGTAAATGTTCCATTCTCCCACATACACTAAGAGTATACCTTAGTGCTCTATATATAGATAAGACACATCAATGTAAGAGAATTCAAGGCAAAGGTAAAATAAATAAATGAGTAAAATAAAATTTGTTTAAAAGTAAAAAAGAGAGTGGGTGGGGGTTAGCTCAGTCATCCCTTCCAAAAGCTTAACACAATAAAATGTCTACTTCTAGCAAAATGTAATGCAACTCAAGACAGAAGTACAGATGCAAAATCATTTTTAAAAGAAGAGATGCCGAGCACGGTGGCTCACCCCTGTAATCCCGGCACTTTGGGAGGCCGAGGTGGGTGGAGCACAAGGTCAGGAGTTCCAGACCAGCCTGGCCAATATGGTGAAACCCTGTCTCTACTAAAAATACAAAAATTAGCCAGATGTGGTGGTGCACACCTGTATCCCAGCTACTTGGGAAGCTGAGGCAGGAGAATCATTTGAACCTGGGAAGAAGCAGAGGTTGCAATGAGCCAAGATTGCGCCACTGCACTCCGGCCTGGGCGACAGAGAAAGACTCCATCTCAAAAAAAAAAAAAAAAAAAGAGATGACTTTAACCTTCATGTGAACAGAGAACAAAGATGGCTTATGCCACACTAAAGATTTTACTTACGTATTTTAATTTTAGCAACTAGGAATGTATAAAAATACTGTATGTGTCTCAAAAGTATAGCTAAAAAAATTTTAAGTACCAAACACATTTTCTATCTTCATTATATCAACTCTTGAAAACGAAAAGTTTTCAAAGTTTAAACATGAGTTAATTCACTGTAACTGATCATAAATTGGCTTTAGGGAATTTAAACGAAGTATCTTGCAGAGATACTTTCTTGAGTTGTGTGTTTAGGGCTCCACCTAGTGGTAGTAAAATAAATAGAAAAAGAAAGATAAGATATTAAAATGTTAAAATTGTTTCACTGGAAATTAATGCTTTTATCATCAAATCAAATGTCTTAACTGAGAAACTACTGCCACTTTAAATTTTTTTGGAAAGATGCTATATTCTGTAAATAAATGACTTAGTAATCATACTCCACAGTATTTTTTTTTTTAAGGAAAAGTTCCCTTTCTGATGAAAACAAACATTCATGATGTACTACTGTGAAAAAAAAACCTCATCACTGGCAACATATTATATACTTTTTTTGTTAAAAATCACGTAATATCCTTACACTATTTTGGGTATCTTTTTAATTCACTGCAATCGTCATTGAAAAGAATAAATCCATTACAACTGTGAAGAAAATAAAAGGTATTTACTGTTTTTTACTAAAATAATGTCTACACTTTGAGGAAAATCTGATATAATCTCAAAGTATCTAATTCAAATGTCCCGAAATTACTTATATTTACTAGAGTAGTATAGTTTCTTTTCTAGACAAAATAAAAATGGCTTTTCTCTGTCCCAGAATACTTTGTTCATTAACAGAATAGATATACTGGTCACATAACCATAAAAGAGCATGGTCAGGGGCTACATCTGCATAGAGTGTAATGTGAGAAAGTACCTAGAGCAATTGCCATTAAAATGCTAGTCACTGGCTGACTTTCTCATGTATTTTACTAATGTCGATCAACTGCTTTTAAGAAAAAACAAAGACTAGCAAAAAAATGGCCTTACAAATACCGGAAAACTAGAAGAAGAAATGTTGTTCAGGCATCCCTGGGCATTGACACTGTTTGTGTCAACTGACACCTTTTGGTGTCAAAGCTTTCTACAAACCTTTATCAGAAAACAAAACTTTAGGCCAGGAACAGTGGCTCAAACCTGTAATCCCAGCACTTTGGGACGCCGAGGCAGGTGAATCACTTGAGGTCAGGAGTTTGAGACCAGCCTGGCCAACATGGTGAAACCCTGTTTCCAGCAAAAATACAAAACAATTAGCCAGTCGTGGTGGCACGCACCTGTAGTCCCAGCTACTCAGGAGGCTGAGGCAAGAGAATCGCTTAAACCCAGGAGGCAGAGGCTGCAGTGAGCCAAGATCGCACCACCACTGCACTCCAGCCTGGGCAACAGAGCAAGACTCCATCTCAAAAAAGAAAAGAAAAGAACAAAACAAAAAGAAAACAAAACTTAACTCTTTTACCCCTGACAAAATACTATCAGTTACTTCTGACTTCCTTTGGATGCTTTTTAATGTCATTTTATACCTTTTCAAACACTAATCTATTTTCTGCCAGTTTTTCAAATGATACATTAGCCTTAAGTTTGTATTTCTATCAATAAAAAATTGCTTTCACATTCTTCTGAGCATTCTTCATTCTTCCAGTATAGGCAGTTTTACTATTATTTCACCAGTTCTTCAAATGGCATATCAAGCTTAATTTCTAGCATATCAATCTTAATTTTATATTTCTCATAATTAGTAATTAAACTTTGGTATTTCATATTAGTAAGAGTACATATGAGACTTCTTTAGCAATTTCACATTTAAACTGAATTCTTTTCAGATTCTAGGTACTAATCTTATTGACTAATACTGAAATTTTGGTTACTAACTATAAACTATATTTTTCTGAATATTAAATATATTTATATAGGACAACTAACCATGTGATAATTACCAGCTTTTGACAAACTAAACATTCTTTAGAATGCTGCTATAAAGACAGTTTTAAAAGCAAACACACACACCAAAAAAACAGAATAGAAATTACCAAAAGCTATTAAAATCATCCTATCCAATACACATCACTTGCTGTCAATATCAAAATGATTTCAAAATATAGAATTTAGATGTATCAGTAAATGTGGTAAATTCACCAAATTCTCCTGCAACAAATTAGTTCACAATGGATTTAAAGCCAAGATTTGGAAACATTACTTTAAACAGAAGCACATGAATTGTTACAGTTCTTTCAGAATAGGACATACCTAGGCCCCAAGTATGAAAGGGCAGTTATATAGCAAATAGTAAGCTTTCTGAGATGGAGAACATTGCCCTACATTGCCCAGATAAAGTTATCAGCAGTTTTCTGTGCCTCCTGTATGGATCCTGAAAAGTAGCAGAAGCTACACTGAGACAGTTTCCAGTAAATCTTTGTATTCTTTGTGATATAAATTGAGAATCTGATCTAATCTTTCAGTGGAGCAGCCTCTGCAATATCAATTTATAATCCACTTGAAACCCTGAAGTTAGACTCAGAAGTGAGACTTGAAACACTGCAGCTCTCTTCAGTAGCCTCCAAATATACTTAAGAAACACAAAATTTCAGTAACAACCATGTGAGAAACAAAGGGCTAAAATATTATTTAAAGATAGTAAATAAATTATCATTAGAGAGATGGGGTCTTTTTTCATAAAGCCACATGATATGGAATTATTTTCTTTTAAACAACAAATAGTACAGACACCACTTCCCTATCTCCTTTTTTTTTTTTTTTTTTTTTTTTTGAGACAGAGCCTCACTCATGTTGCCCAGGCTGGAGTGCAGTGGCGCGATCTTGGCTCACTGCAACCTCTGCCTCCCAGTTTCAAGTGATTCTCCTGCTTCAGCCTCCCAAATAGTTGGGCTTACACGCACCTGCCATAATGCCTGGCTAATTTTTGTATTTTTAGTAGAGACGGGGTTTCACCATGTTGACCAGCGTGGTCTTGAACTCCTGACCTCAGATGATCCACTCGCTTTGGCCTCCCACAGTACTGGGATTACAGGCATAAGCCACTGCGCCTGGCCACCACCTCCCTATCTTAAATGCACAAAAGGTCTGCTCAAAGTAGCCACTCAATCTTGGAATAAAAATATTTCTACTACAGTAGTCAACAATATGAAATACTAAGAAAAAAATCTATATAAAAGTATCATATCCAGTACTCCTAACATTTTTTCAACCATTTTATCAAATACAGCAAACATGAATAACAACCTTCCCATAACATTCCCTGATTGTGTTAGTCTGTCCTCATGCTGCTAATAAAGACATACTCGAGACTGGGGGATTGATAAAGAAAAAGAGATTTAATGGACTCACAGTTTCACATGTCTGTGGAGGCCTCAGGAAACTTACAATCATGGCAGAAGAAAAGGCCAACATGTTCTTCTTCACATGGCAGCCTGGAGAAGAAGAATGAGAGCCAAGCAAAGGGGGAAGCCCCTTATAAAACCATCAGATTTCATAAGAACTTACTATCAAGAGAACAGGATGGGAGAAACCATCCCCATGATTCAATATCTCCACTTGGTCCCTCTCATGACAAGTGGGGATTATGGGAACTACAATTTAAGAAGAGATTTGAGTGGGGACACAGTCAAACTATATTGCTGATACTCTGCAATCCAGAAGCAAATAAGAAATACAATCGCTCCAAGGAAATAATAGGTAGGTCAAGAAAAGATTCCTTCTACCAATATCAAGTACTGTGTAAGTGCATAAGCAATAGAAACTGAAAATGAAGTGCAGAAAACAGGCATATACACAGGCAACTTTAATACAGAGCACAATTATTCCTTAAATCATTAAAATTTACCTACACTGAACCTATTCTTCAGAGAGGCAAGAAAGTAAATGAAGTAGTATTATGACATAGGTCCAAAATTCTTTGCACATCTTATAATAAGAGGAAGGGTCTACACTCCCTTCCTTTAATCTGGGCAGGCTTGTGACTACTTTCACCAATGGAATATGACAGAAGTGACACTATGTGACTTCAAAGACTAGAAAAGGCCATGCAATATCTACCTGCCTCCTTTAGACACTTAATCTGGAGAAAGCCATCCACTATGTAAGAAATCTGACTATCCTAAAAATGACAAGCTGGAGAGGCCACATGTAGCCACTCCCAAATGACAGCCACAGCAACTGCCAGCAATGTGAGTGAGCCATCTTGGCTGTCTAGTACAGTTGAGCCTTCAGATTACTTCAGTCCCAGCAGGTAGCTGACAGCAACCAATATCCATTTGACTACAACCACATAAGAGACCCCAACCTACAACTGCCCAGCCAAGTCTTTCCTGAATTCCTAAAAAAAAAAAAAAAAAAAAAAAGTTTTCATGTAGAATACAAATTAGTTGGAAACTTGCATAAAATATTTAAAATAGTATTAAATTTAAAATCTTTCCCAAGATAATTCCTTTTTTCTCCATTTTTTTCCCTTTTGGCACTAATGCTTTTTGATGCTGTCCTAAACTTATTTTCTACCCCCTGGATGCCCTTTCCCCTCTACATGCTTCAATACTAATTTTAAACTGCCTTCAAATTTCAGCTCCAGACAGCTCCTTAATGCTAATTTCGTAAATAGCTATACTGGATAACTTTCCCATTACCAGGAATTTTCCCAGTTTTTTTTTTTTACATAAGGTCTATATTACATTATCTTTTATTAATATGTACAACACATCAAACTTACTCTCCCCCTACTTAGTGTATATTTTATCTTCTAAGGTCCTTGAGAACTGAAGGTGTCTTCTATTTCTACATCCAATTCACAAGTGTTGTGAGGATATAAACTACAAATCTTAATAAAAAAAACAGGCTCACTAGAGGGCACCCTTTACCAAAAAGTAACCTCTAGAAATCCAAGTACAGTCGGCCCTCTGTATCTGGGGGTTCCGTATCCCTGGATTCAACCAGCCACAGATGGAAAATATTCGAGGAAAAAAAATGGGTGGTTGCGTCTATACTAAACACGTACAAACTTTTGTTCTTGCCATTATTCTCTATCCAATACAGTAAACCACTATTTACACAACATTTACATTGTTATTAGGTATTATATGTAATCTAGAGATGACTTAAAGTACATAGGAGGATATGCATAGGTTATATGTAAATATTATACCATTTTATATAGGAGACTACACCATCCATGGATTTTGGTATTCACGCCGGTTCCCGGAAACAAATTCCTACAAAAACCAAGATGACTGTGTTTTCCTTTAGTACTGCATCAAAATATGATGTGAATCTCATACTCAACCTGATCAACAACTAAGTATTATGAAATCAAAATAAAAATAAAATTTCCCCATTTTTTGAAGTGGTTTTACCCTGTTACCTATTGCTTTAATATAACTTTTTTTAAAAAAGCATAGAACAGAATTATAAACAGCACAAAAACTATCTGGCAATTCTAGGCTCCTATGGGTAAGTATAAACAACATAGCACAGAATAAACTTTTATACATTACAGAGTACCTGACATACAACAGGCATTCAAATATTGAAAGAACACATATAATAATTTTACTAAAGAATATCTTAAAATCAGTGTTTGAATTTACAATAAATATATAAAAGTTACATATATGAAAACTGATGAGAAATCAGTACTGATGGATAAGATCCACAAGGAATTGAATATCAATCAAATACAAACAAAAACATATTTTACTTGTCTTCTCCATCAGCACTAGAAAATCTACAAAAGATGATTTGTTATGATTTATTCATGTTAGATGTCATATATGAGGATAATACTGAAATTACTGAATGAAAAATAACCTAAATTTTCTAACAGACCTATGAGTTTTTTTTTCTCTTTTAGAGACAGAGTCTTACTCTGTTGCCCAGGCTGGAGTGCAGTGGTGTGATCACAGCCCACTGCAGGTTCGACCTCAGGCCCAAGTGATCCTCTCACCTCAGCCTCTCCAGTAGCTTTGACCACAGGTGTGCACCACCACGCCCAACTAATTTTCTTAAAATTCTGCAGGGACGTGGTCTCCCTATGTTGCCCAGGCTAGTCTCGAGGGATCCTCCAGTCTCAGCCTTCCAAAGTGCTGGGATTACAGGTGTGAACCACCACAACTGGCCTCTATAAGCCTTTTAACCTACTTCTAAACTATATAATAACATTAGCATTTTATAGGGGGAAAATATTAAGCAAAGTTAATGTTTAAAAAGATAATTTTTGGCAGTCCTGGCAAAGACAACATTGTGTAAAGTATATCCTGAGGTGGAAGCAAGAACTTTACTAAATTGCAGAAAATTTTAAAAACGAAAGCCAGATGCAAATATATTTAATTCTAACTTTGAAACAAAGAACCCCCTGAAATATATATATATTTCTAAAGACTTTTATTAACAAGTGGCCTCAGTTTGCTGATTTCTTTGAAAAAAAGTGATAAGCTCTTATTACAAATTAAAAATGAAGTTCTTAAAAATCTTAACTTGACTAGGTATAAAACCATTTTAAAACCTTTAAGGTATATTGAGAAAAACCTGGCTTAAAAAAACAACACATTTGTCACTGTTACAAGTAAATAGGCATGGGCAGGGCAGGAGAGGGCTCTCCCCGCCACCCACCAGAAATGTCAGGTGATAGTTTGAGAACTATCGCATTGTCTCTCTAAAAATGATAATTTGGCACCCCCAGGAAGAAGCCACTTCCTAGGCATGCATGTGTGATAAGAGACAAAAATGGTGAAGTATGATCTTCCAGGGGCGCACTCCACCAAAACAGGAAAGGAAACCTCAGATGGGCATGCGTATCACTCCCTAAACACACTGCGTGTGCTCAATTCCAAAGGGTAAGGAGGGCACTGGGCATGCGGAAAGTCCACCCTAAGGGAAGAATCATGGGAAAGGGGGAGCCTATAAAGTCCTAGGATCAAGTTTAAGGCCCCTTTTTTTGCTGTCTTCTTTTGCCCTCTTCTCTGTCTTGGACCTTCATGTGCCTGCTTGGCATCATTACCAAAAGGAGATGTCCACAGGGACCTTTCTTGCCAAAGACAACCTAGAAAGAACTGCAATGAAGAGGATAAGGAAAATCAAGTAGATGAGACTCAAGATCAGCAGTCACCTCACCATCAGTACTGTAGCAACTTCAAATTACTGATGCAGATGCTCAGAAAAACCTAAACCATAACATGGCAAACAAACAAAAGCAGTCAATCCACCAGCTAGAATTCATCCACTCCCAAGGCTGAGCAGGGCAAGGATAAATAAATGCCGGTTTACCATCTCTACCATCATCCAGTTTAATTATCCAACAAGAAGAAATGAATAGAAAATTCCAGCAATAGGAAATGGAACAAAAGATTGGAGCTGAAGACCTTAAGTGCTTGCTTTTTGCCCACAGACCAGATAACTGGAACTATCTGCATTATCTATGTAACATAAGGTTTGTATTATTTTTACCTAAAGACATATCCTTTTCATAATAACAAAATACATTTTTAAAACTAAATATGCAATATATATACACACATTTAATTTGCTAAATGTTTTCCAAAGCAAAAGAATTTTGCCGGCCGGGCGCGGTGGCTCAAGCCTGTAATCCCAGCACTTTGGGAGGCCGAGGCGGGCGGATCACAAGGTCAGGAGATCGAGACCACAGTGAAACCCCGTCTCTACTAAAAATACAAAAAATTAGCCGGGCGCGGTGGCGGGCGCCTGTAGTCCCAGCTACTCAGGAGGCTGAGGCAGGAGAATGGCGGGAACCCGGGAGGCGGAGCTTGCAGTGAGCCGAGATCGCGCCACTGCACTCCAGCCTGGGCAACAGCGTGAGACTCCGTCTCAAAAAAAAAAAAAAAAAAAAAAAAAGAATTTTGCCATATAAGTATATCCAGAAGTAGTATGGAGGAAAACAAAAATAGTTAGTGATATAAGGCTGATCCCAACTCCCATCACTGTCCCTGACCACACAGTCCACTTTCATTGGTCATTTCTCAGCACTGCAGAAGAATCAGAAAGAAAACAAGAAGTTGAAAAAGGGCAATTCCCACTCAAAAGCAGAATATAAATAACAAAACAAAAAATAAAAATCATCTTTTTCCATCCATATTAGTGCTTTGCAATCTACAAAGCAATTCTGCATACATCACTGCATTTGATATCAAGAACCTAGAGAAGTATAAAGGACAACTGGTTTTACATCTATGTCACAGACGAAGAAAATGAGCCTCAAAGAAGTTAAGGGATTTATTCAACACCATGTGGCTTCTAAAAGGCCAGAGCTAGGTATACAATACAAATCTTAAGACTCATAAGGAATGTTGAAGGATATTACAGGAAAAAAAAAAAAAAGGTAAAAGGACATGACTGCAAAAATCGTCATTCAGTTGCTGATATTATTTATGTTCAATGTCAGTAATACATTCATTGCTGATTTCCACAGTACCTTTCTGATTATTATGGCAATGCCTGTAGTAACGAATTCTCTTCAAATTAAGCTCCTGCACAATGAAGTGGGCAATACCAAAACATCAATACATACACTCCCTTACAAACCACAAAAGGTGGTTGCCTGCCTTCCCATTCAGGGATGACAAAAACAAAAAACAAAAAATCATTATGCAGATTCTATTAGGCTTGCTCTATCAAACTAAAAAGAACCATCCCTTCTAGTAAGACAGCCCTAAAAGCAAACTTGGTTTAAGTTCTTTTTTACCTCCGGAATGAATGAATGAGGGTATCAATGAAAAGGGAAGGTAGGAAAAGATCGCATTGCTTTGTTTTTTCCATCATTGAGAAAGGAAAAGCGGTATGCATAGGATAAAAGTGTCAGTGATTTTTCTTACACTAAGCAGCCCCTATCTCCTAAGGAAAACGAACTGGAGATTGGTCTCACTAAAGCTACTGGAGGCCTGTCCGGGAACTGCAGAGGAAGAAGGAACCTACATCACTTTACTGTAAGTTCATCTCAAGATCTGAGCCTCCTCTGCCCTAGCACAGGTTGGTCATACAGGATCCTCCCTTCCTGAGTGCAATTCTGGTCACATTCTTTAAACCCTCTCTCTTTTTTAGGTTAAAATTTAATAATGTTTTGACACTGCAGCTTTCACCATCTGATACTCCAGGTTAAAAGGCAAAGCACAGTGATTAAGAGCGTAGGCTCCGGAGTCAAATGGCCTGCATCCACATCTAGCTCTACCAATTACTGAGTGCAGGGGGCAAATGACCTAATCTATCTATCCCTACCTCAATTTCCTCAGCTGCAAATGGGTATAACAATGGTACCTGATTTGCTTCTTGTTAAGATTAAATAATGCATTTAAGTGTTTAAAACATTGGCACATAGTAAATGTTCAATAGATGTTAGCTATTATAATTACCTACATGATTACTTTTATCTCCAGGAATGAAGATCTTGACTAAGAAATTATTTTAGATTTAATATTATTTTCATAAAATTTCACACAAAATGAGAACCACTTAAATGTGCAACATAAGGAAATAATAAGCTAAGATATATGAACTTTAAAATATTAATCAACCATAAAGAATTACCTTACAGAGAGCTTATAACATTATAATAGGCATTGCCAATATTAAATTAAAAAACATGAACACACAAATACAGATATACTCACAGGACAAACTCAGAAATACACACATCAAATATGGAGTACTTTTGGTTACTCCATAAGTTTTAAGTGATTTTTATACATACACATTTGTTCTGAATGTTTAAACGAATATTTAGTATTTTTATAATCAAAAAAATTGTATTTTTATTTCGGTGAAAAAAACAGGATGAAAATTATATACAATGTAGCCACTGCTTCACTTTACTACTATTTAATAGTAATCATCATTTAATATGTTGAATAACATAACTTTGCTCAATAAATATTCAATATTTACTACATGCCCACTATACATAGAAAAAACTCAAATTAATGTCAACAATGATTATCCTTTAGTGGGAATAAAAGTGATTTTTTTCTGCTCTCTATTCTTCTATATTTTTTAAGTTTTTCTATAAAGAAAGTTTTTGCTTTTCATTAATTCAGTCCAAAAGGATTTACTAAATCTACTGTACTCATGGCATTCTGTTATGTAACACAGTAGGAACTCATGAGATATGTATGAAATCACAGGTCTCAGGGGGAATCTAATTAGGCCTATAGTCAAAATATACTTATTCATATACAAAGACATACATTTACAAACAACAAAAAAAACGCTGTGTAGCACTTTAAAAGTTCATGCTATAAGAATCCAGACATATAAAATATATGTGTGTGCATATCCACGTAGAATGCAGTATTCTAAGATGCAAACATTTCATGGAGGAAATAGGAGAGTTCAAAAATAGGTAGTATTTGAATTGGTAGAGAAAGGAGGAAGAGGGTATTCAATCATGGGTAAAGACAGACAGAAAAGAACATGGCATTGTGTATAATTCAAACAGTTTAACTGGTATGAAAGATATCTGTTGTTACTGGGAATTTCACTGTAACTCCCATACAGTGATTCTTAATCTTTATTTAGGCTGTGCCTGGGGATAGCATGACTCTTCTATAATCAAAGTTATAGTCATATCAAAGTTATATATAATAACTGATTATAGTTACAATCAAAGTTATATTTCTCCCTAGGAAAGTGCACAAACACTGCTATAATACATACCTTCTCTCTGAGAGCTGCTACCCATTGACAAGGTTGGACAAGCAGCATAGTGTCTTTCAATCAAAGTAGGGGTGTACTTCAATCACTGTAACAGGGGTGTACAATCTGATATACTCCCAGGAATTTTAAATTAACTGGAATTCATATAGTCAGGTATGTGTGTAACATATAAAAGCTATAGGTGGTCATCCTCCACCAAGCACAGAGAGAAGCAGAGAAAGTCAGACTTCACAGAAGGATGAAGACAAAGGAAGTTATCAAGGAGAAATAGAAAGAAACATGGTTTTCCACTTCTCTGTTCCAGTCTTTCAAAAAGTTTGGCTGCCCTAAAATTTTTATAAAATACCCCAGTTACCTTCACCATTTATTTTTTCATTTTTTTCTAAGCTAACTCAAGTTGGTTTGATTAACCACAACTACAAATGTTTTTTAAATCCTGGACAAAGACGCTCACATGGGTGTGCATGTGTGGGTGAGTGCACACACACACACACACACATTTCTTACAAATAAAAAAGGTTTACAGGCCGGGCGCGGTGGCTCAAGCCTGTAATCCCAGCACTTTGGGAGGCCGAGACGGGCGGATCACGAGGTCAGGAAATCGAGACCATCCTGGCTAACATGGTGAAACCCCGTCTCTACTCAAAAATACAAAAAATTAGCCGGGCGACGTGGCGGGCGCCTGTAGTCCCAGCTACTCGGGAGGCTGAGGCAGAAGAATGGCGTAAACCCGGGAGGCGGAGCTTGCAGTGAGCTGAGATCTGGCCACTGCACTCCAGCCTGGGCGACAGAGCGAGACTCCGTCTCAAAAAAAAAAAAAAAAGGTTTACAGACACCTTCATCTGACTAGTACGTTAGAGCATATCTTCCCAAATGAGTAAGTTATGAGAATACCACAATATTGATCATCTCAGCTCTCGATCTAATTTTCTGTTTGTGTCATAACATAAAGAATGCTGGGAAGCCCTACCACATAGTAATCCAGAAATAAGGGTCAAGACATGGTTTACGTTACTAGACTCCTGAGGAAAATAGCATGTCAAAGAGGTCACCAGACTGACGATGATGATGATGGTATGTCATATAAATTTTACACACTTTTAGTTTTTTCAAAACATCAACAATATTGTACTGCTAACTAAAAAACTGAAGTTAAGGTAAGTATCCTAAAATATTGTTGCTTGGTATTCAAACCAATGCTATATCCTGTAGCTGCAGAATAACTGAGAGTTTCTAGCAACTAAAGTGGGGAAACAATGTATATACATAGAATTCAAAATTCTTTTTTTTTTTTTTTTTTTTTTTTTTTTTGTGACAGGGTCTCACTCTGTCGCCCAGGCTGAAGTACAATGGTGCGATCCCAGCTCACTGCAACCTCCACCTCCCCAGTTCCAGCAATTCTCCTGCCTCAGCCTCCCAAGTAGCTGGGATTACAGGCATGTACCAACACACCTGGTTAATTTTTTAATATTTTAGTAGAGATGGGGTTTCACCATGTTGACCAGGCTGGTCTCAAACTCTTGACCTCAAGCGATCTGCCCACCTTCAGCCTCCCAAAGTGCTGGTATTACAGGCATGAGCCACTGCGCCTGGCCCAGAATCCAATTCCTTTCACCGCAGAATACTGAAAAATATTTCTTGTTTACATAATACTCACATTCTATGTGCTTTTCCATGAAATATTTCATCTAGTTTGGTACATGTGCTCATAAAATGCTTTATAAAATAATGCCCAGATGCTTCCTCTAATTTATTTGAAGACATTCTGTCAAAGAATTTTTAATGACAGAATTGATATACCTTAATATGTTTCTTAAAAGACACATTCATATCTTAAAGGATTATATGACCCTTCAAAGCATCAAGAGCAAGCAAAAGCAAAAAAGTGAAGAACGATTTTCTCTGTATTTCTGATGTTGAATTTTACTTGACTTGTTCTCACAAATAGTATCCTGTTTCCATGCACAGGAAAAAGTCTAGTGCCATGTGTTAGTCAACATTGCTTCCTATAACTAGTGTTGACATTCTGTATTACTGACATTAATACTCACTGTAATTCTGGATAACAGCACAGCACACTGATGATCATTAATGAACATCCTCCATGGTGAAACCTGAATTCATAATCAGCCAACACAGATTTGCAATAGACTTCCTCCTTCCTGTTTTTACATTCCTGACCAAAGAGGTATCTCTTCCTGTTGACTTTTGGGCATTTGGTAAAATGCAAAAAATGAGAAATGAAAATACTCACTATATTTAATTGTATTTGTCCTCTAGGATAAATTGAATTGCGAAAATAAATTTTAATTCAAAAAGTTTAAACAATTAAGTAGATTAATGAATGCAAAAATAGACTGCTTTCCTAGAAAACTTTAGAAAATTAAACAAAAATATCAGACTGACTAGAGCAGATCTAATGTGCACTTTGCATAACAGCTTACAAGATGAACTATATGCTTAACCCAAGTCTTTTACAGGAATCTTAATCTACAGTTAAGAAGAAATTCACTGAAGGGCTAACTTCACAGCAAAACAAAAAGAATACTGCTCAATCATAGAAAACAAAACAGAAAATTAATTGAATTTGCACTTATTATTTGTGCATTTATAATGCACTAATTTATAATGCTAAAGACTATAAAGTCTATAAATATCTTTATTTTTCAAAATAAAGGTATAACATTAATATTTATACACCCTAAAATTCAAAACCAAACTCATCGAACAGAAACTATAGGAGATGCAAGAAGAAAGAGAAACAAGTTAATAAAAGGGGACTTTAACATACCTTTCTCAATCCAAGAATGATCAGGTAAAAAATAACATGAGAGTTTAGAAGATATAATGAACTTAATTAATAAGACATGTATGTGTATAAAACTATGAAGCCTAATAAAAAAGCATACTTTATTTTCAAGAGCACATAGAATGCTCATGAAAACTAACCATATATTAAGCCACTAATAAAACCTCAATTAATTTTAAAGAATAGAATAAAAACAGACTAAGCTAACTATAATGTAATAAAACTAGAAATCAGTAGCAAAATTTAACAAATAAAAAAGACTCTCTACACTTGGAAAGTTATAAAAAAACACACACTATGAAAAAACTTTTGGATCAAAGGGGAAAGAAATACAGCAGAACTGCTTTAAAGGGGCAATAAGGGAGATATAGCAGAACATGTAGAATACACCTAGAGCAATTGTCAGTGAGGAAGAATAGCATTAAATAATAACATCAATAAATGAATTAGGTACAGAATGCAAAAAGCCAGGAAAAGAATAAAAGAATGGAAAGAATCGGCCAGGCGCGGTGGCTCAAGCCTGTAATCCCAGCACTTTGGGAGGCCAAGACGGGTGGATCACGAGGTCAGGAGTTCGAGACCATCCTGGCTAACACGGTGAAACCCCGTCTCTACTAAAAAATACAAAAAACTAGCCGGGCGAGGTGGCGGGCGCCTGTAGTACCGGCTACTCGGGAGGCTGAGGCAGGAGAATGGCATAAAAACCCGGGAGGCAGAGCTTGCAGTGAGCTGAGATCCGGCCACTGCACTCCAGCCTGGGCGACACAGCGAGACTCCGTCTCAAAAAAAAAAAAAAAAAAAAAGAATGGAAAGAATCATTAAAAATAAAAGCAGAAAAGAATGAGCTAGAAAATAGAAAATGTGTGGAACTACTAAATCCAAAAACAGCTTTTTAAAAAAATCAGCAAAACAGAAAAACCACTAGTTAACCAAACAAAAGGGGAAAACAATGACTGAAATTACAAATACACAAAATTTAAATTTAAATACAAAAAATACTAAAATTAGGACTGACAAGTGGGATATAACCATTGAAAGAGAAGAAATTATTATTATTA
The DNA here is from genome assembly GCF_037993035.2 of Macaca fascicularis. Classification (NCBI taxonomy): domain Eukaryota; kingdom Metazoa; phylum Chordata; class Mammalia; order Primates; family Cercopithecidae; genus Macaca; species Macaca fascicularis. Next base: position 101,642,018 of record NC_088383.1, on the reverse strand, counting down.
TTGTTATTTTTCTTTGAGACAGAATCTCGCTCTGTCACTCAGGCTGGAGTACAGTGGCACGATCTCGTCTCACTGCAACCTCCACCTTCCAGGCTCAAGCAATTCACCTGCCTCAGCCGATCTCGTCTCACTGCAACCTCCACCTTCCAGGCTCAAGCAATTCACCTGCCTCAGCCTCCGGAATGGCTAGGATTACAGGTGTCCACCACCACACCCACTAATTTTTGCATTTTCAGTAGAGACAGGGTTTCATCATGTTGGCCAAGCTGGTCTCGATCTCATGGACTCAAGTGATCCTCCAGCCTCAGTCTCCCAAAGTGCTGGGATTACTGGCGTGAGCCACCACAACAGGCCTATACTTTTTTTTTTTTTTTTTGAGACAGGGTCTTATTCTGTTGCCCAGGCAGGAGTGCAGGAACATAATCATAGCTCACTCCAGCCCCAACCTCCCACCTCAGCCTCTCAAGTAGCTGAGACCACAGGTGTCCAGCTAATGTAGTTTTTGTTTGTTTGTTGTAGATAATGGGTTTCCCTATGTTGCCCAGACTGGTCTCAAACACCTGGGCACAAATGATCCTCCCACTTCAGCCTCCCAAAGTGCTGTGATTATAGGCATGAGTCACCGTGCTGGGCCAAAATCTTATTTTTAGTAAGACTGCACAAGTCTACTCAAATTTGATAAACTTGAAGAAATAATTTTTCAAAAGAATACAACTTATTGACCCTCCAGAGAGAAAGTCTAAAACAGACCAATTATCACAGAAGAAACAGAAAAAAGAGTTAAAAGACTCCTCTACCAAAAGCACCAGATCCATTGATTTTCACAGGGGTAATTCAGAGAAACTTTAAAAAATAGATAACATCAGCCAGGCGCGGTGGCTCACACCTGTAATCCCAGCACTTTGGGAGGCCAAGGTAGGTGGATCACAAGGTCAGGAGATCGACACCATCCTGGTCAACATGATGAAACCCCATCTCTACTAAAAATACAAAAATTAGTTGGGTGTGATGGCACGTGCCTGTAATCCCAGCTACTCAGGAGGCTGAGGCAGGAAAATCGCTTTGAACCAGGGAGTCGGAGGTTGCAGTGAGCCGAGATCGCATCACTGCACTCCAGCCTGGCAACACAGCAAGACACCATATCAAAAAAAAAAAAAAAAGATAACACCAACACTAATTATATAATGCCAAAAAAAGAAAAACTTCCAATTTTGTTTAATGAAATGAGTGTAACATTGATTCAAAGATCTGAAAAAGTCTGCACCAATGTGCAAAGTGCACCGAAGTGCAAACTACAAAGCAATCTCGCTTATAAATATCAATGCAAAAAATCTTTAAAAGCATACTAGCCAACAGAATTCAAAAACACATTGAAAGAGCAAATCATCATGACCAAATGGGGTTTATACTAAGAAGCAGGACTATTTCAATAATAGGAAATCCATTAATAAACTCAATCATACTGATGGAGCAAATAAGAAAAAATCATATGACCATCTCCACAGATGCAGAAGAAACATCTGACAAAATTAAACAGCCTTTCTTGCTAATAAAAGCAGTATTGGTGAATAATTCCTTAACATGATAAAATACAAATACCTCAGCTCAAAAGCCAGAGCTGGTCCTCACGCAGTGGGTCACGCCTATAATCCCAGCACTTTGGGAAGCCGAGGTGGGCGGATCAACTGAGGTCAGGAGTTCAAGACCAACCTGGCCAACATGGTGAAACCCTGTCTCTACTAAAAAAAATACAAAAATTAGCCAGGCATGGTGGTGGGCACCCACCTACTCAGGAGACCAAGGCAGGAGAAACACTTGAACCCAGGAGGCAGAGGTTGCAGTGAGCTGAGATCGTACCACTGCACTCCAGCCTGGACAACAGAGTGAGACTCTATCTCAAAAAACAAAACAAAAAAAAAATGCCCACAAGCCAGAGTTATCCTGATAAAGAAATACTAAAGGTTTCCCCTGCTAAAGTCAGGAAAAAAAGATGTTGTTAAGTCGAGCTTGTATCTTCAACAATGAAAGGCAGTTTCAGAGACTTGTGTACTCCAAACTATTGACACTTCACAAAACAGATTCTAAAAGTTAAATACAGAATTACCATTTGACCCAACAATTCCACTCTTAGGTGATTCCCCCAAACACTGAACATAGGCATTCAACTAAAATTTGTACATGAATGTTCATAGCAGCATATTCTCAACCACCGAAAGGTAGAAACAAATGTCCATCAATGAATGAATGAATAAATAAAATGTGGAATGTCTATATAATGAGAATTATGCAGCCATAAAAAGAATAGTACTTTTTTCCTTGAGACAGGGTTTTTCTTGATATTGCCCACATAGCTGTCCATATGGACTGCTATAACTAAATACTGTAGACTGGGTAGCTTACAGACAACAGAAATTTCTTTCTCACAGCTCTGGAGGTTGGGAAGTACAAGATCACAGCAGTTTCAGTGTCTAGTGAGTTGTGGTTCATAGATGGTGCCTTGTAACTGCATCCTCGCATGGTAGAAGGGGCAAGCTAGCTCTCGGAATCTCTCTCTCTCTTTCCTAAGACTACTACTAGTCCCATTCATGAGTGATGTGCCCTCATAACTACCACCCAAATGCCCTACCTACTAATACTATCACATTGGTGATTTAGGTTTTAATATATGAATTATGGTGGGGGGACATGAAACTTCAGACATAACAAGTACTGATTCATGCTACAATATAGATGAGCATGCTAAAGTGGAAGAAGCCAGACACACACAAAAACCACATATTATATTCTTCTATTACATGAAATATCCAAAATAGGTAAAATCATAGTACAGAAAGCAGAAAACTGGTTGCCAGGGGCTAGAAGAAGAGAGAAAATGAAGAGTGACTATTTAATGTGTACAAGGTTTCTTTCTGTAATGATGAAAAATGTTTTAAAACTAGATAGAGACGATGGCTGCACAGCACTCTGAATGTACTAAATGTCACTGAAATACACATTTTAAAATGGCTTTTTTTTTACATTGATGTTAACTCTATTTAGGAAAAAAAATAAAACAAGAATAATATTTGAGGGGGATACACTTCTGCAATAACAGTGTGAGGATATTCACAAACCTGTTCCCTAACAAAACAACCCTAATTCCACAAACCTGTTCCTTAATGAAACAACCCTAATTCCACAAACCTGTTCCCTAATGAAACAACTCTAACTAATGAAAATTATTTTTAGAAACACCATTTGAATTTCTGAAAATTGTCGTAAGAGCATACAGCAAAAGAAGAAACATTTATCCAAGAAAATCTACTGCATACTTGGTAAGAACAGTAAGAGTTTGTGGCCCTTGACCCATGACCCACAACCACCTTTTCCCAACCACCTGTTCAGGTGACAGATCTACCCAGGTGGGAGTGGCTAAGAAGGTGGGGCTCTCTTTCCCACCAGGGTTTCAGTCAAGAGCCAAAGAAAGGGCAGGCATTCAGAATTTCTTACCCCTACCCCAACTGTGTTGCAGAACCAAAAAACAAGGTGAGTGTGGCAGAGAGAATAAGGGCTCCATTCTTCCAACCAGTCCTCCTTCATCCACCCAGCCCCTGGAGGATGTCATAGAACAGAAGCTATACCACAGTAATAACAACCACCGATATTGGGGACCCAGCTGCCCTCACCTCGGCCTGCTCATACCAGAGAGGCTCCACACTGAGAGAGGCAAGCCAAGACCAGAGACTGCCATCTCACCCAGCACCATGCTCTTAAAGCAAGGATATCACTCCAAAAGAGGAAGGCCACTGTTCGTGCCCGCAGATCTAGAGCAGTGGCTCAAGGATTATAATCGGGGGTGAGGCAGAAGGTAAGTACAAAGAGCTCCAAAGAACTCCTCAAAGAAAAATAGAAAATCTGAATTACTTTTGATAGTTTGTGTTTTTCTAGGAATTTGTTGTGTTTCATTTAGATTGTTTTAGTTGTTGACATAAAATTGTTCCTAACTTTTTCTTATTTTTAGTTCTGTAACGTTCTCTCTTGTTCTTGAATTGAGTAATTTGAGTCTTTGTTTTTTTCTTGGTCATTCTAGCGAAAGGTTTGTCACTTTTGTTGATCTTTTCAGAGAACCAACTCTGTTTTATTGATTTTTTTTTTGTCTATTGTTTTTGTTTTTTCTTTTTTTCTTTTTTTTTTTTTGAGATGGAGTCTCGCGCTGTTGCCCAGGCTGCAGTGCAGTAGCGCAATCTTGGCTCGCTGCAACCTCGGCCTCCTGCGTTCAAGCGATTCTACTGTTTCAGCCTCTCAAGTAGCTAGGATTACAGGCACACGCCACCATGCCTGGCTAATTTTTATATTTTTAGTAGAGATGGGGTTTGCCATGTTGGCCAGGCTGGTCTTGAACTCCTGACCTCAGGTGATCCGCCTGCCTTTGCTTCCCAAATTTCTGGGATTGCAGGTGTGAGCCAGTGCCCCTGGCCTCTCTGTTGTTTTTCTGTTACATTTACATCTATCTAATCTTTATTACTTTCTTTCTTCTCCTTGTTTTGGGTTAAGTTGTTCTTTTTCATTATGATGGAACCCAACCTTATGATGGAAGTTTGGGTTATTAATTTGAGATTTTTCTTATTTTTTAATATTGGTTTTTACAGCTATAAATTTTTCTCTAAGAACAGCATTGGCTTCATCTAAACATTTTTGGCATTGTATGTTTTCATTTACCTTTCTTCAAAATATCTTTAATTTTCCTTATTATTTCCTCTTTGATTCACTAGTTATTTAGAAATGTGCTTAATTTCAACATATTTGTGAATTTCTAAAATGTCCTTCTGTTATTAATTTCTAATTTAATTCCATTGCAGTCAGAGATAATAATTTGTATGGTTTCAGTTTATTTTAAGTTTATTGAGGCTTATTTTATTGCCTAACATAGTCTGTACTGGATAATGTTCCATGTTCCCTTGTGTATCCTACTGTTGTTGGAGGGAGTATTCTATGGAGGTCTGGTAGGTCTAATTAGCTTAAGAGTATTGTTCAAGTCTCCTGTTCCCTTTTGGTCTTCTGCTTAGTTGTTCTATCCATTATTGAATGATGGGTAGTTTTTATGTCTTTTCAGACTCTGTTGTTAGACGCACATATGTTTATACTTTATATATTCCTTATTGATTGACCATTTGCCATCATAAAATATCCTTTATTTCTAGACTTGTTTTAAAGTCTGTTATGTCAGATATTAGTATAGCTACTGCAGCTTTCTTATGGTTGCTCTTTTCATGATACATGTTTTTCTGTTTACTTTTAACCTATGTTTGTCATTAAATCTAAAATGTATCTCTTGTAGATAACACATCTTTGGATCTTATTTTTATCCAGTTTGAGGACCTATGCCTTTTGATTGTTTACTCTATTCATATTTAATGTTATTATTTATATAGTTGGAGTCACATCTTGTGTTCTATGTCTCATTTCTTTTTTTTTTTTTTTTTTTTTTTTTTTTTTTTGCTCCTCTATTCCTTTACTGCTTCTTTTGCATTAAGCAAATATCTTAATTAGTGATTTTTTTCTGGAATTTAGAAAAAAGTTATTTCTTAGTGGTTGCTCTCAGAATCTACTTCAGAATTATTCTCATCCAGTAAAATATAGAAATGTTACTCTTATATAGCTATATTCCTTCTTTCCCTTTTTTTGTGCTATTACAATAACACTGATTTTCTGCATTTCTGTCTCACTGAATTCCACTCTGATCTTTACCATCTCCTTTCTTCCACTCTTCTGAATTTCATATACTCTTCTTTTCCTAGTTTCTTAGGTTAGAAGCTGAAGCCATTCTTTTCTAGTAGAGGTGTTTGGTGCCATAAACTTCTAAGTATTTCTTCAGCTGCATTCACAAATGATATGTTGTGTTTTCATTTTACTTAGTTTAAAATACTTTCTAATTTCCCTTTTGATTTATTTTTTGTGTGTGTTAGTCAATGACCAAATATTTGGGAATTTTCCAGATAGTTTTTGTTTTCGTTTTTACTATTGATTTCTAATATACTTCTGTTGTGGTCAAAGAACCATGTTATTTGTCAGGGCCTGTGGAAAGTTTATCACATGCTTCTCAGGAAAAGGTCAGGCCGAAAAATCCTGCCGCTGAGAAAAAACAATATAAATAAAATAAGTCTCAGGCCAGCTAAAAGATAGGAAATAACAACAAAAATTAATCTTAATACTAAAATATTTATGAATAAATTGATGTCTTGGATTTCCTTCAAAATAATCCAAGATGAGGGGGAGTAGATAAGGGAAAAGCTCAAACAAGACTGGCCAGGGAATGAATTGAAGCTAGATGACCGTTCATGGTGGTTCATTACACTATTTTACTTCTTTAAACATTTAAAATGCTTCCATAATAAATGGTTTTTAAAATGCAGTATTAACACTTCACTTAGTGAAACCTGAAAAATACAGGGAAAAAAACAGTAGTAGCTTAAACAATGTTCAAGAGAAAAGACTGCTAGCAGTACCCTCTATATGTGTGCAAAAAGCGTCTGCTTATAAATGAGACATAAATATACATATATATGGGATAAGTGTGAGTCACTAGAGTTTGCTAAAGAGAGTGGGTTCAAACAAAATGAGCCAGTTGAAACAACTGCCCAACAAAAGAGAACGGAATAACACTATGAATACAAATACTCTGTTCCTGAGTGTCCCAAAAATCTCTCAATATATCTCAAAATGTTCTTCTAAGTTAATTTCATCTTTTTTCAAGGACACTACCTAGCACATTTTCCCAAGATGAAGCACCTCTTTCATAACCAGTACTATCTTCACAAATAAACTACTCTAGTAACTTTATCACGCACTGCACTGTTGCAAGATGCAGTGATGAAAACAAAGCTTCCTTTTAATCTTACTTCTTTCATTACCAAGTATAGTTTATTAAAAGACATAATAATGTTGGAAAATTAAGGAAATGCACTAATTATGCATTATCATATCATAGCAGAAACTTTATGTAACAAAAATTTGTAACATTCCTACCACATGCTTGGTCTTAGGGATACAGCAGTGAACAAATAGGCAAGGTCCCTAATGTTCTGAGCTTCCTGGACATCTGAATACTCTCCCCTCCCCATTCTACAAACAACGAAACCGAGATCCAGAGAGGTTAAATAATTGTTTTCCATGACTGCACATTTCATCAGTGGCAGGACTAGGGCAAAACAAGAACCCAGGCCTCCTGACTCTTAAGGGCAAGGTGTATTTACATAACTTGAACTGGCTTCAATTTACACTACATTCACCGGTTCACAAACTGTACAGCGCTCTATTTCTAGGAAGAGTATTCCGAATAAATACTAATGATAAAGCATAATCAGTCTCAAGTTCCGTAAGTGAATCATAACTTCATTTATCATATCATCACTCCAAAAGATGAAACCTTATATGTAAAAGGAACTTATTCTTGAAGACAGTGCCTAACCTAACCCATGGCTCATTACGGTGCCTGGCTAATAATATTCTATCGGAACAGCAGGTATTCATTCAGTCTGGCATGGAATATGCATTACCTAGTACTACTCTTAAAATGAATGAGGAGGAACTCGATTTAAAATAACCGGAACAATTAATGCAATTTTAATGAAATGTTTGTAAATAAGTAAAAGCTGTTCTGCCTCCAAAGCAGCTTAGATCCCGCGAGTGCAGGGTCACCCTAGGGCGTTCCCAAGCAGCAAGCAGCTCCTCCCCTCCAGCCCACGCGCTCTTCTCGCCCACTCCGGCCGCGCGGGGGAGCAGGGGGAAGGGGCCGGCGTCTCCCGCTCAATTTCAATTCTCCCACGCCCGTGGCAGCCTGGCGCACCAGGCTTTCCACCCGCGCGCGACCTGCCACCTCCGACACGCCGACTGCCGGCTGTCGACCCTAGCCTGGCACGCCCGCGGCCGAGCAGCCCTCAGTCCTGCCACGAGCGAGACGGGGCCAGGGCCCAGGAGTGTCCTCGGGCCCTGGGGCCGCAGCCAGGAGAAGAACGCGGGGCCGCACCGCGGCGCCCGGGGTTAGAGACGCTGCGGCAGCCACACCCACCGGCTGCGGGGTGACAGCTCCAGAGGCGGAGGCAGGCCGCGCCGACAGGTGCAGCCGCCTTCTCGGTCCCGCCCGGGTCCGGGCTAGAGTTCCGCCACCCGCGAGCGCCCCCGTCCGCCCCCGCGCGCACCACCTGTCGGGGAGCTTCGCGCGCGGCCGGCGGCGGACGCCCCGCCCGGCTCCTGAGGAGCAGCCGGCGCAGGGCGGGGAGCCGAAGTCCTTGGGGGATGAGATCTTTACCGGAGGGTGGGCCCCACGCAGGCGGTGTCGGTGCTCTCGATCTCCTGCAAGATCCGCTCGTGCTCGGGGACGGTGCCCAGACCCTCGCTGCTCTCCGCCATTTTGGCTGGAAGCTGAGGAACCGGAGAGGCGCGGCGCCGCGGGAACGACGGGGGCGAGCGCCAGGTGGCGCGAGCGCGGAGGGGCGGGGCGGGGGCGGGGCGCGAGAGTCGGCGGCTGAGGGGCGCGCGGAACGCCGGGCAGGAGGCGCGCTACCCGGCTCCCGCCCCCGCACCTGCGGGAGTGAGTGGGGGCTGCGGGCGGCTGCCGGGTACCCAGCTGGCCTCCTGCTCTCCCTTGCGGCCAGCCCCTCCTGGGCGTCTAGTCCCGGCCTTTGGGCTTTAACATATATTCTTGTCTTCTGTGCGTGCCACACCCTGTGCCACACGCTGGGGATACCGTAGTAGTCAGCGAGGTGGACACTCAGATCATCACCCTGCCTCTGTAATAAGAGCCACGGGGACATTTAACAAGGGCCTGATGTACTCTGCGTTGTGGGCAATCAGAGAAAGGAACACATGCGCTCACGAAAAGCAAAATTGCGTGTGATAGTAAGATTTATTTTAGGAACGAATAAAGATCCCAGTTGACCATGAAGACCGCTCCAGGTGGATTCATGTCCTCACCTGCAAGAAGTCCACCAGTGGCCAGTCAACTTGGAAATAAATTATAAGCGACAGAAAAATGAAATGACGAGAAATTAAGGCACTTGATGGCAAAGATACTGGAAAAAAAAAAAAGCCCAGGGCGATGTGTGATTCATGCCAAAGTCCTTGAATCCCAGTGCCCCCAGGTCAGGGTAGCTGGGTTGAGGAGGGTTGAGAGCTCTTGAAAGGGGGTTAGCAGCAGGGAGGTGGGAGAGCGAAGGCAAGGAGGCTTGGACAAAAGTATCAGTGTAGAAAAAAGTCCTGCTTAATGACATGTTTGTGGGACACTGAGTAAACCAGTTTGTCATGATCAAAGCAGGGAGGAAGGAAGACTAAACAGGAACAGAATGTAAACCTAGCCTGAGGAACAACTACTTTCTGCTCTACATTAATCCAGGGCTTTGAAAAGCTTCCCTTTGAGTCAACCAGCTCTTTATCCAGCTGTGTAACTCACTCACCCTCAGTGAGCTTTTACTCGAAACCTACCTCCAGCCTCCTCCCCACAAACATCCTGGGAGGTGGTTTTGTATAATAGAGCATGAGCTCTGAAGACCAGTGTCTGAAGACATTAATTCTTGGATAAATATCACTTGACAGCTGTGTAACATTGGGCAAGAACCTAGTTCTATGTCAGTTAAATGACTGTAAATGACAATAGCAGTGTCTACCTCATATTGCTGTCCTATGGTGTATGAGTTTTCCATTGTTGCTATAACAAATCACTACAGATTGACTAGCTTAAAATGACTCAGACATATTATCTTACAGTTCTGTACGTTAGAAGTCTGTCACAGGTCTCACTGGGCTAAAAATCAAGGTGTCAGCATGTCTGTGTTCCTTGCCTGAGACCCTGCAGGAGAATATCTTTGCCTTTTCCAGCTTCTGGAGGCCACCCACATTCCTTGGCTCATGGCCCCCTTCATCCATCTTCAAATCTAGTAGCATCTCTCTGATCATTCTTCTGTGGTCACATCTTCCTCTGACTCTGACTTAGGCTAGAAAAGATGCTCAGTTTTTAAGGACCCATATGATTAGAGTGGACCCAACCATTTAATCCAGGATAATCTTCCATCTCAGGGTCCTTAACTTTAATCACATATGCAACATCCCCTTTGTCATGTAAAAATAACATATTCACAGGTTCCAGGGATTAGAATGTGAGCATCAGTGGGACCCACTGCCTACCAAACTTAGGAAGGGCCCTGTAAAACATTGCTAATGCCCACCTTCCTATTAATCTGGAATCTTCAGAGGAATGGATTCCGGCTATACACATCCATTGAGCTAAGATAGTCTTCCATTTCCTGCAGAGAGACCTAGCTTTTCATTCTCTTTGTGGGAGGGGACAAAGTTTGTCTTCATTTTTTTATGTCTCAGTTTCAATTTTCAAAAGGTTATTTTCCCCTCTTAAGAACTTATCTTAGCTCAAGCACAGTGGCTCACACCTATAATCCCAGACCTTTGGGAGGCTGAGGTGGGAGGATCACTTGAGCCCAGGAGTTCGAGTCTGCAGTGAACTATGATAGCGAGCAAGATGAGGAGAGCAGGGCATGTGGCACAGGCCGGCTTCCTATTTGACCAGTGTCTCCAGCTGGAGCATTACTTTCCTGATCATTCCCTACCTAGAACTTTCCGCCTTTTCTTCACCTGTCCTGATATCTTTTATTCCAAAGCCAGCTTCAAGTGTGCCCCTGCTCTGGGAAACCAGCCCTGCTTAGGCACTCCTCAGGCCAGGCCTGTTTCAACACCTGCGCAGAGAGATTACTTCAACATAAGCAGCAGTATCTTCCCCGAAATTCAAGTGAACATGGAAGGAAGTCCATTTACCACTTCTCCTTCTGAAACAGTTTTTGCTGGTTCCCTCTGAGACTTCTGACAGTTCCGTGAGTACCGGGAGGTTTTAGCTAAGAATTCAAAGTTAAATGTCCTAAATAACTAACTGTACATTTGTTTTGTTTGTTCGGTTGGTGTTTTTGAGACGGAGTTTTGCTTTTGTTACCAGGTTGGGTAACAATGGCGTGATCTTGGCTAACTGCAGCCTCCGCTTCCTGGGTTCAAGCGTTTCTCCTGCCTCAGCCTCCCGAGTAGCTGGGATTACAGGCACGTGCCACCACGCCCAGCTAATTTTGTATTTTTAGTAGAGACGGGGTTTCTCCATGTTGGTCAGGCTGGTCTCAAACTCCCAACCTCAGGTGATCTGCCGGCCTCGGCCTCCTAAAGTGTTGGGATTACAGGCGTGAGCCACCACACCCAGCCCTAATTTTAATCATGGACATAGATATATCAAATATATAAATGTGGGGTGGGGGAAGCCCATCCAATGGATAAATGGTTTTTGTTTGTTTGTTTGTTTTTTAAGATGGAGTCTCTCTCTGTTGCCCAGGCTGGAGTGCAGTGGCACGATCTTGGCTCACTGCAACCTCTGCCTCCCGGGTTCAAGCGATTCTCCTGCTCAGCCTCCTGAGTAGCTTGGATTACAGGTGCAAGCCACCACGTCCAGCTAATTTTTGTATTTTTAGTAGAGACGGGGTTTCGTCATGTTGGCCAGGCTGGTCTCCCACTCCTTCCCTCAAGTCATCACCCTGATTCGGCCTCCTGAAGTGCTGGGATTACAAGCATGAGCCACCACGCCCAGCCCCTAGGAGTGAATGATTTAATGTCTGCACTAAGAAGGTTATGGAGTAGCAGGGCACAGACAGGTAGATTGCAGATGCATGTGGAATTATTTTTTGGCAGTGGATATTGACTTCCAGAGATCAATCCAAAATCTCTTTTCAGGACTCCTGGAAGAAGAAAGATACACTAGGAAGACCAGCAGAGCAGGAGATGCATTTTGTGTCCAGTATAAAACTAATTGGCAAAGTAAGGATTTGACTTGTAAATAAACTCTTAGTCATTAGCAACTTATCTTTGCATCATTTATCTACAGACTAATGACCTGTCTTGGGAAAGCGCCTCCCTCAGAATGAGGTTGTAGAGTGCAACTGCTCTGGTCTGGCATTTAACTACTTGAGTTCAAATTCCAACTCATCTCTTACTAGATGCTAGGCCTCGGGGTGTTACTTAACTTGACTAAGCCTCAGCTTCTTCAAGTGTGAATTAAGGACAATAAGAATCCCTAGCTTACCAAATTGTGTGAGGATTAAAGAAGGTAATATATGTGTAATGTTTAGCCTAGAGCTCAGTCAACATTAGCCTTGGTGACTAGGGTTATCAGGCATTTGCTAGTAAGCCAGAGAGCCCAGCATTTTAGCCTCCTCTTTGATAAAATAAAAATAAAAACCAGACACATAAATGTTCTTTTTTCTAATCATTAAAAAAAAATAACCTGATTGTGTATCAGGGTTTTCTGCATGCTTGGTGGGTGTAAACCACCTGAAATATGTTTCCTACTTTTGTAGAGAGGGAAACAGGAACGTGTCTTTTGGGTTGGATTCTTGGTTCCAGACCCACTTTAGTGAACCCTCTGGATCCTGTGCTTTTAAGGCAAGCGCCTTTCGTTGTGTTTGGGGGCAGTGCTCACTCATCCTTGGAAGCACATATCATGGTGGTGAACAAATCACTGAGTCTGTCTCCATTTCCAGGAACTGCTCCTACGTCAAGCACAGGGACGATGCCTGTATGGTTCACTGTCCAGCCCAGTGCCTTGCATATAGTAGGGGCTCAATTAGTAAGTGAATGATCGACATGCGACTACTTCTCGTATTAAGCTTAATGTTGTAAATGACATGTTTTTCTTTTTCCTTTTTTTTTTTGAGATGCTGTCTTGCTGTGTCACCAGGCTGGAGTGCAGTGACGCGATCTCGGCTCACTGCAACCTCCGCCTTCCAAATTCAAGTGATTCCCCTGCCTCAGCCTTCTGAGTAGCTGGGACTACAGGCATGTGCCACCACACCCAGCTATTTTTTTTTTTTAAACAGAGTCTCGCTCTGTTGCCCAGGCTGGAGTACAGTGGTGCAGTCTCGGCTCACTGCAGCCTCCGACTCCAAGGTTCAAGCAGTTCTCTGCCTCAGCCTCCCGTGTAGCTGGGATTACAGGCACCAGCCACAAGGCCCAGCTAATTTTTGTATTTTTAGTAGAGATGGGGTTTCTTTTTTTTTTTTTTTTTTTTTTGAGACGGAGTCTCGCTGTGTCTCCCAGGCTGGAGTGCAGTGGCCTGATCTCGGCTCACTGCAAGCTCCGCCTCCCGGGTTGACGCCATTCTCCCGCCTCAGCCTCCCAAGTAGCTGAGACTACAGGCGCCCGCCACCACGCCCGGCTAGTTTTTTGTATTTTTAGTAGAGACAGGGTTTCACCATGTTAGCCAGGATAGTCTCGATCTCCTGACCTCGTGATCCACCCGCCTCGGCCTCCCAAAGTGCTGGGATTACAGGCTTGAGCCACCGCGCCCGGCCTAGAGATGGGGTTTCACCATCTTGGCCAGGCTGGTCTTGAACTCCTGACCTCATGATCCACCCACCTCGGCCTCCAGAAGTGCTTGGATTACAGACATGAGCCACCGCGCCAGCCCACCCAGCTAATTTTTTGTATTTTAGTAGAGATAGAGTTTCACCATGTTGGCCAGGATGGTCTCAATCTCCTGACCTCGTGATCCGCCCGCCTCGGCCTCCCAAAGTGCTGGCATTACAGGCGTGAGCCACCACGCCCGGCCAAATGCATGTTTTTGGAGGTAGGGTACACATCTACAAAAAGATTCCCCTCCTCACCCCTGGGAACCCTATCATTATCCTCTCAAAACTTCGCATCATTCAAATGTTTCTTAAAGAGTTTTAGAGCTCTTGTTATAGAATTATAGAACTGTATCAAAATGTAAAGTACAAACAGTCTTTATACATTGGCTCTGATAAACTAATCCTTCCCCGCGGCTTTTAACCACTCGTTTCAGATGTCCACCGTCACAATGGCCCTCCTCCAGCTTCTGCCTTTTTGTTGTGGTGACCCCAAGTGGCCACACTATGTAAGTGCAAGAGAATAAACAAAGCCCAGCTGGTCTGGGAGGATGCCGGCTGTAAAACCCTGTGCAGGAATCGGCTGTTCCATAAAGATCTGGACCCCACGGTGGAGAACAATAGAAGGAAATTTGAAATTGAAGCCAAATAAAATCAGTTTTTTTCTAAAATACGGGCCAGTCCTCAGAGGAGTTCAAAAGCAACTAGCCCCGGGTTTTGTTCATTCAACAACTATTTTTATTAAATGTTTGTTGTGTACTTGCTCTCAGACAGGGCTGGCTCATGGTGTGTGACCTACACAGTTGCCTTTGATTTAATACTCTGTCATCACCATCTTGTAATTCTTAATGATTTTTGAAAAAGGAATCTACATTTTCATTTTGCCCTGGGCCCCACAAATTATGTTGCCAACCCTGCCCTCAGAAAAATGTCCTGAAAGCCCCTAAAATGAAACATTTTAAAGTCCACTGAGCAGTTAAAGAACAATATCATTTTCTCTGAGTTCCATTCTGTCTTTCCTTCAAATAACACCCCCCACCACCACCACCAACTCCACCGCCACCACCAGTTTATAAGACAAGCAACTGTCCCTGCTGTCTCCTCTTACCTTCCTTCTCCTTGTTGGTTTTCTTATTCGTCATCCTGTTCAATGCACTCTCTATTCCTCCCTCTTTCCCTGCTTAGCCTTCCTTTACTGCCCTTTGCCCTTTCTCCCTTTCCTCTCACTTGTCCGATTTTTCTCTCTCCTCTTGGCAAAATAGGATTAGAAATGTAGCTAATGAAATGACGATGATGATGATAGCTGACATTTACTCCCTGGCTAGGGATATTAGCATCCCTAAACCTTCCTATTCCTTACTTTTTTTTTTTTTTTTTTTTTTTCTGAGACAGAGTCTCACTCTGTCACCCAGGCTGGAGTGCAGTGGCGTGATCTCAGCTCACTGCAACCTCCGCCTCGCGGGTTCAAGTAATTCTCCTGCCTCAGCCTCCTGAGTAGCTAGGATTACAGGCGTGCACCACCACGCCTGGCTAAATTTTGTATTTTTAGTAGTGACAGGATTTCACCATGTTGGCCAGGCTGGTCTCGAACTCCTGACCTCATGATTTGCCTGCCTCAGCCTCCCAAAGTGGTGGGATTACAGGCATGAGCCACCGCGCCTGGCCTGTTTTTTTTTATCCTTCATAGCACTTATTAACACTTTTTTATTGGTGTATTTCTGGCTCTCTCCACTAAAATGCAAGCTCCCTGTGAGCACGGACTTTCCAGATCTTGATCTTGCTGTATCAGCGGCACCCAGACCACTGCCTGTCACATGGTAAATGTGCCATTATTATTTATTTACTGAATGAATGAGTGAATGAGCATTTGCTATGATACATTACATTTCATTAATACATTTAATGCCTAATTCAACTAATCCTTTCAACAGCTCTATTAGTAATTATAAAGGCGGAATTTGAACCCGTATCCTTCTGGTTCCAAAGCCCATTCACTTAACCACTAAATAACCAAAACTGTCTCCCTGGTTGGAATATTTGGCTCCTAAACATAAAAATGTTTTTAAAGCTTTATTTAGTGTTGCAATAAACATCAAATAGCTAATGATATCATTTAAATGTCCAGCAAAAATTGGGTAACTGTATAGCCCACTCTCATAAGACATTCCAGACTTTTCTGAGGTGCCACAGATGCAGCAAGCCTCAGTCATGGTTAGGCCCAAATTTATTTCTGAACAATTTCTCTGGACTCTACTTTTATGCAGAACACTATACTATTCTCATTAGAGATTAAATCAGGTCATGATATTGCATTAGTATAAAATATAAGCATTAGTGAATGTGATTTTTAAAATTAACACCTCTCTCCCCTGAATATTATGCAACCAAAATAAAATTTACATTACTGTAAGCCAGGCACAGAAACACAAATACTGCATGATCTCACTTATATGTAGAATCTAAAAAAGTTGAACTCTCCTCTAAGTTGAGAGTTGAATGGTAGTTACCAGAGGCTGAGGAGAGAGGTAGATGGGAAAAGGAAAGATGTTAATCAAAGATGTTAATCAAAGTTTCAGTTAGAAGAAATAAGCTTTGGTGACCTATTGTACAGAATGGTGACTATAATTAATGATAATAATATATTGCATATTTCAAAATTGCTCAAAATAGATTTTAAATGTTCTCACCACAAAAAAAAATATGTAAGGTGATAGATATAGTTAACTTGATTTAATCATTCTACAATGTAAACAGACAGTGAAACATCACATTATACCCTATAAATAGGCTGGGTATGGTGGCACACACCTGTAATCCCAGCACTTTGGGAGGCCAAGGCAGGCGGATTGCTGGAGTTCAGGAGTTCGAGACAAGCCTGGACAACATGGTGAAACCTCGTCTCTACAAAAAATTCAAAAATTAGCCGGGTGTGGTGGCACATGCCTGTAGTTCCAGCTACTCAAGAGGCTGAGATGGATGAATTGCTTGAGCCCAAGAGGCAGAGGCTGCAGTGAGCCAAGATTGTGCCACTGTATTCAGGCCTGAATGACAGAGCCAGACTCCGTCTCAAAAAAAAAAAAAAAAAAAAAAAAAAAAGTTCTATACTCTAAATATATGCAATTATTTATCAAATAAAAAAAAGTTTTAAAAAATTTGCATAACTCAATATTTCACACCTGCTCAGAATTTCAAGATGTTATGAGTGATTGTTTACTTCAGGACTCTAAAGTATATATTTATTAAGTCATACTGGAATATCCATCCCAAATGTAAACTAGACAATAATAGTCAACACTAATTATTGAGTATTTACTCTGTACCAGCCAACTATTATGCTAAGCACCTTATAGACACTAATCCTTTGAGATAGGTTTTATCATAATCTCCACTTTATAGTTTCAGAAACTAAGGCCAAAATCATACAAGTGGTAAATGTCCAGGCCAGATTAAAATCTAGACCTTTGATCTTAATGAATATACTTGATAAAATAAGATTTAATAGAAATCTTACATTTATAAAGATATAAATAACAAGAACATTCTAGAACATCCACAGTTAAATTTAGTTTGTTTTTTTAGTATGTCATTCTAAGATTTTATAGTATATACAGTTTAGGGTTGGGTTTTTTTTTAATGTTTTCTTTCCTTTCCTAAAAGCACGTTATCTTTATTCCTAAAAACATGAAAGTCAAAGAAATACGATATCCTGTTTGCTCTTAAACTGATAAAACTTCATGGTCAGCTTTTGGAAAAGTGCCTGAGAGAGTCTGTGAATACAAGTGTGAAACAATTATGTTATCATAAAACAATTACAAAAATTTCTTCTGGTACGTCATCTTGTACAATTCCCTTTTCCTCCTATTTTTCCCAGTCCTCTGCAGGGCCTTCTTTAGACATCCACCCCCACCCCCACAGTCCCCTACCTTTCTACCTCCCACTAACTTTGCAGTACCTTACAATGGGTCCATGATTTGATCATCTCAGGCTCAGCTACAGCCACAAAACATGCTGTGACTTCTGAATTCAAGTCGGTTCAGACATTGTGACTTCAGGACCTGATCTAAGGGGCTAATAACACACCTGCAGGACTCCAAGGGGCATCGTGAGCCCCAGGCTACATCCAGGTATGAGTCAGTATCCATGGGAGCAGGTCTGATGGGTGATGCCTGACAGCAGGAAGTTCTATTGTGAATATGGTAAGTAAATGTTGCGAATACTGCTACTACCCTATCCTAGGACCATAGCTATCGTCACTAATTTATCAGGATCATCCTCAGTATGAAGAGTCAGGCAACCATTCCCAATGCATTGAATTGATATGCTACTTGAAACCTATTGACCATCCTTGTGCAAGGAAGTTGGTAATACTGAGTACAACAGGGACTAATGTTGTTTCCTTGAACATGGCTCCGGACAGTCATTAAGTCTCCCAGGGACAGGTACGCCCCCTAGCGGAAGGAGCTGGCAAGGAGCCAGGCACATCTACACCAAATGGAGAGGCTAGAGAGAAAATCAGGAAACCTGAACAGAATGAGAACATCCAGTGGAAATTAGCCTATGGTTGCAACGTAATGAAAACAGTGATGCTCAGAGCAAAAGGATTAGGGCAGGAAAACTAATTGCAGACTTTACTTGCCCGTTAAGTTTCAGCCTACCAATATTCTGCAAGCTAGGGGATTTCCTTTTTTTTTTTTTTTTTTTTTAGCAGAGTCTTACTCTGTCACCTGGGCCAGAGTGCAATGGCCCAATCTCGGCTTACTGCAACCTCCGCCTCCCAGTTTCAAGTGATTCTCCCACTTCAGCCTCCCAAGCAGCTGGGACTACAGACATGCACCACTACGACCAGTTAATTTTTGTATTTTTCAGTAGAGATGGGGTTTTGCCATGTTGGCCAGGCTGGTCTTGGACTCCTGAGCTCACGTGATCCGCCGGCCTCAGCCTCCCAAAGTGCTGGGATTACAGGTGTGAGCCACCCCGCCTGGGCTACGTAGGGGATTTTGAATGCCCAAAGCTAAACCATGCTGGGACAACACAGGCACTAGCAGTAGGCCTTCCTTTACATTTTCCCCTTTTTTCTTAAGTTCAGTCGCCATCTGCATGGCTAACATCAAATTCCACTTTTCCACCCTGGTATTTTCTTCCCCAATTCAAACTCTGTAGTTGTCTGAGATGGCTTTAATGGATGTTTCATTGGCAATGCAAGTAAACCATGGGAAAAGTATAGAGTCTCAGCTCTCCCCTGAAACTATCTTTCCTTCAAACTTAATGCTACGGGCCTTAAATTCCATTTCACACACAAAGTGAAAACAAATGCAAGACCTCAGAATCATCTGATTCTTGTCCACTGTTTCAAAAAGAGGGCCAAAGGAGCCAACAAAAGGGCTCACTGGGAAAGTCAGGCAGCAAACGAGCTGGACCATCTGGGAGAAGCTTGTCCTGGGAGTAGCCATGTGTAAAGTCAGGAGGTGGGAAGAACACAGCGTGGTGTGGTGAAAGGCATTATAAGCCATTGACAATGACTCCTTGTCTCTACAACCCACTCATGACGCCTGAGACAGAGGAGACTCGTTTTCCCAGATGATGTGTGGGGGTGAGTATGTAGGAAAGTTTTAATGCTCTGCAAAAGAAATGTCGTTCAGGTGCCCTTAAATTACACTGGTAGAAACCATCTCTTGAGTCCTGAGTCACTGAACTCTCTGAGCTCAACTTGTAAGGGGAGTAAACTCCACCTGGCCCAGATATGAACTCTGACCTCAAATAGGCCACCTCAGGTTGACTACCTGCAAAACAAGGTGGGACGGGAAAGGAAGCTAACAGCATTCAGGATTTTACAGCAGAAAATATCTGTCAAAGTAATGCCTTTCTTCTGAGACAGGGAAAAACACGTAGGTAAACTCTTCAATATTCTCTCTACCTCAATTCCCAGGTGCAAGCTTTTCCCTGGGAATGTTTCTGTCTTGCATTTCCAGTCCCGGTATCCTAACCTTTCTCTCACTGTTCATTCCAGGCCTCACGGCAGGGCATTCGGCTGCCTCCAGCCGAACTCCTTTTCCACCCTCTCAGCCTTTAGAGCTTATAGTTTTCTTTTGGTTTTGGTTTTGTTTTGTTTTTGGAGACAGGATCTTACTCTTGTCACTCAGGCTGGGGTGTAGTGGCGCGATCATAGCTCACTGCAGTCTTGACTTCCTGGGCTCAAGTGAGCCTGCCCCTTTGGCCTCCCGAGTAGCTGAGACTACAGGCACAAGCCACCCGCTAATTTTAAAAAGTGTTTTATAGGGACAGGGTCTCACCATGTTGCTTTGGCTAGTCTTCAGCTGGCCTCAAGCGATCTCCCCCCTCAGCCTCCCAAGTGCTGGGATTGAGCCACTGCAAGCAGCCAGAGCTTGACATTTTAAAATCCTTCCTCCTCCTTCTCTTCTTTGCTGAAATGATGACATTCTTGCTGGACTGCCTCTGTTCATTTTTATTAGAAAGGTAAGTATTTTCTTCACCATTAGCCCATGAGCTCATACGAATCACATTCTTAGGGGCTTCCACAATGGAATATTCACATCTAGATGGGGATTCGCAATGGAATATTCACATCTAGATAGGAGAGGCTTCAAAGAATCCAGAGCATTTATTCTGGCTTGTGTGTGTGTTTTTATGTGTGTGCATTGTGTTATAACCATTTCAGGCTAAAGATTCCTGAGGGCAGGGCCTGTGTCTTACTTATATCTTAGTAACCTTTATAGAAGTTTCCACAGTGCCTGGCACCTAGCAGCTAGGTAAATAGCGCTAGAAAGAGCATTAGAGCTATGCCTTGCAAGATACGTTGGATTTTAGCAGGCAGAAGGAAGAGTGAATAACAGGGGAAAGGAACCCTAAGCTCTAGGAAGCATATTGTCAAATAGCAGAGTCTAGTTTGACTGAAATGAGAGTCACGTCATTATTTTTCAACCCTCATATTTGGCCATATGAGCTGATGTGTTCCTGAAGCACAGTTGCAATAGAAAGTCGGTGACACACGCACATATGTGTGGAAAGGCATCAAACGCCAATCTAAGAAGTCTTCATCTAATCAACTTATTAGAGGAACAGTTTAGAAAATTAGGAAAGCTTTTTGTTGAATACTGTCCCAGATAAAGTCTTGTTAGGGGCTTGTAACTTCACTCTACACCCCAAAATAACATCAGTGTGTTTTAACAGTACCTTTGGAAAGGAGGGTTCTCACCCTTTTTTTATACCCAAACATTAAGCTAACAATTGGTATTTTAGGCCCACTGCATGGTGGTGACAAGGTAGCACCTGGAGAACATATCTATGCAGGCTCTGCCCTTGAGGGTGATGCTGAGAGAGTGCTGTGGCTGCCAAATCTAAATGATTTTTTCCTGTAGAAAGACCCGGTACAAGATTGGTACCAGGGATATTTGTCCTAAGAAGAGAAGATAAAAAAGATCCAAGCACCAAGAAAGGAAGTCAAGTCCAACACCAGAGACAGACTAGCTGACAGGATAGTTCTAAGGACAGACAAAGTCTGTAGATGTTGGCCAGGGTTGTGAGACCAGGGAGAGGTAGAAGGGGTTACAAGTTGAACACCAAGGGCTCTGAAGCAGCAATGGGAGTAGAGGCCATGGTAACTAAAACACATCTAGGCTCCCTTCACCCTTTCTCTTGTTTCCACTTAGACTTAGCCACCTAGCACCTAGCACTTAACTACCTAGCACCTAGCACTTGACCACCTACCTAGCCACCAGGCGGATACACAAGTTTTAGAAGGCAATGGAACAATTCAAAGTATGCTCCATATGGAGAAAATTATTGAGTTTTCCATTGCTACAAAGCTCTGGTTTCTACCACTGAAAATTACCAGCCCTTTTTCACAGAATATTTATGAAGCTCAGATAGGATGAAGGTATATATAATAGTTATAATGGAGTTTAATTATTTTGCAACTATACCTACACATTGATAATCCAAGAATCAACCAACAAATCTCAATTGTTTACCATGTCCCGAACACCACCCTAAGAGCTTTGAAGACATTCAAATTATGTTTAATGCAAAATAAGATTTAAATAGCTGGGAGAAATTTATTCAGGTTTAAACTTTAGTGGATTTAGAAGCACTTGGCCCTGGGGCCTTTCTGAGAATGAAGAGGTCACACACACACACACACACACACACACATATCCTTCCCCTTAATCTACAAATATTAGTCAACAAATATTTATTGACTGTCACTATCAAATTCAGTGATGAATATCTTGTTCCCACACTGATAGGTGTCAGAGACAGGCAGACACAGAGAATTAAAGAATTAAATTTTAAAAGCTGCCCTTTGAACACAATGACATATAGTTTTTCATTTTAATCCTGTTCTTGAACTGTGCAAATTAATACCCACATTACCAAATAAGCTATTTTTAAACCTTATATGTTGGTATCCAAGATGTTAAAAAGAAAAAAATAAATAAACCTTATATGGAAACAAAATAATACATGAGCGGTCACCAAACACTGAAGAAAGCAGCTAAAATACAAATAAATGGTCCACATTTTTTCCTACAACTCATATCCACCCAAATGTAAATTGGCTTCATCGATATGTCTAATTGTTCTGGATGTTTTTCACTAAGTGATATGTTAAAGAAAACAATTGAAACCTCATATACATTTATTTGGAGGTAATTGAGGTCCTTTTTGATCATTTGAAAGTCATAGTTTTTAATCTTACGGTGATGAGTTAGGAAACATGGAAAATAAAATGGATTAATTATGTCCTGTAATTTCTCTAAGGATAAGAAAACTTTGAGATTAAGTACATACAGAACTGTAACTGTTTTGCAAAAATATTTTTTACTCTTATAAAGAATTATAAAAAGCAAGGAAAAGGACCACCTTACCACCGCTAGAGAAGACACAATAAAACGCAACGGTGCCCTACCTTAAAGTAGCTTCAATAGGCAGCTCGAAAGACTGAATCTCAGCCAGGACATTCTCATAGGTTTGATCTGTTTCTTCTTCCAACATCGTTCCACAAGCTCCTGATTTCCCAGCTGCAGACATCAGATATTGAGTGAAAAACTGTTGTAATTTATAAAAATAAATGTCGTTTTCCTTATAATTATTAGAAGGATTCTCTGTTTACCCAAAGGAGCAACAAAAACAAGCTCACTGTCTGACTTCATGCTATCAAAGTCTTTGCTTCCAAGAATGTTGCACAGCTGTTGCTGTCCTGTCTCCACTTATAACATTTTACTTATTATTAACCTTGACACAGTTCGGAAAGTTCCTGCCTAGTGCCGGCTATATTTATTCACTTGTTTCTCAAAGACAATAACTGTATGTAGGAATTAGAGTCATTACACTATATAAGTTTACTAAATGCATGTGATTTGACAAGGCATATATATTAATATTATTTATGCTAAATACATAACCAAAGCTACATTTCTAGTTGTTACTGCAACTATGCCCTTGACCACAAACCCAAGGAGGTAATTTGCCCAGGAAAAATGAAATGTGTTATGGGATGTGATTTTGAGGTCACTAGGCTAATTCCTTGGTGCCCTGTCTATCTCCTTTGCTTCTCTATTCTGCAGTGTCAATTTCCTCCATTAGCGATAGAGCCATTAGTTCTTTTATCTCTTGTTCAAATACAAATGCTGCTGGAGGCATTTAGATCTTACTCCTTTTCAGTTCCTTATGCCTCACTGTGAATGAGTTTGCTAGATCCCTTCTGCAGAGTAGGTTTTGATGGAGAGGAAGAAAGAGAACGAAGATGTCAGGGTTTTAAGAAGGCTAGCTGCCACTGAGAGGAAGAAAGAGTGCATGAACCAGAGGCCCAAAGTAGCAAAGGAAAACGTGCCCTACAGCCAGCCCCAAGTAGGCCTGAAGAACTAATGGGCGTGTATTTCCCATTTCCCATCACCACTTGCACTTAATCTTCTTCAATTCAGTTTAAGCTCAGCTTTCTTGCTTAATACAAGAAAGACAATATTTAAAGGAATGAGTAGTGACATTCTTCCATATGAAGCTTTTTTTTTTTTTTTAGTTTTTATCAGACTTTTTTAAAAGCTCTGACAAAAAATTGAAGTTTGTTCTCTTAAAAATGTAGTATTCAAAGCATGCTATAACTACAATCTGTGGCATTTGTCATAGATTGCACCAGTTTGTCACCCCTGCCTGCATCCATACCCTTGCCAGTACCTCACTGTGGGCACACTAATTTGTGCCTGTCCCATGGCTTTGGGCTCAGCCATGTGACTTCTGCTGGCCAGTGATACATAAGCTAAAATAACAGCATGTGAGTTCTGAGCCTAGACTTTCTAAAGCCTCTAAGGCATATTTCTGTTTGTCCTCTTGCACCTCTGCCATCACCTAAGAAAAGCATTCCCTGAGAGCTACGTGAAATAGAGTAATCCCCACGGGTCCACAGACCTTCAGGGGAAGGTATATATTTTCATCTAGCTGCAGTAGCCTGAAAGAGAACTGCCCATCCAAATCCATGCTGATGAACCAAGCCCCAACTGAACCACAGACACAAGAGCAATACTAAATGACTGTTGTTTTCAGCCACAAACTGATGGGTTATAGAGCAATGGCAAACCAATGCAGCATTCTTCACTTCAACCCCATCAATAGCCCCCAACCCTCAGCCCTAGTTTTGCTCCATGGCAGGACGGAACAAATGCAGCACGAATATGCCTCACACCATTTCCCAATAAGATGAGTAAGTCCTTTGAGACTTGACAAAAATAATAATTTTCAATCTATCTTAAAGTTCTTGGCCGGGCATGGTGGTTCACACCTGTAATCCCACCACTTTGGGAATCCGAGGCGGGTGGATCACTTGAGGCCAGGAGTTCGAGACTAGCCTGGCCAACTAAAAATACAAAAAATAGCTGGGCGTGGTGGCACATGCCTGTAGTCCCAGCTACTTGGGAATCTGAAGCCCAAGAATCACTTGAGCCCGGGAGGTACAGGTTGCAGTGAGCCAAGATCAGGCCACTGCACTCCAGCCAAAAAAAAAAAAAAAGAAGTTCTTTATGTGCAAGGTTTTAAACTTATACCAAATTATAAGATTATACGTGTGCTGAATGTCTATCTGATTCATATTTGTATTCCCCATAATGCTTAAGAGTGTACACCTTGTAGGCCGGGCACGGTGGCTCACACCTGTAATCCCAGCACTTTGGGAGGCTGAGGCGGGTGGATCACCTGAGGTCGGGAGTTCGTGACAGGCCTGGCCAACATAGTGAAACCCCATCTCTACTAAAAATTTAAAAATTAGCCGGCTGTGGTGGCGGGCGCCTGTAATTCCAGCTACTCCCGAGCCTGAGACAGGCGAATCGCTTGAACCTGGGAGGCGGAGGTTGCAGTGAGCCAAGATTGCACCACTGCATTCCTGCCTGGGCGACAAGAGCAAAACTCCGTCTCAAAAAAAGAGAGCATACACCTTGTATACAGTTATAGTAGATACTGAAGAAATGCTTATCCAATGAATGAATGATAGTGAAAGCTACAAGCTGAGTTACCTCTGCCTTGTAAGGAAATGGTGCAAATTATGCAAAAATCTGACAATTCTAGATTGTATTTGTCAGGACCTGAAAATACATAAATACATGATGAGATATCACTCTTTTTTTTTTTTGAGACGGAGTCTTGCTCTGTGCCCCAGGCTGGAGTGCAGTGGCGCGATCTCGGCTCACTGCAAGCTCCGCCTCCCGGGTTCACGCCATTCTCCTGCCTCAGCCTCCCAAGTAGCTGGGACTACAGGCGCCCGCCACCTCACCCGGCTAATTTTTTGTATTTTTTAGTAGAGACGGGGTTTCACCGTGTTAGTCAGGATGGTCTCGATCTCCTGACCTCTTGATCTGCCCGTCTAGGCCTCCCAAAGTGCTGGGATTACAGGCTTGAGCCACCGCGCCCGGCCGAGATATCACTCTTAAGAGAGCCATCAGCATCACTATATTATGCTGAAGAGAAAAAAAATTCATAAATAAGGCCACATATTCATGAACACATACATCTGTGATGACTGATCCAGTTCTAAATATCCTATGGTTTTAAAAATTCATTCTTCTCTCCACACAGCACAAATTTTAATTTTGAAAATTTTCAAACTTATAGAAGAATTACAAGAAGAATATAAACTGAACAAAAATATACCCTTCATCTGATTCACCAATTGTTAATATTTTGCCACATTTGCTTTCTCTCTCTCTCTCTCTTTATTCAAGATTTTACAATGTAGGCATATGCTCTTAATATTGGAGAGAAAATGTATTAATTTAAATAGAATAGGCTGGGCGCGGTGGGTCACGCCTGTAGTCCAGCACTTTGGGAGGCCGAGGCAGGCGGATCACCTGAGGTCAAGAGTTCGAGACCAGCCTGGCCAGTATGGTGAAACCCCGTCTCTACTAAAAATACAAAAATTAGCTGGGCATGGTGGCACGCGGCTGTAGTCCCAGCTCTTCGGGAGGCTGAGGCAAGAGAACTGCTTGAACCAGGCAGGTGGAGGTTGCAGTGAGCCAAGATCATGCCATTGCACTCCAGCCTGAGTAACACAGCGAGACTCCATCTCAAAAAAGAAAAAAAAAATAGAATATAGTATAGAAGAATACTATACTCTAAAGTAGTTTAATTAACAAACCACTATAGCTTTGACTTACTGTCACTGTATGACCCCACTCCTCCTACACAGCACATTCATCCTCTTCCGGTACAGCCAGCTCAGCCTGGAGATTCAAGGTCTTCTGTCCTGGTGGCCCGGTTGCCTCCCTCTGCTCCTCAGCTCTCCCCACCCTCCCTCTACTCCCACCCTACTGTCTTCTGCTCCTCCCAGTCCTGCTAAGTGCAGTTTCTCTCTGCCTCTTACTTTCTTCTATACTGTTTGAGACAAGGGCAACAACTTCCTGTTTCCACTGACTAAACCAGCATCTTCCTTTTATTCAAAACTTTCCTTGAGTGCCATTTCCTGCCGGAAGTTTGCACGATTAAATGAACAAGAGAGGCTCTCCTCCCAAAAGTAAGAGAGAAAACAACCTCCCCCGTCTCATAGTGCTGACAACAAATTCATCAAATGAGGAAAAGAAAAGGAGGAAGTGGAAAGTTTTGAAACAGCCATATTCCAAGATGTCCATAAAAAAGAATGGCATGTGTGACTGGAATGTTCCCAGTCTGGACCCTTAACCTCTCTTCCCAGCTGCAGCTCAAACTCTTTGACTACTTCCTAGAATTAAGTCTGACCACTGACAAGAGAAGTTTAAGTGACCCTAGGCTAGTGGTTCTCAACTGGGTGATCTTGCGGGTGCCCTGCTCGAGGGAAATGTCTGGTTACGTATTTGATTGTCACCATGGGAGGTGGGTAGTGCTACTGATATCTAGTGGGAATGGGCCAGGGATACTGCTAAACAACCTACAATGCACAGCACAAACCCCCACCTGGCCTGCAACACACACACACACACACACACACACACACACACACACACACACACAAATTATCCAGCCTGAAATGCCAGTAGTGCCCAGGCTGATCTTTGGGACGCACCATCAAGCCATCAAGCCATGTGTGAAGTTGATATAGTCCTGTTCCTTGGGGCCCTTTTCTAGGCCTTTTTCTTTTTTCTCTATAACTGAGTCTCTGTCCCATTGGCCTGCTAGGAACCCCTGTCCCTCTAGAACTGGAAATCAACCTTTTTTTTTTTTAAAGTAAGTTTATTCTGCAAATAAAACGGCATCAGTCGCTCACCTTTCTCACTCCATCACCAAGACTAGACTCCCAGGCTCCTTGCTCCGTACTGGAACCACTAGTGGGAAGCATTATGTTTGTTACAAGAAAGGGCTCCCAAGAGAGGGTTCTTGGATCTCACACAAGAAGGAATTTGAGGCGAATCCATAAAGTGAAAGAAAATTTATAAAGCAAATAAAGGAATAAAGAATGACTACTCCATAGGCAGAGCAGTGGCATGGGTGCTCAGCTGCTTATACTTATTGATATTTCGTGATTATATGCTAAA
Organism: Macaca fascicularis; assembly: GCF_037993035.2. Classification (NCBI taxonomy): domain Eukaryota; kingdom Metazoa; phylum Chordata; class Mammalia; order Primates; family Cercopithecidae; genus Macaca; species Macaca fascicularis. The sequence goes on along the minus strand of NC_088383.1, from coordinate 101,614,591 downwards.
CAAGGGGTGGATTATTCATGAGATTTCTGGGAAAGGGCTGAGCGATTCCCAGAATTGGGGTTCCTCCCCTTTTTAGACCATATAGGGTAACTTCCTGACATTGCCATGGCATTTGTAAATTGTCATGGTGCTGGTGCCAGTGTCTTTTAGCATGCTAAAGCATTATAATGAGCAGTGAGGATGACCGGAAGTCACTCTCATCACCATCTTGGTTTTGGTGGGATTTGGCTGGCTTTTTCACCAGTCTGTTTTATCAGCAAGGTCTTTGTGACCTGTGTCTTGTGCCAACTTCCTATCTCATCCTGTGACTTAGAATGCCTACCTGGGAATGCAGCCCAGTAGGTATCAGCCTCATTTAACCCAGACTTTATTCAAGATGGAGTCACACTGGTTCAAATGCTTCTGACATGTTCATGTGTATCACTGGCACAGAAACCCCCTCTACAATTCACAGTCTCTAGGAAACATATCTGGGAAACTAGGGACAAGGCAGGTGTGCCCCAGAAGGTAGTGAAGTGGAGTTGTTGTCTGGCCTTGTTGTCTGAGGTTCGTTGCCTCATGCCAAGGAAATCAAGGACGTGGACACATGTGAAGTAAGGTTAAGAGCAGAGGCTTAATAGGCAAAAGAAAGAGAAAGGAGAACAGCTTTCTCTCCTGCGAGAGAGAGGGGCGTCTGAATGGGACTTCCAGCCTGCGGGGAGTGCATCAGATTTTATAGACAGGCTTGAGGGGGTGATGTCTGATTTGCATAAGGTGCACAGATTGGCTGGACCAGCTGTCACATTTACATAGTGCATGAAGAAGCTGGCCACCCCACCCTAATCTTATTGTGCAAATGGGCTTTCCACTTGGCCAGCCCCGGTCGTCTGCTCCCTATGGCACATGTGGGTGGAAAGGAAAAGGGAAGATGGAGTAGTCATTTTGAACATGCCTAGTCCAGGTGGCCTTTCCCTATTGGCACAGCTGCCAGCATTCACCCATGCAAGCTTCTAGCCTGCCTTTCTATGTCTGCAACTCAATTTTACAGGCTCCTCTTTGTTAGAAAAGAAAATGATTTGGGGGTTGCTTTTCTTTTTTTTTTTTTTTTTTTTTTTTTGAGACGGAGTCTCGCTCTGTCACCCAGGCTGGAGTGCAGTGGCGCGATCTCGGCTCACTGCAAGCTCCGCCTCCCGGGTTCACGCCATTCTCCTGCCTCAGCCTCCCGAGTAGCTGGGACTACAGGCGCCCACAACCGCGCCCAGCTAATTTTTTGTATTTTTAGTAGAGACGGGGTTTCACCGTGGTCTCGATCTCCTGACCTTGTGATCCGCCCGCCTCGGCCTCCCAAAGTGCTGGGATTACAGGCGTGAGCCACCGTGCCCGGCGGTTGCTTTTCATTAAAAGGAAAAGCTTACGGAGGACTTCCTTACTCTGTCTGCCTAAATAGTTTCTTCTAAACTCCTATATCAGTAGAAGAAGAATACCAGATGAAAGTGACCCATCCCTGGTAAATATCACCTGGTGTTTAATCCTGCTCAGAGTCTTGGTGGAGTTGGAGTTTTCCCTCCCATCCCTACCCCACTCCTTCCTGTGCATTTTGAAAGGTCCACAAAAAAACAAAAAGTAAACACACACACACACACACACACACACACACACACACACACAAACTCAGCAACCTAGAAATAGAAGTCTATTAAAACAAAAACAAAACAGGCTGGGCATGGTGGCTCACGCCTGTAATCCTAGCACCCTGGAGGCTGAGGCTGGCAGATCACCTGAGGTCAGGAGTTCAAGGCCAGCCTGGCCAACATAGTGAAACCCTGTCTCTACTAAAAATACAAAAATTAGCCAGGTGTGGTAGCACAAGTCTGTAGTCTCAACTACTCAGGAGACTGAGGCAAGAAAATCGCTTGAGCCCACGAGGCAGAGGTTGCAGTGAGCCAAGATGGCACCACTGCACTTCAGCCTGGGTGACAGAGCGAGACTCTTTAAAACAAACAAACAAAACACGAATATCTTGTTTGCTGACTAAATGCCAAACATTGGCCACCTCATCTCAGGAAAACAACAATCACTAGCTCCATTCAAAATTGTCCTGGAAATGTAGCCAGTGTAATAAGTCAAGATAGGGCAATAAAAGATGTAAAGATTGGTAAGAAAGAAGAAAAATTGATATTTGCTGAATATATGATTGTATACATAGAAAATCTAGAAAGATCAACAAACAGAATAAATGAGTGAATCTAGCAAGCACTGTAGACCAAAAAATGCTCGTCTATACGTTAGTCACAATTCGGAAATGAAATACAAAATCGATACCATATACAAAAGCAGCAAAATACATCAAATATCTAGGAATATTATATGCTACTGACTACGATTTGGGGCGCTGATAGGCCATAGCTGAAAGTGCTAACAGAGTCATAAAACATTAAGAAATGATACGGTCCAAGATTTCGGAAAGGCAGAATGAGAGTTCCCAAATCCAGTGGAGCCAGAGGTCAGCGTTGAATTGGGGGCCTAGAAGATGAACAAAAATCCAGGAAAATCAGGAGTAACAAAGGCGTGGGAACCCCTGAGCCTAGAATGACCTTTAGCTCTTGCAACTTGCTTTTCTGGAATCATTTGGTCTGTGGGGGGATCTTCTGGCTTTAAGGGTCAGAGGTGATGCCACAGATAGCAGCAGCTTTTTATTTGCCACAAGATATCACTTGCCTGTCCCCTCCGACACTCTGCCTTATACAAATCTGACAGTGTAAGCTGAAAGACAGAAATGCTGCCCAGGGTGGACACAGGTATTTCTCACTTCCTTTCCATAATACTCAACATGGGGAATTTTTTGTTTTTGTTTTTGTTTTTGTTTTGCAACAGGGTCTCACTCTGTCGCCCAGGCTGCAGTGCAGTGGTGCCATCTCGGCTCACTGCAACCTCCACCTCCTGGGCTCAAGCCATCCTCCCACCTTAGCCTCCTGAGTAGCTGAAACCACAGGAATATGCCACCATGCCTGGCTAATTTTTGTATTTTTTTGTAGAGGTAGGGTTCCTCCATGTTGCCCAGGCTGGTCTTGAACTCCTGAGTTCAAGCGATCTGCCCACCTCAGCCTACCAAAGTGAGGGATTACAGGTGCCAGCCACCACACGCAGCCAAGTTTAATATTTAAAAAAATACTGTGTGGGCCATGGAATGCATCATAGGCACATTAGTACTATAGACATGGTTTACACGTAGTGCATTCATAGGAGACTGTTACTTATTCATTCAAATAATATTCCTTCAAATAATATCGTTATGAATCAGACAACATATCCTGCTTTTAAAATAATCTACAAGCCCTCCACATTCTGCCTCTCCCTCTGCCCTGGACTGCCCTGACCTCATTTCGTGCTCCTTACCCGTGTCTCATTCCACTCCAGTTGCACAGACCTCAGTGTTCCTCACGCTTTGCCAGGCATGCTCCACCTCAGGGCTTATGCTCCTGCTCTCCCCTCTTTCTGAAATGCTTTCACCTCTGATATTCACTTGGCTCACTCCTTCAAAAATCACCTACTCAATGACAGCTTTGCTAAAAATAAAATCCAGCATTTTAACCTTGAGCTGGGACTCTCTATCCCTACCTCACTCCCTCTGCTTTGTTTCTGTCCCATAGTACTTTCTGTCTTTGGACACACTGTACACTTCACTTTTTTATTATCTGTCTCTTCTATAAGAATGCAGTTTAATGAGCACAGGGAATTTTTTTCTGTTTTGTTCACTGATATTATCTCCAGTGCCTAGAACTGTGCCTGGAAGTAGGAGACAATAAATATTTGTTGGATGGACAGATGGATGGATGGACAGATGGACGGACAGATGGATGGACGGATGGATGGATGGATGGATGAATAGATAGATTTTAAAAAATGAAGAAACACATAGATAAGAAAAGAAAAGATAGATTTCATACATGAAAGTAAGAGGTGAGTGCTAGAAAAGAAGGGATTGAAAATGCCAGGAAAAGCAACCCAAGCACTCACCAACGCATGAATGCATCAGCAAAATGTGGTATAAACATGCAATAGAATACGATTCAGCCTTAAAAAGAAAGGAAATCCTGTCACATGCTACAACATGGAAGAACCTTGAGGACATTATGCTAAGTGAAATAAGCTAGTCACAAAAAGAAAAATACTGTATCGTTCCACTTACATGAGGAATCTAAAATAGCCAAATTCATAGAAACAAAAAGTGGAATGGTGGTTTCCAGGGGTGAGGGTAAGGGGGAGATGGGGAGTTGTTTAATGGATGTAGAGTTTCTGTTTTGCAGGATGAATACGTTCTGGAGATCTGTTGCATGACAATGTGAATATCCTTAACACTACTGGTCTGTACACTGAAAAATGGTTACCATGATTTTTTAAAAACAGAGGGGCTCAGAAGAGAATAAGAGTATCCAGAGGAGGGATCATTGGAACTGTGAATTGGAGAGTGGATACCATTTGGATATTCCAGGGTGGTGGAAAAACTCATAGCCAAGTCATATGCAAAGAAGTTGGTGCGAAGAGAGACCGCTAATGTGGAGAGAGGACATGGCTAGGGAAGTCAAAGTATGGCCAGGGTGGTGAGCATGGGGCTGCTTGCCTGAGACAAGTGTGGAGACAGAAAAGTAAGCAGAGACTTGGGCTCTTATTGTTGTTTTGCTGCTACAGAAGCTAACACCATGGCTGGCACAACATAGGTGTTTGGTAAATATTTGTTCAACAATAATCTGGACACCGGAACACAGTGGTTTGTAAGTAAAGAGCAACCAATAAATATTTAATTATAATATCACAGAGTTTGTCTTGCAAATGCTATCTAAAATAAAATAGTTAAAAGTTGTTTTCATTATATCAGTAGCAGTATTTCAACATTAGGAAATCTTTCAAGATATTCAGTTAAGCTCTTAAAACTATAGCATTGTTATTTTCAGCAGACTTACAGTAATACAGTTCGTTATTAGAAAGTTAGTTTTTTGTTTTTTGTTTTGTGTTTTGAGACGGAGTTTCGTTCTTGTCACCCAGACTGGAGTGCAGTGGCATGACCTCAGCTCATTACAACCTGGGCCTCCTGGGTTCAAGTGATTCTCCTGCCTCAGGCTCTGGAGTAGCTGGAATTACAGGCACCTACCACCACACCCAGCTAATTTTTTTATTTGTAGTAGAGATGGGGTTTCTCCATGTTGGCCAGGCTGGTCTTGAACTCCTGACCTCAGGTAATCCGCCCTCCTCACCTCAGGTGATCCACCCTCCTCAGCCTCCCAAAGTGCTGGGATTACACGCATGAGCCACCACGCCCGGCCAGAAAGTTAGTATTTTAAGAAAAATCTATGGCATTAAAAAATCGTGATTCTACAGAGCCATTATATGTTTTCTATATCATCTTTAAAAAATTCAGGATATAATATTTCATTACAAAAATGGTTTGATCTTTCAATGGATCTGTGATTTCTCAGTAAAGTATATTCCTACTGTTCTTTAAAGAATAAAATTTCTTAGTAATAGGAAAAGAGGTGGCTGGGCACAGTGACTCACGCCTGTAATCTCAGCACTTTGTGGGGCCAGGCAGAAGGATCACTTGAGGCCAGGAGTTCAAGACTGGCGTGGGCAACATGGCTAGACCCCATCTCTACAAAAGACTTTTTAAAAATAAATTAAAAATTAAATTTTTTTAGTTAAAACATAGTTTTAAAAAGTCTATTCAAAATCTCTGATATGACTTACCCCATTTTTCTGTTTATAAAATCCTAGAGGTCATGGTATTTCTATGAATATTAGAATGTTACTACTGGTCTAATCCACCTGCTCCTTGGAACATGCCATGGTTTTGTATATCTCTAAGCCTTTATACGTGTTACTTCCTTTATCTAGAATACATTTCCCAAACTAGTTTTCCTGTCTCTAACATAGGGATAATATAGCGTCACCTTCCTCAAATGGTGGTTGTGATGATTACATGACTTCTAAGCATTTGTTAGGTAAAGTATTTAGGAGAGGGTTTGACATATGATGAGCATCAATAAGTGTCAGTTATTACTATCATCTTTCAAGACTTTGTTCAAACGCCACTTGTTTTGTAATTTGCTGCTATCTCCCATAAATCTTTTGAACATGTCTTTACTGAAGTTCTTATCCCTTAATATTGTTGTTTTGTTATATATTTATCTACCTTGCTGGGCCATGTGTTATGCAAAGGCAAGGCATGTGCCTCATGCTTCTTTAGATTCAAGGCACCTAGACGATGTTAGGGACGTAGTGGGCATGTACTGAATGATTGCCGAGTGAATGGAAGACTTAAGTAGGAATGATAAAGACACTGATTAATCAAAACAAGTATGAGTAATGTTTACTACTTCATTAAACTGGCGTTTTTCTAATTCGACAAGAAAATTCTAGACTAATTGTTTTAATTAACTATAATTATTCTTCTTCTTTATCTTCATGCAAATCTAGGTGTTTTTTTAAGAGAAGGCTCAAAATCTCTTCCATCTATAATGTTCGTTTCTCTGTGTTCTGAATAAAAATAATTGCTATAGTAGAAACTTCACCAAATAAATACCTGGTGAACCTTATACCTCTTCAGTTTGTTATGTTAGGGTCTTCTGATTGAATAATTTACAGCTGCTTTTGTTGGTCTTTTCTCAGGCAAAAATCTTAAAATGTTTGCATCCTGGCCAATACAGAATCAACACAGTGCTAGAGTACTAGAGCTAGATTATGGTGCTACCTAGTGGTCAGTTTTTGGCACATACGTCATTGAAACAGTCTTATGCTCTTGTACGTTTTCATTTTGTTTTTTTATATTGACAATTGTAAAATGTCATTAGAAATCACTAAAGATCGGCCAGGCATGGTGGCTCACGCCTGTAATCCCAGCACTCTGGGAGGCCGAGGTGGGCGGATCACGAGGTTAAGAGATAGAGACCATCCTGGCCAACATGGTGAAACCCCGTCTCTACTGAAAATACAAAAAATTAGCTGGGCATGGTGGCGCGTGCCTGTAGTCCCAGCTACTCGGGAGACTGAGGCAGGAGAATCGTTTGAACTCAGGAGCTGGAGGTTTCAGTGAGCTGAGGTCACGCCACTGCACTCCAGCCTGGGTGACAAGAGGGAAACTCCATCTCAAAAAAAAAAAAAAAACAGAAAAGAAATCACTGAAGATCTTGCTCTCTTCTTCTCTCTAGCATCTTTAGCAACTGTTCTATGCGTCATTTCTCTTCCATTCACCTAGTTTGCATCTCTTCAGCGAATAGAGAATTTAAAGATATACTTGAAGACCTATTATCAAGCTGCCAGATACCCTTTTCTCCCACAGGAAACCGGAACTTTTAAAGGCAGAATTCATGACACCAGCTTCTTCGGACCATGCTACCTACCACACGCCCCCTCTGACTCCAGGCAGGTCTCAAAGGCTGCCCATGACAAAGGCACGCCCCTTTGCACACATTCTTTTAAACAATCATTCCCTTTTCCCTCTTTTGAAACCAAACAATTCCTTCAAAAACACAGTTTCAGGCATAAAATAGGAAATAGTACTAAACAAACGGAAATATTTTGCTTTAAATACTGAAGCCATTTGTTGACATTAAGAAATAGTTTGCATTCAAAGCCCATAAATGAAAAGAAACATGATTCATCCATCACAAGGGGACTTTATAGATAAGAAATAAGCTCCGGCCTGAACAATTGTCTGAAGTATGAACAACTCTTCTCTGGGAGCTTTTGCTGAGTCATTTTTCAGGAAGTGGGCTGTCCAGGGAGATTTCTACGGGAGGAACAATCGACAATATTTTCATATTAATAACCTCCAGTTGCTTTATTGTTCTCGAAACTTTTGTTAATGAGTATTTTCCTGTTCGGTGAAAAAAACATTAATCAAAAGACAAAGCCTAATTTGATTTATTTGTATGTGTTTGGGGTTCTTTTCTTCTGTAAGTGATGTTAAATATATTTAAGTAGGAGTTAGCTAATTGCAAACCTAATTGTCTTCATTAACTGAGTATAACCTCAGGAAATATTTTGTTCTGAACTTTATTTTTAAATATATGTGCAATAACAGGTTTTGGAGGGATTGCACATACAGGCTGATATAGTTTGGATGTTTGTCCCCACCCAAATCTCAGGTGGAAATGTAATCCCCACTGTTCAAGGTGGGGCCTGGTGGGAGGTGTTTGGGTCACGGGGACAGATCTCTCATGGCCTGGTGCTGTTCTCACCATAGTGAGTAAGTTCTGATGAGATCTGGTTTTGTAAAAGTGTGTGGCACCTCCTGGACTTGCTCCTGCTCCCACCCTGTGAGATGCCTTCTTCCCCTTCACCTTCTGATTGCAAGCGTCCTGAGGCCTCCCAACAAGCTGAGCAGATGTCCCGCCATGCTGCCATGCTTCCTGTACAGCCTGCAAAACCATGAACCAATTAAACCTCTTTACTTTATGTATTACCCAGCCTCAGTATTTTATTTTATTTTATTTTATTTTATTTTATTTTATTTTATTTTATTTTATTTTATTTTATTTTATTGAGACAGAGTCTCACTCAGCCACCCAGGCTGGAGTGCATGCAGTGGCATGATCTCAGCTCACTGCAACTCCACCTTTCAGGTTCAGGCAATTCTTGTGCCTCAGAATCCCAAGTAGCTGAAATTACAGGCACCTGCCACCATGCCCAGCAAATTTTTGTATTTTTAGTAGAGATGGGGTTTCGCCCTGTTGGCCAGACTGGTCTCAAACTCCTGACCTCAAGTGATCTGCCTGTCTCGGCCTCCCAAAGCGTTGGAATTACAGGCATGAGCCACCACACCCAGATTTCAGGTCCCTTCCTTCCTTCCTTCCTTCCTTCCTTCCTTCCTTCCTTCCTTCCTTCCTTCCTTCCTTCCTTCCTTCCTTCTTTCCTTTTCTTTCTTTCTTTCTTTCTTTTCTTTCTTTTCTTTCTTTCTTTCTAAGGCAGAGTCTTGCACTGTCACCTGGGCTGGAGTGCAGTGAGGCAATCTCGGCTCATTGCAACCTCCACCTCCCAGGTTCAAACAATTCTCCCTTAGCCTCCCAAGTAGCTGGGATTACAGGCGCCCGCCACCATGCCCAGCTAATTTTTTGTATTTTTAGTAGGGACAGGGTTTCACCATGTTGGCCAGGCTGGTCTTGAACTCCTGACCTCATGATTCGCCTGCCTCAGCCTCCCAAAGTGCTGGGATTACAGGCATGAGCCACCATGACCAGACTCAGGTATTTCTTCATAGCAACACAAGAACAGCCTAACAGACAGGCATACCTTGCTTTATTGCACTTCACAGACATTGCATTTTTTTAAATAAATTGAAGGTTATGGCAACCCTGTGTCAAGCAAGTATATTGGCACATTTTTCCAACATCATGTGCTCACTTAGCCTCTCTGCATAACATTTTGGTAAATCTTGCAATATTTCAAACTTTTTCATTATTATAATATTTTCTGTGGTTATCTGTAATCCATGATCTTTGATGTTACTACTGTGATTGTTCTGTGGTGTCACGTACTGCGTCAAACTTAATCAGTAAATATTGTGCGTGTTCTGACTGCTCCAACTACCAGTTGAGTTCCCCATCTCTCTTCCTCTCTGTGAGTCTCCTTATTTCCTGAGACACATGATATTGAAATTAGGCCAATTAGTAACCCTACAATGGTCTGCCTCTAAGTGCTCAAGTGAAAGGAAGAGTCACACATCTCTCTTTTTAACTCAAAAGCTAGAAATGATTAAGCTTAGTGAGGAAGGCATGTCAAAAGCCGAGACAGGCTGAAAGCTAAGCCTCTTGTGCCAAACAGCCAAGTTGTGAATGCAAAGGAAAAGTTCCAGGGAACCCATGAGTGATAAAGAAACAACCTTATGGCTACCATGGAGAAAATTTTAGTGCTCTGAAGAGAAGATCAAATCAGCCATGACATTCCCTTAAAACCAAAGCCTAATCCAAAATAAGGCCCTAACTCTCTTCAATTCTGTGAAGGCTGAGAGGGGTGAGCAGAAGAAAAGTTAGAAGCTGGTAGAGGTTGGTTCATGAGGTTTAAGGAAAGAAGTTGTCTTCACAGCAGAAAAGTGCAAGGTGAAGCAGCAAGTGCTGTTGGAGAAGCTGTAGTTAGTAAATAACTTAACCAGAAGATCCAGCTAAGATAATTGATGAAGGCACCTACACTAAACAACAAATTTTCAACGTAGATGAAAAATGTTCAACCTTTTACTGAAAGAAGATGCCATCTAGGACTTTCATGGCTACAGCGGTGAGGTCAATACCTGGCTTCAAAGTATCAAAAGATAGCCTGACTCTCTTATTAGGGGCTAATGCAGTTGACAACTTTAAGTTGAAACAGTGTTCACTGATCATTCCCAAAGCCCCACAGTCCTTAAGAATTATGCTAAATCTTCTTTGCCTGTACTCTAGAAATTGACAACAAAGCCTGGATGACAACATATTTGTTTACAGCATGATTTACTGAATATTTCAAATTCACTGTTGAGACCTACTGCTCAGGAAAAAAGATTCCTTTCAAAATATTACTAATCATTGACAATACAACCAGTCACCCAAGAGCTCTGATGGAGATGTACAAGGAGATGAATGTTATTTTCTTTTTTTTTTTTTTTTTTTTTTTTTTGAGACGGAGTCTCGCTCTGTCGCCCAGGCTGGAGTGCAGTGGCCAGATCTCAGCTCACTGCAAGCTCTGCCTCCCGGGTTCCCGCCATTCTCCTGCCTCAGCCTCCCGAGTAGCTGGGACCACAGGCGCCGCCACCTCGCCCGTCTAATTTTTTGTGTTTTTAGTAGAGACGGGGTTTCGCCGTGTTAGCCAGGATGGTCTCGATCTCCTGACCTTGTGATCCGCCCGTCTCGGCCTCCCAAAGTGCTGAGATTACAGGCTTGAGCCACCGCGCCCGGCCTTGAATGTTATTTTCATGCCTGCTGACACAACATCCATTCTGCAGCCCATAAATCAAGGAATAATTTCCACTTTCAAGTCATTTCATTTAAGAAACACATTTTATAAGGCTGTAGCTAACATAGATAGCAGGTCTTCTAATGAATGTGGGCAAAGTCAGCTGAAAGCATTCTGGCAAGGATTCACCATTCTACATGTCATTAAGATTTGTTTGGAGGAAGTCAAAATATCAACATTAACAGGAGTTTGGAGGAAGTTGATTCCAACCCTCATGGATGAGTTGGAGGGGTTCAAGGCTTCAAGAATTCAAGAACTTTGGATTCGAGTTCCCTTCAAGGTAGGGGTAAAGTTTCCATTTCATGGTTTGGAGGAACTAACTGATGATGTGGTGGAAATAGCAAGAGAACTGGAAGTGCACCCTGAAGATGTGAGTGAACTGCTGCAATCTCATGAGCAAACTTGAACAGATGAGGAGCTGCATCTTATGAATGAGCAAAGAAAGTAATTTCTTGAGATGGAGTCTACCCCTGGTGAAGATGCTGTGAACATCACTGACATGACAACAAAGGATTTAGAATGTTGCATGAACTTAGTTGATAAAGCAGTAGCAGGGTTTGAGAGGATGGATTCCAATTTTGAAAGACATTCTAGTGTGGATAAAATGCTAACAAACAGCATTACTTGCTACAGAGAAACCTTTCATGAAAGGAAGAGTCAATTGATGTGGCAAACTTCATTGTTGTCTTATTTTAAGAAATTGCCATAGCCACCTCAACTTTAGCGAGCACCACCCTGATCAGTCAGCAGCCATCCACATCAAGGCAAGACCCTTCACCAGCAAAAAGACGATGACTCACTGAAGGCTCAGGTGATCATTAGTACTTTTTAGCAATAAAGTTGTTTATTTTTTTGTGAGACAAGATCTCATCATCTTGTAGCCCAGGCTGGAGTGCAATCACAGCTCACTGCAGCCACAATATTGCAGACTCAGGTGATCCTCCCACCTCCGCCTCCTGAGTAGCTGGGACTACAGGCATGCACCACCACTCCTGGCTCTTTTTTTTTTTTTTTTTTTTTTTTTGCATTTTTTGTAGAGGCAGGGTTTCACCATGTTGCCCAGGCTGGTCTCAAACTCCTAAGCTCAAGTGACCCACCTGCCTTGGCCTCTCAAAGTGCTAGAACTACAGGCATAAGCCATCGTGCCCGGCTCTGCAATGAAGTATTTTTTAATTAAGATATGTACATTGGGTTTTTTAGACATAACGCTATTGCACTCTTAACAGACTACAGCATAGTGTAAACATAATTTTTATATGCACTGAGAAACAAAAAAAATTTGTGTGACTCATTTAATTGTGATATTAGCTTTGTTTCAGTGGCCTAGAACCAAACCTGCAATGTCTCCAAGGTATGCCTGTAATCATTTTGGATTCAAATTCCCTTCAAGACTGGGGCAATGTTTCCACCTTATGCTTTGGAGCCTCTTCTCCCCAACTCCTTTTGAGATTTCTCTCAGTTACTTCTCAGATAAGGGACAGTGTGGGCTTCTAGAGACCAACTAAAAGATACAAGGGCCCTTCAGAAAACTCTAGCAGGGTCATCGAGGACAGACAGGCTCAGTGTGCTCCCTGGAGACTCCTAAAACGTACATGCTTTTTGGCCCTGTCCAGAGGTGCTGAGCCTCTCTTTCAGTTTATGAATGAGAACTTGTGACAAGGGACTGAGGCCCCCTGCCTATGAGACTGGGAGAGGCACATTGTCAAATCAGAACATAATGTGATTATGACTTCTGTTCATATAAATAATTATCATGCTTCTTGTCTAATTTAACACAAATACATTACCCACAACCTGCCCCCTCCCCACCTGCCCCCATAGAAGCTGTGATGAGAAAGCCTCATTTCACATCACAATATAGCTTTCCTTTCATTCCAGGTGATGAACAAAATGGGTCCAGTTATGTGGTCAGGTCTCAGAATCAAGGGAGGCTTCTGTGTAGTGTAGCAGTTAGATTCAAAGACTCTAGAGTCAGACTGGTTGGGTTCAAATCCTACCTCTGCTACTTATTAGTGATATGACCTTGGGTACTTTTCTGTACCTGGAGTTTTCTTTTCTACATAATAGACAAGCTCCTGTCTCATAAGTTTGTTGGGAGATTTAATTAAGTAATGAAAAGAAGGTCTTCAGTAGAGGGCCAGGAAAGTAACAAACCTTATAGAAGCATTAGTATTATGCCATGGCATGATGAGGAAAGATATTATGTATCACTGAAGATAATTATTTTAATTAACCGATTTCTATTTTTTGGTCTGGTGAAAAGGATTGTTCCTCTACATCTTTTCAAATGGACACATGTGGATATTTCTCTGATATTCAATGATCAGTTTCCAAAAGATCAGTTGGAAAATAAAGTAAATATGTCCTATCCAAATTACGTCCTATGAGAAGTACCATTCAGGACCTAGAGTGGCTTTGAAGAGGGGGCTGTCTGTGTTGAATCTTGAAGAATATGTAGAAATCTGTTTACCAGATAGACAGACGGAAGGGCATTCCAGACGAAAGGAACAGCATCTACAAATCTCCGCACCTGGCTAATTTTGTATTTTTAGTAGAGATGGGGTTTCTCCATGTTGGTCAGGCTGGTCTCAAACTCCAGACCTCAGGTGATCCGCCTGCCTCGGCCTCCCAAAGTGCTGGGATTACAGGTGTGAGCCACCGTGCCCAGCCTACTTTTGCATTTCTGAGGCAAACCCAACCTAGTCATGATGTCTTTATCTACCTTATAGAAGATCATATTTAGTTTGCTAATATTTTGTTTAGGATTTTTGCTTCTATTTTCATGGGTTGTATTGGTATAAGCTGTTCTCATCTGGTTTGCTATTGAGTTCATATTGACTTACAGTTTTGATTAGGGATTTTTTTGCTCTTTTATTCTCTAAAATGGTTTATATAAAATGGATACACAATATCTTGTGTTGCCCATGAAAATGCTCGGTGACCACAATGTTCACATGTTTATTAAAAAGTTAAACTGAATTCTTTGAAGCCCACTTTTGGGTGTTACTACTTTTGTAGTGAGCACTTAGTACAGGACCTTCTATGGAAAAGTCTTCAATAAATGTTTGCTGGAATAATTAATCAATGTAGTAAATAATTAATAATGTAGTCAATAACGCATAATGTAGTAAAATGGAACCAGTATGTTTGAGTAGTGAGTTATTCCTTCCTCCACCCATGCTTTGTCTTCAAATTTCCCGTTACCTACTGTCACTTTTCTGGATTGGTCACCACTCAGAAATCTTGATGTTGTAAATGTTTATCTTACAAAATTTTTGGAGTTAATTTGGTTTGTAAAGCCTGACACAATCTGGCCCCTTACAAGGACAGCTATTGTAGAGTAGAAATTGAGAGAATGACTAATGTGAATTCCTTCATTTCAAACACACTATGATAAAAAGAAAAGTTTCCATTTATACCACGTTTTACAGGGTTATGGTTCAATAGGTGATCTGTATGCTTCCTTTTGACTTCCAAACACATGTGTTCCTTTGTTTCTCAGGAAGTAATCATCATGTAGCCATGGAAATCAACGAGTGCAAAGGAAATGTTGCAGGGGAATAATGAAGCCAACTAACTCGGCTCTACACAGTTGGTCACATCCTAAAACAATTAAAATACATCCAAAAGCCCCTAGAGGAAGTGTTGATCAGTGCTTGGTATTTTGACAACAACTTGTACAGTATGTGAAAGCATTTCAAAAATTCTAAAGCATTTATAAAATGTAACATATTATCAAGATGAATGAACAAATATTTATTGAGTGACTACTATGAACTAGGTACTTTTGCATATATGCCCTCATTTTATTTCAACAGCCCTATGGAATAGCTGGTTTTGGTATTATTTCCATTCTATTAATTTAAAAAAAAAATACTAAGACTCCCAGAGGTTAAATGACTTGTCTAGTAAGTGAAAGAGACAACACGAATATGTTCTTTCCACCAATCAGAATTCATCTTAAAGATGAATCATGCCCAGATCCATGGCCTAAATCTCAAGAGGGACCCAACATGGTACAAACCACCTCCCAACCAGCTTTCCACACTGGTAAATAAGACTTAACTGTTTCTCTCTCTGCTTAACTAGGCTTGCAACTTACATCCTTGGAGGTAGGTTTGTGATTTGGAGGTTTAAAATTTTATCTCAATAACAGGAAAGATGAGGACCATGCGTTTTTTGAAGTCATTTATAAGGCATCAACATCTTATTAATCAAATTCTGACACAGTGGACAATCCCATTATTCTCCTTTTCTTTTGGAAGAGTTTGTCATGTTTAAATCTTCATAAAGATCCAAAGTTTATATTATACAGACATTTGTCTTATGATGATGTTTCAGTGGAAGGAATTGAGAGTAGTAACTGCTTTAATCTTTATTTAGAGTCTTAAAATAATGGAACTTACCTTTGGTGAAAATCTATGGACTCAGTCTCATTATTTTGTAAGCCATACCTTATATTTAATGCAAATTATATTAAGTTTCTCATGCAAAAGAGTTCAGATAAGGACTAGGGCAGTCTAAGCCTGGTATGGCAGCCCCTCAAAGTCATCAGACACCCAGACTGCTTCTACTTTTCTGCTTTCTAGCTTTAGCAAGTGACTTCCATTCTCAAGTTCATCTCAGGACACAAAAACACTGCTGTAGATCCAGCCACCAAACCCCCAATCCAGGCAGCAGGAAGGAGGCTGGGGAAGGACAAAGAGGATGTGGACCAGCTGTGTGTCCCCCTTTCATAAGGGTTTTCCGGGAATTTCAATCCGGCAACTTCTGCTTTTATCTCATTGGTCAGGGCTTAGTCACATGGCCAAACCTACCTGCACATGATGTTGGGAAAGATAGTCTTTATCTGGTCTAAGGAAGAAAGAATGGGGGAATGGACACAGGGAGGTATCCACAATTGCAATCATAAAAGATGAAGCAGAGGGACAGAAAAGCCCACATAAAAGATCAAAGTCTTCAAAATAGGAAGAATAATTGGGTTTGAATCTCATGTCTGCTATTTACCAGAGGTAGCAGCATCTGGGAGACCAGCTAGAAGAGGATTTGGACCAGGGTGGTAGTGATGGAGATGGGGAAAGGTGGTCAGTTTCTGAATATGTTTTGAAGGTAGAACCAACGGGATTTGCTAATGGATTAGAATGTGACGTCTCAGAGAAAGAGGAATCCAGGGTGACACCAAGTTTTGTTGTTATTGTTAAAGCAGCTGGAAGAATAGAGTTGTTCACTTACTGAGAAAAAGAGAACATGGTGGGAGGAGCAGGTTCAGAATGGGAGTGGAAGGAGATCAGAGGCTCAGATGTTTATTACACATTCAAATGGAGACGTTGAGTTGGAAGGTGGACATAGAGTCTGGAGCACAAGGAGGTGGTACACACTAGAGATACATACATTTAGAAGTAAGCAATACATAGATAGTATTTAAATCCCTGAGACTGAATGAAATCATTAAAGTAGTAAGTGCAGATGAAAAATGGAAGAGCTCTAAAGAGTAAGCCCTGGGGCAGTCCACCATTGTGGATGGCTAAGTGTTAACCAGCTTGGCCATAAACTAGCTGAGCGGGAGAACAGAAATGCATGTTCTCACGTAGGGCACAGAGAGCCCAGGAAAACTGAAAGAACCCAACAAGAAGATGAGAAGCAGTGTGGTGGAAGCCATGTGGAAGAAGTCTTTAGGAGCAGGGCGTCACTGTTTTAGATGCTACTGAGAGGTCAAATAAGACCACGACATTTGCTATGTTTGCCTTTTAAGAGTAATTTCAGTGGGTGGTGGGGGTAAAAAGAGAAGAAATAAGAGGAGAATTGGAGACAACAAGTAGATACAACTATTTTGCAGAATTTTGCTATAAGAGGAAAGACAGAAATGGGGGTTGGGGGTGTAGCAAGCTACAAGGGAAAGTGGGATCAAGAGATGAGTTTTTTTTATGATGAGAGAATGCTTATACGGCACTGGGGAAAAGGCGGAAAGTGACAATGCAGGGGAGTGAAGGGAGGATTGCCTGCATCACTGTCATTGACTTTGTAGGCAAGGAAGGGAAGAAGTTAGGGTTCTAGGGTGTAAGTGGAGGTGTTGGTCTTTGTAAAAAGCATGGAGAGTTCTTCCAGGGAAACAAGAGAAGGCAGAGTCTATGAGCCCAGATTTCGGTAGGTGGGTAGATGTGGTTGTGGGACCTCATGGAAGTTTTCTTCTGCTCACTTCCGCTTTCTCAGTGTATAGGAAGAAAGGTTATCATGACAATGAAGATGGAGAAGAGTGGTTGAATTTTTGAGAAAAGAACAAAAGGAATTAGCCAGGCATGGTGGTGTGTGCCTATAGTCCCAGCTACTTGGGAGGCTGAGACAGGAGAATTGCTTGAACCCAGGAGGCAGAAGTTGCAGTGAGCCGAGATTGCACCACTGCACTCCAGCTTGGACGAAAAAGCGAGACTCCATCTCAAAAAAAAAAAAAAAAAAGAATAAAAGGTATGAAAGAATTCTCTTCCAATAGAGTAAATGAATAAATGAATGGGCTAGGGAAACATAGTATGATTGCTAAGGGTCCACCAGAGATGAGTGATCA
This sequence comes from Macaca fascicularis, assembly GCF_037993035.2. Lineage (NCBI taxonomy): Eukaryota > Metazoa > Chordata > Mammalia > Primates > Cercopithecidae > Macaca > Macaca fascicularis. The sequence goes on along the minus strand of NC_088383.1, from coordinate 101,597,076 downwards.
AGAATATAAAATGAGGTCGGGTGCTGTGGCTCACACTTGTAATCCCAGCACTTTGAGAGGCTTAGGTGGGCAAATCACTTGAGGTCAGGAGTTTCAGACCAGCCTGGCCAACATGGCGAAACTCCGTGTCTACTAAAAATACAAAAATTAGCTGGGCATGGTGGTACGCGCCTGTAATCCTAGCCACTTGGGAGGCTGAGGCGGGAGAATCGCTTGAACCCAGGAAGGGGAGGCTGCAGTGAGCCAAGATCGCACCACTGCACTCCAGCCTGGGTGACAGAGCGAGATTCTATCTCAAAAAAAAGAATGTAAAATGAGGTCAGCTTAGCTGTGTGCTTTTGTTCAACTGTGAGATGGAGTAGGGAAAAGTTGAATTTAACAAAGATGGTAGTTTAGCCAAGATAGTTCAACAAAGTGAGAGGGGTAAGGAACTGGAAGGTATATTCAAGTGAGTGATGAAAACATTTGACCACAGATTTGAGCTGGGCAAGGAGGGAAATGACATGGAAAAAGTTATTGACATAAAACACATAAGAGGATCAATGGGTTTTAGATTCTAATAGAGCTGAAGGATTATTGGAGCTCACAGAGTATGTGTGAGCCCACTAACAACAACAACAACAACAAAAGTCCTGAAATTCTCAAGTCTAAGCCTTAATGATGTCCAAAGGTGTCTACAACACAGGGGCTTGCCAGTGTGAGTTCACCCACAAAAATAAAATCAATCAGCTTTCTTCCAGTCCTCTCCAACACTGACCTGAGACACACAGAGTGGCCTCCTGACATGGCAGGATTAAATCCCGTTCCAGGATTCCAGATTTTTACACACTTCCTGCCATTTTCTGCAAATGGCAAAGAAGAGATTTCAGTGACAAAGGAGGGCTCTGTGACAGGGCAGAATGCCAGGTCAACCAAAGAATCTCCCATTTCTATAGCCTGAAGAGAACTGAACAGCAGATCTCTGGCAGTCTATTGTGTTAACCGCCTTTCAGGGCAAGACCACATCTGTGTGAAGCGGTTCATTAAAGCTGCTCCACATGTACTGGGGCTGCCCTTTCCCTTTCCTGATTCCCACTCTTGCCTTAGGTGTGGAATAGGGAGAGAAATTAGAACGTCTCTGGCCAGGCTCTTTAAATACGAAAAAGGAAGAACCCAACACCTTGGAGGTGTATAAGAAAGGAACAAAGTAGCCCTGAATCAAATCTCTCAGGAAAGACATTCCTTCTGAGTGTGTTGTGAGGGCTGCGTTTCTCCAGCCATTAACTAGTAAATACCATCCCGAGCATCTTCATATTATTGACTGACATTACAAAAATACCAGAGTCAACAACACATTTGTACAAGTCATGCTGAAATTCTCCTTCTTTCTCTCTATGCCACTGAAAAGCCCCAAGTTTATTTACTATCTAAATTCATGACAGGCATTTTCAGCTTCCCTTACGTAAAAGTCTTTTATCTGGATTTTAGAATTTTTAAACCATTCTCTTCATTGAGTATACAGCCCTAAGAGAGAAGAAATGGTCAATCAATAGTCTTTTTTTTTTTAGCTTCTTAAAAAATCTTCCAGCAATAAATACAGCACCAACTATCCAGAAGTTTTGAACTGGAGTTTACTTGATTATAATGAACAAAACCAGCAAGTAATGTGCTTTGATTTCTTGAAATTTTTTTAAAGGCCATTTTTGAATTTTTAAGTAAGTGTCAGATAGTACTCCTCTTTCACTTTTAGTCAATACTACTGACACTTGTTACCCTTCACAAATCCCAGGTCCTATATATTGTTGAACTTAGGTAAGGTAAAGATTTGCCACTAGAGAATGGAACTGAAATCAAAATGTTCCGCTTCTGTGAGTTTAAGAAAAACCTCTAATGGTTCCTTTTAGTGTGGGGTTTGGAGTTGAGTAGTATTTAAAGCACTAAACTGTCTCTCCAGTATTTGAGGGGATTAGGTTTAGGGTTCATTGTGTTGACTGTCTTTTGAAAGATTAGATAGTTTAGTTAGGCTCCTACTGGCCATGTAAATGTCTCAGTGTTTATTGACTGTCTGCAGTCATTATCAAAGACTCTGAACACAATCGACACCTTGTAAACAGAAATCCCATTATTTTTGTAGTACCGATAAGATTTACTGAGAATTTAATTTTTTATGATTGACTGGCCAGTTAAAGATATTAATGCATACAGGAGAGTGTGATAAATGAGTATGAATTCAGTCAACAAACTTGCCCTTTTTTTGTTTGGAAGCTATAATCTCATTTTGCTTGTAGACTGTAGAAATAATCTATATGGCATTCTATTTAAAAATGCTTCTTAAGTACATTTGAATGTGTTATATGCATTTCTATGAATCCTTCAATGATCTACAAAGGGATTTACGTTTTAAGGGGAAAGATGTCTTAAATCTTTCAGTACCTAGAAAGAAAAAAAAAAATCTATGGATAGTGTCCTAATTTATGCAGGGAACAGGATAAGGATTTATTTTGGGAGTAGTCCGTGGCTGCATTTAAAAAGGCTAGAGCTAAAATAAAATTTGGAAAGCCATGCAGTAGATGTGTTGTGTTTGACCAGAGGCAAAATCCATGAGCTCAACATTATTTTGATTCTGAATTTAGTGACTTCTGCAAGGGGGTTGCTCTTCAAGCTTCCCTCCCCACCCCGCAGTAAGGCATGTGCTGGACAGAAGAGGGTCAAGGAAGTGTGGTTTTCTTGGGGACCTGCATGGCACAGCTTCAGGAGATGACTCTGACAGCATTCAGAGTTCAATCCGGGCAAGAAAAAGCCTTGCTTCAGGAAGCACTGGAAGGGGGCTGGAGTTTAAGAGAAAGCAGAAAGAAAGAATGAGGGTTAGACAATTCTGCCTGAGAGAAGTGGAAAGTGTGCCCCCAACATCTTTGATTGCCTCAGTATAAAACATACATTGTTTAACACACACAAAACAAAATCTTTGCAATGAAACCCAACACACTTCCACAGTCTCAGCTCCCAGCTCTGCTCTACTCATCTTCGAACACCTGCCCTGGCTCCACAGCATGTGCCTCCTTGCCTGTGCCTTTGCCTTCACTGTACCCTGCTTTCCCGCTTCCTGATGTGAAACTGCTCTTCGCCCCGAAAGTCCAAAGATCACCTCTTCTGTGACGTCTTACAAGCTCCCTCATATAGCTCACTCACTCGCTCCACTATATGTATGGACTTCTTGTAATTTCTTTGTGTGTCTAACTTCACTACATCTGTAAACTCCTAGAGGGCAGGACTCAATCTTGCTCTTTTTTTTTCAAATATCCCCAGAGTCTAGCATATAGTATGTACTAATAAGTATACAGAGCAGGAAGAGGAAGAGCCACATCTGTGCTTTTGCTCACACTCCATCCTCTTTCTTTCTTTCTTTTTCAAGGCAGAGTTTCACTCTTATTGCCCAGGCTAGAGTGCAGTGGTGCAATATTGGCTCGCTACAACCTCTGCCTCCTGGGTTCAAGTGATTCTCCTGCCTCAGCCTCCCGAGTAGCTGGAATTACAGGCACACACCACCAGGCCTGGCTAACTTTTGTATTTTTAGTAGCAACGGGGTTTCACCATGTTGGCCAGGCTGGTCTCAAACTCCTGACCTCAGGTGATCCGCCCATCTCGGCCTCCCAAAGTGCTGGAATTACAGGCATGAGCCACCGCACCTGCCTTCCATCCTCTTTCAATATAAAGCTTAGCATTCCCAAGAACGAACTGTTTTTGTTTGCTTGTTTGTTTGTTTGTTTTTGTTTTTGAGCCAGAGTCTTGCTCTTGCCCAGCCTGGAGTGCAGTGGCGCGATCTTGGCTCACTGCAACCTCTGCCTCCCAGGTTCAAGCAATTTTCCAGTCTCAACCTCCCAAGCAGCTGGGACTACAGGCGCATGCCACCATGCCTGGCTAATTTTTGTATTTCTAGTAGAGACAGAGTTTCACCATGTTGGCCAGACTGGTCTCAAACTCCTGACCTCAAGTGATCCAACCACCTTGGCCTCCCAAAGTGTTGGGATTACAGACATGATCCACCACGTCTGGCCCGAACTGCTTTTTGAAGACTTCCTTGACCAATGATCTCTCACATCTTTAAACTCTCATAGCACCCAAGTGAGAATTGCACACTTAACACTTAACAGATCTGTGTCCCTATCTTAGTTGTGTTTTTATATCTATGTGCTATTTCTCCAACTACAATCAAAGAACTCTTTGGACTAGTGGTTGAGTGTTTAACCTCTTTGTATCACCCATGAGGCCTAGGGGGCTTCACTTAGGGTTGTTACCTACACAACCTTGATGAACAACCTGTTGATGAAGAGCTGAGGAAGGTCTGAAAGGTAGATGAGGAAGATTATTTGACAGATTCAGTGAAGGAGGGCACATTCAGAACAGCCTAGGCAAAGACCAAGGTCAAGCAATAAGGAGCGGCAGGTAGACCTCCCCGAAACCCTCAAGCACCTCAAAAGGAGACAAAGCAAGTCCACCAAGTGTTTAACAAGAAGAAATAAAATCCCTGCACTTAATTAAGCTAATCTAATGGAAAGCCAGGGCACTTGCAACTAGGAGCACATGTCCACAATCAGTGGCTGGTGACAAACAAGGCAAAGAGGAAAAAGTAGTAACAGTGAGAACACTGAGAACTGAGGGAGAACAGTGAGAACTAAGCATTTGACATATATTCTTTTTCTAACACATTTTTATTGAGATATAATTTATATACCAAACAATTCACTCAGTTAAAATATACAAGTCAGCCGGGCACAGTGGCTCACACCTGTAATCCCAGCACTTTGGGAGGCCGAGGTGGGCAGATCACCTGAGGTCAGGAGTTTGAGACCAGCCTGGCCAGCATGGTGAAACCCCGACTCTACTAAAAATACAAAAATTAGCCAGGCATGGTGGCAGGCACCTGTAGTCCCAGCTACTCAGGAGGCTGAGGCAGGAGAATGGTGTGAACCTGGCAGGCGGAGCTTGCAGTGAGCCTAGATCGCACCACTGCACTCCAGCCTGGGTGACAGAGCAAGACTCCATCTCAAAAAACAAATAAACATATAAAATAAAATAAAATAAAAGTATACAAGTCAATGCTTTTTACTATATCCACAGAGTTGTGCCACCAACAGTACCATCAATTTAGAATACTGTCGTCACCCCAAAAAGAATCTCCATTCTCTTTAGCAATCGCTCCCTATTCCCTTCCCAACATTACCCTTCCACCCTGACCAGTAACTCTAGTCAACCACTAATCTTTCTGTTTCTACAGATTTGCCTGTTCTGGGCATTTCACACAAAAATAGAACACAATATGGCTTTCTTTGTGTCTGGCTTCTTTCACTTAGCATAATGTTTTTAAGTTTCATCCATGGTGTAGCATGTAGCAGAATTCACCCCTTTTTATTGCCAAATAGTATTCCATCATATGGATGCATAGCGTTCTATTTATCCACTCATTAGTTGATGGACATTTGGGGTTGATTATTAATATACATTCTTTTATTTATTCTTTCCACTACTCCTGGGAGGTAGGTGTTACTGTCCTCATTTTACAGATGAGTAAACTGAAACTCAGACTAACTATCCTGCCCCCTTTATATAAGGAATGGCACTGCAGGCCGGGCGCAGTGGCTCAAGCCTGTAATCCCAGTACTTTGGGAGGCCGAGGTGGACGGATCACGAGGTCACGAGATCAAGACCCTCCTGGCCAACATGGTGAAACCCCATCTCTACTAAAAATACAAAAATTAGCTGAGTGTGGTGGCATGCGCCTGTAGTCCCAGCTACTAGGGAGGCTGAGGCAGGAGAATCACTTGAACCCGGGAGGCGGAGGTTGCAGTGAGCCAAGATCACACCATTGCACTCCAGTCTGGTGACAGAGAAAGATTCCGTCTCATAAATAAATAAATTAATTAAAAATGGCACTGGGATTGATCTTGGTCTGCTTGAGTCCAAAGCCTTCATGTTTAATCACCACCTGTTATTTGGCAAACATTGTCTGTGGAGGGACGTGGCTCATGCCAAATTCCAAAAACTCGTAGAGATCACTGGTGCCCTCCACCTTTCAAGGAATTTGGCTACAAATTTTCAAGTTTCATAGTTGTATGATCTGGAGGAAAGAATATGAGCTTTGGAGCTAGATAGTCTTGAATTTGAATCCCACATAGTAGCTGTGTGATACAGGGCAGGTTGTTTAACTTCTCTGAACCTCAGTTTCCTTTCCTATAAAAATGAAGATAATTCCTACCTTTCAGGGTTGTTCTGAGGATTAAATAGCTAATAATAATATAAGGTATCTGACACACAGTAGCTATTATTATCATACCTGTTTGCAGTGGTAGCAAAAGCAAGTAAAATACACACACACACACACACACACACACACACATAAACACACACACACACACACACACTTTCCATAGAGAGGAATTTGAGGAGGTGAGTTTAGGATATGTGGTGGTGAGAAATCTGGGCAGAAATCTCCAGTGGTAGACAGACAGAGATAAAAGGCAGGAACTCAGGTGAGAGGTCAGGGCTAGAGATATGGATTTGGGGGTTATCAGCATGGAGGTGAGGGTTGAAGCTGTGACAACTATTTGGGTAGAACCAGGTAGAAAATAAAGAAATTAATCCAGTGCCTGAGCCCTGGGATGTCCATAACTAAGGCCAGCAGAAGGAATAAGAAGCAGTAAACAGTATAGAGGTAAGTATTTGGAGGGGTTGTGATGATATCAGAATAGCATTAAATTTTGAAAGCCAAGGGAGAGAGGATATTTTAGAAATGGATAAGGGACAGAGGAGAAAGTTGAGAAGGTTAGGTTGTAGAAAAGTTTGCAATGATGAGAACTGAGAGTAGGCTATTAGATTTGGCAGTCAGGAAGTCAACGGTGACCTGACATGTTGAGCATCTCTCCATCCATTCGTTCATTCATTCATCCATTCGTTTTTTCAGCATTCATTGAACATCTGCAGTGCATCTACAGGATGCTGTGCTAGGCTCCTGAGAAATATCCAGGTAAGACATAATCCCTTGCTACACTGAGCATGACATAAAATGAAAGGAAAGGTCAATGTTTTAAGGCCCCTTTTGTCTATGAGTTGAGTCAGGCATGAGAAACTGGGCCCCATGGGACAATTGTGATGGAAGGATAGTGCATTAGCAAATCAAGGGGAAGCAAAAAAGGCTTGTCAAAGGTTGGCTAAAAGAAGGGATGGGAATTTATTCATTTATTTTGAGATGGAGTCTCGCTCTGTTGCCTGCCAAGGCTGTAGTGCAGTGGCGCAATCTCAGCTCACTGCAACCTCTGCCTCCCAAGTTCAAGCGTTTCTCCTGCCTCAGCCTCCTGAGTAGCTGGGATTACAAATGCGCGCCACCACGCCCAGCTAACTTTCACATTTTTAGTAGAGACAGGGTTTCACCATATTGGTCAGGCTGGTCTTGAACTCCTGACTTCATGATCTGCCTGCCTCAGGCCTCCCAAAGTGCTGGGATTACAGGCGTGAGCCACACTGCCCGGCCGGGAATTTAATTTTAAAAGGGGGATTAAAGAGGAGGAAAAGAGAAGGCAGAAGCATTTCAGTTTACTTATTGGACATAAATGTCATCTGAAGAATTTTCTTTTTCCCATTGGTGTATGGTGGAGATGTCTCTACATTGAATCTACCAATTTTTGACACTTGGGGTGAATTTTTAAAGTTGACACTGCATTTTGAGTCCATATATTAATAATTTATCAGGGGGATGCAGTGGCTCACACCTATAATCCCAGCATTTTGGAGGCCGAGATAGGAGGATTGCTTTGAGTTCAAGACTAGCCTGGGCAACATAGTGAGACCTCATCTCTACTAAAAATGCAAATTAAAAAATTAGCCGGGTATGGTGGCGCATGCCTGTAGTCCCAGCTACTTGGGAGGCTGAGGTAGGAGGATCACTTGAGCCCAGGAGTTCAAGCCTGCATTGAGCTATGATCATCCAGCCTGGACAACAGAATGAGACCCTGTTTCAAAAAAAGAGGAAAGAAAAAGAATTTTTCTTTTCTTCAAGGATCATCAAGGACACAGAATTTTTCTTTCTCCTAGAACTTCGAGTAAAATGAATCCTTCAAGAAAATGCAATGTTTATCCTGTAGTTCCAGTACCTTTTGACCCATTAGAGAAACTACAGACTCCTCCCCTTCATCCCCCAGCCTGCAGCCAAGGTACCTGTAGTTTAAGAAGCAAGTTAGAGAATGAGTTAGAATATCATGGCTTCACATTTGTAGCCATACTTTCTACTTACCATTAAAACAAATAGATCAAGAATAAAAATTAATTCAGGAGTTATGAAGAGGAAATTAAAAATAAGCATAATAGAAATGGGACTACTAAAGTTAAGAAATAAAGCCAGGACCAGGCACAGTGACTGATGCCTGTAATCCCAGCATTTTGGGAGGCTGAGGCGGGTGCATCACGAGGTCAAGAGTTCAAGACCAGCCTGGCCAAGATAGAGAAACTCCGTCTCTACTAAAAACTACAAAAATTAGCCGGGCGCGGTGGCAGGCACATGTAATCCCAGCTACTTGGGAGACTGAGGCAGAAGAATCACTTGAACCCGGGAGGCAGAGGTTGCAGTGAGCCAAGATCAAAAGATCATGCCACTGCACTCCAGCCTGGGCAATGGAGTTAGACTCCATCTCAAAAAAAAAAAAAAAAAAAGAGGAAGAAGAAGAAAGAAAAAGAAATAAAGCCAGAAGCCCAAAATTTAAAGGAGAAAATTATGACACATTAATATTAAAGAATAAAACAAATTAATATTGAAAAGGTTAAGTAAAAAATTTAAGAAAGAAATATATATATATATATATATTTTTTTTTTTTTAGAGACAGGGTCTTGCTATGTTGCTCAGGCTGGTCTCAAACTCCTGGGCTCAACCAGTCTTCCTGCCTCACCCCCCAAAGCGCTGGAATTACAGGCATAAGTCACCACAACCAGCCAAGAAAAAACTTTGAAGAAAAAAAGATTGAGGCCGGCCGCGGTGGCTCACTCCTACAATCCCAGCTCTTTGGGAGGATGAGGTGGGCAGATCACGAGGTCAGGAGTTTGAGACCAGCCTGACCAACATGGTGAAACCCTGTCTCTACCAAAAATACAAAAATTAGCTGGGCGTGGTGGCACACGCTTGTAATCCTAGCTACTCAGGAGGCTGAGACAGGAGAATCACTTGAACCCAGCAGGCGGAGGGTTCAGTGAGCCGAAATTGTGCCACTGCACTCCAGCCTGGGTGACAGTGAGACTCCGTCTCAAAAAAAAAAAAAAAATTGAACTAAAACCAGAAGAATCAAAAGACCACAAGCTAAAATAACAATAACATTTTTAAAACTGGATGCCAAGAAAATGTTAGTAACATTAAGATAAATAAAAAGATACTGTGGCTCATACCTGTAATCCCAATGCTTTGGGAGGCCGAGGTGGGTGGGAGGATCACTTGAGGCCAGGAGTTCGAGACCAGCCTGGGCAACACAGTGAGACCCTGTCACTATAAAAAACACTTTTAGGCCAGGCTCGGTGGCTCATGCCTGTAATCCCAGCACTTTGGGAGGTCGAGGCGGGCAGATCATTTGAAGTCAGGAGTTCGAGATCAGCCTGACCAACATGGTGAAACCCTGTCTCTACTAAAAATACAAAAAAAAAAAAAAATTAGCTGGGCGTGGTGGCACATGCTTATAATCCCAGCTACTCAGAAGGCTGAGGCAGGGGAATCGCTTGAACCCAGGAAGCAGAGGTTGCAGTGAGCTGAGATTGTGCCACGGCACTCCAGCCTGGGCGACAGAGTGAGTCTAAAAAAAAAAACCTTTTAAAATTAGCTAGACATGGCGATGAGTACCTGTAGTCCCTAGGCATGGCAATGAGTGCCTGTAGTCCCTAGACACGGTGATGAGTGCCTGTAGTCCTAGCTGCTCAGGAGGCTGAGGTGGGAGGACCCTGTCTCTAAAAAAAATTAAAAATTTAAAAAAGATAAGTAAAAAGAAAGTAGAAGTTGATTTTTAAAAATCTAATCAAAAGATTAAAGGAATGAAATATGAAATAGCAAAATAATAAAAGTGGAAAATAATAACAGTGCAAATGAATTAAAATACCTAAGAATAGGCCGGGCGCGGTGGCTCAAGCCTGTAATCCCAGCACTTTGGGAGGCCGAGACGGGCGGATCACGACGTCAGGAGTTCGAGACCATCCTGGCTAACACGGTGAAACCCCGTCTCTACTAAAAAATACAAAAAACTAGCCGGGCGAGGTGGTGGGCGCCTGTAGTCCCAGCTACTCGGGAGGCTGAGGCAGGAGAATGGCGTAAAAACCCGGGAGGCGGAGCTTGCAATGAGCTGAGATCCGGCCACTGCACTCCAGCCTGGGCGACACAGCAAGACTCCGTCTCAAAAAAAAAAAAAAAAAAAAAAACCTAAGAATAAACCAGATTAAAAACCGAAAACTCAGATGTAAAAGAATAAAATGATATCAAAGCTAAAACAGGTAAAAATTAGTGAAACATTAAAAAGAAATATAAATCGATTCGAAAGTGTGCTATAACACACAAATACAAACATGTTAAAGCTAAAGTGTTAAAAATGAATCCCTAATACAATTACCTATCCACAGAGACAAATTGACAGGTACTCTCCACTCCTAATGTGATCTTCCAGGTTCAATGACACTACATTCACCCACATCGCCCAGGGGAGGGCAGAGCCAAGGAATCAAGCAGAGTGGGGTTCCTGTCCTCCATCTAGTTGGAAACACCATGCATGCCCAGGATGCCAAGCAAGCCCACCTGTCCCATGGGCAGCTGGGAGATGCCAGGCTCCCCAGAGACTCCCTAGGCACGCACCACTGTCTCATTGTTGCTGCACACTGCAGAGCTCTTTTAGGCGGTGACATCATAGGACAACTGGCAGCCCAGTGAGGAATCTACAACTAGTTATCCTTTTCTCCCATACAAAAGGAGGTGTCCGTGAGGTTAGAGCTAGCTGCAAGTAATAGAGACCCAGAATAATAGCAGCTCAAACTAACTAGAATGATGTTTATTTCTCATGTAACAGTCAAAAAAGTAAGCCCAGACTGAGATGCTAGTCCTAATCTATAAAGTCCTCAGGGTCCTGGGCTCCTTCCAACTTTCTGCTCACCATTCCAAAGACCCTACACTTAGTTAGGCCTTGTCCTCATGGCCCATGATGAAGCTCCTGTCAGCTCTCTCCAGGAGCAAGGAAATAAGAAACTGTGAAGAGTAAACACTAGTTACCTCTTAAGGAAGGTTTCCAGAAATGCCACCTGGCATGTCCGCTCACATCCCTTTAGCCAGACTAAGTAACGTTTAGCTGCAAGGGATGCTGGGAAATGTAGTTTTAATTCTGGGGCCATGTGCATAGCTGCAAATTCTGTTATGGTAGAAAGTGAAAACGGATATTAGGGGTCAGCTACTGGTCTCTGTTTTGGGAGGATGCAACATGAGTCCTCTTCTCCCTCCCCCTCCTGAGGAATGCCTGTTTATTTCAGGTGTGACCCAATTTTAAAAGTCTTTTTTACCCTGGTCTAGGGGAGGAAAGAAAGCTCTAGTAAAACTACATAGAGAAATACTGGCATAAATATGAATGTTTGCACACATTGTGAGAGGGGTCATGATTTGATCAAAGACACCAACATCTCACTCTGATCTAATGTATTAGGAATCTGTGAAAACTAAAGTCATTACAAAGTTGTGAAGACCCAGGTTTGCCTCTTTATGTAAAGAAAGTAATTTGCTTTCTGGTTTGGCTTCTGCCTCCTATTGAGTTCCCTGAATATCTTGACCACCGAATAATAAGGAGAAAGGTTACCTATCCAGATACCTAATAGGGAAAGGTGGGGGAAATGGGAAAGGTTAACATTTCTCCCCATTCTCCCCTTTCTCCCCGTTCTCCCCATTTTCCTCTTTGGAGTAGGCCTTCTGGACCCAAAGAATTTACAGAGGAATTTAGAGAAATGTACAGGTCCCCATTATGTTTCTAGCACTTTATTATTCACTAACCAGTATCATAAAAGGAAAGGCCTTTGGACTCCATGAAGAAAAGATACATTCATGGGACCTCAGTTTACATCTGTGTGACAAAAGGACTGAATTAGATTTAATGGTTCTCAAACTATGGTCTGTATAAGGATCGCACTAAGTAGCTGCAGATTCCAGGTAGATAATATATTTTAGTGTAACAATATAATAATGATATAGGCAATGATATAATCAATTATATGATTTCAGATTTCACATTGTAATTATCCTTTAAGAAATTGCTATTTATATAGTTTTGGTGAAATTGCAAAGAAAAACATTTGCAATAATCTGAAAATGCTATTAAAATACCCCTCTTTTTTTTTTTAACTACATATCTGTATGAGGTCAGACTTCAACCAAACAACATAACAGATGCAATGCAGAAGCAGAAAAGAGCCCAGCTGTCCTCTGTTAATATTAATATTATAAGATATTAAAGAGATTTGCAAAAATGTAAAGTGATACTACTATGTAAAATGATAAAATGATAGCCAAAATGTAAAATAATAGCCACTTTTTAAAATGTGGCTGCTAGAAGACTTTAAATTACATTATTAGTTGTTTGAGATGATCTAATTATTTTTTTCACATGATATGCAATGTGCATTAACATAATGATTTTATTATTGCTTTTAAAAAATAAATAAATATTTAAAAACTGTGAAAATGTAGATTCTAAGTTCCCCAAACTGCCACCCCCCACCACCAGCAGCACCAAGAATTCTGGTTCCATAGGAATGGACTTGGGCCTGGAAATGTTCATTTTGTATAATTCCTCCAGGCGATTATGATGCAGGCGGTCCTCATCTACCCTTCAGACAGGTGCTCTCTAAGGCCCCTCTCACTCCTAAAGTGTAAACAGAAAGAATGAAGAGAAATATATTATTTTAGGGTCAATGGAGAGATTTAAAATGGTGTTTTGGTTTCCTCTGTGTAGATTTCAGGGTCAGTCATGTGACCTCACTGCAAACAAGTTTTTTTTGTGTCAATGCCTCAAAGTGTCATGGCTTCCTCACCTGTCCTTAACCCTGCCCTTCTGGCCAGTGCATTTAGCTATGTTTGAACTCGATGTTTCCTTTGGTAAAGCTTTTCCCCATTATAGTAAGTTCTCAAAGAATTTATAACCTTCAAGGTAAAGGTCTCTGAAACAGGACTCTAAGGATGCTCCGCACCATTGACACATTAAGAGCACTTCAAGTACATTAATGTCCTCAGTCCCTGGATTTATTGCAACACAGTAAAGCCTCTTTTCAGAAAGCCTACTCTTAGTTCCATTTATTCAGCAGGCTTTTCCAGAAAGAGATTAGAAGTAAAATGATTTGAGATAGAATCAAAGAATTCCATCTTTTTAATTAGTGTGCTAAACACAGGAACACCTAATACAAATATTTGACTATGTGGTCCAGCGTGGGCTCTAAGGTCACCAGAGAAAATTTACAGGGAACTCCAAAGGCCCTGCACAATAATTGTCTTGGGTTATGACTTTTTGAATTGCCTTCGTTGTTGGTAGCACTACATTTGGAAATAAATAAAATTTGCTGAATTAGGGCACTCTTCGTGTTAAAATGTTTAATCTTCACTTTAATGAGTTTTGGTCATTGAAGCCTTTTTGTTTCGTGAAAGGGAGAACCTTTACACAAGGTTAGCTCTTTTTACACAGCCTAATGACTCACTAATTAAAAATCCTTTTTGGATAGATGCCAGGCTTGTCTGGTCAATGTGAGAGGGAAGGAAGCAGAAATCTATTTCAAAATATTTTAGGTTACTATAATTCTAAATTGTGTAATTTATTATTAAAGATATTCCATGCATGATTTTATGAAATGCTGCAGTAGAGAAGGTGCCAATTCTGTACTCATATCCTGCTTTGCATAGTAACTTATCTCACAGATGAGATTTGAGATTTCATTACATGATGTTTTATACCATGGGCTCTGGACCACCTGCCTCTGATGTGCCACATTTGTTCCTTGTCTGAAATGAGAAGAAGCTATACTGTGAGGTGAGAAGGGGCAAAGGAATCATCCAGGGCCAGGACAGGCCATGAGGAACAAGGAGCAGGGTAGAGGGAAAAACCTTAGGGGCAGAGTGTATGGCAGAGGAGTGTATGTTCCATTTTGGAACATCTTTAAATGGACTTTTACCTTTTCACTAAGTTTTAACTCAGAGTCGTCTTTTTAATTTAGTTTAATTTGGCCAGGTGCAGCGGCTCACACCTGTAATCCCAGAACTTTGGGAGGCAGAGGTGGGTGGATCACCTGAGGTCAGGAGTTCGAGACCAGTCTGACTAACATGGTGAAACTCTGTCTCTAATAAATACAAAAAAAAATTAGCTGGGCATGGTGGTGCATGCCTGTAATCCCAGGTACTTGGGAGGCGGAGGCAGGCAATTCACTTGAACCCGGGAGGCAGAGGTTGCAGTGAGCCAAGATTTTGCCATTGCACTCTAGCCTGGCCAAAAAGAGTGAAACTCTGTCTCAAATAATAATAATAATAATAATATAGTTTAATTTAATTTTTCAGACAGGATCTCACTCTGTCACTTAGGCTGGAGCGCAGTGACACAATCATAGGTCACTACAGCCTCAAACTCCTGGGTTCAACCAATACTGCTGTCTCAGCCTCCCAAATAGCTGGGACTACAGGTGCATGCCACAACATCTGACCAACTTTTTCTTGTTGTTATTTTTTGTAGAGCCAGGATCTCTCTATTTTGCCCAGACAGGTCTCAAACTTCTGGCCTCAAGCGATCCTATAGGCTTTTTTTTTTTTTCATTGGTTATTGGAGTACAGGTGGTATTCGGTTACATAAGTAAGTTATTTAGTGGTGATTTGTGAGATTTTGGTCCACCCACCACCCAAGCAGTATACACTGCACCCTATTCATAGTCTTTCATCCCTCACCCCTCTTCCACCTTTCCCTCAAAGTCCCCAAAGTCCAGTGTATCATTCTTATGCCTTTGCGTCCTCATAGCTTAGCTCCCACATATCAGCAAGAATATATGATGTTTGGTTTTCCATTCCTGAGTTACCTCACTTAGAATAATAGTCTTCACTCTCATCCAGGTTGCTGCAAATTCCTTTTTATGGCTGAGTAGTATTCGCATATATATATATATATATATATATATATATATATATATATATATATATATCACAGTTTCTTTATCCACTTGTTGATTGATGGACATTTGGGTTGGTTCCACAACTTTGCAATTGTGAATTGTGCTGTTATAAACGTGCGTGTGCAAGTATCTTTTTCGTATAATGACTTATTTTCCTCTGGATAGATACCCAGTAGCGGAATTGCTGGATCAAACGGTAGTTCTACTTTTAGTTATTTAAGGAATCTCCACACTGTTTTCTATAGTGGCTGTAATAGTTTACATTCCCACCAGCAATGTAGAAGTGTTCCCTGATCACTGCATTCACGTCAATATCTACTGTTTTTTATTTTTTGATTATGGCCATTCTTGCAGAAGTAAGGTAATATCACATTGTGGTTTTGATTTGCATTTCCCCGACCATTAGTGATGTTGAACATTTTTTCATAAGTTTGTTGGCCATTGTATATCTTCTTTTGAGAATTGTCTATTCATGTCCTTAGCCCACTTCTTGATGGGATTGTGTCTTTTTCTTACTGATTTGTTTGAGTTTGTTGTAGATTCTGGATATTAGTCCTTTGTCAGATGTATAGATTGTAAAGATCTTCTCCCACTCTGTGGGTTGTCTGTTTATTCTGCTGACTGTTCCTTTTGCTGTGCAAAAGCTCTTTATTTTAATTAAGTCCCAGCTATTTACCTTTGTTTTTATTGTATTTGCTTTTGGGTTCTTGGTCATGAAATCCTTGCCTAAGTCAATGTCTGGAAGGGTTTTTCCAATGTTAACTTCTAAATTTTAATAGTTTCAGGTGTTAGATTAAAGTCCTTAACCATCTTGAGTTGATTTTTGTATAAGGTGAGTGATAAGGATCCAGCTTCATCCTCCTACATGTGGCTAGCCAATTATCCCAACACCATTTGTTGAAAAGGGTGTCCTTGGCCGGGCGCGGTGGCTCAAGCCTGTAATCCCAGCACTTTGGGAGGCCGAGACGGGCGGATCACGAGGTCAGAAAATCGAGACCATCCCGGCCTACACGGTGAAACCCCGTCTCTACTAAAAAATACAAAAAAACTAGCCGGGCGAGGTGGCAAGCGCCTGTAGTCCCAGCTACTCGGGAGGCTGAGGCAGGAGAATGGCGTAAACCCAGGAGGCGGAGCTTGCAGTGAGCTGAGATCCGGTCACTGCACTCCAGCCTGGGCGACAGAGTGAGACTCCGTCTCAAAAAAAAAAAAAAAAAAAAAGAAAAGGGTGTCCTTTCCCCCACTTTATGTTTTTGTTTGCTTTATCGAAGATCAGTTGGCTGTAAGTATTTGGGTTTATTTCTGAGTTCTCTATTCTGTTCCATTGGTCTATGTGCCTACTTTTATACCAGTACAATGCTGTTTTGGTGACTATGGCCTTACAGTTTGAAATCAGGTAGTGTGATGCCTCCAGATTTGTTCTTTTTGCTTAGTCTTGCTTTGGCTATGTAAGCTCTTTTTTTGTTCCATATGAATTTTATAATTGTTTTTTCTAAATCTGTGAAGAATGATGGTGGTATTTTGATGGGGACTGGATTGAATTTGTAGATTGCTCTTGACAGTATGGTCATTTTCACAATATTGATTCTACCCATCCATGAGCATGAGATGTGTTTCCATTTATTTGTGTCATCTATTATTTCTTTCAGCAGTGTTTTATAGTTTTCTTTGTAGAGGTCTTTCACCTCCTTGGTTAGGTATATTCCTAAGTATTGTAATTGGTTTTTTTTTTTTTTTTTTTTTTTTTTTTTTTTTGCAGCTATTGTAAAAGGGGTTGAGTTCTCTTTTTTTTTTTTTTTTTTTCTTTTTTTTTTTTTTTTGATATGGAGTCCTGCTCTGTCACCCAGGCTGGAGTGCAGTGGCATTGATCTCAGCTCACTGCAACCTCTACCTCCCAGGTTCAAGCAATTCTCCTGCCTCAGCCTCCTGAGTAGCTGGGATTACAGGTGCCTGCCACCACGCCTGGCTAATTTTTTGTATTTTAGTAGAGATGGGGTTTCACCGTGTTGCCCAGTCTGGTGTTGAACTCCTGAGCTCAGGCAATCCACCTGCCTTGGCCTCCCAAAGTGCTAGGACTATGGGGGTGAGCCACCACACCTGGCCAGGGGTTGAGTTCTTGATTTGATTCTCCACTTAGATGCTGTTGGTATATAGAAGAGCTACTGATTTGTGTACATTAATCTTGTATCCAGAAACTTTGCTGAATGCTTTTATCAGTTCTAAGCTTTCTGGAGGAGTTTTTAGGGTTTTCAAGGTAAATGATCATATCACCAGCAAACAGTGACAGTTTGCCTTCCTCTTTACCGATTTGGATGCCCTTTATTTCTTTCTCTTGTCTGATTGTTCTGGCTAGGACTTCCAATACTATGTCAAAGAGAAATGGTGAGAGTGGGCATTCTTGTCTTGTTCCAGTTCTCAGAGGGAATGCTTTCAACTTTTCCCCAGTCAGTATTATGTTGGCTGTGGGTTTCTCATATGTGACTTTTATTACATTGAGCTATGTCCCTTGTTTGCCGATTTTGCTGAGAGTTTTAATCATAAAGTGATGCTGGATTTTGTCTAATGCCTTTTCTATATCTATTGAGATGATCTTGCTGCTTGTTATTGGTCGGTTGAGGGTATCTACTTCTTCCTGATTTAAGCTAGGAGGGTTGTATTTTCCGGGAATTTATCCATCTCTTCTAGGCTTTCTAGTTTATGTGCATGAAGGTGTTCACAGTAGCCTTGAATGATCTTTTGTATTTTAGTGGTGTCAGTTGTAATATCTCCCGTTTTGTTTCTTAATGAGATTATTTGGATTTTCTCTCTTTTTTTCTTGGTTAATCTTGCTAATGGTCTATCCATTTTATTTATCTTTTCAAAGAACCAGCTTTTTGTTTCATTTATCTTTCATATTTTTTTTTTGTTTCAGTTTTATTTAGTTCTGCTCTGATCTTGGTCCTTTTTTCTTGGACCTTGGACCTTCTTGATTTCTTCTGCTGGGTTTGGTTTGTTCTTGTTTCTCTAGTTCCTTGAGGTGTCACCTTAGAATGTCAGTTTGTGCTCTTTCAGTCTTTTTGATGTAGGCATTTAGGGCTATGAACTTTCCTCTTAGCACCACCTTTGCCGTATCCCAGAGGTTTTGATAGGTTGTGTCATTATTGTTCAGTCTGAAGAACTTTTTAATTTCCATCTTGATGTCATTTTTGATCCAATGATCATTTAGGAGCAGGTTATTTAATTTCCATGTATTTGCAAAATTTTGAAGGTTCCTTTTGGAGTTGATTTCCAGTTTTATTCCACTGTGGTCTGAGAGAGTGCTTGATATAATTTCACTATTCTTAAATTTATTGAGGCTCGTTTTGTGGCCTATCATGGAGAAAGTGCCATGTGCTGTTGAATAGAATGTATATTCTGCAGTTGTTGGTGTTCTGTATATATCTGTTAAGTCCATTCGTTCCAAGGTATAGTTTAAATCCATTGTTTCTTTGTTGACTTTCTGTCTTGATGACCTGCCTAGTGCTATCAGTGGAATATTGAAGTCCCCCACTATTATTATGTTGCTGTCTATCTCATTTCTTAGTTCTATTAGTAATTGTTTTATAAATTTGGGACCTCCAGTGTTAGGTGTACATATGTTTAGGATTGTGCTATTTTCCTGTTGGACAAGGCCTTTTACCATTATATAATGTCCCTCTTTGTTTCTTTTTTTTTTTTTTCCCAAGCCAAACTGTATCCAGCTTTATTAAAGATACTTTCCATAAACAATCATGGTATTTCAGGCAGGACATGGGCAGACAATCGTTAACAGTATACAACAACTTTCAAACTCCCTTCTTTAATGGACTACCAAAAATCAGAAAGCCACTATAAAACCCAATGAAGCCTTCATCTGATGCTCTGAACAGGGAAAGTTTAGAGTGAGGGTTGACATTTCACATTTAGCATGTTGTTTAACAACTTTTCACAAGCCAACCCTGACTTTCAGGAAGTGAAATGAAAATGGCAGAATTTATCTGGAGATCCACAATCTAGAAATGGAACCAATGCTGTTTTGACAGGTGCCCTCTCAGTGGCATCACTGGAAAGTCCAGATTGCCTGACACACTGGTAACCAATGACTAGGGGTCAGGTCCCAACAGATGTCTGGGCTTAAGGGAGTTAAGTCTATGCTGAAAGATGGAAAGGGAGAAGAGGACATAAAAACAAATTTGTTTTTCCATACCACAAGGCTTTTGTGCCAAGATGGCCTTGTGTGTCAAAGTAGGGACTCCCTCCTCCTGGGAACCAAGAGGAAGCCTCTCAAAACTAGAAGGGAAAGGTGTTTTCCCCACATCAATCCAGCTGTGGAGACATTCTATTAGTGACATATGCCCCTTCCCCCAAAAACAACAATAAAGTGTTCTGTGTGCTAACAACATAGCTTTAAAAAAAAAAAAAGTAAAACAAAATTCTGTATTTTTCTAAAACTTGATAAAAAATAGTATTTCAAACTGTACAGTCACCAGAAGTACACAGTTATCAAAAATGCACACACTTCACTTGGCATCTCCAGCACCTTCAGCTTTCTGTGCCTGGTCTGTTTTGGCATCTCCGTTTTCTGCAGGGTTATTCCCCTCCTTGCCAGCATCAGCTTCCCTTTGGGTACCTTCTCTCCCTTCTTTGCAGGGGCCTTTTTAGGCTTGGGCTCTGGCTTTGGAGGAGCAGGTTTAGCAGACAACCTCGCGGATCTTCTCTGTGGTTCGTCCTTCACCTTGGCTTTATCTCCTTTAGCATCCCCTTCAGCCTCCCTCTTGGGCATGGTGGCGACGGTGGCAGGACGTAGGTGCTAGACGCGGGATGCAGCGCATGCGCTGGCTTTGGTTGGTCCGGGGGTCGTTCTTGCCTCTTCTTCTTCACACTGCTCCCCCTCTTTGTTTCTTTTAACTGCTGTTGCTTTAAAGTTTGTTTTCTCTGATATAAGAATAGCTACTCTTGCTCACTTTTGGTGTCCATTTGCATGAAATGCCTTTTTCCACCCCTTGAAGTTTATGTGAGTCCTTATGTGTTAAGTGAGTCTCCTGAAGGCAGCAGATAGTTGGTTGGTGAGTTCTTATCCATTCTGCAGTTATGTATCTTTTAGGTGGAGCATTTAGGCCATTTGCATTCAATGATAGTATTGAGATGTGAGGTACCAGTCTGTTCATCATGCTATTTGTTGCTTGTGTACCTTGGTTTTTTTGTTTTTGCTTTTTAAGTTGTATTTTTCTTTTATAGGTTCTGTGTGATTTATGCTTTAAAGAGGCTATGTTTTGATGCATTTCCAGGATTTGTTTCAAGATTTAGAGCTCCTTTTAGCAGTTCTTATAGTGGTGGCTTGATAGTAGCGAATTCTCTCAGCATTTGTTTGTCTGAAAAAGACTATCTTTCCTTCATATATGATGCTTAGTTTCACTGGATACAAAAATCACATGATCATCCTATAGGCTATCTTTAAACACTGTGTTGGAGCCAGGCACAGTGGCTCACGCCTGTAATCTCAGCACTTTGAGAGGCCAAGTCAGGAGGATCGCTTGAGCACAGGAGTTTAAGACCAGCCTGGACAACATAGGGAGAACCTGGCTCTACAAAAAAATTTAAAATTAGCAGGGCATGGTGACTCACTCCTATAATACCAGCTACTTGGGAGGCTGAAGTGAGTAGATTGCTTGAGCCCAGAGGTCAAGGCTGCAGTGAGCCATGATCTCACCACTGTACTCCAGCCTGGGCAACAGAGCAAGACCCTGTGTCAAGTAAATAAATATCTCTTTGGGTAGACCCTGAAATGGTTTCTTTTTACAATATGCTCCTCTAATACCACCCCAAAGATGACTGTCACTCCCAGCCTGTACCTGAATGTCTTTATTTCCCTTTGTAATGCCCTCTAGGATACCACTCATAACATCATGGGCTGTCTTGCGTCTTTGCATCCCAAGGGCCTAGCCCAGGGGAAATGTTAGATGTTCATTAAATATTTGTTGAATGCATGGATAGATGGATATAGAGAATCATTAATTTAACACACAGTGTTCAAAGTACAGACCTTCCTTATGATGGTTAGAGAAGTATTGATCATTGTCACTAGTTTAATCATATTGGTTTCTCCCAGGAAGGATTAAAGAGGAATTTTGGAGCATGGGGCACTAGCAGAGAAGAGACAAGGAGGCAGGCCTGCGTCAGGACATCAGTGAGCAGCCAGGAAGAAAGCTGAAGGATAGGGTGAGGGGGTGAAGAGTCGCAGGTAATTTTCCAAACTAGGAGCACATTATTCTTCTTGCCAAAGGCTTTCACTCTCCTGAGATTTAATTTAAAAATTTAAAACAACAACAACAACAACAAAAAACCCAACTATTTTCTTTCTATTTCTCCCTGAAAAGCCAAGGTGTCCTCTAACCAAAAAAAAGGAAAAAAACCAAAACAAAAAAAAACCTTGCAAAGACTTAATTTGAGAATCTCGGGGGAAATGGTATAGCTCAAAGAGAGGCATCAGCAATGGCCCCAGGCTATACAATTTGAACAATGTATTTATTTATTTTTATTTTTATTTTTTTGAGGTAGAATCTCACTCTTTCGCCCAGGCTGGAGTGCAGTGGTGCAATCTCAGCTCACTGCAACCTCCGCCTCCCGGGTTCAAGTGATTCTCCTGCCTCAGCCTCCTGAGAAGCTGGGATTACAGGCTTCTGCCACCATACCAGGCTAATTTTTGTATTTTTAGTTAGCGATGGGCTTTCACCATGTTGTCCAAGCTGGTCTTGAACTCCTGACCTCAAGTAATCCTCCCGCCTCTGCCTCCCAAAGTGCTGGGATTACAGGCGTGAGCCACCCATCCAGCTGAACAAACATATTTAATTTCTCAATCTCTGATGGACTTTCCATTCTCCTTTCTAACAATGATGCTGTTTTCACCATCAAAAAGAGGTTGTCTTGTCCATTGTTGTTCTAAAAATAGCAACAGTAAATTAGAACTAGCTTACATGTCCATCAACGGGAAAATGGTTAAATAAACTACGGACTACTATGGAACAGTTTAAAAGAATGAGGGTGATACATCTACCAACAGGAAGAGTTTTCAAAGTCATATTGTTAAATGAGAAAAGCGAATTGAAAGAAATTATACTATGTCATCAAAAAAATATTTTTTTTGAAACAGGGTCTCATTCTATCACCCAGTTAGAGTGCAGTGGTAAGGTCACAGCTCACTGCAACCTTGAGCTCCTGGGCTCAAATGATCCTCCTGACTCAGCCTCTCGAGTGGCTGGGACTACAGGTACATGCCGTGACACTCAGCTCACAAAGCTTTTTTTTAAAAACACACACATAGGCTGGGCATGGTGGCTCATGCCTGTAATCCCAACACTTTGGGAGGCCGAGACAGGAGGATTACCTGAGGTCAGGAGTTCGAGACCAGCATGGCCAACATGGTGAAACCCTGTCTCTACTAAAAATACAAAAATTAGCCAGTCATGGTGGTCGGCACCTATAATCCCAACTACTCAGGAGGCCGAAGCAGGAAAACTGCTTGAACCCAGGAGGTGGAGGTTGCCATGAGCTGAGATTGCGCCACATCACTCCAGCATGGGCAACAAGAGCGAAACTCCATCTCAAAAAAAAAAAAATTAAAAAAAATTAAATGAAATAAAACACACACATCAAAGACATGCTTTACATATATGTAAAATCATACAAAATAGATCCAGAAACACCACACTGCTAACCGTGGCCACTTCTGGAGAGAGAATTAGGACCAGAGGCAAAGGGGTAAAAGGTAACTTTTGCTTTAGCTGTATTGAGAACAACGACAAAAACCCCTCAAATTATGGCCTTTTCTCTGGGAAAACAAAAAGGGAGACACTCACCATTTATTAATTCACATTCTGGTGGATCTCTCATACTGTTGGCTGATGGGGTCATCACCTGCAAGGGTAGAACCAGTGCCTTTGTACTTTACATAATCTGTGTCTCTGTTGTCCAATATGATTGCCACATGTGGTTACTGAGCATTTGAAGTGTGGTTAGGCTGAATTGAGATAGACTGTAAGTCTAAAAATATATGCCATAATTCAAAGATTTAACATGGAAAAAAGTAAACTACGTCATTAATAATTTTGTATCACATGTTATTACATGATGTTATTGATTATTTGTTGACATGGCATATTCAATAGAATATACTATTAAAATTAATGTTACTTGTTTCTTTTACTTTTTAAAATGTGGCTGCTAGAAGAGTTTAAGTTACATAGGTATAGGTGGCTCAGGCTCACATTACATATTTATTGGACAGCGCCGGTCTAGGTGATAAAAATTTTATACATACTGATTCCCTGAATAATTGTATAAATTACTGCATTTATATCGTAAACAAATTTTTCCACCTAAGAAAAGTCAGATGTGTGCTTCCACAACTTTGAATCCATTTTGGCTGGTTTACATCCAAAAAGTACACTGATATCTCCAGGACCTTAAACTGAGCTTCTGTTTCCCCATCTGTAATATTACCCACCTTCTAGTATGTTATAGTGATGTTTATAAGGGATCATTTACTCAAGGTCCTTAGTCTACAACTGTCTAAATGTGAAGTCCTCTTTGGGCTGGAAGACTAAAGCATATTATGGTTTTACCCCTCCCTGTCCTTCAATGGCCCTGCAAAAGCCCAATAAATGTTAGTGTCCTCCTCCTTCCTCTATTCAGTTGTAAGAAAAGCATTCATTCACCTATCAATTGTTCCACGTGGGTTTTTTTGGGTTTTTTTGTTTTTTTTTTTTTTTTGAGACAGAGTCTCACTCTGTTGCCCAGGCTGGAGTACAGTGGCACCATCTTGGCTCACTGCAACCTCCACCTCCTGGTTCAAGTGATTCTTGTGCCTCAGCCTCCCAAATAGTTGGGATTACAGGCGCATACCACCATGACCGGTTTTTCGTTTGTTTGTTTGTTTGCTTGCTTGTTTTGTATTTTTAGTAGAGAGGGAGTTTCACCATGTTGGCCAGGCTGGTCTGGAATTCCTGACCTCAGGTGATCCACCTGCCTCGGCCTCCCAAGGTGCTGGGATTACAGGCGTGAGCCACTGCACCCGGCCCCACCTGGATTTTTTTAAATGACTTTTTCCAAGTTAACTCCACTTAATAGATTATCTCTTTCTGTTTTTTGTTTGTTTGTTTGTTTGTTTCCTTCTTTTGGATTTGTTCATCATATTCTAAAATTAACACTTTATTCTCAAAGCTCCTTGTTCTCTAAGAAACCACCACCAGGTTCCCACCTCCTCCCCGCTGCCCTCCCACTGTGGCCCCTGCAAATACAGACTTCCTAGAAAACCATTTCCTACAGCCTCAGTGATTTGGACATAGCTGTGTGTTTGAAGCAACCATTTCCTTACATGCTCTAATTTCACTTTCAAGTTATATGTCCTTGGTTATTTGGTTCTCTAATTACAGATCCCCTTTTCTAGAAAGGAAGTAAAAATCATTTTACTGTATGTTGTAGCACTGAAATCTGTTTCCCAATCTTTTATTATAAAAGAAATTGAACTTACAGTTTAAGATCTATTAAATTTCCTGCAGGCAAATTATTCTTCAATTTTTAAAAAAGCAATTGAGCCAGTTGTTTTTTCTCTCTCTAAAGAAAAAAAAAATGTTTCGCTCTAGTTCTTGGTTGGTATTTCTAACAAGGGGTCTTACTAGACAAAAGGGATAACAACAACTGACATGTATGCGTGCTTATTATAAATTAAACACTGTACATGTACTTGATATTTAATATTTCCAACAATGATTCCTGAACCCTGCCTAGGGAGAAATCGCTAGGTACGTTCATTACCCTGTCTTCTGTGTGTCCTTTTTTTTGTTGTGTGATCAGAAAACCTCAGGTCCCAGGCTTCCCAATACTGGTTTTGAATATTCACACCCGAAGTCACTAATCTTTCTTGTTAACACCTTGTAGTTTGGCCCTTGATTAATTAAATCAGTGATTAGCGCTTCTACAATAAGTGTTAATCTCTCTTTTGAAATATCTCAAAGCCCAACCCTTTACTGAGGCTTTCTGCCCCAGTCAGAGTATACTGGAAAGGATTTCCCTATTGTGAGCAATATCTACAAGGCATTTCCCCTGCACGCCACCAGTTTGGGAAAGGCCTGCTTCAAAGTCTTGCTGCGAAATTAAAGTACAGAATTATAGGCCCAGGTTTGCACCTACTGCATGCGGTAGACTCCAGCTGAGTACAGCTAGTGATCCTGTTAAAAGCAGGGGCCAGGCTGGGTGCAGCGGTTCATGCCTGTAATCCCAGCACTTTGGGAGGCCGAGGTGGGCAGATCGCTTGAGGTTAAGAGTTCAAGACCAGCCTGGCCAACATGGTAAAACTCTGTCTCTACAAAAATGCAAAAATTACCCAGGCATGGTGGCCCACAACGATAGTCCCAGTTACTCAAGAGGCTGAGGTGGGAGGAACACTTGAGCCCAGGAAGTCAAGACTGCAGTAAGCCGAGAACACGCCACTGCACTCCGGCCTGGGTAACCAGAGCGAGACTCTGTCTCAAAAAAAAGAAAAAACAAAAAAACTCTATTTTTTTGTTTTTTAAAGCAGGGGCCAGATTCTTTTGCAAAGCTGGAGGCCTTAATCAATAAGAAATAAAAATGATTTAAAAAAAAAAAAAAAAAGAAGAAGAAGAAGAAAAGGAGCCAGATTCTTCAACACCGGGAGACCAAAACCAATAAACCTCCAGAGGGCACCCCCAGCAGTTCAGTCTGGGACGAGGGGACTCGAGGCCGGACAGAGCCGAGCTAGGCCCTGTTGTTGGGTTTCCAGTCACCCAGATGCTCAGTTGCTCAAGTGTGACAACTAGGGCCTTCTCAGAAGCAGCCGGTACAGCCTTAAATGCTTCAGCTGGCAGGTGTGAAGGCCTCCAGCTCTCCGAGAGTCATTTTCTTCCTGACAATGGGTGTCCACGAACTAACGAATAAAATTTGAGATGGACCCTGCAATCGTCCTTCCCGTTTCACAAGGGAGGATATGGGTTTGCCTTGACCACTGTCTAGGTTCACACTCCCCAAGTGGCAAGCCCTGAGAAGCCACTCCACATGAAGAAAGACAAACACAACCAGTTAACTTCTCCTCTTGCATTTGAAAGAAAACAGCTTTGATCTTGGTTTCATGGTAGGTGGTCAGCTTTCATTGATTTCAACTTTTTTAAAGTTTCCTGTAAAGGAAAATTTCTCCATCCTCCCCGCTACTTCCAGAACACTGGGGGATTTCTCCCAACATAAAAGAATGTTGGAGTCTTATGATTTCTAAGGGATCATGGCAACCAATTTGAATATTTTTCTCTATAGCACAACAGTCGTGTCACACATGTCACAATCTTACCTTTAGAATATGTTTTCATTTTTCCCACTCATCAACTCTTTGACATAGGTACAGAAAATATCTTCACCCTATTTTGCAGATCAGAAAGTAGAGGCCCAAAAAGATCCTGTGTCTGACTTAAACCACAGAGCCATGTTACTGAGTGGGATTGAGATTTAAACTCAGGTCCCTCCAGCTTCCATGGCCAAGGCCGTAACTACCATGCTCTTAGCCACCATAATCAGGAGGCCTGATTGGGCTTCTTCTCAATCAGTGGGATCAAAACTTGGTGTGAGCTAATTCTTAGCAGCAGAGTAAGGACTAGAAAACAATTGGCAGGCATCGCAGCTGCACTAGGCCAAAGAGAGTATGTATTGTCCACAGCCAAGCCAAGGGAATGGAGGAGCCCCAGAACCAGGCATGGTGGTGGCAGTCAGTTGTACAAAGACCCATGGAACTGGGGCCAAAAGAAGTGAGAACTCCAAAGGAAGAGTCAAGGGCAGCCATGAGTGAACACGTGCTTTCATTACACTTCCCTTTCATACT
The DNA here is from genome assembly GCF_037993035.2 of Macaca fascicularis. Classification (NCBI taxonomy): domain Eukaryota; kingdom Metazoa; phylum Chordata; class Mammalia; order Primates; family Cercopithecidae; genus Macaca; species Macaca fascicularis. The sequence goes on along the minus strand of NC_088383.1, from coordinate 101,570,035 downwards.
CCCCTAGACCAGATGAACCTGGACCAACGAATGGTTCTTGAGCTTTATAGTAAGATCTCTGACGAAGGGTTGGGGGTGCTTATTCAAACGGAGACTTCTAAGTCCACCTTATTCCTATGAATCAAAATCCCCGAAAGTGAGACCCCAGAAGCTTGTGTAAACAAGCTTCCCAGGGATTCCCACCACACCTGGAGAAGCAAGGGCCAGATGGCAGAGGCCTGTCTGCAGGTGTGTGTGACTTCCTGCAGCAAAGACAGCTCTGCCTGCTCCTGCATTTAGTTAACAAGAGCAGGCGAGCAGGAGAAAGTTTCTCGTGTGCTGAAACAAGAAAAGAGTTACTAAAAGACGTGTGACAGCGACAGGAGCAAATGTCCCAACCTATCCCAGAGAGGGCTTCAGCAGCATGGAGGCACAGGTGTGGTGAGGTCAGAGGGAAGACGCTGCCACCTGGGCATTGTCTACCAAAACCAGGCAGTGCAGGTGACAGGTTTCTTGTTGAAACAGGAAGGGGAAGCAGATGAGAGAAGAACAGCAAGGAAGAAGCTTGTAATACATGTTTTACCTCAGCTGTCATTCTAACTGCTACACACACAGGCACACAAAACTTTTTTTTAAGTTTTTGTTTGTTTGCTTTTGAGACAGCCTCACTCTGTTGCCCAGGTTGGAGTGCAGCAGTGCAATCATGGCTCACTACAGCCTCTATCTCCCAGGCTCAGGCAATCCTCTCACCTCAGCCTTCTGAGGAGCTAGGACCACAAGTGCATGCCACCACACCTGGCTAATTTTTAAATGACTTGCAGAGATGGGGTCTCCCTATGTTGCCTAGGCTGGTCTCAAACTCCTGGGTTTAAGCAATCCTCCCACCTCAGCCTCCCTAGTAGCTAGGACCACAGGTGCACGCCACCAGGCCTGGCTAATTTTAAATTTTTTTGTAGGGACAAGGTCTTCCTATGTTCGCCAAGCTGGTCTCAAACTCCTGGGCTCAAGCGATCCTCCCGCCTCAGCCTCCCAAAGTGCTGGGATTACAAGCTTGAGCCTCTGTACCTGGCTTTAAGCTGTTTTAATAGCAGCAGTGGAAGCCTTCACACACTAGGAAAGAATAATCTGTGTTTGTTGAGATGGGTAAGCTATGGCAAGACTCAGCCTTAGCCACTGAAAGAAGGCATTTTTCAAAGGCCGACTGGGAACATTAGGAATTATTCTGGCGAATTAACAGGAAGACAGGACTGCATTGATACTTTATATGCCCTCTGAGTGTTATTGTTGTTATTGTTGTTGTTCAGTCTCCTGATAGAAAATCCTCTTGTTATAGACTGAACTGTGTTCCCTGAAATTCATAGATTGAAGCCTTAACTCTCAATGTGGCTGTAGTTGGAGACTGGGCCTTTAGGGAGGTGATTAAGGTAAATGAGGCTAAAAGGGTGGGGCCCTAATCCAATAGGATTGAAGTCCTTATAAAAAGAAGAAGAAACATCAGAGAACTATCTCTGTCTGTCCTGGCACAGAGGAAAAGTCATTTGAAGACACAGCCAGAAGGCAGCTGTCCGCAAGCCAGGAAGGGAGGCCTCATCAGAAACCAACCCTGGAGGCACCTTAATCTTGGACCTCCAGCCTCCAGAACTGTGAAAAAAATAAATTCCTGTTGTTTAAACCACCCAGTTTGTATCATTTCTTATGGCAGGCCTCACAGGCAAATACACCTCTCTGAGCCTCAGATCCTTCATCTGTAAAATGGGGATAATTGCATTACCTTTGCCATAGAGTTACTGAGAGAATTAAGTGAAATAATATATGTAATAATATGATATATGTAATAGGTTAACTGGCACACAATAAGTGCTAGTTATTATAGCCCATGTCATAGGATTGTTAATTGGACTAAGTGAGATAATCAATGTGATATTCTTGGTACAATACCTGCACATAGTAGGTGCTTAATAAATTGTAACTATAAACACTGTTACAAACTTTTATTTATTTATTATTTATTTATTTATTTGAGACAGACTTGCTTCATCGCCCAGGCTAGTCTTGAACTCCTGACCTCAGGTGATCCACGTATTTCAGCCTCCCAAAGTGCTGGGATTACAGGTGTAAGCCACCATGGCCGGCCTATAAACTTTTAAATAATGTTAAATGCAATCATGTTGCTAAAACAACTTTCAATCAAATGCAGCCATGGTGCAGTCACAGCTCCCTGAGACTGCTATCTCCCAGGCTCAGGTGATCCTCCCACCTTAGGCTCCTGAGTAGCTGGGACCACAGGTGCACGCCACCACACCCAGCTAATTTTAAAATTTTTTTGTAGAGACGGCGTCTTCCTATGTTGCCGAGGCTGGTCTCAAACTCCTGGGCTCAAGTGATCTTCCTGCCTCCGACATAAGTAAATGTCATGATTATTATATAACAGCTACCCTTCCAAAATGCTTTCAAATTCATACAAAAGACTGAAAAAGAGCTACAAGTTGACCATGTTATAAAGGAGAAATAAAGACCAGTAAGCTTAATTTTGGTGCCCAAGAAAATACAAGGGAAAAAATTAATACAACCAATTTTCAAACCCCTCGAGAGATCAGAGTGCACAATACTAATTTTATTAGGAAAAACTCTGGTCAGGCTAAGAAGACGGATTATCCAGAGCACAGCAGCAGCAGAGCAGAACCGACCTGGCTAACTGTAGTGAGACTTTTGTCCCACATCCTTGGGTTTTCTAAAAGGTCAGGAAACAGAAGTCCAGTGACATTGTTCTTGGCTGGAAAGGCAAAGATTCTCATTAAATCAAGGAACCGAGGAGAGTTTTGAGAGGTCAGTCCTGGGGTCAGTGCTATTTAAAAGGTCCATTAGGGAGGAATCGGGAGGAAAGAAGGGCACTGCCATGGCTGTGGAGAGGTCAGAGGGCAGAGGTTGCACTGACAGGCACCCACCTTAGCAGGTGCCATCCCACGTCCCTCGGAGCTTCCTGCCAGCTAGGGAAATATTGGTGTGGAATTTCCAAGCTTGTTAAAGCAAGAGCCACATGAGGCGAAACAAAGACCGGATTTGTACTTCTCCCCTTGCTTCCTCGTTCACTCTTTCCTTCATCCAAACATGTTTGCAGGGCATCTCCTAAGTGCGAGGCTCTGTGCTAGGCAGGAAATAAAACCAAATCCTTGCTTTCAATGGATGGAGAGGCAGACAATAAAATTATAAGTAGAGGCCAGGCGTGGTGGCTCACACGTGTAATCCCAGCATTTTGGGAAGCCAAGGTGAGTGGATCACCTGAGGTCAAGAGTTCGAGACCAGCCTGACAAATATGGTGAAACCCTGTCTCTACCAAAAATACACAAATTACCTGGGTATGGTGGCACGCAACTGTAGTCCCAGCTACTTGGGAGGCTGAGGAAGGAGAATTGCTTGAACCCAGGAGGTGGAAGTTGCAGTGAGCCGAGATCGCACCACTGCACTCTAGCCTGGGTGACAGAGTGAGACTCCATCTCAAAAAAAAAAAAAAAAAAAAAAAAAAATTATAACTAAGTATGTGATAAAATGTCAAGATACAGGCTCGGTGTAGTGGCTCACATAAGTAATCCCAACAACACTTTGTGAGGCCAAGGCAGCAGAATCCTTTGAGCCCAGGAGTTCACGACCAGCCTGGGCAACATAGCAAAACCCTGTCTCTACACACACACAAAAAAACACAAAAATTAGCTGGGCATGGTGGTGTGCACCTGTAGTCCCAGCTACACGGGAGACTGAGGTGGGAGGATTGCTTGAGCCCAGATCTCAAGGCTGCAGTGAGTCATAATGGTGCCACTGCACTCCAGCCTGGACCACAGAGTGAGACCCTGTCTCAAAACAAAACAAAAAACAAAACAAAACAAAAAAGTGGGGATATGGGAGGTGCCATGAAGAAAAAAAAGACAGGTAAGGGCATAGAGAGGGATGGGACAGTGAGGTGCCATCTTAGATGAGTTGGTCAGAGAAGGCTTCTCCAAGGGAGTGAAGTTTGAGCAGAGACCTGACTGAAAGGACAGAACAAGCCATGTAGATCTCTGAAGTAAGAGACCCACAGGCAAAGGCAGCAGCAAGAGGCAATGCCCGGAAAAGGAAAGGACTGCAGTACCGGGGAGACAGCGTGGAGGTGGGTATGACCAGAGGAGAAAGAGAGAAGGAGATGGGTTGGAAGACCTATCTGGGGGCCAGGTTATATGGGATTCTGAGAGCCATTTAAGAGGGACCTTATGCTACATGTGTTGGAGAGTTACTGGGAAGCAAGCGAAGAGGCTATTGCAAGAATCCCAGGGAAAGATGATGGAAGCTGAGACCAGGGTGGCAGAGGTCAAGGGAGGAACAGCAGACTTGGAACATGGCTGTGATTGCCTAGCATGACACAGACATTTATTTTAGAATAGAAGGATGTCTTTTCCCACAAAATCATATGGATCATAAGTTAACAAGTTCTCTCTCTCTCTTCTTTTGAGACAAGGTCTTGCTCTGTCACCCAGGCTGGAGTGCAGTGGTGTGGTCATAGCTCACTGCAGCCTTAAACTCTTCGGCTCAAACTATCCTCCTGCATCAGCCTTCCAAGTAGCTAGGATTACAGGTGTGTGACACCACGCCAGACTAATTTTCTTTTTTTTATTTGTAAAGATGGGTGTCTTGCTATGTTGTCCACACTGGTCTCAAACTCCCGGCCTCAAGAGATCCTCCCACCTCAGCCTCCCAAAATGTGAGGATTGCAAGTATGAGCCACTACATCCAGTCACAAGTTCTCTTTTAAATATGTAAATCATTGTTCTAAAATTATTTGGGGAAAGAAAATTTAACTGGCTGGGCATGGTGGCTCACGCTTGTAATCTCAGCATTTTGAGCAGCCGAGGTGGGCAGCTCACTTGAGGCCAGGAGTTTGAGCCCAGCCTGGCCAACATGGTAAAACACTGTCTATTAAAAATACAAAAATTAGCCGGGTATGGTGGCATATGCCTGTAGTCCCAGCCACTCAGGAGGCTGACGCACAAGAATCACTTGAGCCTGGGAGGCAGAGGTTACAGTGAGTCGAGATCATATCACTGCACTTCAGCCTGGGCAACAGAGCAAGACTCTGTCTCAAAAATAGCCAATTTGTGACGTTCTGGTCAATAATAGCTATCATTTTTTAAGCTTTTTAAAGTATGACAAGACACTGGGTTTAATAGTCTTGTGTATATTATCTTGTTGAGTTCTTACAAGAATCCCATGAAACTGACACTATCGTTAGTCTATGTTTTACAGATGGGGAAAGTGAGGCTGACTTAAAGAGTTAAATACCTTCACAAAGGTCACACAAGGTGGGATTCAAACCCATGTTTGTCTAACACCAAAACTCATCATCCTTCTACTTGTCATTTCCCTGTCTCCCTGCCCCAACTTTTTGTTTTCATCTGGGCATCCCATTTCCACTGTTTCCACAAGAAATAGTCAAGATGTGCCAATTGATGACATTACTGAATCCACTTCTTTAAAAGAGGGATTTTTTTTTTTTTTTTTTTTTTTTTGAGATGAAGTCTAGCTCTGTCGCCCAGTCTGGAGTGCCGTGGTGTGATCTCGGCTCACTGCAACCTCCGCTTCCCAGGTTCAAGCAATTCTCATGCCTCAGCCTCCTGAGTAGCTGTGATTACAGGCACATGCTGCCACGCCTGGTTAATTTTTGTATTTTTAATAAAGACAGGGTTTCACCAGGTTGCCCAGGCTGGTCTCAAAGTACTGACCTCAAGTGATTCGCCGGCCTCAGCCTCCCAGTGCTGGGATTACAAGTGTGAGCCACCATGCCCAGCCTAAAAGAAGGATTTTAACCTAGCATCCGTGGATCCCTATGTTGGGGATGAGAGTGTCCATGGATTGTTTATCAAAATGTGTGTGAATCCCTGAAACTGTGTGCAAAATTTGGGGGATAGAATGTGCATTTTTGTGGAAAGAGAGTACCTAGCTTTCATCACATTCTCAAAGTAGAACATGAATCCAGCACTTAAGAAGTGATGATTTCCAAACCACCATTTCCTAGTCTGTGCTGTTTGGCTGCTTTTTCATTTCAGATTATTCTAGTTTTCTAGTCACAGAGCATTTTCTCAGGAAGAAGGAAATTTTTTAAAGGAGCAAAAGGTATTTAAGGGTCTCTTCTTTTTCTCCTCACCATCTTTCTAGTTTAAAGACATTCTCCATTGGTGATAGCGTTGCTGTTCCTTCTTTTCACTTGCTGGAGCTGGAAAGTTAATGCTATTCACTTTGATATTCCTTAAAAGGTGCATCTTCTCCTGGTTTTACTTTTTTTATTCCATACCTAAAAGACAGGGCTGCTTTGTCATATTCCTTCTTATCTATACAGCCCAATTTCCATTTTGTCAGTGGAATTTTCTCTTACAGGGCACTCTTTTAGTTTGCCATCTATAGGCAGCTTGTGTTAGTCAGCTCAATTAGATCCTCTACCTTGTCATAAGGACAGAGGGCTTTCTGTATCCCAGGGTTTCTTGCCTCGGTGTACTGGAAGAATTGGATTATATCTGGGCTTGGAGAATGAGTGCAACGATTTTTTTTTTTTTTTTTTTTGAGATGGAGTCTCACCCTGTTGCCAAGGCTGGAGAGCAATGGTGCAATCTCGGCTCACTGCAATCTCCCCCTCCTAGGTTCAAGCGATTATCCTGCCTCAGCCTCCCAAGTAGCTGGGATTACAGGTGCCTGCCACCACATCCGGCTAATTTTTATATTTCGTAGTAGAGACGGGGTTTCGCCACGTTGGCCAGGCTGGTCTTGAACTCCTGACCTCCTGAGAAAAGTGACTTTCTGAATACACTGTTATGACTCTTTTGGTAGCAAAATCCACATCCACCTTAAACTAGACTAGACACAGAACTCATAGGCTCAAGTAGCTCAAAAGTCTAGAAGACTAGACTCTAGTTCAGACCTCCTTGGACGAGGGTCCTAGCCTATCAGGCCCTCTCTGCATCCAACTACTGCATCTCAGACAAGCCCCATGCACACGATTTCCTTAGCACTCCCAGCCAAGAAGGCTTCATTCCTCAATAGCTCCAGCAAATGTTCTAGCCGGTATTGCAGTCATCCTGCCCATCACCCCTAGACACAACTCGTGAATGGGGATACTCCATCTGATCCACATGGGCTGAATATGGGAAAGAATGGATTCCTCAAAGGAAAATGGAGGTTCCACGGCAGATACTGTCCACTGCCTTTCAACATACATCCCCCTCTTTTCTGCACAGAATGCTATCTAACTGCCCTATAGTATTCGATTTTATGAACATACAATTTATTCATTTATTTTTCTTTGGATGAACACTTAGGTAATTTCTAATTGTGTACTATCTAAAATGTAATATTTTTTTGTGCATATTTGCTATAGCTTCTCTAAGGCATATACTCAGAAGTAGAACTAGGTCATAATAGGGTATGCATTTGTTAGACAGGAAGACTAGGTTTTGCTGCAGTATAACCAACTATAAAATGTCAATGGTATAAAAGGTTTCTTTGTTGCTCACATAAAGTCCATTTGAGTATAGGTGACTCTCCAGGGAAGCTGGCCTCTTCTTGTCAGCTCTTGTTTCTCAACAGCTTTGCTCTTCTAGCGGCTCCATATCAACACACATTCTCCAGATTTTAGCAGCAGGAAAAAGACAGCATAGACACCAGCACACCAGCAGCTAAAAAATTTGCCCAGAAATGACACACATCGCTACACTCACATGTCATTGCTAAAGTAAGCCACTTGGTCTACCTAACTCAAGAATTGGAGAACAGTCTTCCTGTGCTCCTGGATCAAGAGTAGAATCAGAAACATTAGACAACAACACTCATGTCTACCATACACATTCTCCCATTTTCCCCAAAAACTGCCTGTAGATAGGGGGTCCAAGGGAAAAGAAATATTTCCCTTTATAGAGGTTTTATTAATTTTCCCTCCCATTGTAGCATATAATAATTTCATTGCTATACATTTTTACCAATGCCTGGAATTGTAGACTTTTATAACTGTTGCCAGCTTGATATGCGTGAAATGCTACTGAAACTGCCTTTGCAAAAAGTATAACAGTGGGCTGGGCATGGTGGCTCATACCTATAATCCCAATCCTTTGGGAGGCTGAGGTGGGAGAGTTCAGAGGCTTGAGCCCAGGAGTTTCAGACCAACCCAGGCAACATAATGAGACTCTGTCTCTACAAAAAAATTTAAAAATTAGCTGGCCGTGGTGGCATGCACCTGTAGTCCCAGGTACTCAGGAAGCTGAGGTGGGAGGATTGCTTGGGCCTGCGGAGGTGGAGGCTGCAGTGAGCCATGATCACTGTACTCCAGCCTGGGCAACTGAATGAAACCCTGTCTCAAAGAATAGCAACAAAAAATTATAACAGTGGAAGAAATATAATCTAACGTTGTAGGACTATCTCCTTAGTTCAGCTAAAGATGGGGTCCTTGTCACACAGCCATGAAAATTTAGGTTTGCTGACAATTTGAAGGGGGAGAAAAATGGAATGTATTGAGCAAAAAGGGGGAAAAAAAAAAAAGGAAACAGGTACACTGTGCAAAGCCAGAGCGACAATCCTGCCAGTATATGCTTCCCACCTCACCGGTTGAATTCCAGGCTCCACCCAGGAAGAGGAGGGACCAGGATCCTCCCTGCCGCAAATGTCGCAAACTTCTGCGGCTCCACCCCAGTGTGCACTCCTCCTAGTGCGTGCAAGCTGGTTGGAGTTTCTCTGGGACACCTTCCTACCTGGCTGTCTCACTAACAGTGAAATAAATCTAACCATCTTGCTTCTAACCTCATGAGCTAATTGCCCTTGCTCATTCCTGGGTGTAAGCAAAGCTAACTATGGGAGGAATTTAGTTTATAGTTTATCTTTAAAGCAAGGACAATAATAGTCCCTCCCAAAACTGACTCCATCCTGGAACGGAAACCACCTTTGTAAAACTAATAAAAGGACACAAGGTTAGGATGAAGGGAGGGGCCTGAATTCTGCTAAGATGCGGGCATTAGTTAACCCATAACCAATCATTGTTCCCCAGCCTACTTTCCTATAATTCCTTACTGCTCAGGAGTCATGTAGCCAGAGATCACAAGATTTGTAACTTCTCCAGTAGCTCCTATAGATAACATCACTCCTGTGAAAACTAAGATTGGTCTTTGAGATACTTTTCAGACCTTTGCATTCTGGCAACCAACCAACTTTACCCAGACCTGTGACTCACACCAAGGAATTATCTCAGCTGGTCCTATGACCTTCACCCAGAAACTGACTCAGTGCCTGAAGACCGTTTTGGATAATCCTATTATTTTATCCCCAACCACTCAGGAGCACCCATTCTGCAACCCCCTGACTACCAAATTATCCTTGAAAGCCCTGCCCTCTGAGCTTTCAGGGAAGTGGATTTGAGAACTGTCTCCTGTCCATCTGTGTGACTGCCTTGTAGTAATTAAATCCTTTCTTTACTGCAAAATTGTTGTCTCAGTGAATTGGCTTTATCTATGCAGTGGGCAAGAAGAACCCATTGAGCTTACCACTACTCATTATTGATTTACTTTGATTTTTTGATTATAGGTGAGATTGAATAACTTCTTATCTTTTTTTTTTTTTTTTTTTAAGACAGTCTCACTCTGTCGCCAAGGCTAGAGTGCAGTGGTTCAATCTTGGCTCACTGCAACCTCCACTATCCAGGTTCAAGCGATTCTTGTGCCTCAGCCTCACAAGTAGCTGGGATGCACCACCATGTGCCACCATGCCTGGCTAATTTCTGTATTTTTAGTAGAGATGGGGTTTCACCATGTTGGCCAGGCTGGTCTCAAACTCCCAGGTGATCCTCCCACCTCAGCCTCCCAAAGTGCTGGGATTATAGGCATGAACCACCGCACCCAGCTTTTTCTTATGTGTTTAATAGCTATTTGTATTTCTCCTTCTGCTTATCTATTTGCCTATTTTCTACTGGGTTTTTGTCTTTTTCCTATCTTTTTTTGAGACAGAATCTTGTTCTGTCACCTAGTCTGGAGTACAGTGGCATGATCATAGCTCACTGCAGTCTCAAACTTCTGGACTCTAGCAATTCTCCTGCCTCTGCCTCCAAAGTAGCTGGGACTACAGGTGCATACCACCATGCCCAGCTACTTTTTCAATTTTTTGTAGAAATAAGGTCTCACAGTGTTGCCTAGGCTGGGGCTGGTCTTGAAATTCCTGGGCTTAAGCAATCCTCATTCCTCAGCCTCCCACAGTGCTGGGATTATAGGCATAAGCCACCATGCCCAGCCTCTTATTTTAGAAGTTCTTTAAGTATTCTAAGTGTCAGTCATTTACTATTTATTGCATTGCAAATATCTTCTTCCAATGTGATTTTTTAAAATTTTGTTTTTGGTATCTTTGGGCATGCAAAAGTTTTATATTTTAAAATAATCATATTTGTCCATTGTTTTCCTTTATGGTTGATTTTTTGAGTTTCACATTTAGATATCTTTAATTCACATGGAATTTATTTTTTGTTTGTGATTATGTGGTATGAGTCAAAAATTGTTTTTCTGTATTCTGTATGGATAAACAATTGGGTCATCATTTATTGACTGGTTCTTTCTTTTTCCTCACTGATTATAATGTCTCTTCTATCATATATCAGATTTCTTTTACCTTTTTTTTTTTTTTTCTTGGAGACAGAGTCTAGCTCTGTTGCCTGGGCTGTAGTGCAGTGGCACAATCATGGCTGACTGCAGCCTTAAACTCCTGGGCTAAAACAATCCTCCCACGTCAGCTTCCCAAAGTGCTGGGATTACAGGTGTGAGTCACCATGCCCGGCCAGTATCTGGGACTACAGGTATGCACCACTATGCCCAGCTAATTTAAAATTTTTTTTAGAGACAAGGTCTCACTCTGTTGCCCAGGCTGGTCTAAACTCCTGGCCCCAAATGATTCTTCTATCTCGGCCTCCCAAAGTGCTATTATTACGGATAGATATCTTTAGATATATGGCTTTATTTTTGGGTTCTCAATTCCATTCCATTTGTCTATTTGTCTCTCTCAAGGTAAAAATGATACTGTTTAATTACTATAGCTTCATAACAAGTTTTCATGTCTAATAGGATGAGTACCACTATGTTATTTTTCAATATTGTCTTGATGAATCTTGGATATTTGCTCTTTCATATGAATTTCTGAGCTCCTCAAGATCTTTGAAAAACCTTACAGGAATTTTTATTTTAATTGCATTACATTTATAGATTAAATTAGGAAAAAAATGACATTATTATCATAATGAGTCTTCCCATTTATGAGTATGGCATATCTCACTTGATTTAGGTCTTCATCTCAGTCCATTTGTTATTTTATAACAAAATATTTGAGACTGGGTAATTTACTTAAAAAACCAGAAATGTATTTCCTTACAATTCTGGAGTCTGGGAAGTTTAAGATGAAGGTACTGGAAAGTTCAGTGTCTGGCGGGGGCTGGGTCTCTGCTTCCAAGATGGCACCTTGAATGCTGTGTTTTCACACGGAGGAAAAGGAGAAGAGATGGAAAGGTAAAAAGGTGCCTAAGCTAGTTTCTTCCAGCTCTTTAATAAGGCACTAATTCGTTCATGAGGACGAAGGCCTCACAATTTAACCACCTCCTAAAAAGACCCCACCTCTTAATACCACCACAATGGGGGTTAAGTTTCAACATGAATTTTGTAGGGGACACACATTCAAATCATAGTATCTTTTGAGAAGGGTTCATAATTTTTGTCATAAGGGTCTTGCACATTTTCTGTAAATTTTATTTGTAGATACCCTTAGTTTCCTCATAAAGTTTTCTTGTGAAAAAGTAATGAGATATGTCATGTAAAAAGAGCCTGGCACATAGTAGATGCTACATAAATATAAATTCCCTTCCCTTACTTGCCCATATTTTGTCTTATATTATTAAAATCAAATAAGAAGCTCTAAAATTTGAATAATACCTTCCATAATGAAAATTTAAAGTATGCTTGAGAGGAAAGACAAAGGGTGTTACCTGGCTGTCTTCTAAATATAAAGTGCATCACAATGGGAGTTGGGACTCTGGTTAAAGAGATGATATAAAGTGTGTACCAATGAACAGTGGAACTTCAATCCTTATGCCTAGAAATCACACTCTGAGTTTCACCACCCTTGCAATTGTTCATATTCATTTATTCATTCCCCATTCAGTGGAGTCCTCCTATGAGCAAAGAACATGTACAGGTAGCGTATACACACACACACACACACACACACACACACACACATATATATATATATATATATTTTTTTTTTTTTTTTTAGATGGAGTCTCGCTCAGTCGCCCAGGCTGGCGTGCAGTGGCGCGATCTCGGCTCACTGCAAGCTCCGCCTCCCGGGCTCACGCCATTCTCCTGCCTCAGCCTCCCAAGTAGCTGGGACTACAGGCGCCTGCCACCATGCCCAGCTAATTTTTTGCATTTTTAGTAGAGATGGGGTTTCACTGTGTTAGCCGGAATGGTCTCTATCTTCTGACCTCGTGATCTGCCCGCCTTGGCCTCCCAAAGTGCTGGGATTACAGGCGTGAGCCACCGCGCCCCGCCAGCATATATTATTTTATATCTTCAAGAGCAATTTGATCACTGGTTCCACACAGGAAATTTATATTCCACACAGAAATATATGGCGGTTAGTAAATGGCGTATTTACTAGCCACTATATACACTTAATAAATAACACCTACTATAGAAACTCAAAGAGGTGAGGGAAATTTTTTTTTTTTTAATTAACACCTACTAGATGCATGGTGTCAACCCCCAGCCCCAGGAATGTCACTTTCATTCTCAGGTTGGAATTTTTGTCAGTTTTATCCACTGCTATATCCCCAGCATATAGAATAGTCCTTGACATACACTAGGTACTCAATAAATGTTTGTTGAATGAATCAATGAATCTTTTACCTCTGTGGAATTTCTATGGTAGGTAGACTTTCTTCCCATTTGAGACTTCCATTTCCCTAAACATGTTGAAATCTATTTTCTGAGGTTCACATGAGGCTTAAAATTGTTAAATAAAGAGAAGGATGCCAGCTGAGTTTATCACCTTAAGACAAATGATAACACCCAGAAAATGACACTCAGGACATTTCAGTCTAGGTCGTGTCAAATGGACCTAAACTAAAGCATAATCATATGACCAGCCACCATGCTAAACATATTACATACATAATCTCATGTACTCCCTCCAATAACCAAAAAAGATAGGTATTATTATCCCTGTTTTACAGATGAGGAAATTAGGATTTAGAGAAGACAATTATCCAAGATCAATCACCCAAATAGTGAAGAGTAGAGCCAGAATTCAAAATCAGGTCGTCCAACTCCTAAACAAAATGCGCTGAACCACTTTGTCACATTACCTTATCTAACAGCCAAAGCCCTTGAATAGGAAATAGACCAATACAGAGGGGTCATGAGGTGCAGAACCAACCAAATCACCTAATCCTGGAGTCATCTTGATCCACATGTCAGAGATGGCCAAGGCCCAAAGTTCAGATTATCATTCATAGACATCCAACACCACTGGTATCCGGACCTCACCAGCAAAGGGACAGACCTTCTCCACTGACCAGCTATTACTTTTTCTTTTTTTTTTTTTAAGCAGAGTCTCACTCTGTTGCCCAGGCTGGAGTGCAGGAGCATGATCTCTGCTCACTGCAACCTTCGCCTCCCCGGTTCAAGCCATTCTCCTGCCTCAGCCTCCCAAGTAGCATATTGAAAAGGTGAGGGAAATACCTATCCCTCACTTTATGAATTTAATCCATTCCTTATAGTGTTTTCTCTAAGAGAATAAGGAAAACAAGTTTAGATAAGTATACTAATTTGCTAGGGCTGCCATAACAAAGTACTACAGACTGGGTGGCTTAAACAACAGAAATTTATTTTCTCATAGTTTTGGAGACTGAAAGTCCAAAATCAATGTGTTGGCGGGGTTGGTTTTTTCTGAGGCCTTTCTCCTTAGCTTCTAAGTGGCTGTCTTTTCCCTGGATATTCACACCATCTTCCCTCTGTACATAGAGTGTTCAGATTTCCTCTTCTTATAAGGACACCACTCATATTGGATCTGGGTCCACCCTGATAACCTCATTTTTAACTTAATTACCTTCTTAAAGACTGTCTCCAAATATAGAGTCACATTCTAAGGTTGTGGGGTTAGATCTTTATCATATGAATTTAGGGAGGGACACAATTCAACCTCTAACTCTAAGTAATTAACGACAATTGGAAAGTAAATAAACACCACTCATACATAAATTGTAACATAATGGAAGTTCATTGTATTCACTCAAAGAGGAAGAAAAGACTTCATGGGGGTCATAAGGGGTGGAGAGAGGAGATAAGAAATGTTTTTTATTGGAAGGGGCAGTTTCTGCACCATTTTTCTCCACTATTTTTTCAAACTTCGGGGTCATCTTACACTCAAACTGCACTTAAAAATTAAGTTATGGCACAGAAAACCACCTTTAAAGCAAAGAAAAGGCAAAAAGCTAAAGGTAGAAAGAGCACATGTAAGAAACAGACCTAAGAGTAGTCAGTGGTCCTGCATCTTCACATCTTTCTTGACATCTGCATGTAAACCAAAATGGTTTGGGTTCATCCTAAAATGGTAGGCAATGCAAATTTTTTGAGTAAATTGGCAAATGTGTCTTTACCTAAATCCATAATGTTGAAATAGCACTTCTTGTGGTATATTTACCTGTGGAGTATGATGCACTGAAAAGTCATTACCAAAAGAAAGTGGGTCATTGCCCAAAAAGAGGTATAACTTTTCAAGAGCTGCTATGGTAAAAAGTGATTAGTTGAGCAGTCATTATTTAAATCTGTACACTGAGCCCTCATGCTTTAACTCACCCAGCTTCAATCATTAACTCATGGCCAATCTTGTCCCATCTATTCCCTCACTCAGATTTCCCTCCCTCAAATTATTTCAAAGCAAGTCTAGGTCATATTTTATCACCAGAATTTTTTTAGAAAAGAAAATTGTTAAGCTTTTAATGGATTACATGCATACCACAGTGGACTAAAAGTTCTACAAATGTTCTCCAATATCATGTTAATCTCCTGGTAAAGAATCTATTTAATGTTTAAGATTTAGACATGGTTTCAAAGCTCAACCCTGTCATTTATTTGCTATATGATTTTGGCAAATAATGTAACTTCTCTGAGCCTCAGTTTCCTCATTCAAAAAATGAGGGCTGATAAAGGTATTTCATAAAGTTGTATTGAGCCAATGAAATTATACATAATGTACTTACCATCAGCCTGACATCATAAATACATAATAAAGGCGGCAACTATTTTTTTCTTTCAGTGTCTGGTACAGAGTAGATGCTGAATGAAGTGTTGTCTACCATACAGTTATTCCATCCTTGTGAGAAGCTTCTGTGACATCTGATGAACTTTGGTGGTATAGTTACTCAAGCTTAGCTCTGCTAAGACTGCATGATTCTAAATCTAGAATCTTCTCCCAGGGTGAATTCTCCCTGGGCACAGCTCAGCTGAGCAGTAATTCCCTTTCCTTTATGCCCTCAAGCTAGTTAAAAGCAGGTAGAGCACAAAACCTAGCCCTCAAGTTGAAACTTGAAAGAAAGAAAAACAGGTAAAGTAGTAAGAATTCACCAAACAATAGCCTAGCAAATAGAAGGTCTGAAAATAGCTCCTCATATTAAGCATGAGCAAGATTTTCAAAAGCAGTACAGCAGCTATGCAAATATCCTGCAGCAAAGAAAGGAGAAAAAAAAGAGTTCAAAGATACTATGATAATAGAATGAGATGAAAAGAGAGATAGAGGTTAAGGAAACAAATCAAAGGCCAAAGTAATACTATAGAAAAACTATTAAATAAACAATATACTGGGAAAATAATATACATTTGCTTACAATTGAATTATTATTATTATTAGTTTTTCTTTTTCTTTTTTTTTTTTTTTTTTTTTTTTGAGACAGAGTCTCGCTCTGTCACCCCAGCTAGAGTGCAGTGCTACAATCTTGGCTCACTGCAAACTCTACCTCCTGGATTCAAGCAATTCTTGCGCCTTAGCCTTCCAAGAAGCTGGGATTACAGGCATGCACCACCACACTTAGCTAATTGTTGTATTTTTAGTAGAAACGGGGTTTTGCCATATCTGCCAGGCCAGTCTCGAACTGCTGGCCTCAACTGACCCATCCCTCTTGGCCTCCCAAAGTGCTGGGATTACAGGCATAAGCCACAGTGCCCAGCCTAAAATGGAATTATTAATGCAAATAATGGGCTTCAGTTTTGCTTTTTAACAAATGCCAGGAAAAATGCAGACGTTGAAGTAAATACAGAGAAAATAACAGAAATGGAAGACAGACAAAAACAAGCCAACGAAAGGTAACTGATGTATAAGTTGCAAAGGAAAAAATGATATAGCACAAGCAACTTTGAGATATATTCTGGTTGTAACTGAACCTTAAACAGTTATTCACTAATACAAGCAAGAAAAGCAAGAAAAACAAGCCATTTACAAGGATGTTTTGTTTGTTTGTTTGTTTTAGAGATGATGTCTTGTTATGTTATTCAGGCTGGACTCTACTCCCAGGCTCAAGTTATTCTCCTGGCTCATCCTCCCAGGAGTCTCTATCACAGGAATGCCTGTTTTCACCAATGAGCTTCTCTCATTAGAATGTCTAAGGTTAAGTCCAGGGGGCGGAGGGTGCAGTGAGCTGAGATCATGCCACTGCACTCCAGCCTGGGTGACAGAGCGAGACCTGTCTCAAAAAAAAAAAAAAAAAAAAAAACCAAAAAATTGTTTTAGAAAACAACAAAAATAAATAAGTAAATAAAATAAAACTAATGGTAACTCATTAAAGGATTTTAAACAAGGGAGTGATTTAATCTTGCCCATATAGTTAAAGGAATATTCTTGTTGGAAGGTAAAGAACTGAATGGAGAGAGAAGTCAAGGATGGCATGTGGTGAGAACAGTTAGGAGGTAGCAGTTCAAGTGAGATGGCTGAGCTTGGACCAGGTGGTTGGCCATTGAAATGCAGAGACATTTTGTCATTTGGGATTTGGAGTAGCTGTAACTGCAATTCAAATTACAGCGGCTTGGACAAACAGATATTTAGTCCTCTGTCATATAATTGAAGCCTGTACATAGCCTAGAATTTGATTGGTGGTTCCACCGTTCTTAGGGACCAGATTCCTTCCATCTTATTTCTCAACATGTGACTTCCACCTCCCAGTCCAAGGTAGTTGCTCTAATTCCAGCCATCTTGTTTACATTCCAGCCAACATGAATGAGGAAGGGAGGAGAAAAGGTATGTTTCTCTCTTTTTAAGAAAATCTTTTTCTTTTTACTTCTTGCAATGGTAGCATGACTGATGTTCCTCCCTTTAAGAGCATTTCTAGAAATTATACGTGACAATTTTAGTTACAGCTTATGGCACAGAACTTAGTGACATGGCCCCATTCGAATGCAAGGAAAGATAGAAAATAAAATAGTTACTTTAGGTTACTGCAGGTCTGGCTGAAAATCAGGAGTTCTACAACTAAGAATGAAAGGAACAACGAACATTGAGGAACGGCCAATATCTTCCACAATAGAAGTAGACAAAATTGAGATATGTTTTGGAGGTAAAATTAGCTGGATTTGATAGTTGATTTAATGGATGGGTGGGGGGTGAAGAAAAGAGAAGGAAAAAACCTGATTCCTGCTTTTCTGATATAATCAACTGAATAAGTGATAGTGCCTTAGGGAAATCGGTAAATAAAAGGAGAGGCAGATTTGAGGCACAGAACAAAAATTAACTGCTGAGAATGTGTCCACTCAGCCCTTAAACTTATAAGGGAAGCAATTTATCAGCTTTTTTGTGTAGCCTTCCAGAGATATTCTATGCCCACACAGGCATGCGTTTGTATACATTTGTGTATGATCTATGTGTACATAGACACATTTTTTGTTTTTACAAAACTGGCAGTGTTTAATTACACCATTATATACCTTGAATTTTTCACTTTGTATACCAACAATATAGATCAATAATTATTTTTTGGCATTTGTCTTTTAAATCATGTAGGAAATAAAAAGTGGAGTTACTAAAAATACATTAATATTGACTTTTATATTTACTTGCATACTTACCTTTACCAGAGATCATTATTTCTATTTCTTAACAATTCTTGGTTCACAGGTATTTTTTTTCTTTCAGCACTTTAAATATATCTTCCCACCACCTTCTGGCTTCCATGGTTTCTGATGAGAAATTGGCTATTAATCTTACTGAGAATCACCTGAATGTTTCTTCCCGCTTGCTGCTTTCAGGACTTTCTCTCTCTCTCTCTCTCTCTCTCTCTCTCTCTCTCTCGTTCTCTCTCTCTCGCTCTTTCTCCCTCTCTCTCCTTCCCTCCCTCTCCCTCATCTCTCAGCAGTTTGATTGTAATATGTCTTGGTGTGGATTTCCTTGAGTTTACCACAACCAGAGTTTGTTGAATTTCTTGAATGTGTAGATTCATGCTTTTTATCAAATGTGGAAAGTTTTTGGTTACTATTTATTTAAGTAATCTTCGTATCCCTTTTTCTTTCTCTTCTCTTTGTGAGACTCCCAAAATGCAGATGTTGATCAGCTGGATGGTATCCCACAAGTCCCTTAGGCTCTTTCACTTTTCTTTTTTTTTAATTCTACTTATCTGTTTTTTGTTTGTTTGTTTGTTTGTTTTTGAGATGGAGTCTCGCTCTGTTGCCTAGGCTGGACTGCAGTGGTGGGATCTTGGCTCACTGCAAGCTCTGCCTCCCGGTTCACGCCATTCTCCTGCCTCAGCCTCCTGAGTAGCTGGGACTACAGGCGCCCGCCATCACGCTCGGGTAATTTTTTTGTATTTTTAGTAGGGATGGGGTTTCACCATGTTAGTCAGGATGGTCTTGATCTGCTGACCTCATGATCTGCCCGCTTTGGCCTTAATTCTACTTATCTGAATGAATCATTTCTGTTGTTATTACCTTCAAGTTCACTGATTCTTTCTTATACCTGCTCAAATTTGCTATTGAATTCCCTCTAGTGAATTTTTCACTTCAGTTGTTGTACTTTTCAGTTCTGGAATTTCTATTTGTTTCCTTTTTATAACTTCTCTTTATTGATATTCTTTTTGTATTTATGTATCATTTTCCTGGTTTCTCTAGTTTTTTGTACATGATTTCTTTTAGTTCTATAAGCATATTTAAGACCATCAATTTAAAGGCTTTGGCTACTAATTTTAATGTCTGGTCTTTTTCATGGATGGTTTCTGTCAATTTATTTTTTTCCTTTGAATAGGTCACACTTTCTCATTTTTTTGTATGCTTTGTGATTTTTTTTGTTGAAAATTGGACATTTGAATATTATAATGTGGTAACTCTAGAAATCAGATTCTCTTCCATCCCCAGGGTTTGCTGTTCTTGGTTGTTGCAGGCTACAGTTATCCACTTGTTTAGTGACTTTTTACAGTTATCCACTTGTTTAGTGACATGTTTAGTGACATGTTTGCAAAGACTGGTTTAGTGACATGTTTAGTGACATGTTTGCAAAGCCTGCATTCTTATGTACGGTCACCAAAGTCTCTGCTCCTTTAGCTGTGTTCAGCTAGTGTTTTCAAAGAGGTACCCCTGACACCAGGAGATTAAAAAACAACAACAACAACAACAAAGAAACACCTTTCCCATTCTTTGCAGGTTGGCCATATTGGGGCTGTCCTTTAACACTTAGCCAGCCTTCTTGCAACTCTGCCTTAGCCTTTATTCGTCACCTGCGCTAAGTCTAGAAGGTGAAAGCATAGGTGTTTCTCAGGGCTTTTCTGAGCATGTGTCCTATCTTGGGCATGTGTGTGGCTTTCTAAATTCCCCAGTATACACTGGCTCTTTTGAGCACCTTAATTTTCTTAAGAAAGTCTCTCCCCAGCTTTTCCTCCCACGCTTTGGGCAGTATATTGTATATCTCAACCATAGTCTTTTGTCCCAGGTGGCTGCAGGTTTTTTGTTTACCTTATAATGTGAGAGCTGTGCCTACTACTTTTCTGCCCTAAGTTCTAAGTTCTGTGAAACAGAGACAAGCACCTTGCATCAGACCTTCATTCACATAGCCTCCAGACAGTGTCGAATAGCTAGACACAACAATTTGTGAATCAGGTTTTTTCCTGCTCCCTCCAGAACCAGGGCAGGGTCCCACACTGGGAGCTTAGGCTGCTATCTTCCAAACAGCTATCTCTCCAGAGAGTGGGTGGGATAAGTGGTGTGAGTAAAAGTGTCACAGATATTTCCTTTTTTTTTTTCTTTTTTTTGCAGGGGTGGCGGAAAGGGCCTCTCTCTGTCATCCAAGCTAGAATGCAGTGACAACCTCATAGCTCACTGTAACCTCAGGCTCCTGGGCTAAATTGAACTAAAACTACAGGAGCACCCCCACACCCAGCTAATTTTGTTCACCTTTTGTAGAGATGGGGGTCACACTATGTTGCCCAGGCTGGTCTCGAACTCCTGGCCCCAGTCAATCCTGTCTCCTCAAGCTCTGAGATTACAGGCATGAGCCACCGCACCCAGTCTTCTTACCATTTTTAAGTTGCCTTTCTCTTCATTCAGCATTCACTTGATTGCTTTGGATTTTTTTTCACTGTTTTCCAGAGTTCTGACAACATTGGTTTTGACAGTGCCTAGTATTTAAAAAATGTTTCCTGGAGAGAGAGATATTTGGAACTCCCTATACCACCATGTTGATGATGTCACCTTTTTCTAAGCTTTTAAATTTGGATTTTAAAAATAATTTCAGGCTTTTATAAGGTTGGAAAAAACAGTACAAATCACTTCTGTATATGTTTCTGTAGTGTCTTAAATTTTCATGTCTTTTTAAAAAATAATCTCAACTTTTATCTTATTTTATTAATTAATTAATTTACTTATTTTTGAGACAGAGTCTCTCTCTGTCGCCCAGGCTGGAGCACAGTGTCATGATCTTGCCTCACTGCAACCTCCGCCTCCCAGGTTCCAGTGATTCTCCCACCTGAAACCTCCCAAGTAGTTGGGATTGCAGGCACGCGACACCACACCCAGCTAATTATTGCGTTTTTAGTAGAGATGGGGTTTCACCATGTTGGCCAGGCTGGTCTCAAACTCCTGACCTCAGGTGATCTGCCCGCCTTGGCCTCCCAAATTGCTGGGATTATAGGCGTGAGCCATGCACCTGGCCCAAGAAGTCTTAAGATTTGCAGTTGGGAGGCTGGAGGCCCAGTAGATCCAATGCTGTCAGTTCCAGTCTGAGAACAAGTCTGAAGGCAGGAGAAGACCTATGTTCCAGCTTCGAGATAGTCAGTCAGAGAGAGGAGACTCTCCCTTACTCTCTCTTTTGTTCTAGTCAGGCCTTCAACATATCAGTTTAAGGTTACATATATTAGGGAGAACAAGCTGCTTCACTCAGTCTGCCAATTCAAATGCTAATCTCCTCCAGAAATTCCCTCATGGATACAACCAGAATAAGGTTAATCAAATATCTAAGCACCCCTCGGACCAGTCAAGTTGACACATAAAATTAATCATCACATTTGGATGATCAGTTTTTCTATTAATGTTCTTTTTCTGTTGCAGGGAAGAATCCAGGATACCATATGGCATTAGAGGTAGATCTTCTTTTATGTGATTACTCCCCCACTAACCCATATCACAGGGAGTTCCATACTTTTCCTCTCTACACTAGAGCCTCACTAAACTGGTGATATGGTTACCAGTGGCTACCAAATTTCACTTCTCACATGTTCCCACCATAAGAGAAGAACTGCTCATATTCTCTGTGGTTCAAACTCAAAAATCCTAGAGAAGAGTTTTGATGGACTCACCTTGTAACAAATGACTTCCACTAGATCCACCAGACGTGGCCAGTGGGGGCCCACGCTTGTGAAGCAGAGCTGTTCCTGCAGAAAGGGGAACCACTGTAAACTGGGCGGTGACCCCAGCTGAAGTCCATACGACTAGTGACCAGCTAGCCCATTTACCTCGTTTCACAGATGAGACAACTGAAGTCTAAACAGGTAAGTTACTTCCAAGGACCCAGAACTGTTCTTTAACAAAATGAAGGCTAAATCCAGGCCTAATTCCTAGTCCTAGCACTTTCCTTTATGTCCCTAGCACTACATGATTTGGGTATTAATCCCAAGAATCAAAGAATCTGAAATTAGAAATAACCTCAAGGCTTATCTAGCTCCTACTGATGCATGAATTTCCCAGTGTATCCAAGCTGACCCCAGAGAAATGGGAGCCTTTCCTGTTTATTTTTCTCCAATATTGGAATTTCAAAGTAACTCACACTCAGCAGGTTAAGATGCACAGAATTAGCGGGGAGGAAGAGGATGTCCATCAGTAGGTTTGTTTGTTTGTTTGTTTGTTTGTTTGAGACAGGGTCTCACTCTGTTGCCCAGACTGCAGTGCAGTGGAGTGATCCCCGCTCACCGCAACCTCTGCCTCCCAGGCTGAAGCTATTCTCCTGCCTCAGCCTCCCGAGTAGCTGGGATTACAGGCATGTGCCACTACCACCCAGCTAATTTTTGTATTTTTAGTAGAGACGAGGTTTCACATGTTGATCAGGCTGATCTCGAACTGCTGACCTCAAATGATCCACCCACCTCAGCCTCCCAAAGTTCTGGGATTACAGGTATGAGCCACAGCGTCCGGCCGAGTAGGTTTATTAAACAACCTAAACTATAATCATGTAATGAAACACTATACAATCCACTAAAGAGAATGAAGAGATATGTATGTATTGACAGAGGAAGATGTTTCATATATGGCATTAAGGGAAAAAAACAAACTGATGAAAAAGGTTTGAACAGTGTAAACATCTTTATGTGGGAGATAGCAGGAAGAGCAACTCTCACTACACTGTCAACAGTCGTCATCAGTGGCAGGTGGGATTACAGAATATTTTTCCTTTTCTTCATTATACTTTCCTGTAATGTTTGAATTTTTAAAATTATGAGCATGGACCTTAAAACCATTGTGCCGAGAGAAATAATCCAGACACAAAATGCCACATGCTGTATGATTCCATTTATATAAAATATCCAAAATCGGCAAATACCTAGAGACGGAAAGCAGATTTGGAGCTATCAGGAGCTGGGGGTGAGCTGGAATGGGGAATGACTGCTTAATGAGTACAGGGCAATGAAAATGTTTGGGGACTAGATAAAGTGGATGGCTCCACAACACTGCAAACCACTAAATGACACTGCACTGTACATTTTAAAATGGCTAATTTTATGTTATGTGAATTTCACCTCAATTTTTAAAACTTCTTTCCTGCAGTAAGAAAATCCCAGGCCCACATATACTCTTCTGTGGGGTTTGGGCAAATTGCTTATCTTTGCTATATCAGTTAGTTCATTTGCAGCTGGTCTCTAAAATACCTTCAGGCTCTGATACTATGATTCTGGGCATATTCAACTATAATTCCAGACCCATTCATTCCTTTGTCATTCAGGCTAAGATCACAGAAGCTTTTTTTTTTTTTTTTTTTTGTGGCAGATATAGCACATTGATGACCTAATATTAAGAGGGAAGAAGAGGTAAGCCATCTTTCTCAAAGATCGTAAATGTATGGCCTCATCCAAGCCCCATAATGAATGACAAGTGACTAAAGAAAGAGAATAGAAGAAAGAAAATCAAAGGCATAAAGGCAATAGTAATCAAAAGTAACACATATTGAGTGACTTCCATGTCTGGAGTGTCTTCCAGATACTATGCTAGATGCCTCATAAATGCTTGTATTTTTAAAGGTAATCCTTAGAAGAGAAAATTAAAGCTCAAAAAGGGTAAGCAACTTGCCAAAGGACCCACAGTCAATAACTGAAAAGTGTAGTGTTGAAATTCAGGCCAGGCACGGTGGCTCACACCTGTAATCCCAACACTTTGGGAGGCCAAGGCAGATGGATCACTTGAGGTCAGGAGTTAGAGACCAGCCGGACTAGCACGGTGAAACCCTGTCTCTACTAAAAAAAAAACAAAAAATTAGCCAAGCATGGTGGTGCGTGCCTGGTAATCCCAGCTACTCTGGAGGCTGAGGCAGGAGAATCTCTTGAACCCGGGAGGTGGAGGTTGCAGTGAGCCAAGATCACACCACTGCACTCCAGCCTTGGCAACAGAGTGAGACTTCCTCAAAAAAAAGAAAAAAAAAAAGAAAAGAAAGAAATTCAGGTATGTTTATATTCCAGAGTTCATATTTTTCCACTTATCCATGCTGTTTTCCAAAAAGAAAAAGGATTCAAGGAAAACAACGTGGTGTTGAAGGCAAGGAAATACAAAAGCAAACTGTAAAAAGTGAAAAAGGAAGAACAAAAATCCAGGATTACCCTGTGCTTATAAGTGGCCCTCCCTGGGCACATTTTCATCCTGACCCTTGGGTATACTTCTGTATAGCTATGGTAAGCTGTTCTTTCACTATAATCTGCTAAAAACAGTTCCACGGGCTTTAAATAATCTTACACCACTATTCCATAAAGGAAATCTAAGAATTATTACAGAGCTTGGATATTATATTATCCTTTCATTTTAAAAATGAAAGAAACTAAACAAAAAAGAAGTAATCCCTGAAGTAGATAAATGGAAAATAAATAAAAATAACTACAGGACAGGCGCCGTGGCTCACGCCTGTAATCCCAGCACTTTGGGAGGACGAGGTGGGTGGATCAAATTCCTGAGGTCAGGAGTTTGAGACCAGCCTGGCCAACATGGTGAAACCCTATCTCTACTAAAAATACAAAAATTAGCCAGACATGGTGGCCAGCACCTCTAATCCCAACTACTCAAGAGGCTGAGGCAGGAGAATCACTTGAACCCAGGCGGCAGAGGTTGCAGTGAGCCAAGATGGTACCACTGCACTCCAGTCTGGGCCACAGCATAAGACTCCATCTCACAAAAAAAAATAAGAAGGAAGGAAGGAAGGAAGGAAGGAAGGAAGGAAGGAAGGAAGGAAGGAAGGAAGGAAGGAAAAATAATTACAAAGAATAAGTGGTACTTAGAGGATAAAATATTTCAACAACGCAAGTGTACAAGTGGTTAAGATAAAGCACCAAAGGTACCATCAAGCAATTTGAAGAAGCTGAAACAGGGAGGGAGCAGTAGAGACCAACTGTGGTTTTTCCCAGCATGAGAAGCTACTTGATAAAGGAAATTTAAAGTTTTGGGCAGCGGGGGCAAAACAAGTCCCAGACCTTCATTTGGCAAGGACACCAGATAACTTGCTGGTGAACGGTTTCTTGGCACAAATCAGGGAACAGCCAGTGGACAGACTGGCTGGTGAGTCTGGAGGGAATCATTCCAACAGCTGCATAGAGAACCAAAGAAGGAAACGGAAAAGGTGAGGTGGTCAATGGCTTGGGAATGGCAGATTTGTCATTTAGCCAGAAGGAAAATGCCTTAGAAGTTAACTGGACACTAAAAACTTTCTCTAAGTGAACCTGTTTTCAAATCAAACTCAAGTTCGGAAGGAAAGACTCAGCTAGGAGGAATAAAAAGCACAAAAAGCATGCACAGAGCCAAAGAGCAAGAAAAGACCATCGCTTGCACAGGGATTTCACTGCTTGAAGCAGTCCAGTCAAGGGGTGAGCAGCTTCCAGACTGAAACCATGTGACTACTCATCAAGCTGGCTGCCTGCAGGAGGCATCTTTCCATCCAAATTGGAAAGGAAAAAGTAAAAATGTCTCTGTTCAGAGTATGACTATGTATGCAGAAAAGTCTAAGGAATCTACACACAAAAAAAGCTACTAAAACAAACAGCAGGATGCAAAGTCAACACACAAAAATCAATTTTATTTCTAGACACTAGCAACAAGAAATTGGAAAGGAAAATTTTTAAGTCCATATACAATAATACCTGGAAACAAAACAATTAGGAATACATCTGAATAATAGCTGTCCGGGATTCTCTATTATTAAAAATGAAAGCAAATACATTCCTCAGCCTAATAAACACCCAGTTTAGGTATCACTGTAACTGCTGTGTTCATCATGGGATAGGGAATAGGGGAAGGAGGGAAGCAGAGGGGGAATGCCATTTGCTTGAACTTTCATTTTGGAGTTGTTATAGAGAAAATAAGAATGGCTCAAGGGGCCGGGCGCGGTGGTTCACGCTTGTAATCCCAGCACTTTGGGAGGCCAAGGCGGGTGGATCACCTGAGGTCAGAAATTTCGAGGCCAGCCTGGCCAACATGGTGAAACCCTGTCTCTACAAAAAATAAAAAAATTAGCTGGGCGTGGTGGCAGGCGCCTGTAATCCCAGCTACTTGGGAAGCTGAGGCAGGAGAATCGCTTGAACCCGGGAGGCGGAGGTTGCAGTGAGCCAAGATCGTGCCACTGCATGCCAGCCTGGATGACAGAGAAAAACTCCGTCTTAAAAAAAAAAAAAAAAATGTAGCTCAAAGGAGAAGGATAAAAATCACCGAAATGATTCTGGAACGCAGCCTCCATGTCCATAGCCAAAATTGAGTGCCTTGGTACCCAGAAGATGCCAGCAAGACTCTGAAAGTAGAGAATGTGAACCCGAGGAGGTCTCTTAGTCCAATCAAAAGACATTTTGCTAGTTACAAAGGTATAACTGAGATTGGTTTCTATTTCCTCTGACTGAGATTTGCTGACTCACCAGACATAAACAAAGCAAAAATACACTGTAACTGCCACCTCCCATTCTTACTCTGCCCAGTGTCAGAAGAGGGCAGATCCTTGGCCCAAAAGAGATGAAGAGGGTTACAGCTTCTCATGGTTCCAGTCAGAGCTCAGCATCTGTCAAAGAAGGTAGATATTGTTACAACCCTTAAGAAAACAATCTCCCTCATCTCATCTGGAGAAGTCTAGAAATTCCACCAGTGGACCCTGGCTGGGCTAACAGTGGCTACAAAGATGAGAGGCAATCCTTCTACCTTTGGCTGCCTGGAAGAGAAGGCCATGGAGTTATCCTACTTCTGGGAGCTGAGTGGTGACATTATGACTTACTGAGAGTGGCCAGATATTATGGAGCTGGGCTGCTCATGTTCAACTCATACATTTAGTCTTTAAAGATACATCATTCAAAGCCAACAATCCTTATATTTTATTATATTTTATTTTTTTGAGACAGAATCTCACTCTGTCGCCTAGGCTGGAGTACAGTGGCGCGATCTTGGCTTCCTACAACCTCCATCTCCCAGGTTTAAGCAATTCTCCTCCCTCAAACTCCTGAATAGCTGGGATTACAGACGCGTGCCATCACAGCTGGCTAATTTTGGTATTTTTATTAGAGACGGGGTTTCACTATGTTGATCAGGCTGGCCTCAAACTCCTGACCTCAAGTGATCTGCCCACCTCAGCCTCCCAGAATGCTGGGATTACAGGCGTGAGCCACCATGCCTGGCCCAATCCTTATATTTTAGGCATAGCATACAGCATTTGCCCCTAAATTCAAATTGTTGCATTACAGTCAAATTGCATGTGCCTGCTTCAACTAATTCAGGAGACGTGATAACTAAAGGGGGAAATTTTTATTTAAAATATCAGATGCAGGCCCAGGCTCGGTGCCTCACACCTGTAATCCTAGCACTTTGAGAGGCCATGGCAGGTGGGTCACTTGAGTCCAGGAGTTCAAGACCGGCCTGGGCAACATAGCAAGACTCCATCTCCATGAGAAATTAGCTGAGCGTGGTGGCATGCCCCTGTGGTCCCAGCTACTTGGGAGGCTGAGGTGGGAGGATCACTTGAACCCAGGAGGTGGAAGCTGCAGTGACTCAAGATCATGCAACTGCACTCCAGCTTGGGCAACAGACCTTGTCTAAAAAAAAAAAAAAAATTAGCAGATGCATCGGCATCTTGGCTTGGAAAGGGACACGTGACCCAATCTTGGCCAATGAGACCTGAGGGAAGGAGGGGTGCTGATGTCTGCAAGGAAGCTGCTAGGAAGAGTTTTACTCCATGATCAAAAGAGAAGCTTGAGGATTTGGGGGTTGGGGAGTGGCTTTTTGGGTTTTGGAGATGGTTGTTATGTGATGACTGGAACTGTGGCAGCCGTCTGGAACCACAAGAGGACAAGCTGAGTAAAACATAGCAGAAAGAGTCTGTGTGCAAGATCAATAAGCCACTTCCCAGCCCTGGAATGCCCTACCTCCATCCAGACACTGTGTTTGGAATATAATAAGCAATAAATATAAGCCACCTTTTAGCAAGAATTCTGTATTTATAGCCCAAAACATCCTAACTGATGCTCAGGTCATTAAAAAGACAATTCAGCTTTGTCCAACTTTGGTTCATTTGTCCAACTTTTCAATGGACAAACAATACAAACAGAAAACGCAGAGGAGAGATACAGGTAGCCAAAACACATCTTTAAAAGATGCTCGGTTTTGTGAATAACAAAGGAAACACAAATGAAAACATTTTTTTTTTTTTTTTGCCTATCAGCTCTATAAAATTTGCTAATACTAGAGCTGATACATGTTTGGGGAAACAGGACCTTTCAGACTTTTGGGTTGATTGCAAGCTGGTACACTGGTACTCAATTTAGCAATGCATATTAAAATTTCAAGGGTCTGTACCTTTAACCCAACAATTCTACAGAAATACACATAAGCACAAAGCTGTTTGCACAAGGATGTTCAGTGGTACTGTACTGTTTGTTAAACAAAACAAACAAACAAAAAGTCTGAAATAGTCCAATGCCCACCAATAAGGAATTGAGTAAATAAATTATAGCACATCATTCTGTGGAATAGCCAGAGCTGCTCAAAATAAGAAGGTAAATCTGTGTAGACTGACATTTAAATCTATACAACATATACTATGAAGGAAATCATGTAAGTTTCAGAAGAGTATGTATACATCCCATTATCTTTTTCTTTTTTATAATGCTTTTATTGTACTGAAATAAATCTTAGAACAGCATCCAACAAACAAATTATCATTAGGAGCCTTAATATGAAGGTCTTAAAATTTAAACTTTATGCATTTTTGTGCATGGGGGTGTGTGTGTGTAAAGAAAACACATTAATTGCTTTTATAATTGGAAAAAAAGAAGTTTAATCTCATCAGTCTAACAGAAAGTGCTGGTCTTCACTTAGCAGTCACACTTATCCTAAGAGGGCTGTAGGCAAATGTCCCAACTCTATTCCTAGTCAAGGGGAAGCCCAGGATACCACAGCCACACAGGGAATCTGTGTGCTGCTTAGGATTTGAGGGTGAGGTGAAACTGACCCTGTGGCCATTACGAGGAGTCTAAGAAACCGATCTGAGTGGCTGTGGCTATTTCACAGTATCATGTGCTATTATACTAAGGGCAAAAGCTGAAAAGACAGCCTAACAGCCCATGCCAGGGGCTAGATAGAGGCAAAATCCAATGGATGGGAACCTGTGGCACCAACCCTAAGCTAGCGGCACTGAATGGAGGTGACTGGTGTCCAAAGTGATTCTCTGAACAGCTGAGGCAGAGTGTGGCTCACAGGACACCTGCCGCCTCAGGGGCTGGATGGCAGGAAGCTATGAAGATAGCAAGCTATCAGTGAATAACTGATGTATAAAGAAGCAATAAAGTCTCTCTGGCCAAGTGAGGCAAAAAAAAAAAAAAAAGCAGCAACAAACCCTTAGGCTGGTTTCAATTTTCTATGCAAAATCGTTTCAGATTTTAAAAAAGCAAAACCATTTACCTTCTTAAAGCATACAGTTTTTTAGGTGTAACTTAAATTTCTTTCCGGTCATAGGCCTGTGAAAGTTCGCATACTTCCTGATGCAAATCATTTTTTAAAGAGTGCCTCATTCTATTCCAGTGGCTCAAAGAGATTGTATAGCATCAAGCTCTCTCCCTCTTCCTTTGACACCTGCTTTTGGTAAATGAGCATCATATGAGACTTGCCACAAAGTGATACCCCAAACTCCTGAAGAATTGAGCTGAGAGGGAGACGTCCGCTCCACCCTTTCGCTCTCCAGAAAACTTTCTGTCCAAAGCCTCCGGGGCAGCCAGCCATATCCTAGTGCAGCAGGGCTGGGTGAGAAGTCCTTTTTAGGCAAGGCATTAAAAAGAGTTGGCTGAGCAGATCTAAAAACCCTTGGTCAACAGGGCGGAGCCAGGCCTGAGGCAGAAGTATTACTTCACAGTTGCATTGGCTTCCTGTGGCCGCCAATAGAGGCAGCATCTGGCAGAAAGCCCACCACAGAGAAGAGGGAACTCCACGGAGAAGAAAATAGTAATGAGGCCCCAAAGGTGGAAGTACAGCCTGAGAAACTGCCCAGCCTGGGACTGGCTGCCTTGCCTGCTTGTCTTGCTGCTCTCGCAGGGCCTGGGGTGTGGTATCCCCTCAGGCTTTAAAATCCTGATATCCCTCCCATGGGGAGCACTTCTTACAAGCGCTCTTCATATATTCTTTAATCCATATCATTTATTCCATGTCATGAAGCTATGGGGCAGGTGCTATTATTAACTTCATTTTTCAGATGGGAACACTGAAGCTCAGAGGTGAAATAATTACCCCAGGACGCAGAGAAGTCAAGGTTTGAAACCCCCACATGGCCAGCCCTGAAGCTCAGACTACTGAGACTGCAGCAACTGAGTTCTCAAGTGAATAGCAAGAAGATGAGGTAAGGGTTAGTGCTACCTCCAACTGACACTGGATTGGGGCAATCTTACCTCCTCTCTCATAGGTAATATTTTGGGTTTTCCTTCCTTGCACATAACCAGGCAAATGGCTGCAATTCTAAAAAGATATAAATATAAAAACAAGAAGTGAAACAGTGCAGACACCTGAAACCCAAAACCCAACCATTTCTGAAAGCGCGAGCTAGCGGAGCTGCCGTACAACAGAAATAGTTGTGTCCTGTTTAGATAGGCTTTGTTTTGCTACATGGCTGCGTATGCAGTGAAGTGATATCAAGTCCTGAGGGCCCATTCCTTTGATGAGTTAAACACACAAAGGCCTACATTTTGATGCAATCTGATAGCATGTAGCTAAGTCCTAGACAAACTGCAACTGTGAGGAAGTGATAAACCCAACTTCCTGCACAAAGCTGCCTGAGATAACACTTTCCATGGACTGGAAGGAAAAAAAAAAGAGAGAGACATGATTGCTACAGAATTTTAAAGGAACTATTCCATTCTTAATAAATAACCTCTTTTTCATGTGGTCCCAGAAAAACAAAACAAAACTGATTGCCATCCAGTGACTCTGTCGTAATTCCACATATGATTTAATTCCGATTTTACTCAGGCAAAATCGGTCACTTGAGAGTCACTTGATTTTCTCTCTTAAGGATACTACAGTTCTAACTTGAAATCTCAGTTATCTTCTTGGCCAAGAGAATGTCTCTGAAATTTTACAAGAAGTCAGATTGAGAGAACTGCGTTTGCATTAACTGGCTCCTGGGGTTCTTACTGAGCCCCTAAACAGGCCCATTCAGTTTGAATAAACACACATTGGAATCCTTGCCAACTTATCCAAGGGCCAATAGCTGTTCCCACAATACCAAAACAGGGTCAACGTGGCAATTTCACTAAGTGTTTATGTAGATTGTGTCATATAGAAACAACCAATAAAAGCAGATTGTGCTGGGAATGTTCTGTGAATGCATTCATTCATTTATTTAGTAAATTTTTTTCTTTTTTTTTTTTTTTGAAACGCGTCTCGTTTTGTCACCCAGGCTGGAGTACAGTGGTGCAGTCTCAGCTCACTGCAGCCTCTGCCTCCTGGGTTCAAGCTATGCTCCTGCATCCGCCTCCCAAGTAGCTGGGATTACAGGCATTCGCCATCACGCCTGGCTAATTTTTGTATTTTTACTAGGGTTTCATCATGTTGGCCAGGCTGGTCTCGAACTCTTGACCTCAAGTGATCTGTCCGCCTGGGCCTCCCAAAGTGCTGGGATTACAGGGGTGAGCCACCACGCCAGGCCGGCAAATATTTATTGAGGGCTTACTACATGCTAGGAAATGCAGTGGTGAACAAAAAAGAGATAGCCTCTGACTTCATGGACTTTCCAGTCTAGTTAGAGAAGCAGATATTAAACACACAAATAATGTTAAGGGCTCTGAAGAGAAAGGATAGGGTGGTCCAATTTCAGTTTAGATGAGGTGGTCAGTGGAGGTCCAAATATTAATACCAGTGGAGGCCCAACTGATGATGTGGTATTCAGGCCTGAATCATCCAAGCAACCAAAAATGAGGGAAGCCACCAAAAAGTCCTAACTCAGGACTTCCTAACTCGCAAGTCCTGAGTTAGGAAAGAATTTTGTGCCTTTGAGGAACTAAAGGAAAGCCTGTGTGTCCAAAATAAATTAAATGAGGAGAGAGGATATGATAGGAGGCTGGAAAGGAAGGAGGATCCAGAAAGTGCAGCGCTTGGTAGGCGTGAAGAAGTGTGGCTTTAGACTGAACATGGTGGGGAAACATTTCACTAATACTGCTGAACAGGCGGGGTGCGGTGGCTCACACCTATAATCCCAGCACTGTGGGAGGCCAAGGTGGGTGGATCATTTGAGGTCAGGAGTTCGAGACCAGCCTGGCCAACATGGTGAAACCCTGTCTCTACTAAAAATACAAAAATTAGCCAGGTATGGTGGGACACGCCTGTAATCCCAGCTACTCAGGAGGCTGAGGCAGGAGAATCGCTTGAACCTGGGAGGCAGAGGTTGCAGAGAGCTGAGATCCCACCACTGTACTCCAGCCTGGGCGACAAAAGCAAGACTCTGTCTCAAAAAAAAAAAAAGGCTGGGCATGGTGATTCACGCCTTGTAATCCCAGTACTTTGAGAGGCCAAGATGGGTGAATCATTTGAGATCAGGAGTTCAAGACTAGCCTGGCCAACAAAGAGAAACCCCACCTCTACTAAAAATACAAAAATTAGCTGGGTATGGTGGAAGGCCTCAGCTACTCAGGAGGGTGAGGCAGGAGAATTGCTTGAACCGGGGAGGTGGAAGTTGCAGTGAGCCAAGATCGTGCCACTGCACTCCAGCCTGGGCAACAGAACAATACTCCATCTTAAAAAAAAAAAATGCTGTTGACCTCTCATCGTGTTCTGCTCCTAGATTGTTTTCTAGGCAAGGATCTCAAAAAAATGCAGCAGTCCTAAAGGCGTTTGAGAAAAATTGTGAGAAGAAATTCCTCCAGGTAATTTGGGACATCAAAGATATTTCTCTAAATTCAGTCATTTCGGCCAAACCACAAACCAGGATGGAGGGGGGAAATTAGGACAATAAAAAACAATCAATCAATTAGATCACATGTCATTTTACCATTTGAATATGATTCTAAAGTCACATGGTTCTTACATATAGATAGGAAGTTGGCAGTGATGTGGACCAATTCTTTCTCATTTTACAAGGGAAGTTATTGAGGCCCAGAAAGTACATGGCCTTATCTCCTGGCTCCAGGCAATCTCCACCATACAAAGCTGCCTCTGAAGAACAAAAGTCAGGGCTGCCACACTTTCTCCTTCTCCTTCTCTGAGTGGGACCTAGAATTCAGAATCTGTTTCTAGATTGCTAAGTGATCTGTGGCATGCTACTTACCTCCCAGGCTCACTCTCTCGCTGGTTCTTTATTATAATAATATTATTATATTTTATTATTATTATTATGATTTGTCTAGCGAAGGGGGTGTCATTATGTTGCCCAGGCTGGTCTCAAACTTCTGGCCTCAAGCGATCCTCCTGCCTGGTCCATGCATTGAGCTTCCACACAGGACTTCAGAGATTCCTTTGCTGAAGTTATTGGGATGGGAAAACAAACAGCCCAGCGTTCAGAATCTCACCAGCCAAGCACTGAGGATGGAGGGCCTGGAAACCTGGGATTCGAAAGTGCAAAACTAATTTCAAGTTCTCCCCACTTTGAGTCTTCTCAATGTGTTGGTTTCATTCCACAATCAAATGTCTTTTTAAAGGACTTTAAGGTACAGGTTAATAAAATTTCTGTCTCCGCCTGTCATGTGTATTTCCAAGTCCCAACCCTTATATCTCTGAGAACCTACTCTGTGTAAGCCCCACTCATTACCTGGCCCTCAACTCTGGGGATTTTGAAGAGCTGGGTTTCAAAAAGTGATTAGAAGTTTGCTTTTCATTCTTAAGCTCCTGATAAAAGATCCTACACTCCTTCAAGTGAAGGTGAAGAGCTTGCTGGTTTGAGATTGAATTAAGTCATTTAAAAAGGATAACACCTCCAGAACCAATTAGACTTTGCCTTTGCTATTCTGGTAGCTTTCCTCTTGGTGTTGATTGGAGTTTTGCTTTATAGTCACTGTCTGATCTTGGTAGGATTTCATTTAGTTGACCTCAGGCAAAATCCTTTACCTCTCTAGCCTCCACTCCCCTTTGGATGATGCTTAAGGCCCCAGCATTTCCAACGTTCTACGTGTTTAAGACAAATCAAAAGGAGTTTTGAATCACAACAGAGAAGAGTCCTTAATACCTCACTTCCATTTTTTTTTTCTTTTGAGATGGAGTCTCACTCTGTCATCCAGGCTGGAATGCAGTGGCACAATCTGGGCTAACTGCAACCTCTGCCTCCCAGGTTCAAGCGATTCTCCTGCCTCAGCCTCCCGAGCAGCTGGGATTACAGGCGTGTGCCACCACACCCAGCTAATTTTTGTACTATTAGTAGAGATGGGGTTTCACCATGTTGGCCAGGCTGGTCTCGAACTCCTGACCTCAGGTGATCTGGCCACCCCCAGCCTCCCAAAGTGCTGGGATTATCTTTATTTTTCATTTTTTATTTTTTATAGAGATGGGGTCTCACTCTGTCATCCAGGTTGGAGTGCCATGGGCAATCATAGTTCACCACAGCCTCGAAATTCTGGGTGATCCTCCTGCCTCAGCCTCCCAAGTAGCTGGGACTATTGGCATGTGCCACCAAGCCTGCCTAATTTTTAAATTTTTTATACAAAAAATTTGCTGTAGGGTCTTGCTATGTTGCCCTGACTGATCTCAAACTCCTGGCCTCAAGCAATCCTCTCACCTCGGCCTCCCAAAGTGTACAGATTACAGGTGCTGGAAAATACCTCACTTTCTAGAATGGAAGAAAGAAAGGGAGGGAGACAGAGAGAGGAAAGAAAGTGGGAGAAGCTGGGGAGAGAGGGAGGGAAGGGAAAAAGAAGGAAGAGAGGGAAGAAGTAATTGGTGAACAAACTAAGGGAGGAAAAACGGGGAGAAATCTGTGCTTTCCAAACCTCTCTGCAGCCTTAATAGAAATAGATCAGGCTTTTGTTGTGAATAAGTTAATGCTTATTTAGCTTTCAAAACACAGCTCAGTGGAGTACACCTAGGAGCCCTTTGCAGACTTGGAATCTGGAAGGGAGGAAAGGCATGTACGTCAGCAGCTTCTGTTTAAGAAAGCAAATGAAACATCCACAGAAAAATTGTTAGAGAGGACTGACTATGTTTTTCTTTTACATTTGAAATACTTTCTATTTCATTGATTTTGTGAACTGTTGAAAGTTTTGAAAAGCATTTAGCCCAGAGCCTAGTGCTTAGCAAGTGCTCCGTAAATGTTGACTATAATTTTTACTACAGTGGACTTTTGGTTCAGGCACCAGAAAGTGTGACTTCTAGATCTATGAATAACCATGTGACTTTAAGTAAGTCTCTCGGCCTCTCTGGGTTTGTTTTCTAATTTGTGAGGCTGGGATTGAACGAGAGGGTGAATAAGAGCTTTTCAGCTGGTATTCCTCAATTCCATTTCTCCTATGTGGTACCTCCATGTTTGGACTGAACATTTATATCATTTTAAGGAAAAAAAAATTCTCACATCATATAATAAACCACTTAAAAAACTTGAAAGAACACTTCTTCCTTCTCTAAATTGGTGGGGTTTGGAGCATTAAAATTAGAGAGAAGTAAATGGGATTAACATTCGCCTAAAGGACCAATTGTGAGGGCAAATTTTGAGCAAGTAATTAAAATGTAAATCCTCTTAAATTTCAACATAGCGAGTCTGATTCTAACACTGCATTGTGGTATTTGGAGGACTGTCAGCGTTTCCCCCAGCTCTGCTGGCTGTTAACCCAAATCACATTGTCGGCTGAAGACAGTACTTCCTATAACTGGGTTTCGAACATCCTTGGGAGAGTGTCATTTCTCTAGGGGCTTTTCTTCAAGTTAAATTGTTTTTGCTTTCCCAAACTGTGTCAGCACATGTGTTCTTACCTATCTCAAAAGCTTCATCAACCCAACAATTCTCCAAAAGGAAGAGGAAAAAAAAAAAAAAAGCTATTGTGCAATGAAAAATATTTGGCAAATCTCATGAAAACACATTCTTAAAACATCTTTCACTTCTGAGAAACAAAGTAAAATGTAAGAATTGTTTTTTTGTTGTTGTTGTTTGTTTCATGACTAACAAAATGAATCATTGCTACCAATGTAGTATACTGACCATATAAAACAAGTATGAAGGAATGTTCAGTTCAAAAAATAAAAATAGGCTGGGCATAGTGGCTGACACCTGTCATCCCAGCACTTTGGGAGGCTGAGGCAGGCAGATCACCTGAGGTCAGAAGTTCAAGACCAGCCTGGCCAACATGGCAAAACCCCATCTCTACAAAAATACAAAAATTAACCAGGCATGATGGCAGGTTGCCTGTAATCCCAGCTACTCAGAGGCTGATGTGGGAGAATCGCAGAGGTTGCAGGAATCCGAGATCACGCCATTGCACTGCAGCCTGGTTGACAGAGCGAGAGCATTCCGTCTCAAAAAAAAAAAAAAAAAAAAAAAAAAGAGAGAGAGGAAAAAAAAGAAACATGTGATGCTATTGAAGGACATGGTGACTGGAAGGGGTGGGACTGATAAACTGAAGCAAGCCTCCAGGGTGGTCTCCCACCATGGTAGAGCAAGGTAGATGATGGGGCCAGTCTCTGAGATCAGAAACTCAGGAGAAGCAGCAGCTTTAAGGAAAAGATAAATTCAATCTGAAACATTACACAAAGGACTTGGTCAGTGCCTCATTCCTACAATCCCAGCACTTTGGAAGGCTGAGGTGGGATGATTGCTTGAGCCCAGGAGATCAAGACTAGCTGGACCACATAGAGAGACACCCATCTCTACAAAAATAAGAAAATTAACTGGGCATGGTGGCACATGCCCGTAGTCCTAGCTACTTAGGAGGCTGAGGCAGGAGGATGGCTTGAGCTCAGGAATTTGAGGCTGCTGTGAACCATTATCTTACCACTGTACTCCAGCCTGGGCAACAGAGTGAGATCCTGACTCATAAAATGAATAAAAAAAGGGACCTGTAAATATCCAAATATAACTGCTGGGTAATCAGATCTGTTCCTCCAGAACTGAGGGAGAGAACTGGGTTTGAGAAACACTCTGGGGTAGCATCATTCTAAGGTGGTATGGTCATTAAAGCCATGAGTTTGGATAAAGTTTCTCAGGGGAGGAGCCTAAGAACATGGCCAAAGGAAAGCAACGTTTAAAGAGTGCTATAGATTGAACTGTGTTCCCCTAAATGTTATGTGCTGAAGTGCTAACCCCCAGCACCTTAGAATGGGAGCTTACTTGGAAATAGAGCCAACGTAGCTGTGATTAGCTAAGATGAGTGCTATGCTTTAAATGTCAGTCCCTTCCAAAACTCACATTGAAACTTAATCCCCACTGTGGCAGTATTGAAAGACGGGGACTTTAAAAGACGATTGGGATTGGGTCATGAGGGCTCTGCCCTCCTGAAGGGATGAATTCATTCATGGATTCATGGGGTGATGGATTCCTGGGTTATCATGGGAATGGGACTGGTGGTTTTATAACAAGAGGAAGAGCCCTGAGCTAGCACATCCACGCCCTCACCATGTGACGCCGTGCGCTGCCTCAGGACTCCACAGAGTCCCCACCAGCAAGAAGGTTCTCATCAGATGTGGCCCCTTGACCTTGCATTTCTCAGCCTCCAGAACTGTAGGAAATAAATTCCTTTTCTTTATAAATTACCCAGTTTCAGCCAGGCATGGTGGCTCATGCCTATAATCCCAGCACTTTGGGAGGCCAAGGCGGGTGGATCACCTGAGGTTGGGAGTTCGTCACCAGCCTGACCAACATGGCAAAACCCCATCTCTACTAAAAATACAAAAATTACCCAGGTGTAGTGGTGTGTGCCTGTAATCTCAGCTACTCAGGAGGCTGAGGCAAGAGAATTGCTTGAACCTGGGAGGCAGAGGTTGCAGTGAGCCAAGATTGTGTTACTGCACTCCAGCCTGGACAACACAGCAAGACTCCTTCTCAAAATAAATAAATAAGTAAATACATTACCCAGTTTCAAGTATTCTGTTATAAGCAACAGAAATGAAGTTATGGTAGAGGAGGGGAGCTAATACGATATGACTGGCGTCCTTATAAAAAGGAAACATTTGAACCCGAGGCATGTAACAGGGAGAACACCACGAGAAGATGAAGGCACCGATCAGGGTGATGCTTTACAAGCCAAGGAACAAGTCCTGCCAACATGTTAATCTCCAAATTGCAAGCTCCAGGACTATGAAACAATACAGTTTTGTTGCTGAAGACACACAGTTTGTAGTATTTTGTTATAAGGAAAAGCCCACAAGGAATATCAAGATAATCAGGTCCGAGAAAGGAGGAAGCCAGAAAAGCATGGCATCACCAAGCCGAGAACAGGAAAGAGTCTCAAAGGGAGGTCATAGTCAACAAAATCAAGTGTTCCCAAGAGGTCGAGGAGGATAGAAAAGTCAGCCTTGGCAAAGCAATGGAGAGGTCACTGGTGACCTTGGGAAGGGCAGTTATAGTGAATTAAAGAGGTGGAGGACAGATTGAAGTGAGGAATAAAAATAAACTTTCCAGACATTTAAAGAAGGAAAGAAGATAGGAAGGAAGTTGAAGAAGGAGCATTGGGTCATGTATTTTTTCCTTTTTTGTTGTTTTGTTTGTTTGTTTTGTTTTGTTTTTGAGACAGAGTTTCGCTCTTGTTGCCCAGGCTGGAGTGCAATGGCGCGATCTCGGCTCACTGCAACCTGCGCCTCCCAGGTTCAAGCAATTCTCCTGCCTCAGCCTCCTGAATAGCTGGGATTACAGGCGTGCGCCACCACACCCAGCCTATTTCTTCCTTTAATGGGAAAAAATTGGTACAGCTAATGGATGAGGATAACTAGCCAGTGGACGGAGAAAATGTGAAGAAGGATAGAGAAAGAAATAGACAGGGGGGAAGGTGAGGAGGCAGAGGAAGAAGAGGGGGAAGGGGAAAGTAGAGGTGGAAAGGGAAGGAGAGGGGAAGCAGAAAAGAGGCTGAGAACCACAGAGAAGCCATTCTGGTGGCTGGGCTAGCAGTGGTAGTGGTGACAGCCACACCCGTTTCCAGGCAACAGTGGCAACAAGGCCAAGGGCAGGGTCTGGGTTCTATGACGGGAAACAGCAAAGGCATCCAGCGATCAATGATGGCAGCAGCAGCATCCTCACCAGGCTGGATTTATGGCAGGATTTTGACTATGGCCCTGGCTACTGCCCTTATTTCTATCTGTTCTCTGAGCTGCCTTTCTAGCCTCTTTGGGGATTCTGGGAGCTGCCCACTGGCTTTTTGATCCATTCTTTTTTCTATTTCAGTCAACCTGAGTCAGTTTCTGTTGCTTACAGCTGAGAACTTTACCTGATTCAATTACGTACAATGCTGAGCATTTTAGAAGGAGTTTTAAAAATCCTCCCAGCAAATCTAAGAAGTAGACTTATATTATCATCTCCATCTTCCCAACGAGGAAGCTGAGAGATGAAGAGCTTAGGTCACATGTCCAACATCACCAAGCTAGTAGGTAGCACTGCCAGGCTCACACCCAGGCCTATTTGCCTCCAAAGCACTTAACCACCGCAATCTCCTGCCCCTTCCTTGGGCAAGCTCTATCACCTCCTGCAAATGGCAATAGTGCACAGTGAGACTGCCTCCCTGTGTCCCAGCACTGGGGAAACACAGTTCTGACTGCTCTGAGGAGCTTGTCTGGTGAGCCCCTTGCACTGTTCTTCTCCATTCCTGGGGAGCCTTGACACCAGTACCCTCATCTACAATGATGCCCAAACTTCCGCCTTGGCCTACAATATCATGTAAGCAATTTGGAAATTCCTTCCAAAATAAGTTTCTAAAGCCAAGATCCCCATCCAGCAGACACTAGTTCTCAAAGCCTGAGCTAGAAGATCTTAAAGGCTTGCCCAGTAGGTCTTCCAATGGTTATCATGACCACATGGCCTCATTCCTCCCGTGTCATTCATGTCCTCCGGAATGCTGAGATAAAGCCAAGAGAGCAAGAGGCTCACTGGGGAGAGGGAGACACCCATGGAAGATAAAGGAGGAGGCAGCAGAACTGGGCAGGGAGAGCCTAGGATCACAAGACAGATGTGACAGAATCTCAGTCAGCTCCACAGGGAGCCATTTGAGAAGTCCCACGTTAGACAGAAATAGCTAGGCCTGCACTCACCATTCTCTGTCATTGGCTATGGGCTGACCAGGAAGAGCACAGCTCCAGCATGAAAGCTATGGTGGATTCTAAAGGCCTGCAATTCCAGCTACTTGAGAGGCTGAGGCAGGAGGATCACTTGAGGTTAGGAGTCTGAGGTTGTGGTGTGCTATGATCATGCCTGTGAATAACCACTGCATTCTAGCCTGGGCAACATAGCAGGACCTCATCTCCAACAATAACAACAAAACAGTGCTGCAGCTCATTGCACTCCTCCCCACTGAATGTCAAGTCCATGGCCGCAGCACCTAACACCCACCTTCTTTTCTCTTTGAACACTTGGGATGCAAAGAACTGTAATAAAGAACCCCGTTGTGCTCCTGCTCCAGCATGGTTATGTTCCAC
This sequence comes from Macaca fascicularis, assembly GCF_037993035.2. Classification (NCBI taxonomy): domain Eukaryota; kingdom Metazoa; phylum Chordata; class Mammalia; order Primates; family Cercopithecidae; genus Macaca; species Macaca fascicularis. The sequence goes on along the minus strand of NC_088383.1, from coordinate 101,529,269 downwards.
AGCACCTGCTCTGACCTGAATCTATTTGATTTTTTTTTTTTTTTTTTTTTGAGACTAAGTCTTGCTCTGTTGTCCAGGCTGCAGTGCAATGGCACAATCTCGGCTCACTGCAACCTCCATCTCCCGTGTTCAAGCAATTCTCTTGTTTCAGCCTCCCAAGTAGTTGGCATCACAGGCGCACACCACCACACCCTGCTAATTTTGTATTTTTAGTTCAGACAGAGTGTCACCATGTTGGCCAGGTTGGTCTTGAACTCCTGATCTCAAGTGATCTGCCTGCCTCAGCCTCCCAAAGAGCTGGGATTACAGGCCCGCACCCTGCCCTGTTCGATCTTATAGACACAAATAATCCCAAGTCTTCAGAGATATATTAAATATAAAGGATTTGTTCCTCAAAATAATAGTATTAATAATTTTATTAGAAGCCCCCTATTATAAATATTTAATAAAAATTCTAATTCGCTAGCAGAACTCAACTCTTACAAACCTCTGAGACCTCCTCTCTCTTTGGCTAGTTTTATGCCAACATCTAAAGGGATCTCAGCAGCCTATATTTGTGTTCTTGGCCAAGCGACTTCTCAAAATGGCCCACCATTTCCTGATAGAACAACACATGGGAAGACACTAAAGCTGAATGAAGCCTGAAATGGCCATTCCTTGGTATGACGGCCTGCCTTATAGTGACTGCCACTCTTTCAGTGCTAGTGAATCAAGTTTAGGAGAGAGAACAACTGTTCCTTTTGCAAGCCATTATTAACTGCTATATGTCAGGCACCATAATAGGTGCTAAAGTTACGGTGGCTGTGGTGGTTTTAAAATACATCTGCAGCCAGGCATGGTGGCTCACATCTGTAATCCCAACACTTTGGGAAGCAGAGGCAGGAGGATCACTTGAGCCCAGGAATTCTAGACCAGACTGGGCCACACAGTAAGACCCTGTCTCTACAAAAAATAAAAAAGTAGCTGGGCATGGTGGCACACACCTATAGCTCCAGCTACTTGGGAAGCTGAGGTGGGAGGAATCCTTGAGCCTAGGAGATTGAGGCTGACTGAGCTGTGTTTGCACCACTGCACTCCAGCCCGGGCAAAACAGTGAGGCTTTGTCTCAAAGAAAATAAAAAATATAAAATACATCTACAAATTATTTTACAATTTTCCCTTCAATGATGGAGCCTAATTCCTCTTTCCCTTGAGTGTGGGACAGACATAATGACTCACTTCTAACAAATAGAATGTAGCAATAGTGATGATGTATGACTTCTGAGACTAGGTTATAAAAGGCAGTGTATGTCCACCTCCTTGCTCTCTCTTGGATCAATTGTTCTGGGGAAAATCAACTACCATGTCGTGAGGACACTCAAGCAGCCCTATGGAAAGGTCCATGTCATAAGGAACCGAAGCCTTCTGCCAACAGCCATGTGAGTGTGCCATCTTGGAAGTGGATCCTCCAGCTTCATTCAAACTTTCAGATGACTGTAACCCAACCAACATCCTGACTGCAACTTCATAAGCAACCCAAACCACAGCCATCCAGACAAGCTACTTCCAAATCCTTAACTCACAGAAACTGTGAGATCATAAATGCCTACTGTGTTAAGCCACCAAGTTTTGGGGTAATTTGTTATATGGCAATAGACGCAGTGGGAGACAAGACAAACAGTTCCTGTCCTCATTCTTACAGCAGATAATAACCTGTTATTAAGCAAATGTGGAAACAATGTGAGTCAAGTTGTGTCCAGCAAATCTGTGCAAATGCTAGACTTACCCACCAACAGGAAATGTGATCAGGAGATTATTGTACTGATTGTGACTAGAATATCAATTTGGAGTCACCAAAAGGTACAGCCTGTCTTTATGCTATGATCAGCAGAGAGACTGCAGCAAATGATGGTGGGGTCTGATATAAGATCCAGTGGATCGGGGTCAGAGTGGGTGCCATGGCAACCCAAACCTCCTGCAAAGCAGGCGAAGGGAAAGTAGAAGCCAAGGCCCTTACAGAGAAAGCTGATCTGCAAAGAGTATGGGAAAGCTGAGAGAGGCAAAGACAAGACACCATGCGTGTGTCTCCAGGGAAACAGAGACAAACCACTGTCCATTTCCTGTGGGCCCACAGGACTACCAGGGTTGTATTCTATGAGGTTTCCTAAATACACACACACACACACATAAACACACACACACACATATTTTTTCCCACATGGGAATCCAGGAGTCTTCTTCAATCACTGCTTTAGTCAAGGCACCCTCCCCCTACTTGTCCTACAAACCTTAGTTAGGTCCCCACTCCTACAGGTCAAGCACCTCAGCCAGGTATTTCTGCAGCCCTCCTCAGTCTGGCTCCAACTCACCTTTTAAATGATTCCCCACTTATACCCTATCTCCAGATAAGCTGAACTCCCTGAAATTTGCCATGGGTCTTGGTTTTTCAGCCTCAAACTCTTTGTCAAGTCACTCTTTCCACTTGGAAGCCTATCGCTACCCTCATCCGCCTCACTTTATTCTAGCTATACAACAAAGATGGTCTTAAGGCTGGGTGCAGTGGCTCATGACTATAATCCCAGTACTTTGGGAGGCCAAGGCAAGAGGATCACCTGAGTCCGGAGTTCAAGACCCTATCTCTATAATTTTTTAAAAGAATTGTGGCACGCACCTGTAGTCCTAGCTACCTGGGAGGCTGAGGCAGGAAGATTGCTTGAGCCTAGGAGCTCCAGATTGCAGTGAGCCATGATCATGCCACTGCACTGCAGCCTGGGCAACAGAGTGAGACCCTGCCCCCCTGCCAAAAAAAAAAAAAAAAAAAAAAAGATGGTCTTAAATGTGTTTCCATGAAGCTGTTGCTAATCCCTTCAGCTGGTATAATGTTTCCCTCCTCCGAATGCATCATTTATGGTATTGGTAGAGTATAAGTCCTTTTCTGACGATACTATAATTACATACGTGCATAGCTCATCACCTCTACGCAGCCATAGCTCCTTGAGGGTGGAAACAAGGTTATTCATCTTGGTATCAGCTTGGTCCTAAGCCCCCTTCTCTGTTCACTGTCTTCTCTCCTTAAATAATCTCATGATTTATGACTTCATCCACTCCATCTAAATGCTGATGCTTCCAGCTCAGACCTCTCGGCTAAGCACCAGATCCTACTCACACCACCTACTCCCACAGCCCCATGGCTGTCTCCAGGCTCCTCACGCTTGGTGTGTTCAGTGGGAACTCATCATGAAGCCCCCCACCCAACTCAGGCCTCCTCCAGGTTTCTTTTCTCAGTAAATGCCACCCCCACCCCCTACTGGACATCCAGTTTTGCAAGCCAGAATCGAGGAGTCCTCTTGGAACTCCTCCACCCATCAACAGTTATTTCTACTCCATCACCAGGCCCTATAAGTTTTACATTTTAAATAGTATTCAAATCCCAAAACTTTTCTACACTTCCACTGCCACCCCTTAATCCAAGCTGCCCTCATCCCTCACCTTGCCCACATCCTCTGTCTGGTATCCTAAATGGGCTCCCCACATCACCTGCACCTCACATCTCCATTCTAGTCCATTCTAGTTCATATGACTAGAATGGCACTTGTTTTGTTAAACTCAAATCTGGTCAGGTCACCCTACAGGTTTAGAATCTTCCATGACTTCCTATTCATCTAGGATAAAGACCCAAATCCTTAATATAAACTGACCACAGGGCCCAGCATCATCTGGCCCCTGTTTATGTCTCCAGCCTAATTTTGTGCTACTTTCTTTTTTACTCTCAATATTTCAGTCACAGGGCACTACTTTCAGTTCCTCAAAAGCACCATGCTCTCTACAGCCCTGAGGCCTTCATGCATGCTGCTGCTTTTCACTCTGGCCACCGCCTTTGCCTAATAAACTCCTGTTCATCCTTCTAGTCTCAGAGCAGACCTCAGCCCCTCAGGCTCCCTGACCAGATCTGGTGCCTCAATTACATATCCTCACTGTCATCTGTATTTTCTTTTATTGTATTTAGATTGTTCCATAATTATAGATTTGTATAATTATTTGAAGGCAGATACGGCTATTTTGTTTCATAGATATAGAAGCTGTTCAGCAAAATTTGTTGAAAAGGAAAGGAAGGAAGGAAAGAAAGGAAGGAAGAAAGAGAGGACCCAAATAATCACTGACAAACTCTGGATAGACCAACACCGGGCAAAATATATTAACGACCAGCTACATTTGGCTGCCAATATTGTCAAGGTATGTCAAGTGTTTCCTGAGGCCTATAATTTTCACATTTTCCTCTATTTTCTAGTTGCATCAGTTAAAAAAAAAAGTTTGTTTTTTTTTTTTTTGAGACGGAGTCTCACTCTGTCTCGTCCAGGCTGGAGTGCAGTGGTGCAACGTTGACTCACTGCAGCCTCCACCTCCCGAGTTCAAGCGATTCTCCTGTCTCAGCCCTCTGAGTAGCTGGGACTACAGGCACGTGCCACCACACCCAGCTAATTTCGTATTTTTAGTAGAGATAGGGTTTCTTTCTTTTTCCTTTTTTTTTTTTTTTTTTGAGATGGAGTTTCACTCTGTCACCCAGGCTGGAGTGCAGTAGTGCGATCTTGGCTCACTGCAACCTCTGCCTCCTGGATTCAAGCGATTCTCCTGCCTCAGCCTCCCAAGTAGCTGGGATTACAGGCACCCGCCACAATGCCCAGCTAATTTTTTTTGTATTTATAGTAGAGGCAATGTTTCACCATGTTGGCCAGGCTGATCTTGAACTCCTGACCTCAAGTCATTAGGCTGCCTCGGCTTCCCAAAGTGCTGGGATTACAAGTATGAGCCACCGCATCATTTAAAATTTTACTTAGCTGCAAGTAACTGAACGCAGCACTTAACCAAATAGGGTTTTTTTCTCTTTTTTTTTTTTCACATTATAGAAGTCTTAAGATAAGGCTGAAGCAGTTGCTTACAGAAAACAAGGTCCCAGCTTCCTTCTAATTTTTCTCCGCTACTCTTAGTGCCTGACTTTCTTCCTCACAATGGAAAGCTGGGCTGCTCCTCCAGCATGGTGCTCATACTCCACACAGAAAGAAGGGGAGGAGTCAAGGGCAAAACACATGTACTGATTGGACTTGTCCCTTTTTATCAGGGAAACAATGGGGCTCTCCTGAAAGCTCCCGGAGGAAGCTTCTACGGATATCTTTTTGGCCAGACCTGGGTTGTAGACACTTCAGCTTCAAGGGGCTCTGGCCCTAAGCCCAGCTGGAGGCCTGTTAGTGAGGAACAAGGAGAGACTGGAGACCAGAGGCCAACCAGGGCATCTGCCGCTCTACTGCCACAAACAGGTAGATCAGCTGGGTTCCAAGGCTCTGACGCAGGCTCAGAAGCCCAGATGAAAGTAATCCAGGTGAGTAAACTTTCTGAGTTTGAAATTTTGAGCAGAGAGACTCAAGCTCTTTAAAAAGAGAGAGAGAGAGAGTGAAAAGGAGAAGAGAGGAGACGAGAGAAGGGGCGAGGAGGGGAGGGGAGGGGAGTGGAGAGGAGAGGAGAGGGACTGGGCACAGTGGCTCATCTGTAATCCCAGCATTTTGGGAGGCTGACACAGATGGATCACTTGAGGTCAGAAGTTCGAGACTAGCCTGGCCAACATGGTGAAACCCCATTTCTACTAAAAAATAAATAAATAAATAAATATATATATATATAGCAGGACATGGTGGTGGGCTCCTGTAATCCCAGCTACTTGGGAGTCTGAGGTAGGAGAATCGCTTGAACCCGCAAGGCGGAGGTTGCAGTGAGCCAAGATCATGCCACTGCACTCCAGCATGGGTGACAGAGCGAGGCTCCATCTCAAAAATAATAATAATAAAATGGTATTCATGCCTATGGTAAGAAAAAGAAAGAAAGATTGGGCTTTGCAGGTATGGTGCTAAGCCATGCAAGTGAAAAGTGAAGAAGTCCATCAAATACATGGTTGATTTATATATAATACTAAATAAATCTGCTTAAACCAAATATATGAAAGAACCATTCCTCCTTGAAATATTCCTCTCACTGTACACACTTCATTTTAAAGATCAACTTTCTTTTCTTTTTTTTTTTGAGACAGGGTCTTGCTCTGTCACTCAGACTGGAGTGCAGTGGCAACATCACAGCTCACTGCAGCCTCAACCTCCCAGGTTCACGCAATCTCCCCACCTCAGCCTCCCAAGTAGCTGGGACTACAGGTGTGCGCCACTATGCCCAGCTGATTTTTTTTTTTTTTTTTTGTATTTTTAGTAGAGATGCCATTGTGCCATGTCACAAGGCTGGTCCCAGATTCCTGGGCTCAAGAGATCCTCCTGCCTCACCCTCCCAAAGTGCTGGGATTATGGGTGTGAGCCACTGCACCTGGCCTAAAGATCAACTTTCAAGAAGTTAATTCATCATTAAAATTTGAGCCTACAATTAAGGCATGACATTACTAGACATTGCCCCTTCAATCATATGGCTTCCTCCACACTCTTCATGCAGGCATGTGTTCAGTCTCCAGGAAGAGAGCAAGTGAGACACTATCCATTCATCAAACGAAAAATGAAAAGTAAGCACACCGGCCGGGCGCGGTGGCTCAAGCCTGTAATCCCAGCACTTTGGGAGGCCGAGACGGGTGGATCACAAGGTCAGGAGATCGAGACCATCCTGGCTAACACGGCGAAACCCCGTCTCTACTAAAAACACAAAAAATTAGCCGGGCGAGGTGGCGGCGCCTGTGGTCCCAGCTACTCGGGAGGCTGAGGCAGGAGAATGGCGGGAACCCGGGAGGCGGAGCTTGCAGTGAGCTGAGATCTGGCCACTGCACTCCAGCCTGGGCGACAGAGCGAGACTCCGTCTCAAAAAAAAAAAAAAAAAAAAAAAAAAAAGAAAAGAAAAGTAAGCACACCGCCAGTTCAGCCATACCTAAGAACAGGAAAGCTAGAAGGCAGAGGAAGAATTAAGAATGCAAGGGATTCATAGAGAGATTGAGCCTATACCAGGGAGAGTTTAGAATGAGGGAAGCAAAGTGATTTTTGTGTGGAAAGGCGGGGAGAGGTTTCCTCAACAAGGAGATGACAAGCTGGATAACTCAGGGGCAAGGCCACATGACCTATGGAGCACAGGCAACAAGATAGCAAGCAGGACATGCCCACATGAGGAGAATTTGTTTTTCAATTAATACCACTGCCTTTAATTAGTTCAAGTCAACTTTTTTTTTTTTTTTTTTTTTTTTTTTTTTTTTTGAGGCATGGTCTCACTCTATCTCCCAGGCTGGAGTGCAGTGGCACAATCACAGCTCACTGCAATCTCAACCTCCTGGGCTCAAGCGATCCTCCCACCTCAGCCTCCTGAGCAGCTGGGACCCCAGTTGCGCACCAACATGTCCGGCTAATTTTTTGTTTATTTTTGTAGAGATGAGGTTTGCCCTGTTGCCCAGGCTGGTCTCGAACTCCTGGACTCAAGCAATTTGCCCACCTTGACTTCCCAAAGTGCTGTGATTACAGGCTTGCACCACCACACCCAGCCAACAAGCATTTCTCAACCATCGTCTGTGTGCCAGAGGCTGGTATTGTCCTCTGCCCTGAAAGAAAGGAGAAGAAATATTATTGCTAGATGGAACTTTGGAGGATACACATTCATTTTAGAGATAAGGATATTAAGGTCCAGAAAAATTAAATGACCCCATACTCACCCCAATTAATTAACAACAGAAAACCATGATAAAATCCAGGATTTTCTGGGTCTTGAATGTTCATGCAAACAAAACCCTGAGGACCTGGATACAGCCCATCTCTTCAACAGGGCAATTCCTACATTTCAGAGGAGATGGAGTTTTGCTGTTGTTGCTGTTGCTTTGTTTGTTTTTTTACAACTGATTTACCATGTACAAAGTCATGCCATTCAAAAATTATCCCTGATTCTCAGACTTGCCCTGTTATTTTTCTCTGCTGTCATCAAGCATGTATCAGCTGAAACCTGGCTGAAAATGCCTCCCATGAAGCCTGGTTCAACCTACCCAATATTAATCACTTCACTCTGCTTCCTAGCCCTTTCTCCCACATACCTCGTCCTCTGCCTTCCTCCCCCACTCTGGGGCACCTCCATGCACATCCACCAGGTTGATCTGCACTTTTTAATTAATTGTTTCAAGGTGTTCTGATGTCATATCAGAGGCTATGTCTCCCAACTACCTTTGTAAAGGCAGGAAAACAAAGGCAATACTACACATAGGCTAACAGTTTGGAATGAGAAGACCTGGCTTCAACTGGAGCTCTACCATTTACTGTTTTGTTTTGATTTTTTTTAAGATGGGGTTGACCAGGAACGGTGGCTCAAACCTGTGATCCCAGCACTTTGGGAGGCTGAGGTGGGTGGATCACTTGAGGTCAGGAGTTCGAGACCAATCTGCCAACATGATGAAACCTCGTCTCTACTGAAAAAAGATGAAAATTAGCTGGGTGTGGTGGTAGGCACCTGTAATCCCAGCTACTCAAGAGGCTGAAGCAGAAGAATTGCTTGAACCTGAGAGGTGGAGGTTGTAGGTTGTAGTAAGCTGAGATTATGCCACTGCACTCCAGCCTGGGTGACAGAGCAAGACTCTGTCTCAAAAAAAAAAAAAAAAAAAAAAAGATGGGGTCTCACTCTGTCACCCAGGCTGGAGTGCAGCGGTGCAATCTCAGCTCACTGCAACCTCCAGCTTCCAGGCTCAAGCAATCCTCCCACCTCAGCCTCCCGAGTAGCTGGGACTATAGGCATGCGCCACCACACCTGGCTAATTTTTATATTTTTGGTAGATACAGGGTTTCATCATGTTGGCCAGGGTGGTCTCGAACTCCTGAGCTCATTGAGCCTCATGTTTAACATCACTGAGCCTCATGTTCCTCATGTATATAATGAGGATAACAATACCTGCTTTGTAAGGATGATGCAAAGACTCGATGAGGTAATGCATCACAAGCACTGAGTGGTATAAAGTTTCATACTGGTATAAAGTCAGGGCTCAATATGTTTATTGTCATTATTTTATTTGTTCCCACTCTCCCATCTCTCCAAGGAAAGCCTAACCCATGGCATTGGTCAGACCCGAATTCAAATCCTAGTTCTTCCACTGACCAGCTATATACAATCTTGAGCAATTCCCATGACCTTCCTGAGCCTCCTAGAATAAAGTCTGGCTATGGGCTATACCCAATATTTGTTGACTGAATAAGATACAGTTTTCTTATGGATGAGACAGAGATAATAAATTTCATCTCACCTGATTATTACAGCAGTTAAGTGAGATCATGTAAGCAAAGTACCTGCTATGTTCTTCTTTAACTCAATTGATGAACCAATTACCCTGGGAGGGAGTGGATTCATTGGATGGGTTTTTGGTTTTTCTTTTCTTTCTTTTTTTTTTTTTTTTTTTTTTTTTGAGATAGGGTATTGCTCTGTAGCCCAGGCTGAAGTGCAATGGTGTGATCTTGGCTCACCGCAGCCTCAACATCCCAGGCTCAAGCAATCCTGCCTCCTCAGCCTCTTGAGTAGCTGAGACTACAGGTGCACGCCACATGCCTGGCTGATAGATTGTGTTTTTTGGTAGAACAGGGTCACTCTATGTTGTGCAGGCTGGTCTTGAACTCCTGGGCTCAAGCCGTCTACCCACCCAACCTCAATTGAGATTGCAGGCATGAGCCAGTGTGCCCAGTAGATTCATTGAATGTTAGATCAAGAGTCTTTCGTTCATATGATGTCTTAATACTTAACTCACTTCTTTCTTTCTTTCTTTTTTCTTTTTATTTTTTTATTTTGAGACAGAGTCTCTCTCTTGTCACCCAGGCTGGAGTGCAGTGCAATGGTGCAGTGGTGCAATCTTGGCTTACTGCAACCTCTGCTTCCCAGGTTCAAGCAATTCTCTGCCTCAGCCTCCCGAGTAGCTGGGATTACAGGCGCCTGCCACCACACTCGGCTAATTTTTATATTTTTAGTAGAGATGGGGCCAGGCTGGTCTCGAACTTCTGACCTCAGGTGATCTGCCTCCCAAAGTGCTGGGATTACAGGCGTGAGCCACTGCACCCGACTCATATTTCTTTATTTATTTTCCACAGTAGCTCTTGGGAGAGGGTACAGTGGGGATATATAACACTCTCTTCTCCATCTGGAGTTCTAGATCAACAGAGAAAGAAAACAAGAGAATAATCAAATAGGGGCCAAATATCCCCTTTAATAAGCTGATTTGGAAACTCTGGCTTATATAGGGCCAAGGGTCTCCTCATATTAAACTCCAAAGATAGGCAGACTCACATACTCTGGAGCACTAGAACTCCGAAGGCCTCCCACCTCACCCAGCTAGGAAGACCTGCCCCTGGAGGAGCAGAACAAGATGTGTCGTTAAAAGGCTAGGCCGGCCGGCCGCGGTGGCTCAAGCCTGTAATCCCAGCACTTTGGGAGGCCGAGACGGGTGGATCACTAGGTCAGGAGATGCAGACCATACTGGCTAACCCGGTGAAACCCCGTCTCTACTAAAAAAACACAAAAAACTAGCCGGGCGAGGTGGCGGGCGCCTGTAGTCCCAGCTACTCGGGAGGCTGAGGCAGGAAAATGGCGTAAACCCGGGAGGCGGAGCTTGCAGTGAGCTGAGATCCGGCCACTGCACTCCAGCCTGGGGGACACAGCGAGACTCCATCTCAAAAAAAAAAAAAAAGGCTAGGCCATGGGTGCCCTTCTTTCTCACACTCAGGCAACCCGCTCATCTCCCCAGGGGGAGAGTAAAGGTGAGACAGAGGCCAGGGGTATTTGGGGGAAACCCCATCTTTGAAACAAAAATGGACAAGAAGTATTCACCACCTAACAACCTCTATATGCAGCATGGATTGAATAAGCATCCTAATTTCCCCACAAGAATTTAGAGGGTACATGAAATATGATGATGAGCCCAACCTGGAGGCAGCTGCTCACTTTTGAATCCAGGCTCTGCCACTTACTAGCTCTGTGACCTTCAGCGAGTTATTTCTCCTTCCTGAGCCTCCGTCTTGTTTTAAATTGTACATACTTAAGGTATGTAACATGTTTGGCTACACTTATCTTGAGGTACATACACATGCCCAGGTGATTACCATAGTCAAGCAAATTAACATACCCATCACTTCATAGCTACATTTTTTTACTTATTTATTTTATTATTACTATTTTTAAGACAGGGTCTCACTCTGTCACCTAGGCTGGAGCACAGTGGTGCCATAGTAGCTCACTGCAGCCTTGAACTCCTGGGCTCAAGCAATCCTCCCACCTCAGCCTCCCAAGTAGCTGGGAAGCTGGGACTACAGGCATGTGCCACTGTGCCCAGATAACTCTCTCTCTCTCTTTCTTGTGTGTGTGTGTGTTTGTGTGTGTGTGTGTTAAGAGTACCCAAAATCTTCCAGGCACGGTGGCTCATGTCTGTAAACCCAGCACTTTGGGAGGTCAAGGTGGCAGGACCATTTAAGCCTCAGAGGTCTTGACTGTGGTGAGCTGAGATTTCACTACTGCACTCCAGCCTGAGTGACAGAGCAAGACCCTGTCTAAAAAAAAAAAAAAAAAAAAAAGTACCTAAAATCTTCTCTTTTGGCGAACACCAGTACAGAATACAGTATTATTAACTGTAGTTTTCTTATTGTACCTTAGCTCTCTACACTTGTTCAGCTTACACAGCCACAGCTTCATACCCTTTGTGAGCCTCCATCTTGCCATCTGCAAAATGCCAATAATGAATATGCCTCTTCACAAAGCGGTTGTGAGGATTAAATAAAAGAATGTCCATAACAGTAAAGGGTAAGTACAAAACAAATGCGAGTTATTGTTATCATGAGGTTGGTAACTTTGTCTTACAAAAACTATGAACTCTGCCATTTAAGAGGTGAAGGAAAATACCAACGCTAGCCAAGAATTGCGCACCAATTCTCTCGCCTGAACCCAAAACAAAAACTAATTACAGTCAACACCTGATCATACCTGTGATCTTAGGACCATGCAAACCACCTCGCAGTGCCAACACCTCCTGCCCCAACTTCCCATGAAAGACATTTTTCATCCTGTTAAACTGAAGTCTCTTTGATCCTCCCAAATCCCATTACTCAAAAAGACACACCTTGCCTTTTGGATTACTGTCCTCTCTTGTGGACAGCTGTGGGGAGATAGTCAAAGAGAAAAATCCTTATAAGATTTTTAAAATATTTTCTTATGTCAGTTTTCTGCTGAGCTATTGAGGTTGGCAGAAAAACCCTTACAAAATGTTTTAATATACTTATAACAGTGCTTCTGATGAGTCATGAGGTTGGCAGAGGTTAAAGGCCTTGGCTGGGGTGTGGTTTGTGACATGAGTGTGAGTTGTGATAATACTGAGAAAAAGTGGCCAGTTTGCTGCACTGCCCACGAAGGATTCTTTTTTTTTTTTTTTTTTTTGAGACAGAGTCTTGCTCTGTTGCCCAGGCTGGAGTGCAGTGGCCAGAGCTCAGCTCACTGCAAGCTCCGCCTCCCGGGTTCACGCCATTCTCCTGCCTCAGCCTCCCGAGTAGCTGGGACTACAGGCGCCCGCCACCTCGCCCGGCTAGTTTTTTTGTATTTTTTAGTAGAGACGGGGTTTCACTGTGTTAGCCAGGATGGTCTCGATCTCCTGACCTCGTGATCCGCCCGTCTCGGCCTCCTAAAGTGCTGGAATTACAGGCTTGAGCCACCGCGCCCGGCCCCAAGAAGGATTCCTATTCATCAGTTATGCATGAAGACAGTGGGTATTCAAGAAAAGAAAGCTAAAAAAGATCCCAAGTTGGGGGAAGTTTGATATGTTTGAACAGAAGTCTGAGATGTGCATGGTAGGTTCTCCAGGCCAGGAGAGAGACCGAACAGGACAGACTCTTCTCCCAAAACAGGCATGCGTGGTGGTTACAGGTGTGGGTTTTGGTCTTTTTTTTTTTTTGAGACAGAGTCTTGCTCTGACACCCAGACTGGAGTGCAGTGGTGCAATCTCAGCTCACTGCAACCTTGGCCTCCTGGGTTCAAGCGATTCTCCTGCCTCAGCCTCCTGAGTAGCTGGGATTACAGGTGCCCGCCAGCACACCCAGCTAATTTTTGTATTTTTAGTAGAGAGGCGGTTTCACCATGTTGGCCAGGCTGGTCTCAAACTCCTGACCTCAAGTGATCCGCCCACCTTGGCCTCCCAGAGTGCTGGGATTACAGATGTGAGCCACTGCACCCGGCCAGGTGTGGGTTTTGAAGTCAAAAGGCAAGGGTTCAAGCCCTGCTGTACCACTTCTTTATTATATGACCTTAGGTAACTCAAATGTCAGTGTCCCCATGCATAAAATGTAATCATACCTCCTTTATGGGGATATAAAGAGAATTCAATAAAGCAACGCAGGTGAAATTCTCAGTACAATGCCCTGCACGTATCTGTGCTTACTAAGTGAAAGCTATCAATATTACTATACACAATCATAAAAACAGTGAATATACTCCCTGTGGAAAACCTCTTGGTTTATGCTGAGAGGGCTGGGCAGGTGTTAGTATTCTCTTCATCACTATGATGAGGCGATCCACTTAACACTGAGAATTAAGTCTAGGAAATAAACCACCTGAAAATTGTTACCAATTCTTCCCATTCTCTTCTATTACTTGCTGGCAAGAAGTCTCGCAAGTCACATTATGTACCCTATAAAGTGTATATGCTTTTAACCACCATGCCTTTTTCCTGTGTTGAACTGACATTCTTACTGCCATCAAACCTGAAGGCACTTTGAATTCCATCCACTGAGTCCATGGGTGACATGGAGAGTACAAATGGTGAGTTTCACACATAATCCACAATTTCAATTTGACCCAGCTGTTTCAATGATCGCCCTTTCCATTCTCTTTCCAGGCTGGCCAAGAGGGCTTCCTCAAGTTCATGGGATGCCTCTGTAGCTCATAGACCCGTGGTTCCTGTGTGTCTGTTGTGGGAAGCTTGGTAGGTAGAAAAAGAGGCTCTTTCTCAAGGCTGGCAGAGCCCCGGGTTGGGTCCACCCCTTGGCAAATGGAGTGCAAGCAGGATTTCAGCTCCAGCCAGCTCCTCAACCAGATGTCTTTGTGCAGTGCACAAATTGCACAACTGAACACAGAAGACCTTTGTAGCTATCAGAGTAAATTCGAATTACATATCTGGTCCCTTCCTTTGTCCAATCAGAGATGAAAGCAGTACTGCTCCAGGATAGTCAGGAAACAGAGGGCAAGGAGAAAAGTAGAGGCGAGTGTCAGAGAAGCAAACCTCTAAATAGTGGAGTTGACTGTTTTGAACCCTCAGCGTCAGCTGCTCCATCTTACTTTGCTCATTGTAAACCCACAGTCTCAGTTGGAAAGCCAAGAGGATATTTATATAGGGTGGATCCAACCACAAACTATCTGAATTACTGTTGGAGAACCTGACTCTACTGTGCTCCGTAAGACTAGAGACAATATTTATTTGATTCACTGTTGTCTCCCCAGCTCTTCACATGGTGCTTGATAAATAAAAAAGGGTTCAATAAATGTTTATTGCCAAATTGATTTTTTATTAGGAGACTAATAAAGCCAATTGCTGTTCCTTTTTCACAGGCACTAGAGCACTTGCCCTCCAGGTCAGGCACAATAAAAATGTTTCAAACATTTAAAAGTCTGTAGGTATGAAGAAGAAAAGGCAGGTGGGAGAGAAGTGTGTTTGATTAAATCTATAAAGAGCAATGTTTGGTAGTTGAGAACATGAACTTTGGAGTCCCAGATTTCCACCTACTAAAGTGGGAACACTGCATAAAGTGACTTACACTGTATCAACAGCGTCCACATTTCTAAAATAGGGTTATAATACCCACAGCAGAGTTGTTGAGAAGATTAAATAACAACATATGTAAGAAACATTTAGGCCGGGAGTAGTGGCTCACGCCTACTAATCCCAGCACTTTGGGAGGCCGAGGCAGGTGGATCACCTGAGGTCAGGAGTTCGAGACCAGCCCGGCCAACATGATGAAACCCCGACTCTACTAAAAATACAAAAAATTAGCCAAGTGTGGTGGCAGGCACCTGTAATTCCAGCTACCCAGGAGGCTGAGGCAGGAGAATCACTTGAACCGGGGAGGCAGAGGTTGCAGTGAGCTGAGATCTTGCCACTGCACTCTAGCCTGGGTGACAGAGCGAAACTCTGTCTCAAAAAAAAAGAAAGAAACATTTAGCACATTTGCTGGCACATAGTAAACACAATGAATAGTAGCTAATGTTTCTGTGCCTTTAGAAGGCTAGGGAAAATTTTAAGTTAAAAAAGGGAAAAAAAATCATGTAAATGTGGCAAAATCTTGACAATTGGTGAACCCAGGTGATGCGTATATAAAAGTTCATTGTATTATTCTAATTTTATGTACATTTGAAAAATTTCACACATTTTTAAAGTTAAAAGGCAGGAAACACACAATTGCTTCCAAATCAACCAAATACTCAGTCTAGACTTCACGTATTCCCTCAACGAATATTTATAAAACACTGTGTGCCAGGCCATTGTGTGCCACTGCCATATGGGATGCTAAGTCTCTGTTCTCAGGGAGCTTATAGTCTAGCTGGGAGACAAACATTAAGTTATAGAAAATTCTCCAAAAGAAGTGCTGAGAAGGCCAGGCATGGTGGCTCACGCCTGTAATCCCAGCACTTTGGGAGGCTGAGGCAGGTGGATCACTTGAGGACAGGAGTTCAAGACCAGCCTGGCCAACATGGTGAAACCCCGTCTCTACTAAGAATACAAAAATTAGCCAGGCATGATAGCATGTGCTACTTGGGAGGCTGAGGCAAAGAATCACTTCAACCCAGGAGTCAGAGGTTTCAGTGAGCCAAGGTCATGCCATTGCACTCCAGCCTGGGCAACAGAGCGAGACTCTGTTCCCTGCCTCCCCCCAAAAAAGAAGTGCTGAGAGAACAGTGAAGGAAGGAATCAGCTT
Source organism: Macaca fascicularis (assembly GCF_037993035.2). NCBI lineage: Eukaryota > Metazoa > Chordata > Mammalia > Primates > Cercopithecidae > Macaca > Macaca fascicularis. The sequence goes on along the minus strand of NC_088383.1, from coordinate 101,513,364 downwards.
AGGGAAGGAAGCCAGGAAAAACCCCTCTGAGGAAGTGATATGTAAACAAAGACCCGAGGAGCTTACCTGGGCAAAGGAGTCAGCACCCATGTAAAGTGGCCATCATGTGCAAAGGTCCTGAGGCAGGAACGGTGGAAAGGCCAGTATGGCAGGAGCACAGGATGAAGAAAAGGTGGCTCAAGAGGAGGCTAGAGGCCGGGCATGGTGGCTCACATCTGTAATCCCAGCACTTTGGGAGGCTGAGGCAGGTGGATCACTTGAGGACAGGAGTTCAAGACCAGCCTGGCCAACATGGCAAATCCCGTCTCTACTAAGAATACAAAAATTAGCCAGACATGATGGCGTGTGCTACTTGGGAGGCTGAGGCAGGAGAATCTCTTGAACCCAGAGGCAGAGGTTGCAGCAGTGAGCTGAGCCACTGCACTCCAGCCTGGCAATAGAGCGAGACTCTGTCTCAAAAAACAAAAAACAAAAACAGAAGAGGAGGAGGAGGAGGAGGAGGAATGACAAGATGAAAGATTTTTCAATTCTTTTTCAATGTTTGCCCACAATTTTGCCACCAAGAAATTGGAAACTACAACTTTGTGCTTTCATATGAGAAATACAAAATGAGCAAAAATCGCGGCTTAGGACAGGTAAGGGATAGGTACTGCCAAGGCTTTGGATCTATGTCCACACATGTTTTTCTCCCACAGTCATCAAGGGTCAAAGATTTAATTTATTTCCTGATTCTCCAGCCCTACATTCCCCGCCCCCACCCCACTCCCCTAGCACCTGCTAGCTGAAGCACCCTCTTGAACCATATTCTTCACTTCAGCTGCCTTGATAAATTAACTTTCTAAACTGGGAAAGCAATACTCCACACCGCTAAGCAGAGGCAGTTTCACTAAGACAGATGGAAACAAAGAAATGGGACCACATTCACTTGTAGATTTGCATAGGTCCAGACACTGAAAGCTGGGGCCTCTAGAATTCAGACAAGTTGTTCTTACAGCTCCTGAAAAGTCACCCTGCCCTTGGTCCTCAGCCTCATTTGATGACTTTCCACCCCTTTAGGACTGTAACTGTGTGAACAGGGGCTGAGGACCCACCCCAGGATCAAGCTGCCGGGGTTTAAATCCTCACACTGCCAGTTCAACTTTGGGGACTTGCATAAATTTCTTCACTTCACTAAAACTCTATTTCCTCCTCTACAAAATGGGGTAATGTGTGAATTAAATGAGATAATGCACATGGCATATAGTGGATTAAGTGCTTGCAGAATGTGAGCTATTTTAAATTTCTGTAATTCTGCCACTTCTTCCTGCTACTTTTCACCTCAAATTTAAATTGCCCCCATTTAGACATGTATTTTTTTGCTTTCTCTCTCCCTCTCTCTCTCTTATTTTTAATAGAGACAGGGTCTCACTACATTGCCCAGGCTGGTCTTGAACTCCGTGTTTCAAGCGATCCTCCCTCCTTAGCCTCACAATGTGTTGGGATTACAGGCACAAGCCACTGTGCCTAGCCTAGACGTCTGTGTTTTTTTTTTTCTGTTGTTTGTTTGTTTTTGAGACTGAGTCTAGCTCTATGAACCAGGCTGCAGTGCAGTGGCTCTATCTTAGCTCACTGCAAACTCCACCTCCTGGGTTCAAGCAATTCTCTTGTCTTAGCCTCTTGAGTAGCTGGGACTATACATGCACACCACCACACCTGGCTAATTTTTGTATTATTAGTAGAGATGGGATTTCACCATGTTAGCCAGACTGGTCTTGAACTCCTGACCTCAGGTGATCCACCCCCTCGCCTCCCAAAGTGTTGGGATTACAGGAATGAGCCACTGCAGCCGGCCTAGACATCTGTTTTTAATCAAAAAATATTCATTTTATTTTTGGACCATTTGGGAAATTTTGTCTGGGTTGCCTCTGAGATAGACGTCTGTCACAAATATAAAGGAGAAATAATTCCCTGGTTAATTCGCAACTTGATATTGAACAGTTGCTCAGAACAGAGTTCTGTGGATGAAAAACAAGAAGGGAGTAGAGGAAGAAGAGAAGGAAGGAGAAGATAGTATAGACCCAAGGTCTCAATGTAGGGAGGACAGATGACAAAGAAGTCAGGGAGGACTGGCACCCTGGAAGAGTTATGTGTTGAATTGTGTCTTTTTTTTTTTTTTTTTTTTTGAGATGGAGTTTTGCTGTCTCCCAGGCTGGAGTGCAGTGGCACGATCTCGGCTCACTGCAAGCTCCGCCTCCCGGATTCACGCCATTCTCCTGCCTCAGCCTCCCAAGTAGCTGGGACTACAGGCGCCCGCCACCACGACCGGCTAATTTTTTTGCATTTTTTTTTTAGTAGAGACGGGGTTTCAGCATGTTAGCCAGGATGGTCTCAATCTCCTGACCTCGTGATCTGCCTGCCTCGGGCTCCCAAAGTGCTGGGATTACAGGCGTGAGCCGGGCCCAGCTGAATTGTGTCTTAAATGAGGTGATGGAAAGAGATCAGCAGAGAGTCATAATAGGCTACTTAAGATTTGAATCTGTACATCCAGGACAGTGGTTCTCCACTGGGGGCAATTTTGTGTCCCAGGAGATATTTGGCAATGTCTACAGATCTTTTTGGTTATCACAATTGTTGGGGAGAGGGGTGCTGCTGGTACCTACTGGGAAGAGGCTACCCATCCTACAGTGTACAGGACAGGCACCCCACAACAGAGACTTATCCAGCCCAAAATGCCAGTATTGCCAAGGTGGAGAAACCTTGATCTAGAACAAGCTTGTCCAACTTGCGGCCCATGTGTCACACATGGCCCAGGATAGCTTTGAATGTAGCCCAACACAAATTCATAAACTTTCTTATAACATTATGAGGTTTTTTTGCAATTGTTTAAAGCTCATCAGCTACCATTAGTGTGAGTGTATTTTATGTGTGGCCCAAGACAATTTTTCTTCCACTGTGGCCCAGGGAAGCAAAAAGATTGGACAACCTTAATCCAGAAGATTTCCACTCTTTGAAAGAAGTATGTCCTCATCATCCTTTGCTCTTTTTTAAAAGATGAGTATTCACTGAAGTCATTATTAGTGCTTTCAAATACTTTTACTCCTGGCAATAAAGATAGTGTTTTCAGGCTAAGCTAGTAATAGCATCCTCTTTTCCTGTCACTGCTGCCGGGCCTCATCCTTACTTCCCTAATACCCCCACCCCACAGACATGTCCTTCCTTTCAAGAAGAAAATCAAAATGCAGGAAAACAGTAGCCACATCTGTTAATGATTACATGATAGCACAATAAAATCCCAGGCCCAGTAGCCTTCTCATTAGTGCTTCTTTAGATAAGTCAAGACACTTCACCTGAATGGGCTGCTGTCCAAGCAGATTAAATTAAAAGAACTTGTAGCACACTACAAAAAAACTTATCAACATAATTAATCAGAAAGAGTTTTCCTGGCTGTTTGTTAATGCACTGCCCCAATCAAACAGCTGAGGAATGTGACTGCTGACTGTTGACCCTGGTAACCCAACACCACTGTGCTGTGTTGAATTGATAACTAGTTTAAAAGAATGTTTACCTCCCTTTACTGTATGACCCTCTGCTTGGCATCCTTTTATAAGAGGATGAACCTGGGTTCCAAGAGTCTAGTGTGTAAGGCAAAGACGCGCTGGAGAGGCTTGCACAAAGAAACTGATCTTACCTTGGGAACTTACTGCCTCATACTCAGGAGGAGACTCCAAAGCCCCTTGAGAGCAAATGGCCACAGTCCCTTGTAAAAACTGTCCCTCTACTTATGTCCACTAAGGGAGAAAAACAAAGGCTGTCCACGAAGCCATGAATCTCTCTGGTGGGAACAGTAGGACATGCTCTCCAATCACACTCCCTTGCAGGACTCCTTGACTTCGGCAGCTAATCCAGGTTTGAGATGCACCAAGCAAACACACATGGCATTCCAGACAATCAACCATCACTGACCAGGAGTCTGAGTAAAGCAACAACTTATTGGCATTTGTAAGAGCCAGTGAATGTGCGTCGCAAGGGCTAAGAGGTAGTTCAAGAACTGACTGACTGAAAGAAGTTGGCACTGGGGTCAGACTGGATGACTCCATGGCTAACAACACGTGGCTGCTTATTGAGCACATATTACGACCATTGTGCAAGGCACTTTCTCTCCATTGAATCAGTTAATCCTTGCAACAGTCTGTGAGGCCAGAATGATTAGACTTCCTTGATTTGCTGATGAGGAAATGGAGGCTCTGAGAGACTAAGTGACACACTGTCAGCCTTCTTTGGAAGTCTTTGAAGCGGGGTTTAGGAAAAATGCTCACAAAATTAGCATCTGTGTGGACCTGAATGAGTGGCAGGTGAGGTGAGGTACAAAGGCCTGAAGAGACTTGTAGAAGACGCTGGGAAAGAATGCAAGACTCCAAAGCTAACAAGGGAGTGGGTGGCTTGGGCATTCAAGGTATTAAGGCCAGAATAGAACCAGGTAGCCTGATTAGAAGACCATTTGCAGGGATCCAGAGCTCCAAAGAGTGGGATGTGGCTACTTTTAGCATAAGGGATCACTGTAGGCATTAAATAACAGTTGGTTACTTAAAGAGGTTATTAGCTTTTTGTTTGTTTGGATTAAATCAAGGAGAAAAATTCTGAGTTTGGTGCTAGTATGTTTTTAAAGTTTAACACTTGCTACTCCCCTTTTTTTTTTTTTTTTCCCGAGACGGAGTTTCACTCTGTCACCCAGGCTGGAGTGCAGTGGCGTTATCTCGGCTCACCACAACCTCTGCCTCCCAGGTTCAAGTGATTCTCCTGCCTCAGCCTCCCGAGTAGCTGGGACTACAGACATGCACACCATGCTGAGGTAATTTTTGTATTTTTAGTAGGGATGGGGTTTTGCCATGTTAGCCAGGCTGGTCTGGAACTCCTGACCTCAAGTGATTCGCCCACCTCAGCCTCCCAAAGTGCTGGGATTACAGGCGTGAGCCACCATGCCCGGCCCTCCTTTATTTTTTTATTAGAGAAAGCAGGTCTTAAGTCAAGATTCTTATTAGGGAATACAGCTAGAATTTAGGAACACTGTTTTGTTTTCACTGTGTTAATTTTTATGGTTACCCTGTATGTATGGTGAGTAATACTGGTTTCCCATTTATGGTAATAATGTAAAGTTCTCTTTAAAAATGAATCTATTTTCTTTTTTGTTGTTGTTGTTTTTCGAGACAGAATTTTGCTCTTGTCACCCAGGCTGAAGTGCAATGGTGCAATCTCGGCTCACTGCAACCTCTGCTTCCTGGGTTCAAGCGATTCTCCTGCCTCAGTCCCCCAAGTAGCTGGGATTACAGGCATGTACTGTCATGCCTGGCTAATTTTGTATTTTTAATAGAGACAGGGTTTCACCATGTTGGTTAGTCTGATCTCAAACTCCTGACCTCAGGTGATCCACCCGCCTTGGCCTTCCAAAGTACTGGGATTACAGGTGTGAGCCACCGTGCCTGGCAAAAATAAATTTATTTTCTAAGTGATTTTATATAAAGAAAGCTGGTTCAATGATAGGAAGGGTGATACACGGATATGGCAAAAACCAGGAGAGCGATATGGGAATGATTGAAGTGTGGGCAGCGCTGCAGGTATCCGAGAGAGAGGTGCCTCCTCAGGAGAAAACTAAGACTCTAAGGGAATCAAAGCCCATTGGGAGGACTGTGAAGGAAGAAGAGAAAGATCTGATATCAGGTTAGCTATTCACACCAGAGGAGGATAGTAACAAAAGGAAAATCTCACCTTGAATTTGTGCTTGCTTGACTGTGTGACATTGTCAAAAGCAACTTAGCAAAAGTTCTCTTTGTCTTTGCAATGATGACTGGTTAAAAAGTGAAAATCCCAGTCAATTAACTGGCTATTTTGTTTACACAAAGGCAACTCATCACTTTTTTTCAACCAACAAATTGACAGGTTAAACACACACGCACGCACGCACACACGCACACACACACGCCTGAATTGAGCAGTTGTTTGGCACCATTCTGAATTGCTCTGAACAGAAACTGAACATTATAACATTGAAATGGGGTTGACCTTTCCACTGCAACAAGGGAACAGCTTTACACCTGGTAGTTTGCAAGGGTAGTGTACAACTTTCACCCTCCATCAAAATGTCCTCATCACTCACAGGCAGGCGTCCGACGTGTATGCCACTTGGTTTATGAGAAAAAGTAGAAATCGAAATTAAGCCACTATCAACTGTTAATACCTCCAGTCAGACTAGTTCCAAGATGAGATCAGGAGCTCTGGAAGAACAAGTCCTTGAGGAAGGGAGGTCTTGGGTGGCTGAAGAACTTGGGAGGGAGTGACGGGGGTCTAAAAGAGGGTAGTATAGTCACACAACTGGAGGATCCTGAAGGCCATTTTGTCTGCTTACCCATTTTGATCAAGGTCACACCAGCTGGGATTAACATGAACAAATCAGCTGGCATTTATGAATGTTAGCTTAGTTTATTGTTGTTATGAAATATTTCAAATATTAAGGAAATTGAAGGAATATCTTAATAGCCAGTTAAATACTCCTCACCCAGTTAGAATAATATTAACATTTTTTAGCCTACTTTTATGAGTCATCTTTGTAAAATGTGTTCGAAGTGCAGTTCCTTGGGGGCTCTGGAGCAAATCATCTAGCGAACAAGAACTTAGATGTTGTCCAGGGCTACCCCACTGTTATGGACTGAACAGAATTCATATGTTGAAATCTTTACCCCCAGTGTGATGGAATTAGGAGGCAGGGATTTGAGAGGTGATTAGATCATGAGAGTAGAGCCCTCAGAAATGGAATTCATGCTTTTCTAAGAAGAGACATGAGCAGTTGCTTCCTGTGTCTCTCTGCTCTCTGCCATGTGAGCACCTAGTGAGAAGACAGCCATCTCTGAACCAGAAGGTGAGCCTGCTCCAGACACTAGATCTGTGAGTACCTTGACCTTGGGCTTCCAGTCTCCAGAACTGTGTGAAAGAAATGTTTGTTGTTTAAGTACCCAGTCTGTTGTATTTGTTCTAGCAGCCCAAACTAAGACACCCACCCCACAATAAGGAAGAGAACAACAGCAGGAATGGCCAAGTGCTTCATTAGTTAATAATGGTTTTTGCTGGGTTTTTTTTTTTTTTTTTTTTTTTTAAGAATTTAAAGATCCTTTCTTTTTATTTTTTTTTTAAGAGATGAGGTCTCACCCTGTTGCCCAGACTGGAGTTCAGTGGCACAATCATAGCTCACTGCAACCTCCAACTTCTGAGTTCAAGTGATTCTCTCTTCTCAACCTCCTGAGTAGCTAGGACTAAAGGCATGCACCACTACACCTGGCTAATTTTTTCAGGTTGTTTTTGTTTGTTTGTTTGTTTGTTTTTGTTTTTGTAGAAACAGGAGCTTGTTATGTTGCCCAGGCTGGTCTCGAACTCCTGGCCTCAAGCAATTCTTGCTCCTCAACCTCCATAAGTGCTGAGATGACAAGTGGGAGCCACCGCACCTGGCCCTCCGTAATAATGTCAACAACAACAAGAATGACAATAGCTAACATTTATTCAATGCTCACTCTATGCCAGGCCCCCTGCTAAGTGCCTTATGGGTATCATCCATTTCATCCTCACACTGATACTATAGGGTTGTCAGTATGGTTCCCATTTTAGAAATAAGCATCGAAGCTTTGAGATTTTAAGACACAACCAAGACACAGCTGGATGAGCTGGGATGCCGCATACTGCCGACCCCACTGGAGCATGGGTGGAGCTGATGTGCTTCGTGAGCCATTCTTCTCTTACAGCTTCGATCTCCCTATGACCTAAACCAAAGGGATTCCCAAGCCTTGCTATGCACGAGAACCACTTGGGGAGTTTGCTAAAAATAAGACGCTCAGGCCATTCACCTACTGAATCAGACTGTTCTAAGCTACAGCCCACAAATCTGTACTTCAAACCACCTTTCCAAGTGCTGCTGGTGCACAGCCGGCTTGGGAAACTGTCTAGAGCTGTTGACTTTTCCAGCCATCTGGAGCCAAAGAGTCTAGGCTACAAGACCTCCTGCCCTTCTCCTCCCTTCACAATGGGCTGCTCGTGTAGCTTCACTTTCTATACACTCATCATGTCCTTTGGTGAGAGCAAGGACACCGTGTCAGCCCAAGGATGCCTGACTGTTTAAGAAAATTCAGACCTCTGGGCCCTCCTGCCACCCACCTCCTGTCCAAAAATAGAGTTGTTACATGCAAGCAGAGGCCAGGTGAGCAGGACACAGGGGAAGACATAGCCATCAGCAGCTGCCCCACCCCTCCTTTCCCTGTCCAGCAGTTGAGGAGAGGCAGTTCTTCCCCATGTGGCCATCAGCCCTCCTAGTCAGTTGGTGTCCAGCTGGGCTGTGGGTCATGAAGTTCACAGGAGCTTAGTCAATATCATTGAACTGACTTTACAGCATCCCAGAGGAGGCAGAACCATGGAAGGTTAGCCAGAGGAGGGACTGAGAGGCCACCTGGTCATTTTACAGATGAGAAACTGAGGTCCAAAGAGGGAAAGGAAGGAGAGGTATCCATATTTTGATCCATATTTATCCGTAAGAAGATTCAAGTCCCAAGGGATGTTGAGGGGCTTACCCAAGTCAAATAGTGTTAAATAGGCAGGTAGGTTAGTCAGTTGGTTATCCAGAACAAGGAATAGAATGGCCCACTGGAGTTTCCAAAGTAGCTCTCTGAACTGTGAGCAGATCTCTCGCCGGTACATATTGATTGGATGGGTTTGGAAATTATGACACCTGCGTCAGTAGGTACACAATTATTTGGAAAGTCATTCTCAGAAAGCAGTACGCATATTGCCCAGGGGGCAGGAAAAGAGAAAGAAAAAAAGAAAGCAGTATGCATATTGCCCAAAAACTTTTTTTTTACAAAAATCTCCTGCCCATATTCAAGACTAGAATTGATCGAACTGTCAACTCCAGGCATGTGATGAGTTCTGGGCTTACCAATACCTGGGCCTGGGTCTTGGCCTTCTTAAATCATTTCTTTTTCCATAATCTTTAATGATTGGTCATTATTAAATGGTTCTTGCACGTTGTCAGTTCAACTATTAATCAAATCAAATATTGCCTTTTTTTTTTTTTTTTTTACGTTTTAAAATGGTAAACAACCAGTGCCACAAAGTTTCTCGCCTGTGCAGTAAAAATCTCCAAACATTTCCGGAAATAATAGCCAAGGTTCAGTGAGCATTTTCTATGTACCAGGCACTATTCTAAGCACTATGTGTGCCTTCTCTTATTGGACTTTTGCAACAACCTTTTGCAGTAGCTACTATTCCTATCCTTGTTTTATAACAGAAGGAATAGGAAACTGAGAGAAGCTCTGCAACTCTCCTAAGGTCATACAGCTGGGATTCAAACTCAGCCAGGCTTACTGCAAGACCTGCCCCCTCGACTGTACTGTTCTTCATAATTCTGGAAATAGGATATGAGATATTGAGAACCATCTATTTTATAAACATTTCAATGAACAGTTTTTTAACTCTTTTTGGAGACAGGTCTCACTCTGTCACCTAGGCTGCAGTGCAGTGGTGTAATCATAGCTCACTACAGCCTCGACCTTCTGGACTTAAGCAATCCTCCCACCTAAGCCTCCTGAGTAGCTCGGAGTACTGGTGCTCACCACCACGCCTGGCTAATTTTTTAAAAAAACGTTTTGGCTGGGTGCAGTGGCTCACGCCTGTAATCCCAGCACTTTGGGAGGCTGAGGCAGGTGGATCACGAGGTCAGGAGATCGAGACCATCCTGGCCAACATGGTGAAACCCCGTCTCCACTAAAAATACAAAAATTAGCTGGGCATGGTGGCACGCCATTGTAATCTCAGCTACTTGGGAGGCTGAGGCAGAAGAATCGCTTGAACCCCGGAGGTGGAGGTTGCGGTGAGCCGAGATCACACCACTGCACTCCAGCCTGGCCACAGAGCAAGACTCCGCCTCAAAAAAAAAAATTTTTTTTTGCAGAGATGAGGTCTTGCTATGTTTCATAGGCTGGTCTCAAACTCCTGGCCTCAAGTGATCCTTCCACCTTGGCCACCAAAAGTACTGGGATTAGGGGTGTGAGCCACCATGCCCAGCCTCAATGAACATTTATTGAGTGCCTTTGATAGTGAAAGTCCTGCAGTATATAGAAGGTCGACGTAAGAGATAGCCCTTCCCCTTATAAAGAGTCAGACAGGTATTAAAATTAATGTACCAAAAGGTTCGAAATTAAGGACTACATTGGAAACAGACAAAGTACAATAAAAACACATAAGAAGGATGGTTAATAGTGAGCAGTCAGCAATGACTTCCTAGAGGAGGTGGCATGTGTAAGCTCCTTGAATAATGCACCACTGGTAGAGATAGAAGAAGGGCAGCTCCCAGCTGCCAGACAGTGTGAAATAGTGAGTGGGGTCAAATCCAGGTTTCCTCACTTCCTAGCTACACAGCTTCATCTCTAGCCCTCGGTTTCCTCATCTGGCCAAGTAGAGGGCAATTACATGAACCTTTTGGGGGTGTTGTGGGATAACATCTCTGACAGTTTCAAATAGCACACAGTAGGGCTCACTGATGCCCTGTTCCCTTTCAGGTTCACCGAGTCATTTCAGAACCCACTGCTCTAGGGCCACCATCCAAAAAAGCTTAGTCTGTGTTCCTCTGGGAAAACACTCTCATCAAGGCTACACTTCAAATATTCAACAGCAGGCCACTTAAACTCACAACAGGATTTGTAAAGGAAATGAGCACTGAAGCTTAACTTCAGTAGTGTGACTAGGAGCTACTGTCATAGAACAAATGGGTTGTTTATCAGCTTTCTATCTGTCCCTAACAAAACCATGTGAAATGAGGCATTCAACCCCTGTTTTTTTAAAAAGATGACAAACACTAGCTAATTTACTGGAGTAGAACATATTGAGCCAAATGTTTAGTTTTGCATTAAATCTATATCTAGCATTTTCATTAAAGGGGGCAAATTGTAGACTTTATTGATGCTTCAGTGCCCATTTCAGATTAATGCTTAACATTTAAAACTGTGCATGAAATTGCAAATGTATTGGCAAACACATAAGAAGGAGCAGACTAAGTGCTATGTGCTTATTCATAGCCAGTCATTTCTGAGGCTGCCAATGTGTTATTGCAGTGGTTATTTGCCCACACTTGCCTAGGCTGTGAATAGTTAGTACCTCTGATTACTTAGTTAAATATGCTTCTAGATGGAGAGAGGAAAGGCATGGAAGAAATGAAGGATTATCTAAATTTTGTGTAATGAACAATTAAGTCATAATATGCTTCTTGATTCATGGTTGATATTTCCAGAGTAATTAGGTTAGTATCCTTTAGAAAGAGCTGTTTGCTTCCCTAATCATCATACATGGCCACATTTTAACTGATGTAGTTGAGGAATAAAAAGGACTAAGGATCTTAGAGTAAAAATAATTTTTCAAACAGAAGCTTAATTTTTTGCCACCATTAAAACTAGTAAGATGAAACTTTTCCCTGTTATGAGATGAGAACTTTGGTTTATTTTGTGTAATCTTAAACCTTGACTCAAATATTGTCTGACATGTGGTTATCCAAATGACTGGAGAGAAACTCTAGTATATTTCACGATCTAGAGTGTTAAAAATTAAATGCAATGAAAAGCAATGCAATTTGGCACCAGGAAGCAAGCTAGAGTAATTTTTATGAAAGTGGGTTTTGGAGTCAGACCTCTTGGGTTTGAACCCCAGCTTTGGTCCCTACCAGCAATTACGGACAGGCAGACCCACCTGAATATAGGATGGAGGAGAGAGGTGGTGTCCCAGGAGCAAAAATAAAAGGGATGTAAGGAGCTGAAAACAACAGGTGTCTAGTCTACTTCAAGGGATGGTAATGGAACTGAGGGGCACAGAGCAGAGAGACTAAATGCCCACTCTCAAATCCATGGGGCAGACCAGGGCCCAGAAGCAAAGGAGTTTAAATTTGAGGCTGAGAAATAATTTACAACTAGGATGAAGATCCACAAAACAGGTTCGCATCCAGCCCTACTATATAATAGCAGCTCCATATTCAGAGTCGGCCCCAGCCACAACAGGGTTGGTGAGGACCAGCCATCAGAGCAAGCTGTATAAACACAGGGGCCAGGAAGAGATTTCTTATTGGTTTCAGAGAGTGAGATGGGTGTGTCAGAAAGGAGAGTCCATGGAATGATCTAGAGACTTCCATTTTATTTTGACTTTGTGTCTCATTCATCCAGGTATCCTTTCTGAAGTCTTTTGTTGTTTCTGTTTTTGTTTCTGTGTTTTTGAGACAGAATCTCACTCTGTTGTCCAGGCTGGAGTGCAGTGGCGCAATCTCTGCTCACTGCAACTTCTGCCTCCCAGGTTCAAGCGATTCTCCTGCCTCAGCCTCCCAAGTAGCTAGGATTACAGCTGCCTGCCACCACGCCCAGCTAATTTTTGTATTTTTAGTAGAGATGAGGTTTCGCTATGTTGGTCTCAAACTCCTGACCACAACTGATCCACCCGCCTCGGCCTCACAAAGCACTGGGATTACAGGAGTGAGTGACCACACCTGGCCATCTCTGAAGTTATAGCGTACAAGATGAAACACGGACTACTGACCAAGGCCATTGCTGAGTGCCTCGGTATCACCCAGAACCTCCACCCAATCTTCAGGATGGCTTTTGGTTCTAGAAATACCCACAACAATTCTGTTACTATCTTTATGGATCCTGGCTTTCTATTTTGGTTCCAGGTTCCCAGACAATAAAACATCAACATCCAGTCCTCTATTCCTAAACTGTGTTCACAGAATATTAATTCTAAGGGAAATAATGAGTGCTACACAAGCAAAGGGTTCTATGATCAAACAAACTTTAGGGACACTTTGTTAAACAAAGCTTAATTTACTTCTCTAGGCCGGGTGTGGTGGTTTATGCCTGTAATCTCAAGACTTTGGGAGGCCGAGGCTGGTGGATCGCCTAAGGTCAGGGGTTTGAGACCAGCCTGACCAACATGGAGAAACCCCGTCTCTACTAAAACTACAAAATTAGTCAGGTGTGGTGGTGCCTATAATCTCAGCTACTTGAGAGGCTGAGGCAGGAGAACTGCTTGAACCTGGGAGGTGGAGGTTGCAGTGAGCTGAGAGGTTGAACCTGGGAGGTGGAACCTGGGAGGTGGAGGTTGCAGTGAGCTGAGATTGTGCCATTGCACTTCAGCCTGGGCAACAAGAGCAAGACTCCATCTCAAAAAAAAAAAAAGAAAAAAAAAAAATATATATATATATTTCTCTATTCTGCAAGAATTCTCAGGGTCTTTAAGATGTGAATGTACCATGTAAATATCCAGAAGAGGATAAGGCATGACAAATGTCTTAAGTTTATTCAACCCTAGGATCCTTTCTTTCTCATATCCCACACTCTGTGAGGCTGGCTTACACAAGAAAAAAATGGATAAACAGCCGGGTGCGGTGGCTCACGCCTGTAATCCCAGCACTTTGAAAGGCCGAAGCGGGCAGATCACCTAAGGTCAGGAACTCGAGACCAGCCTGGCCAACATGGCAAAACCCCATCTCTACTAAAAATACAAAAATTAGCTGGGCGTAGTGGCGGGCACCTGTAATCCCAGCTACTTGGGAGGCTGAGGAAGGAGAATGGCTTAAACCCAGGAGGTGGAGGTTGGTTGCAGTGAGCCAGGATTGTGCCACTGCGCACCAGCCTGGGTAACAGAGTGAGACTCTGTCTCAAAAACAAAACAAACAAACAAAAACCCTCAATGTGTCAAATAAATATATTAAAAAATGGATAACCTATAAAACATACAAAACCATAGTTTTGTTTTAGTTCATCAGCAAATTGAGCTATTATATAAAGCAATCAAGGCAACTGAATTCCTAAAGCTCACAAGTCCTTCCAAAGAGGGACAAGACACACCAGCTGTTTCCTCTTTTGGCAGAGAATGGGAAGAACAGACAATCATCAGAAAACTGGCTAAGAAGAAAACAAATTCTTACCGGCAAAGGATAAGCTAGCAGGGCAGTTTAGAAGTCCTGAGCATGCTGGACACAGAGAAATCCCCATCTGCTTGCCACCTTTCCCACTGGCCTCTACTCGGTGTGCAGGAGAAAGACTGGAAACAGCGCAGTAGGCCTAGGAGACCCTTCCCCCTTGGTGGTACAGCCCTACAGCACCTGCCAAGGTTTTAGGGTGGAGCAGGCATACCTAGAGAAGCCCATTCATGCCTTGAGTCTTGTCTGAGGACAAGGTGGTGCCTGTCTGCCCCTGGGGGAGGGGCAAGAAACACACTCTGATATAAATTAGCGGTCTACTGCTGCCAGGTGAAGGCCAGAAATCTCTCTTGGGCCCCAGACACTCCATCAGTACAAAGTCAGAGTTCAGTAGCTATGGCAGAAAGGGCAGGAAACCTGCCTGTGCTCTAGATCCAGAACTCAGCAGGAAGCAGAGGTTATCACTAGGAAAAGCCCTGAAATGTTATTTAAAAAAAAAAAAAAAGTTACCACTCCATGAAATTATTCATGTCAATGAAAGGGTCAAATCCAGGTAGACAGGGACAGACTGGCTGGTTGGGAGACTGGGGAGAGATACGAGGACAGTATAATGCGCACCGACGTTAGCAGACCTGGCCCAGGATCCAGGGTACCCCCTAATAGCTACGTGACTTTTGGAATGTTATCCAAAGTCTCCAAGTCTTAGTTTCCTACATGTAAAAAGGGTGAGCCGGGCGCGGTGGCTCATGCCTGTAATCCCAGCACTTTGGGAGGCCGAGGAGGGTAATCACTTGAAGTCAGGCATTCAAGACCAGCCTGGCCAACGTGGTGAAACCCCATCTCTACTAAAAATACAAAAGTTAGCTGGGCATGGTGGCAGACGCCTATAATCCCAGCTGCTCGGGAGGCTGAGGCAGGAGAATCGCTTGAACCTGGGAGGTGGAGGTTGCAGTGAGCGGAAATCGTGCCACTGCACTCCAGCCTGGGTGACAGAGCGAGTCTCTGCCTCAAAAGAAAAGAAAAGAAAACAAAACAAAAAGAGGTGAGAGTAGTGGAATCTTCCCCAGAGGAATGCTGGGGAAACTAGAGCCATGTAAAACACGTGGCATAGTGCCCGGCACATTGAAAATAATCAATTGCTTTGATTCCAGCAGTTGTTGGAAACTGATAAGGAGCGGTTGCAAAAGGCACTTTCCTATTTGTAGAGGAAATTAGTTGTTTTTACCTGACAATCATTCAGTTCCTCTTCTTCTGTTAACATCTCCCTAGTTTTCTTCCAGGGAGCCCCTTATCCACAATCAATTTACATGATTCATGTGGCACTGACCCCTGCCCATCCCTACCTTTAGGAGTAGGGACATGATCACATCCTGGCCAACCATCATGTTCCATGTCTGGGCTGTAGCGATAAGTTCAAGGATGAACACACATGTATGCCAAGGCAGCCCAATGAGAGACAGTCCTGAGACTTCTAATGAAACTCTCCTATCTCCTGAAGTTGCTAAGCCTGAAGTTGTGAGGATTGGGAACAACTGTAACTCTCAGGCACTGCTAGTGGGAATGCAACATGGTACAGCCTGAGTAAGTGTTCCCCCCAAAATTCATGTCCACCCTGAACCTAAAAATGTGAACTTACTTGAAAATAGGGTCTTTGCAGATATAATTAGTTAAAATGAGGTCATACTTGATAAGGGTGGGCTGTAAACCCAATGACTAGTGTCGTTAAAAAAAGGAAAAAACACAGAAAGACACAGGAGAGAAGGCCATGTGCAGATAAAGGCAGAGATTGAGTGACAGTTGCAAACCAAGGAATTCCAAGGTTTGCAGGAGCTACCAGAAGGTGAGAAGAGGAAGGAAGGGTCAGGCTAGTGGCTCATGCCTGTCATCCCAGGGATGGCAGCTGACCATGGCCACAGACCCAGTCCTCCTGCTCTACTGAGCAGGCAGGGGCCCTGCCCCCCTGGGTGCAACTGCAGCCCCTGGACCCGCAGCTGCAGACCTGGGCCTCCTGCTCCACAGAGCAGGCAGGAGCCAGGGACAAGCAGAGGAAGAGGCTTCCAAGTTGGAGGGGTGGTAGCTCCTAGGGTGCAGCTGCAGCTGCCCTCCCAGGCACAGGACCCAGGCATCTCTGCAGCCTGCACCCTCGGGGGCCCAAGAAGGCCCCTCCCACCCATACCTGCAGGCCTGGGGTTGTCTGCTCCCACTGCCTGGCCTCTCTCCTCTCCCAGTGCCTGCTCCAATCTCTGAGCAGCGTGGGGGCTGAGCCCTGGGGTCATGAATGGCAGCAGAAGGCAGACAGATTCCTGCGGGGAAGGGAACACATTCCAGTAAGGCCACACCTTCAGGCCAGAGAGGGGGCTGGGTTGCCAGTCCCACAGACCAGAGTGAGGAGTTGTGGTGCCTCCTCCAGGCCACCTATGGCTGCCATGGGCCAATCAGCACATACTTCCTCCCCTCTGAGCCCTGGGCTCAGCAAGAAGAGGGCAGAGGATGGACAGACAATGGGAGGACTAGCTGCAGAGAGGAGCTACCCTCTCTGCTGAGAGCTTCAGAGACCTGCAGAGATGCCCTTAACAACCTGCCTGTGGAGAGGAGCTACCCTCTCCAGGGCCTCCTCTCTGCTGAGAGCTGAACACTCCATGGGACAACCTGCCTGCAGAGGGGAGCTACCCACTGTGGGTCTCCTCTGAGCTGTGCTAACACTAAATAAAGCTCCCCTTTGACGTCTTCACCTTTCACTTGTCTGCGTACCTCATTCTTCCTGGACACAAGAACTCAGGCAAAGGTGCCACCGGCCACAAAGGTTTCCAGGAAGAAAATCGATACCCCAAAGATCCCAGCACTTTGGGAGGCCAAGGCGGGCAGATCACTTAAGGTCAGGAATTTGAGACCAACCTGGCCAATATGGTGAAACACTGTCTCTACTAAAAAGACAAAAATTAGCCGGGCAAGGTGATGGGCACCTGTAATCCCAGCTACTTGGCAGCCTGAGGCAGGAGTATGGCTGGAACTCGGGAGGCAGAGGCTGCAGTGAGCTGAGATTGCCCCACTGTGCTCCAGCCTAGGTGACAGAGTGACAGTCTGTCTCAGGAAAAAAAAAAAAAGGAAGGAAGAATTCTCCCCTAGAACTTTCAGAGGGTGTATGGGCCTGCCAACATTTTGAATTTGAACTTCTAGCATCACAGAACTATGAGGCAATAAAAATTCTGTTGTTTTAAGCCACCAAGACCGTGATAATTCGTTGTGGTGGCTCTACAAAACTGAAAATGTTTGGCAGTTTCTTATTAAACCTTAATTTATCCTATAATTCAGGAATCCCATTCCTAGATACGTACCCAAGAGAAATGAGAACATATGTTTACACAAATACCTTTATGTTAACTGTTTATAGCTGCTTTATTTGTAATCACCAACAACTGGAAAGAATTCAAATGTTCTTCAAGTAGCAAATAAATAAACAAACTGAGGTATATGCATACTATGGAATACTACTCAGAAACAAAGGAACTATTAATAAGCATATGAACACAGATAAACCTCAAATGCACTGTACTAAGTGAAAAAGAAAAAAAAAATGCATTCAAAAGGCATGACACCACAAACCTACAGCCATTTAATCTTCAGCAAAGTCAACAAAAATAAGCAATGGGGAAAGGACTCCCCTATTCAATAAGTGATGCTGGGATAGCTGGCTATCCATTTGCAGAAGAATGAAACTGGATCCTTCCCTCTTACCATACACAAAAATCAAGTCAAGATGGATTAAAGATTTAAATGTTAGACCTCAAATTATAAGAATCCTAGAAGAAAATCTAGGAAACATCATTCTGAATATCGGCCTTGGGAAAGAATTTATGACTAAGTCCTCAAAAGCAATTACAACAAAAACAAAAATTGACAAATGGAACCTAATTAAACTAAAGAGCCTCTGCACAACAAAAGAAACTATCAACAGAGTAAATAGACAACCTACAGAATGGGAGAGAAAATATTCACAAACTGCATCAGACAAAGGTCTGATATCCAAAATTATAAGAAACTTAAATAATCCAACAGGTAAAAAACAAATAACCACATTAAAAAGTGGACAAAAGACATGAACAGACACTTCTCAAAAGAAGACACACAAGCAGGCAAAAAATGTATGAAAAATGCTCAACATCACTAGTCATCAGAGAAATGCAAATCAAAACCACAGCGAGATACCATCTCACACCAGTCAGAACAGCTATTATTAAAAAGTCAAAAAACATCAGATGCTGGCGAGGCTGTGGAGAAAAGGGAACGCCTATATACCATTGGTGGGAATTGAAATTAGTTCAGCCACTGTGGGAAGCACTTTGGAGAAATCTCAGCTTGAGTTTCCCATCCAGTGTAGGAGACTGACAGGAGGTCACAGTATTGACAATGTGGACAGCTTCAACAGGAACTACTTTTGAGCTATTGTGATAATAAATCAGATTTGTATAGTTTTCTCAAAATAGAAAATAACCTCAAAACATTCATCTGAAGAAATAAGGTCATGAAAAGAGGAAGACAAAGGAGGATGCAAAACTGAGCAGTCACAAACTTGACAAAAATTAAGTACTATATGTGAACAAGAAAAATTGCTCAGTATATCTATCAACCTAACTGTGGGTTACCAATTAAGAAACGTTCACTAGTACAAACAGATTTTTAGTCTTTTTGTTTATCTAACCTTTTGTAAACCTAAAGTAAACAACGTATTAAGTGCCAATGGTCTCTCCTCTTCGACAGAGACGGTATGTAATTCTTAAGAAAATAAGCTCAGGATCGGGCGTGATGTCACACGCCTGCAATCCCAGAACTTTGGGAGGCTGTGACGGGAGGATGACCTGAGGTCAGGAGATCGAGACCATCCTGGCTAACATGGTGAAACCCTGTCTTTACTAAAAAATACAAAAAAATTAGCAGGGTGTGGTGGCAGGCACCTGTAGTCCCAGCTACTCGGGAGGCTGAGGCAGGAGAATGGCATGAACCTGGGAGGCAGAACTTGTAGTGAGCCAAGATCGCAATACTGCACTCCAGCCTGGGTGACAGAGCAAGACCCCGTCTCAAACACACACACACACACACACACACACACACACACAAATTATCCAGGCATGGTGGCATGTACCTGTGGTCTCAACTACTTGGGAAGCTAGGCATGAAAATCCCTTGAAGCCAGGAGGCGGAGGTTACAGTGAACTGAGATCATGCCACTGCACTCCAGCCTAGGCAACAGAGTGAGACTCCATTTAAAAAAAAATTAAAATAAAAAAAAGAAAGTACAGAAATAACCCATATGTCTATAGTTAATTGATCTTCAACAGGGTGCTAAAACCATTCAGTGGGAAAAGCATAATCTCTATAAGTGGTACTAGGACAATTGGATATCGGCTTGCAAAACAATGAAGCTTTGGCTGGGCATGATGGCTCACGCCTATAATCCCAGCACTTTGTGAGGCCGAGGTGGGTGGATCACTTGAGGTCAGGGGTTCAAGACCAGCCTGGCCAACATGATGAAACCTGTATCTACTAAAAATACAAAAATTTGCCAGGCCTGGTGGCAGACGCCTGTAATCCCAGCTACTTGGGAGGCTGAGGCAGGCGAATCGCTTGAACCCAGAAGGCCAAGGTTGGAGTGAGCCGAGATCGCACTACTGTACTCCAGCCTGGGCAATAGAGTGAGACTCTGTCTCAAAAAAAAAAAAAAAAAAATTAAAACAAAAAGAATGAAGCTGCCTCATACTATATCCAAAAAGTAACTCAAAATGAATCAACAACTCAAATATAAGAGCTAAAATAATAAATCTATTTGAAGAAACCATAGGAGTAAATCTTTATGACCTTGGATTTGACAACTGATTCTTAACTGTGACATCAAAAGCTTGAGCAATGAAAGAAAAATTGAGAAATGGAACTTCATCAAAATTAAAGATTTCTATATAAAAAAGGACATTATCAAAAAAGTGAAAGAATGGTTATCAATAATTTATTGTATATTTCAAAGTAGCTAGAAGATGTGGAATGTTCTCAACAAAAAGAAATGATAAATGTTTGAGGTGATGGATATTCCAGTTACCCTGATTTGATCATTACACATTGTATGCATGTATCAAAATATTACACGTACCCTCTAAATAAGTACAATTGTTATGTATCAATTTTTAAAAAATGAAAAGACAACCTACAGAATAGGGAAAAAATATTTGCAAATCATATATCTGATAATGGTTCAGTATCCAGAATATGTAACAAACTCCTACAACTCAACAACAAAAAAGACAAACAACACAATTTTTAAATGAGTAAAAAATTTGAAAAGACATTTCTCCAAAGAAGGTATACAGGCTGATCTGAAGATAGTGAGTTATCTCAGTTGATTGTTCAGAGTCAGTTATAGATCGAACTCCTTGTTCTACTCTTTCCCCCTTCTCACTACTGCACTTGGCTACTCAAAAATAAAAAATAAAAAAGCAAAGAAGGTATACAAATGCAAATAGGCATATAAAAGGTGCCCAACATCATTAGTCATTAGAGAAATGCAAATCAAAACCACAAAGATATACCACTTCATACCCATGAGGTTGGCTATAATTTTTCTATAAAAGGAAAACAACAAGTATTGGTAAGGACAGAGAAACTGGAATCCTCAAACATTGCTGGTAGGAATGTAAAATGGCGCAGTGATGATGGAAAATGATTTAGAATTTCCTCAAAAAGTTAAATATACAATTGCCATATGGCCCAGCAATTTCACTCCTAGGCATATACCCCAAGTAACTGAAAACAGATACTCAAATAAGTACTTGGACACACAGGTTCATAGCAGCACTACTCACAATTGCCAAAATGTGGGAACAACCCAAACGTCCATCAACTAACAAATGGATAAATAAACTGTGTTTTATTTATACAATGAAATATTGTCCAGCCATAAGAAAGAATGAAGTACCGATACATGCTACAACGTGGATGAACCTCAAACACATTATGCTAATGTTTTATAAATAAGACATGAAAGATCACATATTGTATTATTCCATTTGTGTGAAATGCTTAGAATAAGTAAACCCATCCAGAAAGCAGATTGGTGGTTGCCAGAAAATGGGAAGAGAGAATGGGGAGTGACTGCTTAATGGATGCAGAGTTTTATTTTGGAAAGATGATAATGTTTTGAAACAGGCCGGGCATGGTGGCTCCTGCCTGTAATCCCTGAACTTTGGGAGGCCGAGGCAGGTGGATCACCTGAGGTCAGGAGTTCGAGACCATCCTGGCCAACATGGTGAAACCCCATCTCTACCAAAAATACAAAACCTTAGCCAGGTGTGGTGGCACGCGCCTGTAATCCCAGCTACTCAGGAGGCTAAGGCAGGAGAATCGCTTGAACCCAGCGGGTGGAGGTTGCAGTCAGCTGAGATCATGCCACTGCCCTCCAGCCTGGGCACCAAAAGCTAAATCAAAAAAAAAAAGGAAAAGAAAATGTTTTGGAACAAATAAAGGTGGTGTTTGTACAACATTTTGAATGTACTAAATGCCACTGAATTGTTCACTTTAAAATGACTAATTTTATGTAATATTTCACCTCAATAAACTTGAAAATTTTTAATGAGTATGTATTAAAGAAAATATTTAACTTTACTGAGGACATTCATAAAGATTTGAAAAAAAATGCAAAAAATATAAGTCTCTAGTAAGTGTTAGCTATTGTTTTCATCTAAAGACTTTTTCTAATACACCACTGGAGTAGTATACTATAATTTAAAATAGAAATGGACTAGCAGGCAGGGCACTTGCTCCTCCGTGTCAGAGGATTCAGCCAATGATACACATAAAGCTTCCTACGTTCTGTTTCTTGAGTTCAGTGCTCTGTAGGTTCTGATAGCACTTTCATCTGCAGTGCAAGAGTCATGAACAGAAGGCCAGGCACGATAGCTCACACCTGTAATCCCAGCACTCTAGGAGGCTGAGGTGGGTGGATCACCTGAGATCAAGAGTTTGAGACCAGCCTGACCAATATGGTGAAACTGCATCTCTACTGAAAATACAAAAATTAGCCGGGCGTGGTGGCGAGCGCCTGTAATCCCAGCTACTCGGGAGGCTGAGACAGGAGAATCACTTGAACCCGGGAGACGGAGTTTGCAGTGAGCCAAGATCGTGCCACTGAACTCCAGCCTGGGCAACAGAGACAGGCTCAGTCTCACCAAAAAAAAAAAAAAAAAAAAAAAAAAAAGTCATAAACAGGAAAACCCAGATATGGTAGACTCTGAAGAGAATCTGATGAGAAGGCTAGCTATTGTTTGTTTTAAAAGCCAGCTCACACCTTTGAAGGAGAAAGCTGATTATATGTAAGAATGAACAGAAGCTCTCATCCTTCTGCTACAGAAAGCAAATTCTAGTCCGTAAGCCCAGCCACACAAAATACAAAAACAAAATTGAAAGAACATAGCAATTAGCCCAGAAACCAAGGTGTTTTTAGACATTTAATCCAGGAAAAGGGCAAAAAGGAATGATTATTGCATGAATGAAACAGTTAGGTATTTGGGGGTAATTTTTAATTTTAGTTCCTTACCTGATATTGTTGAGCAAAATGAATTTCAGGTAGATTAAGCATTAAATGTAAAATAATGAGGGGTTGGGGAGAGAAGGAAGAGTTTTAGGGGGAGGGTTTTTGTTTAATGTATGTGGATGTCCATTTGCTTTCTGAATGAGGGAATCTTTCTAAGCTTACGAGAAAAGAAAGAAATAATAAAAGAGATTGTTACATTTGACTACACAGAAATTTTCCGTTTTCCTAAACATCTTCTTAAATAACTGAGAAACGTTTTTGCAATAAATAAGGCAAAAAGTTTATATCTTCCAACATAAAGAATTCAAATAAATCAGCTGGACATGGTGGCTTCCACCTGGAATCTCAGCACTTTGGGAAGCAGAGGCGGGCGGATCACCTGAGGTCGGGAGTTTGAGACCAGCCTGACCTAAATGGTGAAACCCCGTCTCTACTAAAAATGCAAAAAATTAGCCGGGCATGGGGGTGCGCACCTGTAGTTCCAGCTACTCGGGAGACTGAGGCAGGAGAATTGGTTGAACCTGGGAGGCGGAGGTTGCAGTGAGCCGAGATGGCACCACTGCACTCCAGCCTGGGCAACAGAGTGAACTGTCTCAAAAAATAAAAAAATAAAAAATTCAAATAAATCCACAAAAAGGACTAAGACATGAAAGACATTATACTAAAGAAGATAAAGAAATAAAAGTTTAGCTTATATACATTTTTTTAATTTTTGAGACAGAGTCTCACTCTGTCACCCAGGCTGGAGTGCAGTGGCATGATTTCGGCTCACTGCAACCGCCACCTCCCGGGTTCAAGTGATTCTCCTCCCTCAGCCTCCGGAAGTAGTTGGGACTACAGCTACGTGCCACCACACCCGGCTAATTTTTTGTATTTTTAGTAGAGATAGGGTTTCACTGTGTTAGCCAGGATGGTCTCGATCTCCTGACCTCATGATCCTCCCGCCTCGGCCTCCCAAAGTGCTGGGATTACAGGCGTGAGCCACCGCGCCCAGCCAGAATATTTTTAAAATTCACCTTTGGGAATAATGAAATAAATGAAACATAAAACTAAAATACAGCATACTATTCTTCTCCTAAATAATTAAGATTAGAAAAACAGCACTTCCATTGGTGAAGATATAGAGAAATAATCCTTGTTCTCCACTGATATAAATTGATAGAACTTTCCCAGGAAGTAATTTCACAGTATTTATCAAATATTCATCCCTTTGCCTCAATGATTCATTTTCTACGAATATACTCTAGAAGGAATTAAACTGAAATGGAGGGAAAACATTCTCATTTTAGAAGATTTTATAATAACAAAACAACATTAACCCAACAAGAGAATTAAGAAACCATGCCATCTCTACCTAATAATATATTATGTGCCCAAAGGGTAGCTCATGCTTGTAATCCCAAGCACTTTGGGAGGCTGAGGCAGGAGGATTGCTTAAGGCTGGGAGTTCAAGACCAGCCTGGATAACATAGAGATCTTACCTCTATAAAAAATTTTTTTAAATTAGCCAAGTGTGGTAGTATGCACCTATAGTCTCAGCTACTTGCGGGCCCGAGGTGGAAGGATCCCTTGTGCCCAAGAGTTGGAGGCTGCAGTGAGCTATGATTATGCCACTGTACTCCAGCCTGGGTGACAGAGCGAGACCTTGCCTCTAAAAATATGTATACATATACTTTTATACATGTAAATATAGATATATATATACACATAATGCAAACCTTGCCCAAGGTGGAGTTACCTGGAGGAAACCAGGGGAGATGGGCAGATTCACAGCCTCAATGCTAAAGGAAGGAAATGTCAAGGGAGAGATGACAGTCCTGGGTGTGGGATGCCAGATAATGCCATCTGTTGGAGACACTTTTATCGTTATTTCAACCACACTGTGTGGGAGGTGAAGTGGGCATTGACCCCAGAATGGAAATGAGGAGAGAAGAGGGCATTTGTGGGGACATGCTCTAAAAGGAGGTCCACTTCGTTTCTTATTTATGACTTTGGAATGCCCATGTGTTATTAAATATTTTGCTATGGGTTGTTTGGCAAAAGTTTTGCAAGACAAACTCAAGAACTGAAACAGCATGAAATTATTATATAGCAAGCAAAATTATAATTATGCTTAGGATAAAAATAGGTTCATCCTTGAATATTGGAAATTAAAAGGATGTTTTTTCTGGTCTTCAAAGTCATCCTACTGTACCTTATGCAAATTTATATCCCCAGGGCTTCTCATACCACTTGCCACATAGTAGGTGCTCAATAAATATTTTCTGAATGAATACTTGAATAATTTGATAGAAAAATTATAATCAACATTCGAGTTTACTTCAATACCCTATTATTTGTTTGAAAATATATGGACAGCTGGGAAACACTTCCCTAGGGTGAGCTTTTATAGGCTTTGATAGAGACTGAGCCTTGATTCAACCTTAGAACTGACCTTAAGTATAAGACAAGTCCTGCTCAGGGAGTGAACACCAGAAGGCTGGTGAAATAAAAGATTCTTCACTCCCCTCAACACCTAAAACACATAGCCACTGAAGTTTAGGGGATGAATATGTTGCTTAGAAAGATATAGAACAGAAAAACATAGCGTCTTAGTGTTAAGTGCAACATTAAAGATGACCTAGGCTGGGTGCAATGGCTCACGCCTATAATCCTAGCACTTTGGGAGGCCAAGGGGAGTGGATCACCTGAGGTCAGGAATTTGAGACCAGCCTGGCCAACATGGTGAAACCTCATCTCTCCTAAAAAATACAAATATTAGACAGGATGGTGGTGTGTGCCTGTAATCCCAGCTACTCCGGAGGCTGAGGCAGGAGAATCTCTTGAACCCGGGAGGCAGAGGTTGCAGTGAGCAAAGATTGCGCCACTACACTCCAGCCTGGGTGACAGAGTGAAACTCCATTTCAAATAAAAAAGAAAAAAAAAAAAAAAAGATGACCTGGTTGAAGCGCCTCATTTTATGATGAGGAAACAGAGAGGTAAGTGACATGTCCAAAGTCACATTGCTACTTAACAGCAAATCTAGGCATAAAATCCAGCACACCATCCCATAGCAGCTTTATAATCATAAACATCAAAGCAACAGAAAATGAAAGTGGAATAGAATGCAAACTAAATTCCTAAAACTACTGAAATAAAATACTGTAACTACAGGGAGACCTATGTCCAGAATTAAAATAAAGTTGTCTTTAGAAATTTTTTTTTTTCTTTTTGGAGACGGATTCTTGCTTTGTTGCCCAGGCTGGAGTGCAGTGGCATGATCTCAGTTCACTGCAACCTCTGCCTCCCAGGTTCAAGCAATTCTCCTGCCTCAGCCTCCCGAGTAGCTGGGATTACAGGTACCCGCCACCACGCCTGATTAATTTTTTAGAGTTTTTGTTGTTGTTGTTGTTGTTTTTTGGTACTTTTAGTAGAGATGGGTGTCACCATGTTGCCCAGGCTGGTCTCGAACTCCTGACCACAAGTGATCCAATCGCTTCAGCCTCCCAAAGTGCTGCGATCACAAGCGTGAGCAACCGCACCCAACCTAGGTGATTTTTCATTTAACCCACATGAGTGGGAAAAATAAGTGGTATTTTGGTTACTGATATTCCCAGCCCTTCTGATATGTGAAAGGTTGCAGTAATTTGTTTCTTGACAGTCTAATGCTCCTGGTCTTTCTGCTGTCTTTCTTTCTCTACACCTAGGAGTCCTGGAGTCCAGTAAAATGTGAGCAGTGTCATTTTCAAATGTAAATTTTATGGTACAGTTTTTATATTTAGATGCATTATTTAAACTAACATGAAAATTCATACAATGGACCACTATGCAGCAGTGAGGATGAACAAACAACATCACACCATAACGTG
This sequence comes from Macaca fascicularis, assembly GCF_037993035.2. NCBI lineage: Eukaryota > Metazoa > Chordata > Mammalia > Primates > Cercopithecidae > Macaca > Macaca fascicularis. The sequence goes on along the minus strand of NC_088383.1, from coordinate 101,486,975 downwards.
GATGAATTTTACCAGCAAAAAACTAAAGGAATGGGCAGCCGGGCATGGTGGCTCAGTGCTGTAATCCCAGCACTTCGGGAGGCCGAGGCGGGTAGACCACTTGAGGTCAGGACTTCGAGACCAGTCTGCCCAACATGGTGAAACCCCATCTCTACTAAAAATACAAAAATTTGCCAGGTGTGATGGCAGATACCTGTAATCCCAGCTACTCAGGAGGCTGAGACAGGAGAATTGCTTGAACCTGGGAGGCAAGGTTGCAGTGAGCCGAGATCACGCCACTGCACTCCAGCCTGGGTGACAGAGCAAGACTCTGTCTCCAAAAAAAAAAAAAAAAAACACAAAAACAAAAACCAAAACCTAAAAATTAAAGGAATGGGAGATAAAAGAGAAAATACTGTGGGATTTTACTTTCATAAAGTTCAAAAATTGGCAAGTGAATCTATGCGATTTGGAATCAGGTTAGTGGAGTCCCTTGGAGTGGGGTTGGGGATAGTGACCTAGAGGGGGCATAAAGAGAGCTCCTTGGGATCTGGTAATGTTCTATTTCAAGATATAGATTCCAGTTACATAGTGTAGTCATGTTGTAAGCTGTACACCTATGATTTGTGAGCTTTTAAAATATATATATTATATTGTAATAAGTAGTTTCTTGAAAAAAATTGACAATCCATATCTCTTGACAAATTTTACTTGTAAAAAAAACTATCTTGTAAACATGCTTTAAAATACATTTGAAAAGTAAAACAAATACGAAATGTAAATATATGCAAAATGTAAATATATTTTAGTGCTCCATGTTGATACAGGATGGATAATACTGAATAATGGCTAAGATTCAGAACAATATATACCAGAAACTGCACACATAAATTCCCTGGTCACCATTAACATTGTGTTTTTCTTAATGCCTGAAATAACTTCTAAACAAGGGGCAGCTGCCTCAGGCAAAATGGTACTTAGGTGATTTTAAAGACCTTAATGAGATCAGGTAATTGCTTGGTGAAGCTAAAAATTTTACCTTCAATTAACTGATCAACAGCACCATATATCATCATAACTTCTCACTCCTTTCCACCTCCGTACTGTCAAGTCATTTCCTCTAGACGTCTGAACCTGCACTCAGGGTCCATTTTTTAAACACTTATTGAATTAGTCTGGTCTAATCTACAATTAATGGAAAGTCTGTAGTAATGCAGATTCCATAAGCAGCTAAGGAAAGTAAAAACTTTGAAAGAGCATGTGAAGCAAACACTTTCTGTTCCTTCTATACTTGTTTCTTTGCAATTCATAAAATACTTTCAGAAATAATTTTAAAACATTTGGATTTCCTGCTTCCATTTTCTGAATAGATGATGCTGATAAAAATAGTAGTGATCACAGCCCATCCCAAATAGTGTCATTTTTTTTTTTCCAGGAAACTGGGTATATTTTAAATAAAACTCTTGATTGAAATTGAGAAGTGTGAACTGGAAATTGAATGAAATTGCCAAGTCTGAAAGGGAAAAATGGCTAATAAAACCACAGAAGCATTTCCTCTTCAAATTTATGCTGGTAAAAAGATGGGAGAGAACATTTTCTTTTAGAGCTTGTTTAGGCTTAAATAGACCTAAATATGTCCTCCCCTCACCTGTGGCCCAAGTTGGCACCTGGCAAGTGTCTCTGTAGCACTTACAGCCCCTACCCACTATGCTTTCTGCTGTGCTCCCAAAGCCATTCAGGCAAGCTGTGTTTCTGGTGGCCAAAGAATAGGAAGTATAGTGAGAGTGCAGGGCTTGGGGAGGGAGAGAAACGGCTCTCCTTTCCTTCAGGGAGGGCACATGGCTTTCACTTTCATTCTGTAATACGATATTTATTAAAAGTTTACTGTAGGCCAAACACAGTGCTGGATGCTGGGGACACAAATAGTAAGCCATCACATTGCCATGTTCAGAGTCCCTTGTGGAACATGCCTCAATGGGCCAGATGAGAGGCAAACTTTTATATATATGGATATTTTATATATATGGACATTTAAAATATATATATATATATATATTTTTTTTTTTTTTTTGAGATGAAGTCTCATTTTGTCTCCAGGCTGGAGTGCAGTGACCCCATCTCAGCTCACTGCAACCTCTGCCTCCTGGGTTCAAGTGATTCTCCTGCCTCAGCCTCCCAAGTAGCTGGGATTACAGGAGTGCACCACCATGCCCGGCTAATTTTTGTATTTTTAGTGGAGATGAGATTTCACCATGTTGGTCAGGATGGTCTTGATCTCTTGATCTCATGATCTGCCCGACTCGGCCTCCCAAAGTGCTGGGATTACAGGCGTGAGCCACCACGCCTGGCCAACTTTTTTTTTTTTTTAAACACTTTGAAAGATATAAAGTATATCTTATAATGCTCATTTCCCCAGAAAACTGAGGGGAAAATGGTACTTCACCCAGCTTATTAGTTTCCTAATGTAATAGAATAATATGTTACATACACAGAAATTGCTTATCCCCTATACTGTATCATAATCCCTTCCAGATGTAATGCTAGACTTGAATCAAGGCAAAAGATTAAATAAGATGAGAAAAAAAAAAGCCTCAACTCTCTTCTTATAGCTAGAATTAGACTTGATTTGATACCTTCTCAAGAATGCAACAGATTCAATGAGGAATTTCTCATTACAACATTGACCAGTATGGTAATTGAGGTTTTGGGCTTAATTTCTCAGTGACAGTTTCCTTATCTGGAAAATGGGGTTGATAACAGCCTCTACCTCATACAGTCGTTGATGATTAAATGATATAAAGCAGGTGAAAGACTTACATAATATTTAGCAGCACATAGTACACGCTCAGTAATTCATTAATGTAACGTATGTTTAACAAGCACCTAATAGGTCAGGCTGAAGATACATAGCAGTGAACAAAACAGACAAAAATCCCTACCCTCATGATGTTCATATGTCAATGAGGACAAATAATAAATAAGACAGTAAAAATATTATATCCAATTGCATTAAGTGAAATAGAGAAAATTAAATTGTTTTTGGGGATAGGAAGAGGAGGTTGGCACGTAGAAAGGTGGCAAGTGAAGGCCATGTCTGAAGTAGAGGAGGGAGCAAGCCATGAGGCTATATTTGGGGAGAAGAGAGTTCCAGAGAGAGGAAAGTGCCAATGCAAAAACAGAGACCTTTGTGGTGCGTAGAAAGAACATAGGTCCACAATCCCTCATTCAAAATTCTCAAATCCAAAATCTCTGGAGTCCAGTCATGCATACTCCCTGCCCTCTTTCACCTCCAGGCCTGTGTACAGGATCGTCCTTCTCCGTGGAACAGCCTTCCTTTTCCTTTTCTCTAGTTGGGAGTCCCTGGCGGACTCTGCCACAGCATCTGCTGTCCACCCCTTATTGCAGCATCTCTCTGTGTCAGCTCCGTTACACTCTAGTGCTACTGAGTGCCTGGACCCTAGAGACACAGGGATTATTACTCTTCTATTTATGTTATTTTTTTTTAAAATTATTTTTTGAGATGGAGTCCCGCTTTGTTACCCAGGCTGGAGTGCAGTGGCTCACTGCAACCTCCACCTCCCAGGTTCAAGTGATTCTCCTGCCTCAGCCTCCTGAGTAGCTGGGATTACAGGCACCTGCCACCACACCGTGCCAATTTTTGTATTTGTTTTAACAGAGGCGGGGTTTCACCATGTTGGCCAGGCTGGTCTTGAACTCCTGACCTCAAATCATCTGCCTGCCTCCGCCTCCCAAAGTGCTGGGATCACAGGCATGAGCCACCGTGCCCGGCCTATGTTATTATTATTGCTTGTTTTGTTTTGTTTAAAAAAAAAAAAAATCCCTGGTGGGATGGGAGCAACGCATTAGGACTCCAGCAACATTTCCCTCAAACAGGATTCTCACCTCAGCTAAAAGTTGAACATTTCTAGAAATGTAAAGAAAATCTTGGCCCCAATAGTGACATCCAAAGAGCGGAGATTAGTCATTTTCTATTCTAAATGGGGAAGTAAACTGAATGAAGATGAGGAATCCTAAAAGGGAAGGGGGAAAAAAGAGAAAGGGAATGAATAAGATGAGGAAGGAAAAGTGGGGAGCAGAAGGATGGAAGGGCATGAACCATGAAAGAAAAACATAAACAAGGTTATGAGCATGTCTTACTGCAAGCGTCTGCGAGCATCAGGGGAGGGATCCTCTACTGTTAACTGTTTCCCATACTTGTTCATCTATGAAGTTGTCTTCAGAGAGAATGAGATTTTTGAATACTTACGGTTTTTCAAGGACACCAAACTCACCTTCCAAAATAAAAAGGAGTCTAAGGAATGCTTAGAAAATATGTTTTAAACAAATGTTTTTAAAGTGGGAAGCGGCCTCATTGGCTTTCATGTGGAAAGTCGCCTGATACTGGCAGTGACTTTTTTTTTTTTTTTTTTAAGTAGCGACGCAGGAAAGTGTTCGGCTGCTCGCGGCGACGGCCGGATGCTCCAAAGTCAAGATCCTCCGCAGACAGGAAATGCCTCTACCAGCTCCAAGGTCCCTTGGCCGCAGCCCTCCAGAGAGATTTGTGTACATCCGACTGAATAGGTTTCCCGCCTGCAACTGCGAACCCAAGAGCTATCTCAGAAGAAGGGAATCACTCGGGCTGTCTAGCTTTTCTGACTGACACTCGGGGCCCACGGCGGGCCAGGGACGGACGCTTTCCGTTCTAGGAACTGAGGGACGTAGGCAGAGGATGCCGGTGTCCCCCGGGGCTCCCGCCAGCAAGAGAAGGGTAGGGGGTTCCATCTCCCCTGCTGCGAGCCATGCTTGTATCCACAACGGGGTGATTCTGGTTTTCCTACAGCCACATGTGAAGGGGTAACTGCTCTTCTGTAGACCTGGGGTCTCAGATCTTTGGGTGAGTGGGATGAGTCTCCAAAGTGCTTCTTATCTGGAGTTATCAGCAATACCAAAAAATACATATCAAGGGACAAAATTAGATTAGACATATACAGAGCCCAACTGGGACTTCCTAAAACTTCTATGGACTGAAAAATAAATGTCAGTCCAACCTGATTATTTTGACGACAAAATACTGAACTAATCATTTCTTTTTTTTCTTTTTTTCTTTTTTCTTTTTTTTCTTTTTTTGAGACAGAGGCTCACGCTATCACCCAGGCTGGAGTGCAGTGGCATGATCTCAGCTCGCTGCAACCTCTGCCTCCTGGGTTCAAGCCATTCTCCTGCCTCAGCCTACCGAGTAGCTGGGATTACAGGTGCGTGCCACCATGCCCAGCTAATTTTGTAGTTTTAGTAGAGACAGAGTTTCACCATGTTGGCCAGGCTTGTCCCAAACTCCTGACCTCAAGTGATCTGCCCACCTTGGCCTCCCAAAGTGGTGGATTACAGGCATGAGCCACCATGCCCAGCTTGAACTCCCAATCATTTAGAAGCATCCTGGGTGATTGTTTGGTATTCACATTCTGTCCCATATTGTAAGTAGTCACGTAAGTACCTCCAATCACAGATTTAAAGGATCATTGATTAGTAGATCTTGAAAAAAAAATCAAAATCAGGAGATTTTGAGTTCATCAGCTTCCACATGCCAATATATCTGGAGTGGGAATTTTGGTGTCTTCTGTCCCTAGCAAAATGCATTTTCCCCAAGTCCAAATAAGTTTTCTTGAATCCCTGTCTGCCCCCATTAACTAAGATGAGTATTCACAGTAATGAAAACCACACACACACACACACAAGCTTGTCAGAAAAGTTGAAAGAGAAAAGGTACTTTCACTATCAGAGATGGTTTCCTCTTTTCCCACAAGATGTCTTATCAGCTTTCACCCTGAGAAAACCATAAAAAGTAAGAAAAAGAAATGTTATGCAATAGTTCTCTGAATAAAATACTACACAGTAGGCTAGTCATCTCTAAAAGTGATATTGTTTAAAGAGTCAAAGTACATCATCCAACAAAATCAATATCATATTAAGTTAGAAAGGGTTCTGAATATCAAAGACCAATGAACTGAATAACTTAAAGTATAAGTACACGACCCAGGGGATTAATCACACACTGTCATGGTGAAATTAGGGCAATTCTTCCAATCATTAACGTTTTGCTTACAAAAATGTGCTTTTCTGTTTGTCTTTCTGCTAAATGATAACCGTTTTCAAGTTGAATCTCCTGATAAAAAGAGTTAAAAACAAGACAGGAGTTGTGCTGTAAAGGTCATACGTGCTGCTTCAACATGAAATAGCCAAAAGACAAACAAATGAAAAATGCCCGGATCGTAGGAGGAATTTCTAAATCTTCATTGGCAATCTGCAATGGGGTACTTCAGAAAAGTGAATGCCTACCTGTGTCCTGAGAATATTGCACCTCCTCCAGTTAACATGCTCTTGATTCTTAAGACATGTTTAGATTCAGAATGGGAGCGACTTGAAGAGAGTTAGGATAAGCTTGAAACTGGAAAGCAGCCTGATTTCAGGGAACTGTCAACTTTAAAACTAGATTTTACCCCTCAAATTTTCTAGTGTCAATCAATACATTAGTCTGTATTTCTCTGCTGAATAGTCATGATACAGTTACTCTCAAGAATAAACATTAACCAGGGTTTATCTCCAGAAGTGAAACACACACACAGGTTTCAGGATTACTTTAATATTACATCCATAAGCCTCCCATTCTCCAAAAATCTGATACGGACAATCCCATTTTCAGACGAGACAGATTATGACCTTTGAAACCCTGATGTAATCTGTTAGGCAGGGTCTGGAGCTTGGAGCCTACAGCTGATGGGAAGGGAAACTCTCCCTCTGGGTGGCCACTTTGGGTGCCAAGGCTGAGGAGACATGGGGAATAGGGAGAACAATAATGACAGCATGAACTGAGTTGGGAATTTGGGAGCTGGAAGGGGTTCGTGTGGTTCAACTAGACCATCTTCATTCTACAAATGATTTGAGGCCAATAACTAAAACACCAACCCAAATCTTCCAAGTCTAACCACACCTCTCTGCTTAAGGGCTAGTACTGCTTTTCTCAGAAATCTTAATTCCCCTGCAATTCTAGGGGCCTTCTTAAAAAGGAGGCAGGATATGACAAGTCCCTAAGAGCAATGACTTTTTCACTGTCTTCATCTGAGTGTCCATATCTGGGGGTACCACAGCCCTGGGAGCCAGGCCAGGGGTAGGGGCATTCCTTCACAAGTCCTTAGCCAGGAGGTACCCAACTCTCCAACTAGAGGCCTCCATGGAGGCCAAGGCTAGAGAGAGAGATTTCCAGACCTCTCCCGAAAAGGTCTCTGTCATGGTTTACCTGGAATGTCAGAGACCTGATGGCTCAGTTAGGCAAGCAGCTGGCACAGACTAGCAATACCCTGAAGAGTCAGAAACCTGGGCCCCCACACCCACCTAACCTCAGCACCCCATTCTCCCTCCATCTCATAGTGTCCCCTCCTCCACCCTGCGCCCTGGGCTCAGCCATCAAACCTCACTCCCACTAGCCTGGATAAGCCCCGCGTTCTTCTGTTCCCCCTCGCCTTTCCTTCCTCTCAGGCCGCCGCCCCAGCCTCTTGCTGGCCAGAGTTACCCGGGGGAAGCAGGTGGGAGGGAGGAGTGCCGGTCCCAGCTGCTGCTTCCACACCCCCAAGCGCTCACATCAGTGGTTCCCCAGGGGTGGTGTCTGGGCTCGCAGCTTTGGTGTCACCTCAGCGCTTGCTGGAAATACAAATTCCCGGTCCCAGCCCAGTCCTAACAGCTCAGAACTCCAGGGACAGGGCTGGCAATGAGCTTCCACAAGCCCTGCAGGAGGTTCTGAAGTTCCCCGGGTTCGAGAACCGCTCTCAGTGCAAACCACCTCCCCGCTCCTCTCGGCCAGGGTCCCCCATCCCCCCACACGAACCTCCCCACCGCGGGCCCAGCGGTGCGGAGCCGGCTCCTGAGCCCCGGCCACGGAGAGATGACGCGGTGTTGACTCAGCCGGTCAAGGACAGCGAGGGCCAGCCCGGGGGCTGAGGCGAATCGATGGGGTCCGGACAGTCCCGCGCTTCGCAGCGTAGGGGGCCTGGGCCTCGGCTCTTCCCGTCACCTGGCGTGCCCGGGACTCGAACCTGCCCGGCTCGCCATCCGCCGGCAGGAGCAGAGCCCCAAGGCAAACGCCCCGGGAGAGACCCCAACCCACATTCCAAGCACCCAGCCGCGGTCCCGGGCCTCAGAGCGAGAGCCAACAAGATGCAGCCCCAGTTACTTCCTGTCCCCAGAGCCCAGCACCACGCCAGGCACCCAGGAGGTCAAGAAAAGGTATGCAGATTTTTTAAATCAAAGAATTAGACTTGCAACGAGGTCAGTCGTCCCACGGACGGCTTTATTTTACAGTCAAGTTACTTATTTAAAAAAAAACATTTGGGCCATTTTTTTTTTTTTTACAGTGAACAATTCTATATACACATTATAAACATTGATATAAAACAGTATCTACAATCTACTTACATTTAATTAAGCTGTGACTTCTAGTTCATCTGCGATTAATTTTAGTCAGGTCAGTTTCTCTGCTTGAATTGGGAGGTACTATCCCCTTAACACCTTGGTCAAACAGGTACTAAGTGATAGTGCAAAACAAGCATTTAAGATTCTTATCAGCTATATCTCCGACAAAAAGAACACACATCTCTGAGACAAGAGCTCTGAAATGGTTTTGGATTTAAGACGCCAGTATAAGAATGTCATATAAAAGTAAAGAATGTTTTCATTTTAAAATACTCCAAGGCTGCCTGAAATGTAGGCACCTCTGGATTTGGGGTATCCCTTTGCCTTTCCATTAAGTGGGAGATACACAGATTACAGAAAAGACATTCAAGAAGGTCCTATTAAAACCTTTAAAGCTGTAACTTAAAAATTTAAATTTAACAAAATTACTTTTTTATAAATAGTGAAAACAACTTATTTTTTTTTAAAGGGGGATGAATTTAATCACTACAATGTCACTTTATGAAAACCACCTAAGATCGGTACATAAACTATTTGTTAAGTCAAAATCAAGGTCTCCATGTAGGTTTGTTAACTGAGCAGTGCACCAAATATTTTTAGGTTTCCAGAATACCAGAAAATTGATTCCCTTTCTTATATAGCCTTCCAGTTCTTCTATGAAGATTTTCTGTAGCAAAATATTATTCCTAAATCCAGTTTTCTGAACATGCCAATGCCAGTGGTCATCATCCAGCATTAAAATAGCCTTTATCGCCCTCAATGTCCACTTCCTGATCAGAATCCTCTGAAATCTCTGATTCAAGGTCTTCCTGGGAGGCAGGGGAGGGCGAACATTGAGAGCTATCCAAAGAAGCACCTTTATTCTGTTCACTGGGCAAATCTTGCCTCTGATCACAGGAACTGTCCAAACTTTCCAGTTCTTCTTTTTTATTGCTTTGAGGGTTCTCCTGAATAAAAGAAATGAAAATGGAGATTGGAAGGATCATAAAATATGGATAGTGAGAGGAATATATCAAAATGTTTCCTCATCTGATTCCATCTTTTAATTTTTAGTTTACTGTTTTTAGTTTATAATCTTATTCAGGAGATACATACTTGTGCTTTTCTCTCACTTTGTAAGAAAAGTTTGTCATATCAAAGATTATATGCTTAAAAGATGAGAACCAATCATGAATATAAGTGTGATATATTACACCAATTGAACATGAATTCTGGTTACTTAACACCAGCCCAGACCCATGGTTTCAATATTCTCAAAAGTTTAAGGGGGAAAGAAAATCCGATCTCTACAGATACACCTTAACTTCATTCTTTAAATATTTAAACACCTTGCCAATTAACAGTCTTTCCGACATTTTAAAAATAAGAATGCTAAATGGTGAATTAAGAATAAAGTTTCAAAATTATTAGACTGGATTTTTTTCATTCATTTTCTGGAGCAAATTTATAAACATCTACATGTGTAAATGTATAACAAGTTAAAAAATCATGGCAAAGAAAAAAATGTGTATCTGGAAGAAGGCTGCCAACTGAGAACGTAGACAATTAGCTACAATTTACTTAAAATCTGGGGCAAATTTCTGGGAAATATCCCCATATTACATAGAAACCACTATTTTTAAGGTCTCTGGTAAACTAGAGTCAAGCCTTTGACCAAGAACTATTAAGTATATAAGCTAGTGAATTTTTAATCCTATGCTTGTCTAAAATGCATATAAATACTACACAGAAATATTACAACATCTATTTGTTATATAGTTGCAAGCCTATAGTCTCAACAAATAGATGTACAAGGTCACAAATTGAGAGTGAATCTGCAAATATTTAAATCACATTACAGTAATGAAATTACAGGAATTTTATTTTCTATTTCAAAATATTCTTTGGGACACTTTCTTTTTAATGAAAAAGTAATGATCAGTAAATTTTAAAATCCACTTTGCTTTAAATTTCTCTACTCATTGTTTCAAAGTATTTATTATAAACTGTATATATAATGACAAGTGAACAATTCAGCAATTATCAGATAACTATGGAGAATATATCCAGATTAGGATATCAAAAATGAATGTTTAGCTTTAAGTCAATAGACCTTCTTTTAAAAAACCAAATTAGCCTTTACTTTTTATCGCATATTGCGAAACAAGGTCACTGGAAGAAAGACTGTTAGAAAGTTTAAGCTACTTTTCAAACAGGCTTGAATATTTTCTTACAAGTTTTATATTTCATTTTAAGAGCTGGCATTAGATAGAAAATAATTTTTAAACTCCGTGACATTTAATTCTTCTAAAAAAACAGTGCAAACAAGACTTAAAGGTGTTTGTTTCTTTATATTTACCCTTGAGTTCTGCCTGGTTTTATTATGGCTGTGTAAATAAAAGAAACAATTTTCTCCCAAAGATAACTGCTTAAGTCATTTACTGTCAATTACTTTATCTTTCCTGCGTTAATTAGATAAACAACATATGGGATTTATAAAACAATTAGCTGGGGGTTTTACTAGCCAGTGTGTGAAAACCCAAGCATAATTGATATAGGAACCCCATTAGGTGCTTTTAGCATTACTGCCACCTGAGCAACTCATCCTGAATTTCAGCAGGACTATTTGTCTTTTTAATCAAGGTGAAGAGGTTAAATAGTCTCTTAAATGACTTTTGCATACAACCCATAACAGCCTTGCACTGAGATAACGTGATAAAAATATTTCCATAGAAACAGAACCATGTCCATACCTGTTTTAATCTCCTCCATTTAGCGCGTCTATTCTGAAACCAGGTTTTGACCTACAGAAAAGAGAGAAAGAAAACTTGCCACGAGCCCGCATCGGGACGTGCCAGAGGGCAGGGTGGCTCCTCGCCTCTCTCTCGGTGACCCGGCGACCCCTGCCCCAGAAGCCTTCCCTTCCCGGGAGGCGGCCCCAGGCCCCCGAACGAGCTCACCTGTCTCTCGCTGAGCTGCAGCATCTTGGCCAGACGCTTCCTTTCGGGCGGAGAGAGATATTTCTGCGTCTCGAACTTCTTCTCCAGCTCGATGGTCTGGTCGTTGGAGAACCTCACCTGGCCGCCTTTCCTTTTATGCAGAGGCCTCTGCAAGAAGGGGCTCCAGAGTAGAGGTTTGCCTGCGGGCGGAAAGAGCGACATTCACCCACGGCCCTGGAGCGGCCTGGCCAGACCCGAGCTGCCGGGCCCAGGGGATGACAAAGGTTGGCCAGGAGGCCACCCAACCAGACACGTTCACATACACCCACCGGCAGGTGGACCTAACACGTTCCCATCAACACATAAACATACCCAAAGTCACACCCGACACCGCAGATGCACACAGCCTTGTACACACACACAGACGCACAGCCGTCACACCTAGAACTAAATCCAGACATATCTTTAACCCCGAAAAAAATGCGCACTACCTGCTGGTTTTACAATACCATGACCCTCTTTCACCAGTGGATCTCGGATTTATACATAACTTTTTGCCCCGTTGGATCTCCCTTGGTGGGCCGCGCTTTCGAACACCGGGTGTGTGCGTGTTGGAGAGGAGCGGGGCTGCTGCACCGCCGAGGCCTGGCTGCGCGGGAAGCGCTCCGGCCCGGCCGCCCGCATTAGGCCGCGCGAGGAGCCTCCAATCCTGGCTGGGGGAGCCGCGGCCTCCTCTGATTTCACACCCAGCCCGCGGGGGCGGCCAGTTAAAGCCACCCCATGGGCTATGGCAACATTTCCGTCAATGTGTTTCCTGTTGGTCTAGCTCGAAAAACCCTTTGCTTCCTCCTGCGCGGTCCCAGCAGTAACCCAAGGAAACTCAGGGCGCACTGTGAAAACGTTAGCCCCCAGGTCCGGCCCGGCTGAGGGTCCAGCTCCAGCCCCGACAGGCGACCACAGCCAGGCTCGGGCCGCATCATCAAACCCTCGAGGCTGGAATCAGACAGGATAACAACTGAAAATCATAAAAAGATGAACTAAAAATACAATCCCCCTCCCTGTAACGGCGAGAAGGTAAGGTAGAGGGCCGAGCTAGAGGCCGCGCCATAATAATGGCGACATTAAAATGCTAATTAAGACGTTAATTGTTTTCAGGGTCCCTACTGAAGCTTCTAATAACAGAGTTCATTTAAAACTCTAGAGGCGCCCCGTTTCCTTATTTACCCTAGGGCTCCAGACCTCGAAGGCGCCAAGGGTCACCCACAGCGCGGACCACGGGCGGCTTATTTCTTAGGCCGCACAGCGAGGGGACAAGCCCCGAAGTTCTGGAATATATGCCCTATGTGTCCCTGCTTCCCTTCCTAACTGGCGACCAGCAGCTGCTGCTTCCTACTCCCAAAGTAGTGTCGGTCGGTGTGTCCGTCAGTGTGCAGGCCTGCACCTCAACGCTTTGAAAGCTAGCATTGTTTTTTCGAGATTTTGCTTGCGTCAGGCTTCAGACTGGTGCAAAACAGCCTCGAAAAAAAAAATAGGAAGCAACTGGTTATTTTAGCTGCCATAAAGTCACATCCCACACAGAGGAAATGAACAATATCAGAAAAACGGATCCCGGCTATCAGAAGTCGAGTGTTTCCTGAATTTGTCTGTATTGAGGATGTCGATAAAATAATCAGCAGCGTGCACTACTCCGGGGGAAGGGTCTGCTTCATGCAGCCAGGAAAACACTTAACAGCTTCTGAAACCAGATTTACTCCTATCGAGAACTCAAGATTTCCTGTATGAACGGAAAGGGTCAGGCTCTTTCACTGCACAAGCCTGTTGAACCAGGTCCAGCCCCGTAGTCACCCGGGCCCGGCTGCCCCACGGGGGCCGGCCCAGGCGCCTCGACGCCCCTTTCCCCATCCCTCCCGCTAAGGGAGCCCCACCCCGGGTGACACGCGCGGTCCACGGCTGCTCTCGCCGCGAGGTCTATCGCCGGCCCGCGGGCCCCGACGCCTGCAAGGTGCAGGAAAACCAATCTGAGTCACGGTGCGGTCAGCCCCGGCCGCGCGCCTCCTGTCGCCGCGCGTGACCCACAGCCTTTTTTCCATCGCTTTTGCCACAGCCGTCTACGGCCTGGCCCCTTCGCCCCCTTGGCCTCCCCGGGGCTGCCACCTGCCGGGTGGCGCCTCCTCACCCCCACCCTCGCCCGGCCGCCTTACCCAGGGGGTCGTGGCGGAGCAGGGCGTGCGTGTAGTCGTTCACCGTCCGCGGGAAGGGGTAGAGAGGGCCCCCGAAGCCGCCGGGTCCGTAGGCAGCGGCCAGTGCGGCGGCGGAGTGGTGCGAGAAGGCGGGGTGGATCGGCGTGGGCTCGTACACCGGGGTCCGGTAGGGGGACACGAGGCTGGTGAAGGAGGAGTTGGGGGACGGCAGCGTGGGGGCGGGCGTGGGCGCGGCGGGCCCGCGGCCCAGGATGTCCTCGATGTAAAAGGGCGTCGGGTGTGCTGGCTGCAGCAGCGGCGTAGGCGCATACAGCGGCACCCCCACGGCGCCCGCCGCCGGCCCGGGGTGCGGGTACTGCATGGCTCCGCCGCGCTCCGGCCCTTCGCAGAGCTACTAGCTCGCGCCGCGGCGCTACATTTATCCGCGCTCCGCGCTCCCGGCGATAGGCTCCGCCGGCCGCGGGGTGGGGCCGCGCTTGCTGGCCCCTTCCTGCCGCCGGGCCCTGCGGCCAATGGCGCGGGGCCCCAGGAGCTGCCGCCCGCCCCCACCCCGGCCCGCCCTGCCGGCCGAGCTCCCCGCCCCTGGGACGCGCTTGCTCCCAGGCTCCGGGGACCTGGCTCCCTGGTTCCCCGCCGCCGCCGTCGCCCCTCGGGGCTCCAGGCACCCCGGCTGAGGACGCCCTCGAGGGAAGCCCGGGGCCGCGTGCGTCGGGGGAGGCGCGAGGAAGGCGGCCGCCTGGAGTGCGGGCTCCAGCGGCCCTGTCCGCGGTCCCGAGGCACCTCTGCCGAAATTCGGGAGCGCCGTCCGGCCCCGGGACCGGGGTGGCAGCAGGCGTTTCCAGGCGGGGAGCAGCGGGACTCGGCGGGAGCAGAGGCCGCTGGCCTAAGACGCCTTCCCAGTGGGTGCGCTCCCTGGATTAACAGTGGCGCTGGCTGTCACCCCGGCCGTCTCCCGAGCTCAGAGCGGGACAGCGCCCTGGGTTCCTAGGGCTGCTCCGCGGCCCTTAGCTGCGGCTCGGCGGGGTTCGGATGGCTGGCGTTCAGGTGCTGCGGGCTCTTGGCCGCTCCCCCCGGTTTCATTTGGAGGCCTCGGACTCAAGCCACTTCCGCGAGGATGCTGGCAGAAGCCGCACCGAGCAGCAATCAAGGGGAGACCCGGGTTCTACAGCGCCGGGCGGAGGCTGTGCAGTCTACAATCCAGTGGGGGCTGCTCCGTGTCTTTTCTGCCGGCTCTTGAGGGTCGCAGCTGCGCGCAGTCTGGCTCTCTGGTTTTGCACGTGTTTTCTATTGAGGCAGTCCCTACCGCTGGCCGGTATGGCCTCGGCTCTGTGCGGCTCCACTCGCCTGCGGGGCAAGGGGGCATTTTCTTGATTGACGCCCTCCTGCGGTCGTCACACCTCGCGGTGAGCGGTTTCTGCTAAGGTGCTCCATTAATCGTGGAAATGGAAAGACTTCCCAGCTTTTTCCCAGCTTTTTCTACTGAGACTTCTCAGGTTTTAAAGTTTATAATTTGGAACTATTTGTCCAAACGCAGCGGGACCACAGTAGGAAGAGGCGTGGACTGTGAGCCTGACCGCCTGTTCGAGTTTCACTTCGCACATTTTTGTTGAGCAACTAGTGTGTGCCAGCAGTGAAAAGGACAGATGTAGTCTCTCTCCTCACGGAGACAGGAAACAAATTTTAATACATGTATGTGCTAGGAAGGAGATGTACATAATGATCTAAAACCTGTAACAAGGGGACATCAGCTATCTGGGGGACATTAAGGAAGGGAAAAGCTTCCCAAGAATTGATGTTTGAAAAGTGAGTAGGTGTCAGCAAGCCCAGGGTGCTTTCACATTCCAAGTCCAGAGAACAGCATGTGAGCGTTGTTAGTTAATGCAACTTTCATCAAGTCACCATCCCTGAGTTTTTCTCACCTGAAACATTTGAGACTTGGCCTAAAGGCTCCTAATCTTTCTAGGGTAGTGTTAACAGGTATCTTTCAGAATCTAAGGACGAACAAGAGCTACAAGCCCAGACAAACTCAGAAATGTACTACACTGTCATTCGAGTTAAAGCATGTTGGGGGTAGGTAAGAATATAATTGCTCTATTATATAGTATATATAAATTATAATTTTATATATGATATAAACTATCTCTGGAAGGATAACGAACATTGGTTGACTATGAAGAAAAGGGTGGATTGGAGGGAACATGTATGGCTGTGAATATTTGGAGACTTGCACTAGATGGATGTATGACCTATTTGTCGTATAAGTAAGTCCTTGAAGAAGTGACTGATTCTAGGTCTAGGGCAAGAAAAGTACAAGGTAAGCTCAAAGACATCTTGTGCCAGAAACCGTGAAAAGAAAATAGGGACCACCTTGGAGTGGTTTCCATCGGCAAAATTTGGGGTGATTTAAGCTTTAAAAATACATTATAGATTTATACCACTTTGAATATAACAATTCGTGAGTCCATAGTGGTACTCAGAGGGGGAAACGTGCAGTGGATGTGAAAGCTGGAAGAATGCCAGCTAACAGATGCAGAAAAATTGGTACAATCAAAAAACGTAATAATTGGCCGGGCGCGGTGGCTCAAGCCCGTAATCCCAGCACTTTGGGAGGCCGAGACGGGCGGATCACGAGGTCAGGAGATCGAGAGACGATCCCGGCTAACACGGTGAAACCCCGTCTCTACTAAAAAATACAAAAAAAAAATTGCCGGGCGAGGTGGCGGGCGCCTGTAGTCCCAGCTACTCGGGAGGCTGAGGCAGGAGAATGGCGTAAACCCGGGAGGCGGAGCTTGCAGTGAGCTGAGATCCGGCCACTGCACTCCAGCCTGGGTGACAGAGCAAGACTCCGTCTCAAAAAAAAAAAAAAAAAAAAAAGTAATGATTCTTTCAAGAAAGTCATCATCAACTAACAAGTGAAATGTTGAGGATGAGGATTTTCACAAGGCCTCATAATATCATCCCAATTAACTGGATTCTAGATTTTAAAAAACTATAAAAGACATTGCTTTTTATGGGGGGAAAATGGGGACAAACTATGAAGTGTATGTTAGTTGACATTATTAATCTTCTTTTAGATATGATATTGGTATTGTAAGTTACTTTGGAAAATGTCTGCGATCTTGGGAGTTGCAAGCTAAAGTGTTTAGGGGTGATGGGTCATATCTGCAGCTTACTTTCATATGCTTCAATATATACATATATGTGCACACACATCTACATGTATATTTATACACACATATCTATGTATATGCACATATATGTATATATAAAGAGGGAGATATCACAGGTTCAGTTCCAGACCACTTCAATAAATAAACATAGCAATAAAGCAAGTCACATGAATTCGTTGGTTTCCCAGTGCATATAAAGGAGGTTATCTTTATACTGTATTCAGTGTTCAATAGCATTATGTCTGAAAAAACAATGTACATACCTTAATTTAAAAATACTTTGTTACTAAAAAAATTGCTAACTATCGGCAAGGGGTGTTAGCTCATGCCTGTAATCCTAGTACTTTGGGAGGCCAAGGCCAGCGGATCACTTGAGGTCATGAGTTCAAGACCAGCCTGGCCAATATAGTAAAACCCCCGTGTCTACTAAAAATACAAAAATTAGGCGGAAATTGCTTGAATCCGGGAGGAAGAGGTTGCAGTGAGCTGAGATCATGCTACTACACTCCAGCCTGGGCAACAGAATGAGACTCCATCTCAAAAAAAAAGAAAAAATTGCTAACAATCATCTGTGCCTTCAGCAAGTCATAATCTTTTTGCTTTTGAGGGATGTTGCCTTGATGTGGATGACTGCAGGGTGGGAGGCACAGAAGGTTGGGGTGGCTGTGGCAACTCCTTAAAGACAACAATGAAGTTTGCCACATCTATTGACTGCTCCATTCATAAAAGATTTCTCTGTAGCATGTGGTGATGTTTGATAGCATTTTTATCCACAGTAGAACTTTCAAAATCGGAGTTCATTTTCTCAAACCCTGTGCTGCTCTATCAAGTGTGGTTGTGTAATAGTCTCTCTCTTTTTTGTCCTTTTTTTTTCCTTTTTGTAGAGAATGGAGTCTCACTACATTGCCCAGGCAGGTCTCGAACTACTGGGCTCAAGCTATTCTCCTGCCTCTGCCTCCCTAAATGGATTACAGGCATGAACCATTGCATCCAGCTATGTAATATTCTAAATCCTTTGTTGTCATTTCAATAATGTTCACAGCATATTCAGCAGAAGTAGATTCCATCTCAAAAAAACACTTTCTTTGCTCATCCGTAAGAAGTAACTCCTCGTCATTCAAGTTGTATCATGAGATTGCAGCAATTCAGTCACATCTTCAGGCTCCACTTCTATTTCTCTTGCTGTTTTCAGCACATATGCAATTACTTTCTCCACCGAAATCTTGAACCCCTCAAAGTCATCTGTGAGGGTTGGAATCAACTTCTTCCAAACTTCTGTTAATGTTGATATTTTTACCTCCTCCCATGAATCATGGCCTCTGGAGTGGTGAATCTTTTCCAGAAGGGTTTCACTTGACTTTGCCCACATCCATCAGAGGAATCACTATGGCAGCTATAGCCTTACAAAATGTATTTCTTAAGTAATAAGATTTGAAAATCAAAATCACTCTTTGATTCATGGCCTGCAGAATGGATGTTGTGTTAGCAGGCATGAAAACAACATTCATCTTTTTGTATATCTTCAGAGCTCTTGGGTGACCAGGTGCATTGTCAATGATCAGTAATAATTTGAAAGGCATATTTTTTTTTTCCTGAGCAGTAGATCTCAACAGTAGGCTTAAAATATTCAGTAAACCACACAGTAAAATGATGTGCTGCCATCTAGGCTTTGTTGTTTTATTTATAGGGCACAGGCAGAGTAGATGTAGCATAATTCTTAAGGGCCCTAGGATTTTCAGAATGGCCAATAAGCATTGCTTTCAACTTAAGTGTCAGCTGCATTAGCACCTAACAAGAGAGTCAGACTGTCCTTTGAAACTCTGAAGCCAGCATTGACTTCTCACTAGCTATGAAAGTCCTAGATGGCATCTTCTTCCAATAGAAGGCTTTTTGATCTACATGTAGAATCAGTTTAGTGTAGCCATGTTCATCAATGATCTTAGCTAGATCTTCTGGGTAATTTGCTGCACCTTTTCTATCAACATTTTCTGCTTTACCTTGCACTTTTATGTTATGGTGATGGCTTCCTTCTTTAAACCTCGTGAACCAACCTCATCTAATATCCACCATTTCTTCTGCAGCTTCCTCACCTTTCTCAGCCTTCATAGAATTGAAGAGAGTTGGGGCCTTGCTCTGGATTAGGCTTTCGTGTAAGGGAATGTTGTGGCTGGTTTAATCTTCTATCCAGACCACTTGCACTTTCTCCAGATCAGCAATAAGGCTGTTTCACTTCTTAGCATTCATTTGTTCATTGGAGTACCACCTTACATTTCCTTCAAGAACTCTTCCGTTGTGTTCACAGCTTGTCTAACTTCTGGTGGATCTTAACTTTCTACATGACCTCCTTGCTGAGCTTAATCATTTCTTGCTTTTGATTGAAAGAGACATGCGATTCTTGCTTTCCCTTGAACACTTAAGGGCTATTGTAGGGTTATTAATTTGCCCAATTTCAATATTGTTGTCTCTCAAGGAATAAGGAGGCCCAAGGAGAGAAGGAAAGAGACTGGGGAACAGCCTGTCAGTAGGACAGTCAGAACACACGACATTTATTAAGTTAGCCATCTTCTATGGGTGCAGTTTGTGGTGCCCCAAAATGATTACAGCAGTAACATCAAAGATCACTGATCACAGATCATCATTACAGATATAATAATAAATATTACAAGAATTACCCAAATGTTACACAAAGACATAAAATGGGCACATATTCTTGGGAAAATGGTGCCAATAGACTTGCTTGATGCAGGGGCGTCACAAAGCTTCAATTTGTAAAAAACGGTAGTATCTGCAAAGCACAATAAGGTGAAGCACAATAAAATGAGGCATGCCTGTATCGAGAATTATTAACTGGTGAATTTAGGCGAAGAGTATACAGGTATTTGTTTTACTATAATTTCAGGGTATATAAGTATTTGTTATACTCTAATTTTAGCTTTTTTATAATTACACATAGTAATTAAATTACCATAATTCCTATAGATTTGAAAGTTTTCAATGTAAAAATGAGAAAAAAATGAAAACACCATTTCTTTTTTTAAATCTCAAATTCCTTTTTACCATCCTTTTTTTTTTTTTTTTTTTTTTTGTGACGGAGTCTTGCTCTGTCACCCAGGCTGGAGTGCAGTGGCGCCATCTTGGCTCACTGCAAGCTCTGCCTTCCAGGTTCACGCCATTCTCCTGCCTCAGCCTCCCAAATAGCTGGGGCTACAGGCGCCCGCCACCACACCCAGCTAATTCTTTTGTACTTTTAGTAGAGATGGGCTTTCACCGTATTAGCCAGGATGGTCTTGATCTCCTGACCTCATGATCCTCCCGTCTCGGCCTCCCAAAGTGCTGGCATTACAGGCATGAGCCACCATGCCCGGCCTACCATCCATTTTTTTAAAGGCAAAATGTTTTGAATAATTTGTGAAGATTGCGTACAATTTCAGGTAGTGCCTTGCCCCTGGAAACTATCAGTGAAGCGTTATTTGGGAATCATTGATCCCTCTGTGGGTCAGCTCCAATATTATGCCATCTCCACCAGTCATCATTCTCATGAATGGCCTGATGAATTCAATGTGCTCTTCTGTGTTCCAAGGACAGAGACAAGCTCTGGGGACCAAGAAAGAACAGTTATCTGAAATTCAAACCTACCTTCACAAGTTATGTTTGGGTCTTCAAAGATTGGGACCTCAGTAAACTAAGCAGAAAACTGTGCTTATTATTTTTCTCACAAAATGTTTCCCCCTTGTTTTTGTTGTTCTCCTTTTTCCTGCCCCTTCTACTCCGCAAGTAACAGATGATGACTCCAATTCATTTAATGCTTTCACAGTAAATCACTAGCCAGCCTTTATTCCCCATCTTCAGAAATAGTATGAGTTTATGGTACTGGTTTATTCTGTGCATGATTCAACCACCAGCCAAAAGATCTAAATCTACAAATCTTTTAAAAATATATATTAAAATGCTAGGGAAATAATCACTAGCATAGAATTATTAAATAATCACTAATAAAGGAAGCATCCTCTCTTTCTTTGATTTAGCCACAGATCCTGGGAAGTAGATGGAGATCTGAGAAGGCATTGGTAAAACATTCCAACTCAGCTACATAATTCTCACTGGCAAACTGAAGCACTTAATTCTGTTAAGCTATATAACACTACCTTTTCTACATCTAATCATCAGATCCATGTTCACTTAGCTAAAGTTAAAAAAAAAATTACAACCACATTTGTGAATGTCACATTTATTGAACTACATAATTTTTAATATCACTTGTGTACGTTTTATAGTTTGTTTTATTGTTTTAAAAGTCATTTGGGGCCCTAAAAGAACTAGATTTTTCCAAAGTTGTCCTTATGATTTTTTTTCACACAGTCAGAACTAATAAAACAAAACTGTTCTAGCTATTTAATTCAAAATCTCTTGGAGTTTCAATATTTTTTCTCTGCTGGATACTAAAACCAATAAAGCTACATGAGATTTTAATTATATTCTGAATTAAACAAGACTTTCTCCAAAAATTTGGCCCCATTTATTTTAGCCATTGCTGTTGTGCAAAAGACCAAATTTGTAAGAAGGTTCTTGTAATTTATCTAGAAGGAATTTAGGTAAACGTTTTGCAACTTACTTTTAATAAATATATGTAGAGGTAAAAATTCAAGTTAGCTATAGCTTGAAAGCATCAGTGGATTTTATTATAACAACTTGGTTCTATTTATACTTACACTAAGTTTTATCTTCAACTGTTGGGATGACTAAAGCATTTATTGAATTTCATATCAAATCATATATTTTTCAAATATTTGACAAAATCTAGTTAGTGCTTTAGTGGTTTACTAATTTACAAAATACTAACCTAATCAAACAGAAATGCCTCATCCACATCATAAATGGAATCAGAGCCCTGAAATACATAAGCAGTAGGCATCATGACATTGCTTCAGTGATGTTCTTTTTCCAATTTTTTTTTTTTTTTTTTTTTTTTTGAGATGGAGTCTTGCTCTGTCACCCAGGCTGGAGTGCAATGGCGTGATCTTGGCTCACTGCAACCTCCACCTCCTGCATTCAAGCAATTCTCCTGCCTCAGCCTCCCGAGTAGCTGGGATTACAGGTACTGGCTAATTTTTGTATTTTTAGTAGAGATGAAGTTTTGCCATGTTGGCCAGGCTAGTCTTGAACACCTGGCCTCAGGTGATCCACCAGTCTCAGCCTCCCAAAGTGCTGGGATTACACGCATGAGCCACCATGCCTAGCCTTTTTCCACATTTTACATACTACAAGGTGCATCACATACCACTGTCATGTGGGTGAATTTTACTGACCATGGAGCTTTAGGTAGAGCTTTAGGTAACTGCTCAATTTAAAAAGTGATGAAGAATTCAATAATAAAAAGAGCACCCAGTTCTTTAAATGGGCTAAAGGTCTGAATAGATACTTCTCCAAAGAAGATATACAAATAGCCAATAAGCACATGAAAAAATATTCAATGTCATTAGTCATCAGGGAAATGCAAATCAAAACCACAATGAGATGCCACTTCACATCCACTAGGATAGCTATAATAATTTTAAAAACACAAGTGTTGGTGAGGATGTGGAGATTTGGAACCCCATGCTTTGCTAATTGCAATGTAAAATGAAGCAGCAGCTTGGAAAAGCAGTCTGGCAATGCCTGAAAAGTTTAAACATAATGTTACCACATGACCCAATGATTCTATTCTTGGGTATATTCCCACAAAATGAAAACATGTGTCCACACAAAAACTCGTTCACTAATGTTCACAGCAGAATTATTTATAATAGCCAAAAAGTGGAAACAACCCAAATGTCCCTCAAATGATGAATGTATATGTTCAAAGTGGTATATCCATACAATGGAATATTATTTGGTAATAAAAAGATACATCTGATACATGGATGAACTTTGAAAAGATTTATTTTCAAAAGAAGTCAAATGCAAAAGCCCACATATTATATGTATCTTTCAAGTTTGTCCAGCCCACGGCCCATGGGTCGCATGTGGCCCAGGATGGCTTTGAATGCAGTCCATCACAGATTCGGAAACTTTCTTAAAACATGATGAGATTTTTTGTGATTTTTTTTATTTTTTATTTTTTATTTTTTTAGCTCATCAGCAATCGTTAGTGTTAGTGTATTTTAGTGTGGCCCAAGATAGTTCCTCTTCCAGTGTGGCCCAGGGAAGCCAAAAGATTGGACACCCCTGCTGTATATGAGATGTTCAGAATAGGCAAATGTGTAGAAATGAAAAGTGGAATAGTGTTTGCCAAGGCTGAGGAGGTTGGGGATAAATGAAGGGTGACTGCTGGTGGATACAGGGTTTCTTTCTGGAGTGATGAAAATGTTCTAACAGTTATTGTGGTGGTTGTTACATAGCTTTGTGAATAGCTTTAATAACACTTTTTCTTCTTTTTTTTTTTTTTTTGTTTTTTGAGACAGGGCGGAGTTCACTCTGTTACCCAGGCTGGAGTGCAGTGGCATGATCTTGGCTCACTGCAACCTCTGCTTCCCAGATTCAAGCAAGTCTCCTGCCTCAGCCTCCCAAGTAGCTGAGATTACTGGTGTGCGCTACCACACCCAACTAATTTTTGTGTTTTTGGTGGAGACGGGGTTTCACCATCTTGCCCAGGCTGGTCTCGAACTCCTAACCTCAGGTAATCCACCCACCTCAGCCTCCCAAAGTGCTGGGATTACAGACATGAGCCACCACACCCGGCCAAAAAAAAACTTTAAATGAGTAAATTTTATGATATGTGAATTATATCTCAATACAACTGGTAGGTTTGGTTCTTTTTTTTTTTTTTTTTTTTTTTTTTTTTTTGTGACGGAGTCTCCCTCTGTCACCCAGGCTAGAGTGCAGTGGCGTGATATCAGCTCACTGCAACCTCTGCCTCCCAGGCTCAAGTGATTCTTGTGCCTCAGCCTCCCGAGTAGCTGGGACTACAGGCCTGTGCCACCATGCCCAGCTCATTTTTGTATTTTTAGTCGAGATGGGGTTTCATCATGTTGGCCAGGCTGGTCTCAAACTCCTGTCCTCAAGTGATTGGCCTGTCTCAACTTCCCAAAATGCTGGGATTACAGGTTTGAGCCACCACACCCAGCCTCTACGTAGTTTTTTTTTTAGACGATGAAAGGATATCATATGAAAGCCAGTAATGTACCCTATAATAATTTTAAACGAGGGTTACAATATCAGAAGTGAGATTTCTACATATAATCTAAATCTGTAGATATACAGCCAAACTCCTAGGCAACAAGTCCTGAGAAAGTACTATCAACATCTTTTTTTGGCGGGGGATGGAGTTTCAGTTTTGTTGGAGTGCCCAGGCTGGAGTGCAGTGGCGTGATCTCAGCTCACTGCAACCTCCACCTCCCGGGTCCGAGTGATTCTCCTGCCTCAGCCTCCAGAGTAGCTGGGATTACAGATGCCCACCACCATGCCTGGCTAATTTTTGTATTTTTAGTAGAGACGGGGTTTCACCATGTTGGCCAGGGTGGTCTCAAACTCCTGACCTCAGGTGATCCGCCAGCCTCAGCCTCCCAAAGTACTGGGATTACAAGCGCAAGTCACCTCGCCTGGCCGTTTTTTGTTTCTTGAGACAGGATCTCTCTCTGTTGCCCAGGCTGGAGTGCAGTGGCATGATCTCGGCTCACTGCAACCTCTGACTCCCAGGTTCAAGCAATTCCCCTGTCTCAGCCTCCTGAGTAGCTGGGATTACAGGTGCATGCCACCACAGCCAGGGTAATTTTTTATTTTTAGTAGAGATGGGGTTTCACCATATTGGTCAGGCTAGTCTCAAATTCCCGACCTCAGGTGATCTGCCAGCCTCAGCCTCTCAAAGTGCTGGGATTACAGGTATGAGCCACCACACCTGGCCGGTACTATTAATCTCAATGATAAACCAGGACTCATGCTGTCTGGACCATGGACACCTCTATTCAAGAGGAACAGCCTGCTCCTCTTGATCCTGTGCCTTTTAATTTGCATGTTTTTCGCTAACCAGGTGCCCTTCTAATCACCACCGAGAAAGTAGGGGAAGAGGGACTTACTGCCAGAGATCTCAAAGTCTATTGGAAAACCTGGAAGCCAGTCCAAATTCTGTTCCTGATTTTAAAATTTTCACAATGTCCTCTCAGATCTTATGGCCACAAAATTCCACCATCCTTCACTTTAAGGAGCACTGTAAAGATTCCACTCTGAGAAAAGGAAAAGACAACAAATGTCACGATGCCAGGCCCACAAAGAAGTCGCAAGACCCGTGTTCTGTGGGGCTGCCAGTGTCAGAGAGAGCCCGGTTCAGACAGAGGTGGAAGGGAAGCAGTGTGGACTTTCTAAGTATGGGGATCTATGAGAGCTGAGGATGGCTGCCTCCTAGAAAAACAGAGGCTTCATGGTAAAGACATTGTGAATTAACCTACAGGAACTCACCCTTCCGTTCCTTAAGGACTTCATCTCGTTTCAAACATAAGCTGCCTTCCCAAGACACATGTTTCCCCCAGACGTGAAATGGGCCTGAAACACTGAATTATTTAAGATTGGCTTATCGCTGGCCAGGCACGGTGGCTCATGCCTGTAATCCCAGCACTTTGGGAGGCTGAGGTGGGTGGATCACAAGGTCAGGAGTTCAAGACCAGCCTGGCCAACATGGTGAAACCCCGTCTCTACTCAAAATACAAAAATTAGCTGGGCGTGGTGACACACACCTGTAATCCCAGCTACTCGGGAGGCTGAGGCAGGAGAATGGTTTGAACCCAGGAGGCAGAAGTTGTGGTGAGCCGAGATCGTGCCACTGCACTCCAGGCTGGGTGATAGAGCAAGACTCCATCTCAAAAAAAAAAAAAAGATTGGCTTATTGAAGAAGTCTGAGGTCATTTGGAGAGGTGTGAGAGTGGTAGGAGAGATTGCCCATGCCAAGGTTTGACCCAAAAAGGAACTCCCTGACTGAAGTTACAGGCCTCACCAGAAACTGATAACATTGGTTGCTCAAAAGAGGGAAGCTGGTTGGTGGTGTAGACACAGTGGTGGAGAGAGGCAGGGCAGAATGAGATGGGAAATGGCTTTATGCTGCCACTTTTGTACTTTGTGAATTTTGAACCCAGTTTCTAAAAAGTATCTGGCATATAGTAGGTGCACAATAGGTATTTTTGAAAAGCTGCATGAATGGAGTCAAATAAACATGATTGTTTAAAACTTTTAGTTTCAGGGGTACATGTACAGGTTGGTTCTATAGATAAATCGCATGTTGCAGGGGTTTGGTGTACATATTATTTTGTCACCCAAGTAATAAGCATAGTACCCTTTAGGTACTATGTTTTTCAGTCCTCACCCTCCACCTTCGGTTAGACCCTGGCATCTATTGCTCCCTTCTTTATCTCAATGTTCAGCTCCTACTTATAAGTGAGAACGTGTGGTGTTTGGTTTTCTGATCCTGCATTAGTTTGCTTAGGTTAATGGCCTCCATCTCCATCCATGTTGCTGCAGAGAACATAATCTCATTCTTTGTTATGGCTGTGTACTATTCCATAGTGTATATGTACCACATTTTCTTTATCTACTCTACTTTGGATGGACATTTGGATTGATTCCTTGTCTTTGCTATTGTGAACAGTGCTGCAATGAACATGCAAGTGCATGCATCTTTATGGTAGAATGAGTTATATTTATTTGAGAATATACCCAATAATGGGTCACATGCAAACATGATTTTGAATTCAAGTCCCACCAATTTAACTGTGTGCTTTGATTAGTTTCCTCTTTTTTTTTTTTTTTTTTTTTTTTTTTGAGACAGTCTCACTCTATCGCCTAGGCTGGAGTGCAGTGGCATGATCTTGGTTCACTGAAACCTCTGCCTCCCAGGTTCAAGCAATTCTCCTGCCTCAGCCTCCCGAGTAGCTGGGACTACAGGTGTGCCCCACCACGCCCAGCTAATTTTTGTATTTTTAGTGGAGACGGGGTTTCACCATATTGGTCAGGCTGGTCTTGAACTCCTGACCTTGAGATCTGCCCGCCTCAGCCTCCTGAAGTGCTGGGATTACAAGTGTGTGCCACCAAGCCCAGCCTGATTAGTTTCTTAACTTCTTCGAGCCCCAGTGTCCTTCAGGTAGCATAGGGATGGTAATATCTTTCTCATAATAGTATTGTGATGATAAAATGAGTTGTTGCAGTAAATCACTAGCATAGAGTAAGCACTTAATAAATGGTAGTTGCTATGGTGATAATAATGCCAATGACAACTACAATAATGATAATGGAGAAAAGTAGCTCAAGGGGCTCTTCTAATTCTTTTATGGTAAAGTAGAGCATTTCTCTAGCAAATATTGCTTGAAATAAATGTGCCTTGTCTGAATTTTGGAAATCTGTTACTATAGGGAGGATTTCAGTTAGAAATTTACCCAGGGTCTATCGTGCTAGATGTAAATATCTAGTGGAGAATATAAATATTAATAGGACAAGGCTCCTGCCCTCAAGGAGCTTTGTTATAATGGTATTGGTAAATGAATGTCCTGAAAAGCTCCAGACTATCTGATTTTTGTTGGTGTTATTGTAGTGGATTTAATTATAATGAATATATAACATGAAGATTCAAGAGCTGGAAATTCAATGAATCTAATACTCTAGATTCTCTAGTCACTAGTGTGGCAATGTGCCAAATATCACATGGACAATAGTCTCATCTTCTTACCTGTGCTTAGCAACTGAATTTTTTGTATGGTGTTTATATATATTCCTGAATGTAGAAGGTAGTGTTACCCAGTAGTTAAAAGTATGGACTTTTCTCTAAACTTCCTAACTCTGTGACGTTCGGCAAGGCATTTACTCTTTCTCAGAGTGTTTTTTTATTGTTTTGTTTTGAGTTTAGCCTTTTAAAAAAAGGCCGGCTAATAATCACACTCGTATCATATGGTTTTAAAATGTTTAGCGCTATGCCTGACCCAGTAAGTTCTCTACTTCCTTCTGTTTGAGGAGAGTCGAATAAATTTTGCCCAGTGGCAGAAAAATAGCTGTAGAAAAAACTAGTTCAGGCCAGGCATGGTGGCTCATGCCTGTAATCCCAGCAATCTGGGAGGCTGAAGCAGGAGCATCTTTTGAGCTCAGAAGTTCAGACTAACTTGGGCAACATGGTGAAACCCCATCTCTACGAAAACAAAAACAAACAAAAAACCCAAAAACCTTAGCTCAGCCCATCTTTCCTTCTCCCATGTTTAAGGGCAAACAATTTTTTGGTTGATTGATTTTTTAACTTCATAAACTATGCAAATGCTATGAGTTGAATGTATCCCACAAAGTTTTGTGTTGTAAATGTAATCACCTAATGCAACAGTGTTGAGAGATGGGATGTGTAAAAGGTAATTAGGTCATGAATGATCTGCCCTCATGAATGGATTAAGGTTGTTATTATGGGAGTGGATTCATTGTCGAGATAGTGGGTTTGTTATAAAATCGAGTCAGCCCTCTCTCATCCTTTCCCACTCTCTCATCTTCCACCATGGGATGATGCAGCAGGAAAGCCCTCATTAGATGCTGGCACCTTCATATTGGACTTTCCAGGCTCCAGAACTCAAAAGTTTGGGAGCTAAATACATTTTTTCTTTATAAGTTACTTAGTCTTCAGATATTCTGTTACAGCAGCACAAAATGGACCAAGACAGAAAACTGGTACCAAGAAGCAGGGCTGATGCTATAACAAATGCCTGAAAATGTGGAAGCAAGTTTGGAACCGGGTAATGCATACAGGCTGGAAGAATTTGGAAGAGCAGGCTAGAAAACACCTAGACTGCCATGAGTGGAGCACTAAGGGCAATTCTCAAGAAGGCTCAGAAGAAGAGAAAAGCTGTTGGCAAAGTTTGGACCTTCCTAGAGATTACTAGAGTGATGTTGCTTAGAATGTTCATAGAAATATGGACAGTAGTCCAGGCTCAGTGGCTCATGCCTGTAATCCCAACACTTTGGGAGCCCAAGGTGGGTGGATCACCTGAGGTCAGAAGTTCGAGACCAGCCTTACCAATATGGTGAAACCCTGTCTCTACTAAAAATACAAAAATCAGTTGGGCATGGTGGTGTGTGCCTGTAATCCCAGCTACTCGAGAGGCTGAGGCAGGAGAATCGCTTAAACCTGGGAGGCAGAGGTTGCAGTGAGCCCAGATCACACCACTGCACTCCAGCCTGGGAGACAGAGTGAGACTCTGTCTCAAAAAAAGAAAAGAAAAAATATGGACAATGAAGGCCATTCTGATGGGGTCTCAGATAGAAATGAGGAATAAGATATTGCAAACTGGAGTAAAGACCATCCTTCTGGCCGGGCGCGGTGGCTCACGCCTGTAATCCCAGCACTTTGGGAGGCCGAGGCGGGCGGATCACAAGGTCAGGAGATCGAGACCACGGTGAAACCCCGTCTCTACTAAAAATACAAAAAATTAGCCGGGCGCGGTTGTGGGCGCCTGTAGTCCCAGCTACTCGGGAGGCTGAGGCAGGAGAATGGCGTGAACCCGGGAGGCGGAGCTTGCAGTGAGCCGAGATCGCGCCACTGCACTCCAGCCTGGGCGACAGTGCGAGACTCCGTCTCAAAAAAAAAAAAAAAAAAAAAAAAGACCATCCTTCTTATACCGTTGCAAAGAACTTGATAGAATTTCATCCATGTCCTAGGGCTTTGTGGAAGGCAGAACTTGAGTGTGATGAACTATTAATAGAATATCTGGGCTGGGCACGGTGGCTCATGCGTGTAATCCCAGCCCTTTCGGAGGCCGTGGCAGGTGGATCACCTGAGGTCAGGAGTTCAAGACCAGTCTAGCCAACATGGTGAAACCCTGTCTCTACTAATAATACAAAAAAATTAGCCAGGAGTGGTAGCATACACCTGTAATCCCAGCTAATTGTGAGACTGAGGCAGGAGAATTGCTTGAACCCAGGAGGTGGAGGTTGCAGTGAGCCAAGATTGTGCCATTGCACTCCAACCTGGGTGACAAGAGCGAAACTCCATCTCAAAAAAATAAACAACAATAAAAAATAAATAGAATATCTCGTGGAAAAATCTCTAAGATGCAAAATATTGAAGGAGCTTCGTGGCTACTTTTAACTGCATGTAGTAAGATATGAGAGGATAGAAAGAATTTTTTTACTCCCACCAAGGAACTGATGGAAATAGTTAATTTCATTTCTTTCTTTTCCTTTTTTGAGATGGAGTCTGGCTCTGTCGCTCAAGCTAGAGTGCTGTGGCGCCATCTCAGCTCAGCTCACTTGAACCTCCCAGGTTCAAGCGATTCTCCTGCCTCAGCCTCCTGAGTAGCTGAGATTACTGGCGTGCAGCACCACGCCTGGCTAATTTTTGTAATTTTAGTAGAGACAGGGTTTCACCATGTTGGCCAGGATAGTCTCAAACTCCTGGCTTCAAGTGATCCACCTACCTCAGCCTCCCAAAGTGCTGGGATTACAGGCGTGAGCCATGGCGCCAGGCCTGATGAGAAATAATTTAAAGATTGAATGTATCACTAAAAGGGAAGCAGAGCAGAAAGATTTAGAAAATTCACGGCCTGTCCTGGTAAAGAGTGAAAAGGCGTCTTCAGGAGAGCAAACCAAGGCCATGGCCAAGCAACAATTTGCTAAAGAGATTAGTAGGACTAGAGGAAAACCAGGTTCCGTTTATTAAGGCAAAGGAAGGATGATCGCAGAGGCATTTCAGAGCTCTTTAAGACAAGCAGGGGCCTTGAGGGCGAGGTTTCCAGAGAGGCCCCTGTGAAACCTCAACATTTGCTGCCCTGTACTGACTCCTGCCCAGGAGTCAACTCCCACCCAGGAGTTCGAGGCTGCAGTGAGCTGTAATCACACCACTGTACTCCAGCCTGAGCAACAGAGCAAGATGCTTGTCTCAAAAGAAAAGAAACACCCTCTAGCAACCTAGCCCCCCACCACACTACTGAAAACCAGAAAGAGAACACTTTGAAGACAACCAAAAACAGAAGGCACATTAAATGCAGAGGAATGAAGATAAGAATTATACCAGGTTTTTCATTAAAACTGTGCAAACCAGAAGACAATAAAGTGACATTTAAAAAATATTGAAAAAACCCACTTTTAACCAGAGTTCTATACTCAATGAAAATACTTTTCAAAAATGAAGGCAAAATAAATACTTCCTTAGAAAACAAACCAAACAATTTATTACCAACAGTCCTGTACTATAAGAAATATTGGCCAGGCATGGTGGCTCCCACCTGTAATCCCAGCACTTTGGGAGGCTGAGGCGGGTGGATCACCTGAGTTCGGGAGTTCAAGACCAGCCTGACCAACATGGAGAAGCCCATCTGTACTAAAAATACAAAAATTAGCCAGGCGTGGTGGTGCATGCCTGTAATCCCAGCTACTCAGGAGGCTGAGGCAGGAGAATTGCTTGAATCCAGGAGGTGGAGGTTGTGGTGAGCTGAAATCGCACCATTGCACTCCAGCCTGGGCAACAAGAGTGAAAGTGAAACTCCATCTCAAAAAAAAAAGAAAAAAGAAAGAAAGAAAGAAAAGAAATGTTAAAAGGAGTTCTTAGGCCAGGCGTGGTCGTTCCCGTCTGTAATCCCAGCACTTTGGGAGGCCAAGGTGGATCACTTGAGCCCAGGAGTTTGAGACCAGTCTGGGCAATATAGTGAGACCTTGTCTCTACAAAAAAAAAAAAAAAGGAAAGAAGTAGCCAGGCATGGTGGCGCACACCTGTAGTCCCAGCTCCTTGGGAGGCTGGGGTGGGAGGACTGCTTGAGCCCAAAAGGTAGAGGCTGCAGTGAGCTGTGACTGTGCCACTACACTCTAGCCTGGGTGACAAAGCAAGAGCTTGCCTCAAAAAAAAAAAAGGAAGTTCTTTAAGCAAGAGGAATATGATAGCACAGAATCTGGTATTACACACAAAGCAAAGAAATCTACACACAAAAAATGAAGATTTCTGGAAATGACTAAAATTACATATAAAAACTTTTTTACTTTTATTTTTGATCTCTAAAAATTATTGACTTTCAAAAAGAAATATAGTGGAATGTATTGTGGGTTTATTGCAAATTTATAAATAAAAGCAATCATAGAAAAGATTAAAGAGAATAATTGAAAGTGTACTGTTATTAGGTTCTTCTTTTTTTTTTTTTTGAGACGAAGTTTCGCTCTTGTCGCCCAGGCTGGAGTGTAATAGGGCGATCTCAGCTCACTGCAATCTCCGCTACCCAGGTTCAAACAATTCTCCTGCCTCAGCCTCCCGAGTAGCTGGGATTACAAGTGTCTGCCACCATGTCCGGCTACTTTTTTTATTTTTAATAGAAACGGGGTTTCACCACGTTGGCCAGGCTGGTCTCGAACTCCTGACCTCAGGTGACTGCCTGCCTTGGCCTCCCAAAATGCTGGGATTACAGGCATGAGCCACTGTGCCCAGCAGATAGTCTTTTTTATTATTATTAAAAATTTTTTTAAAAGAAAATAGTGTCCTATCGTATATCAAAGAGACATCAATATTGTTTGTAGAATTAATTAGCAGATATGACAAAGTTTTTAAATGTTACAATTTTAAAAACATTGTGCATCCGTAAAATACAGCTGTTTACACTCCTTAAAAAAAGAACCTGGTATACAGGCCGGGTGCAGTGGCTGACGCCTATAATCCCACCACTTTGGGAGGCTGAGGTGGGTGGATGACAAGGTCAGGAAATCGAGACCATCCTGGCCAACACGGCGAAACACCGTCTCTACTAAAAATACAAAAAATTAGCTGGGCGTGGTGGCAGGCGCCCTGTAGTCCCAGCTACTCGAGAGGCTGAGTCAGGAGAATCGCTTGAAATCAGGAGGCAGAGGTTGCAGTGAGCCGAGATCCTGCCATTGCACTCCAGCCTGGGCAATAGAGCAAGACTCCGTCTCAAAAAAAAGAAAAAAAGAAAAGAAAGAATCTGGTATACAAGAAGATAGCCCTTGATCCAAAACCAAGAGAAAAGACAATTAAAAAAATAAAAATAAAAAGCACCGGTGCGGTGGTGGGAGAGGTAACCGGCAGGAGCAGCACTGCCGCTGGGGCCTGGGGCTCACGAGCCTGACTTCCCGTCCGTCCCAAGCCCACTCGAGCCGCAGCCATGTCTGGGGAGGAGATGATTTTTGATCCTACTATGAGCAAAAAGAAAAAGAAGAAAAAGAAGCCTTTTATGTTAGATGAGGAAGGGGATACCCAAACTGAGAAAACCAGCCTTCAGAAACAAAACAAGTGGAGCCAGAGCCAAATGAGGACAAAGATTTGGAAGGTGATGAAGAGGGCACTGGGAAAAAAAGATGCTTCTGGTGATCTAGATGACTTGAACTTCTTTAATCAAAAGAAAAAGAAGAAAAAAACTAAAAAGATGTTTGATACTGATGAAGCTAAATAAAGCGTAAAGGATCTTAAGATTGAAAGTGATGTTCAAGCCGGGTACAGTGGCTCACGCCTGTAATCCCAGCACTTTGGGAGGCTGAGGCCGGCGGATCACCTAAGGTCAGGAGTTCGAGACCAGCCTGACCAACATGGTGAAACCCCATCTCTACTAAAAATACAAAAATTAGCCATGCATGGTGGCCGGCACCTGTAGTCCCAGCTACACGGGAATCTGAGGCAGAGAACTGCTTGAACCTGGGAGGCGGAGGTTACAGTGAGTCGAGATCGCATCACTGCACTCCAGCCTGGGTGACACAGAGTGACTCTGTCTCAAAAAAAAAAAAAAAAAAAAAGTGATGTTCAAGAACTAACTAAACCAGAGGATGACCGTGACATTATGCTTGGCAATAAAAAGAAGAAAAAGAAGGTCAAATTCCCAGATGAGGATGAAATACTAGAGAAAGATAAAGCTCTAGAAGATGAAGACAACAAAAAAGATGATGGTATCTCATTTGGTAATCAGACAGGCCCTGCTTGGGCAGGCTCAGAAAGAGACTACACATATGAGGAGCTACTGAATTGAGTGTTCAACATCACGAGGGAAAAGAATCCAGATCTGGTTGCTGGGGAGAAAAGGAAATTTGTCATGAAACCTCCACAGTTCGTCCGACTAGGAACCAAGAAAACTTGTCAACTTTACACATATCTGTAAACTATTACATCGTCAGCCCAAACATCTCCTGCATTTTTGTTGGCTGAATTGGATACAAGTAGTTCTATAGCTGGTAATAATCAACTTGTAATCAAAGGAAGATTCCAACAGAAACAGATAGAAAATGCCTTGAGAAGATATATCAAGGAATATGTCACTTGTCACATGTGCCGATTACTGGACACAATCCTGCAGAAGGACACGTGACTCTATTTCCTACAGTGCGAAACTTGTCATTCTAGATGTTCTGTTGCCAGCATCAAAACTGGCTTCCAGGCTGTCATGGGCAAGCGAGCAAAGCTCGGTGCCAAAGCTAACTAATTTGCTAATCACTGATTTTGCAAAGCGTGTTGTGGAGATGTGGCTGGACAGGTTTGCCATCAGAGTGGATGTACCATTGTATTAAAAGCAAGATTTAAAAAGCTGCCAAGATTTTTGGCGAGTGGTTGATTGATCTGAAGTCCTTGCAAGACGCTGATGCTCAAGCTGTTGACATACTCATTGTCTACTTTAACACCTATCAAAGAAACATGATATGGGGTAAGAAGGTGCTTTTTAAAAATCGTTCCTAGACTTCTGTAAAATGCAAGTTAAATTAAAGTTATTATAACAGTGAAAAAAAAAGCACCATACAGCTAATGGAGTTGTAAAACAAGATTTTGAGACAGGATCTTGCTCTGTATCTAGGCTGGCATGCAGTGGTGTGATTATATCTCACTGCAGCTTCAACTCTTGGGCTCAGGTGATCCTCCCACCTCAGCCTCCCAAGTAGCTAGGACTACAGGTGCATGTCACCACACCGGTGTAATTTTTAAAATTTTTGTAGAGACAAAAAGTCTCCCTATGTTGCCCAGGCTGGTCTTGAACTCCTGGCCTCAAGCAATCCTTCTACCTCGGCCACCCAAAGTGCAGGGATTATAGGCATGAGCCACCATGCCCAGCCCAAACAAAGTTTTTAAAACTTGAATTTTCAAAAACTTTAAAGACAAGATGGAGTACTTTGGCTGAAAACTATAAAAAGTAATTGGATGGAAATTCTAGAATTGAAAAATGCAAAAAAATTGTGAACAGGGGATGGGTTTACTTACTGACTAGTACTGAAAAGAGAAAAAGACTGGGTGATAGTTGTAAGAAAATAGTTACAGTTGACCCTTGAACAACATGGGCTTGAACCGTGTGGATCCACTTATACATAGATTTTCTTCCACTTCTGCTGCTCCTGAGACAGCAAGACCAACCCTTCCTCCTCCTCCTTCCCCTCCTCTTCTTCCTCTTCATCCTTTTCCTCCTCCTCAGCATGAAGACAATAAAGACAAATACCTTTATGATGATCCACTTCCACTTAATAGTAAATATATTTTCCTCATGCCTTTTAAAATAACATTTTATTCCCTCTAACTTACTTATTGTAAGAGTACAGTATATAATACATATACAAAATATGTGTTAATGGACTGTTTATGTTATCAGTAAGGCTTCCAGTCAACAGTAAGCTATTCATAGCTGAGTTCTGGGGGGGGGAGGTGAAAAGTTATACAAGGCCGGTGCGGTAGCTCACGCCTGTAATCCCAGCTACTCGGGAGGCTGAGGCAGGAGAATCACTTGAACCCTGAACCCAGGAGGCAGAGGTTGCAGTGAGCTGAGATCATCCCACTGCGCTCCAGCCTGGCGACAAACCAAGACTCTGTCTTAAAAAAAAAAAAAAAGTTATACACAAATTTTCAACTGCATGGGGTGGGACAGCACCCCTAACCCCTGCATTATTTAAGGGCCATCTGTTACTAAGGCATGGGTAGGCAAAAGGATGAGAAACATAAAGAGGTTATGGTAAAGAAGTCTAACATACATGTAAGTGGCGTCTCGGAAAAAAAGAATGGGACTGAAGCGCTATGTATTAGTCAGCTAATGCTGCCATAAAATACCATAGAATGGGTGGCTTTTTTTTTTCTTTTTTAGATGGAGTTTTGCTCAGTCTGGAGCGCAGTGGCGCAATCTCAGCTCACTGCAACCTCCACCTCCCAGGTTCAAGCCATTCTCATGCCTCAGCCTCCCAAGTAGCTGAGACTACAGGTGTGTGCTATCACGCCTCGCTAATTTTTGTATTTTTAGTAGAGACGTAGTTTCACCACATTAGCCAGACTGGTCTCGAAGTCCGGACCTCAGGTGATCCTCCTGGCTTGGCCTCCCAAAGTTCTGGGATTACAGGTGTGAGCCACCACACCTAGCCAGAATGGGTGGCTTGAACAGAAATGTTTTCAAATTGTGGAGGCTGAAAGTCTCGGATCAGGGTGCCAGCACAGTTGGGTTCTGGTGAGAGCTCGCTTCCTAGGTTGCAGATGGTGCTTTTTCGCTGTGTTCTCATGTGGCAGAGTGGGATGCAGGGGGAAAGGGCCCTCTCTGGTATTTCTCTACAAGGATGTATTCTGTAGTACCAGAACCCCACCCTCAAGACCGCATTAAACCTTAATTCATTCCTTATAGGCCCTATTTCCAAATACATTCACATTGAGAGTTAGGGCTTCAATATGTGGACTGGGGCATGGGGAGACACAATTAGGTCTATAGCACTGTATAAACCCTAAACGGGATACATACAAAGTCACACTGAGGTATATCATAGCAAAACTGCTAAAAACCAAAGATAAAGAAATATCTTAAAAGTAACCAAAGAGCAGAGGCAGGGGGATTGCTTTGAACTCAGGAGATCAAGATCAGCCTAGGCAACATGGCAAAACCCTGTCTCTACTAAAAATATAAAAACTAACTGAGCATGGTCATGCATGACTATATTCTTAGCTACTCAGGAGGCTGAGGTGGGAGGATGGCTTGAGCCCGGGAGATGGAGGTTGGAGTGAGCTGAAATCGTGCCATTGCATTCCAGCTTGAGTGACAGAGCCAGACCCTGTCTCAAAGAAAAAAAAAGTAACCAAGGAGAAAAAGATTATTTTCATAGGAACAATAATTAAACTGACTGATTTTGCAACAGAAAAAATGAAGCAGACAATGGCATGATGCCTTCAAATTACTGAATGAGGTGAGGTCAGTAGGAATGGTGGAGTAAGGGCCTCTAAAAACCTATTCCTCCATAAAAGCAGTGAGAATATTGAGATAACTTGTAAAATAAAAATTTTCAGAATTCTGAAATTAACGAAAGCTTTGCAATAACCCAAAGAACTTTTTTCTTTTTTTTAAAGGCTGTATCTCAGTAAGAATGGTGAGCTTTGTGGTGTTTTAACTTGCCTTATTCTCAACACTCTCTTCAACTCCTCATTAGTCTTCAAAACCAACAGTTCTACAATCGTAGTGAAGACCAGTAGCCTAGCAGCCACTTGTTAGGACAAAATGGGTTTGGAGATCCCCAAAATAGCATTATTTGAGACCTGTCCTTATTTGGCCTGTCTGACAATTCCCTGGAAATCCTCATTCACAAGACTTGCCTTGGCCAGCCACAGTGGCTCATGCCTATAATCCCATTACTTTGGGAGGCTGAGGTGGAAGGATTGTGTGAGGCTAGGCGTTCAAGACCAGCCTGGGCAACAGAGTGAGACACTGCCCCTACAACAACAAAAAAAAATTAGGCATGTGGCACACACCTATGGTCTCAGCGACTTGGGAGGCTGAAGCAGGGGAATTGCTTGAGCCCAGGAGTTCGAGGCTTCAGTGAGCTATGGTCACACCACTGCACTCCAACCTGGGTGATAGAGCAAGACCCTGTCTCTAAAGAAAATAAAATAAATGTAAATGACTAGTTAATGGGTGCAGCACACCAACATGGCACATGTGTACATATGTAACAAACCTGCACGTTGTGCACATGTACCCTAGAACTTAAAGTATAATTAAAAAAATAAATAAAATTAAAAAACAAATGTTTGCCTTTATTTGACCCAACTCAGACCATGCTCAGTGAAAATAGCTTTTCACCTGGGACATTTGTTGAAAATAATTAGTAGCATGGCTAACATGCAGCTAACTGAGGTAGTGATAACAGTTGAGGCAAACAAGCTGCCCCCCTCAGCCAAAAAAAAAATCAAAAGAAGAGCTGAGGAATGAGGTGTCCATAAGGGGCTTTCAAAACTGCTGACATACTGCACAACTGTAATCCCAGCACTTTCGGAGGCTGAGACAGGCAGATCACCTGAGGTAAGGAGTTTGAAACCAGCCTGGCCGACATGTTGAAACCCCGTCTCTAATAAAAATAGAAAAATTAGGGGCTGGGCGCAGTGGCTCATGCCTGTAATCCAGCACTTTGGGAGGCCGGAGCAGGCAGATCACCTGAGGTCAGGAGTTGGAGACTAGCCTGACCTACATGGTGAAACCCTATCTCTACTAAAAATACAAAAATTAGCCAGGCATGGTAGCGGGCGCCTGTAATCCCAGCTACTCGGGAGGCTAAGGCAGAAGAATCGCTCGAACCCAGGAGACAGAGGTTGCAGTGAGCCGAGATTGCGCCATTGCACTCCAGACTGGGCAACAAGAGCTAAGCTCCATCTCAAAAAAAAAAACAAAAAAAAACTGCTGACATATTCATGGGACTCTAGAAGGCCACGCACATGCATGGGCTATGTGCATGCTCAAATCTGTCCACATGCCGAGGAAAGACCTAAGAAGGTCCGAAGTTCTAACACAACATCTGGCTGACCTTGAAGCACTGCAAAAAAAAAAAAAAAAAAAAAAAAAATGGCAAAAGCTGTCAGCATTTTTAAATGCCTGCCTGAGTGTGAAGGGTGCCCCAACACAAACATACACAGAGCCTCTTGGAAATGGCTGGGACAGTAAACAGATTCAGTCATTTAAGTAACTATCTTTTTTTTTTTTTTTTTTTTTGAGACGGAGTCTTGCTCTGTCACCCAGGCTGGAGTGCTATGGCCGGATCTCAGCTCACTGCAAGCTCCGCCTCCTGGGTTCCCACCATTCTCCTGCCTCAGCCTCCCGAGTAGCTGGGACTACAGGCGCCCGCCACCTCGCCCGGCTAGTTTTTTGTATTTTTTAGTAGAGACAGGGTTTCACCGTGTTAGCCAGGATGGTCTCGATCTCCTGACCTCGTGATCCGCCCGTCTCGGCCTCCCAAAGTGCTGGGATTACAGGCTTGAGCCACCGCGCCCGGCCCTTAAGTAACTATCTAGTCACTAGCTGACGACTAAGCTAAGTGAGCAGAGAATTCAGTGAGAAAGAAGACATACTTCACAGATTGATTTGGAAAAGCCACTAAAAAACCCCCAACATCAACAAGTCGTTAGAAGGGGAAATAGTTTGATTTCCAGAGTAGTCACATTGTATTATTAGAAATGTCAGTTTTTGGCCCAGCATGGTAGTTCACACCTGTAATCCCAGCACTTTGAGAGGCCGAGGCAAGTGGGTCATTAGAGGTCAGGAGATTGAGACCAGCCTGGCCAACATGGTGAAACCTCATCTCTACTAAAAATACAAAAATTAGCCAGGCGTGGTGGCACATGCCTTTAGTACCAGCTAGTTGGGAAACTGAGGCATGAGAACTACTTAAGTCTGGGAGGCAGAGGTTGCAGTGAGCTGAGATCGCAACAGGCAATAGTGAGACTCTGTCTCAAGCAACAACAACAACAACAACAAAGAAATGTCAGCTTTCTGTATAAAATTATGAGACAAGCAAAGAAATAAAGTATTGTTCTTACACAGGAAAATAGCAATCTATAGAAACTATCCTTGAGGATATTTTAAATGTATTCAAAGCATTAAAGGAAATCATGTTTTTAAAAATGTTAAAAAGTGGCCAGGCGCGGTGGCTCATGCCTGTAATCCCAGCACTTTGGGAGGCTGAGGCAGGCTTCACGAGGTCAGGAGATGGAGACAATTCTGGCTAACAATGGTGAAACCCCGCCTCTACTAAAAAAAATAAATAAATAAATACAAAAAATTAGCCGGGCTTGGTGGCAGGTGCCTGTAGTCCCAGCTACTCAGGAGGCTGAGGGAGGAGAATGGCGTGAACCTGGAAGGTGGAGCTTGCAGTGAGCTGAGATGTTGTCACTGCACTTCAGCCTGGGTGACAGAGCGAGACTCCATCTCAAAAAAAAAAAGTTAAAAAATGCAATAACTGAAATTAAAAATTCACTAGAGGGACTCACAAGCAAATGTGATTAAGCAAAAACCAAGACTCGGCAAAAGTCCTTTTGGATCCATTGGATCTCTAGGAAACACCAGAATTGTCAGTGAAGAATATATTAAGTGGCTCGAGGCCTACTGTCAGGCCTATTTCTATGGCTTGACAGTAAAACTCCTAGACCTGGTTCCTGTTTCTGCAACGAGGTGTTCCTTTAGAATCAACGATAACTCACAAACAAAACCTACAAGTTCATGCAAGAGACATCCTGAAGTTCTTAAAAAAGTCAGTTGAAGAAAAACTGAAGAAAAGTCAATTGTGATTGTCTAGTCTGAGGAACAGACAGGAAGAAGGATAAATAAAAATGAATACAACATCAGAGACCTGCGGGACATTATCAAGTCTACCACCATACACATAATGAGAATCCTAGTAGAAGAGAGTAGAAAAGGACAGAAATAATATTTGAAGAAACAATTTGCCAAAAAGTATTTTTTGCTGAAAAACAAAATAAATTTGTTGAAAAACATTTATCTCCATATCCAAGAAGCTCAGTGAACTCCAACTAAGACAAACTTAAAAAGATCCACACTTATACACATCATCATAATCAAACTGTCAAAATCCAAAGAAGAGTCTTGAAGAAAGAGAAATACAATTAATCATTTAGAAGAGCTCCTTCACATGATTAACAGCTGACTTCTTATCAGTAACCATGGAGGCCAGAAAGCCATGGGATGACATTCAAAGTGCTGAAAAAGACTGTCAACCAAGAATTTTATATCCAGCAAAACCAACCTTCAAAGATGAAGCAAAATTTAAGTCATTCCCAGATAAACAAAACTGAGACAATTTGTCATTAGCAAACCTGTCACACAAGAAATACTGAAGGGGGTCCATCAAGTTGAAATGAAGGAACACTAGACAGTAATTTGAGACCACATGAAGAAATAAAGAGCACTGGTAAAGGAAACTAAATAAATATAAAAGACCATATTAATATATTTTTGCTTATAATTCTTTTTTTATTTTAAATGATTTTAAAGACTACTGCATAAAGTTATACTTATAAACCTGTGCTGATGGGCACACAATGTATGAACATGTAATTATGACAACATTGCAAAGAATGGGAAAGGGAACAGAGCTACGTAGGAGCTAGATTTTTTATACTATTGATATTAAATTGGTAGTAACGTAAACTAGATCGTTAAATTAAGTTGTTAATTGTAATCTTCAAAACAACAAAGGAAATGACTCAAAAATATACACGGTAAAAAAAATGAAATGACAAAAGAATTAAAATAGTATATTAGAAAATATCTATTTAATACAAATGAGGAGAATAATGGAAAATAGAAAGGAAAAATGACATAAGACATATAGAGAATATAGCAAAATGGCAGATGTAATTCCTTCCTTAATAGTAATGACGTGAAATTGATTAAACACTCCAGTCAAAAGTAAGAGAATGGCAAATGGATTTAAAAAATGATTCAACTGTATATTGTCTTACAAGTAACACACTAGATTCAAAGACGTGAGTATGTTGAAAGTAAAAGGTTGGCGGCTGGGTGCAGTGGCTCATGCCTGTAATCTCAGCACTTTGAGAGGCCAAGGCAGGCAGATCACAAGGTCAGGAGTTTGAGACCAGCCTGGCCAACATAGTGAAACCCCATCTCTACTAAAAATACAAAAATTAGCCAGGTGTGGTGGCCT
The DNA here is from genome assembly GCF_037993035.2 of Macaca fascicularis. Lineage (NCBI taxonomy): Eukaryota > Metazoa > Chordata > Mammalia > Primates > Cercopithecidae > Macaca > Macaca fascicularis. The sequence continues at coordinate 101,445,383 of NC_088383.1, read as the reverse complement.
GAGCCTGTAGTCGCAGCTACTCAGGTGGATGAGGCAGGAGAATTGCTTGAACCCGAGAGCTGGAGGTTGCAGTGAGCAGAGACCATGACATTGCACTCCAGCCTGGATGACAAGTGAGACTCCGTCTCAAGAAAAAAAAAAAAAAAGACGGCAAAAGCTACACTATGCATACAGTAACTCAAAGAGACCTGAGGTGGCTATTCTAATATCCCACAAAATAGATTTTAAGGCAAAAAGTGTTACCAATTATAAAAAGGGACATATTTTAATGATAAAAGTATCAGTTTATTAGCAAGGCTTAACTACAAACATATGTAATTAACAACAGAACCCCAAAATACATGAAACAAAAAATAACAGAATTGAAGAGAGAAAGAGACAATTAAAAAATAACAGTTGGGGACTTAAATATGCCACTTTTTTTTTTTTTTGAGACAGAGTCTCACTGTGTCCCCCAGGCTGGAGTGCAGTGGTGCCATCTCGGCTCACTGCAAGCTCTGCCTCCCAGGTTCACGCCATTCTCCTGCCTCAGCCTCCTGAGTAGCTGGGACTACAGGCGCCCGCCACCAAGCTTGGCTAATTTTTTTATATTTTTAGTAGAGACAGGGTTTCACCGTATTAGCCAGGATGGTCTGGATCGCCTGACTTCTTGATTCACCCACCTCGGCTTCACAAAGTGCTGGGATTACAGGTGTGAGCCACTGCGCCCGGCCAAATATGCCACTTTTACTAATAAAACAAATAGGCAGAAGATCAAGAGGGTAATAAAAGACTTGAACAATACTATAATCCAATTAGACCTAACAGATTTTTGTAGAACATTCCACCGAACAACAGTGTAAGATACATTTTTCTCAAGTGGGGATGGAACATTTCCAAGATAGACCATATGTTAGGCCATAAAACAAATCTCAATACATTTAAATTGATTGCAGTAATACAAAGTATTTTTCTCCAACTATAATAGAACAAAATTAGAAATAACAGAAGGACATTTGAGAAGTTCACACATATGAGGAAATTAGACAACACACTCCTAAATAACCTGTTGGTTAAAGAAAAAGTCACAAGGGATATTACATAATACTATGAGAGGAAAGAAACAAATATACAACATATTAAAATTTATGGGATGTAACTAAAGCAGTGCCTAGAAAGAAATTTATAGTTGTATATACCTACATATATTATATAATTATACCTACATACATATATGTATGTATATGTATGTATAGATTATGTATACATATATGTACATATGCAAACATGCATGTATGTACATACATATATATAACACACACATTATATATTGTATAATATACGTATATTTTATATATTTTTTTCTTTTTTCCTAGAGTCCTGCTCTGTCTCCCAGGCTGGAGTCCAGTGACACAAGCATAGCTCACCACAGCTTCAAACTCTGAGCTCAAGTGATCCTCCTGTCTTAGCCTCAGCTGGAACTACAGGTGTGTGTCACCACACTCAACTAATTTTTTTTTTTTTTTTTGAGATGGGATCTCACTCCATCACTCAGGCCAGAATGCCAGTCTCGGCTCACTGCCACCTCTGCCTCCTGGGCTCAAGCCATCCTCCCACTTCAGCCTCCCCAAGTAACTGGAAATAAAGGCATGCTCCACCACACCCAGCTAATTTTTTCTATTTTTAGTAGAGATGGGGGCCCCACCAGGTTGCTTAGGCTGGTTTTGAACTCCTGAGCTCAAGTGATCTGCCTGCATTTGACTCCCAAAATGTTGGATGAAAGGCATGAGCCACTGCACCTGGCCAAATTTTTTGTTTATTTTGTAGAGATAGGGTCTTGCTATGTTGCCCAGGCTGCTCTCACACTCCTGACCTGAAGAGATCCTCCTGCCTCAGCCTCCAGAGTAGCTGGTATTACAGGCACAAGCCACCATTTAACATTTTCTAATTTTACATGTGACTTCCTCTTTGATCAGTGGGTTTAGAATTGTGTTGTTTAATTTCCAAATATTTGGAAATATTTGGGGAATTAAACTTGACTTAAAATTGAGTTAAACTTGAAGTCAATAATACATAGTTGGGGATTTTCCAACTATGTATTATTGACTTCAAGTTGTATGACTTGGATTGACTTCAAGTTGTATGTATTATTGACTTCAAGTTGTATGTATTGACTTCATACTTGTATGATTTCAATTCTTTAAAACTTGTGGAGTTGTTTTTTAATGACTCAGAATATAGTTCATATTGTTTGAATGTTTCAAGCACTTCACAAATAATATATTCTCCTATTGTTGGGTGTATTGTTCTATAAATATTCATTAGGTCAAGTTGGTTGACAGAGTTGTCAGGTTTTCAATATCATTTTGATTTTCTCTCTAGTTGTGTTATTTAAGATGTTTATTAAAATATCATTATGTAATGTTCCTAATTATCCTTGGTGACATTCCTTATTCTAAAGTCAACTTTGGTAGTAATCTAGACACTCCAGCTTTCTTTGGATGAGGGTTTGTATATCTTTTCCCATCCTTTTCTTGTTAATCTGTATATAGCTTTTCTATCTGAAGTGGACTTCTTGTAGATAGATTATAATTACTTTTTATCCAATATGATGATCTTTTAATTCGTTTATTTAAACCACTTCATTTAATGTGGTTATTAGGCTTAAATATATCCATTTGCTACTTCTTTTCTGTTTGTTTTCTTTGTTCTTTGTCCCCTTTCCCTCATTTTCTGTAATTCTAAAATTAACTGAGTACTTTTATGAATCTGTTTTATATCCATTAAAAATGTTGCCTAGTTATTGCCCAAAGGCTTACAAGATACATCACGAATTAATCATGGTGTACTTTCAAAAATTATTATACTGATTCATATATAGTTTAAGAACCCTGGCCAGGCGCGGTGACTCCTGCCTATGATCCCAGCACTTTGGGAGGCCGAGGTGGGTGAATCATCTGAGGTCGGGGGTTTGAAACCAGCCTGACCAACATGGAGAAACCCTGTCTCTACTAAAAATACAAAAATCAGGCCGGGCGTGGTGGCTCACGCCTGTAATCCCAGCACTTTGGGAGGCCGAGGCGGGTGGATCACAAGGCCAGGAGATCGAGACCATCCTAGCTAACACGATGAAACCCCATCTCTACTAAAAACTACAAAAAATTAGCTGGGTGTGGTGGTGGGCACCTGTAGTCCCAGCTACTTGGGAGGCTGAGGCAGGAGAATCACTTGAACCTGGGAGGCGGAGGTTGCAGTGAGCCGAGATTGTGCCATTGCACTCCAACCTGGGCAGCAAGAATAAAACTCTGTCTCAAAAACAAACAAAACAGTCTGTCACTCAGGCTGGAGTGCAGTGGTGCAATCTCGGCTCACTGCGACCTCCGCCTCCCAGGTTCAAGCGATTCTCCTGCCTCAGCCTCTCGAGTAGCTGGGATTACAGGCGTCTGCCACCACACCTGGCTATTTTTTGTATTTTTAGTAGAGACGGGGTTTCACAATGTTGCTCAGGCTGGTCTCGAACTGTTGACCTCAGGTATTGCACCCTCCTTGGCCTCCCAAAGTGCTGGGATTACAGGCTAGTTCCAACATATTTCCAACATCCCATACCCATTAAGCAGTCACTCTTCATTCCCCTCCTCACACCAGATTTAACCACCACCAGTCTGGTGATTCTATGAATTTACCTATTCTGGATATTTCATAAAACTAGAATCATAGAATATGTGAACTTTTGTGTCTTACTTCTTTCACTTAGCATAATGTTTTCGGTGTTTATCCATATGGTAGCATGTATCTGTACTTCATTTTTATGGCTGAGTAATCTATCATATGTATATAATACATTTTGTTCATTCATATATTGATGGGTTGTTTACACCACTGGGTCACTGTGAGTAGTGCTACTACAGCATCTGTGTATACATTTTTGTGGATGCATGTTTTCTCTTGGGCAGACAGCTAGGAATGGAATTGCTGGGCTATATGATAATTCTGTTTATCTTTTTCAGGAACCACCAAACTCTTTGTTTACAGTGACTGAACCATTTTACATTCCCATGAACAATGTACAAGGTTCCCATTTTCAGGCTGGGCGGGGTGGCTCATGCCTGAAATCTTAGTACTTTGGGAGGCCAAGACAGGTGGATCACTTGAGACCAGGAGTTCAAGACTAACCCGGGCAACATGGTGAAACCCCATCTCTACTAAAAATATAAAAATTAGCCAGAAAAAAAATTAGCTGGGTGTGATGGTGGGCACCTGTAATCCCAGCTACTCCAGAAGCTGAGGCAGGAGAATCACTGGAACCCAGAGGGCAGGGGTGGCAGTGAGCTGAGACAGAGCCACTGCACTCCAGCCTGGCCGACAGAATGAACTCCATCTCAGAAAACAAAAAGGTTCCCATTTTCCAGCATCCCCAACAACACTTTGTTTTTTCTGTATTTTTTGTTATAGCCATCCTTCTGGATGTGAAGTGGTATCTCACTGTGATTTGGATTTGCTTTTCTCTGATGGCCACTGTCTTACTGCTTCCAAGATCCTCTCTTCAGTTTTGGACAGTTTATGTATGTCTCGACATGGATCTCTCCTGACTTATCCTATTTGGAGTTCTGCAAACTTCTTGGATGGGTACATTCAAGTGTTTTCACAAATGTGAGGTGTTTGGGGCCGTTATTTCTTCAAATATTCTTTCTGCCCCTTTCTCTCTTCTCTCCTTCTCAAACTCCTATTTTGCAAAGGTTGGTATGCTTGGTGGTAATCCACAGGCCTCTTAAATTGCTTCTTTCCTTTGTTCTTCTGCTCCTCAGATGGGTAATTTCAACTGATCTACCTTCAGCTTCACTGATTCTTTCTACTGTCTGGCCATATCTGCTATTAGAACCATTCAGTGATTATCCCCCCTTTTTTATTGTACCTTTCAGCTAATTTTTATGGTTCCTTTTTATAATTCCTTTGATAATCTCTATGGGACATTGTTTCCCTGTATTCCCTTAGCTCTTTGAGCACTTTTGAGACAGTTGATTTACAAATGTTGTCTTCAAGTCCAATGTCTATGCTTCCTTCCTCAGATAGTTTAATTTTTGCTGTAAGTGGGCTATAATTTCTTTGCATGCTTCAGTTTTTTGTTAGAAGCTGAATATTACTTTACTATCATGTGGTAACTCTGGAAACCAGATTCTTCACTCCTCAGGGTTTTTGTTACTTGCTGTGGGTTGTAGTGGTTTGTTTAGGGACTTATATATATTTAGAGACAAGGTCTAGCTCTGTTCCCGAGGCTGGAATGCAGTGGCACAATCAGAGCTCACTGCAGCCTCAAATCCCTGGGCTCGACTGATCCTTCCACCTCAGCCTCCCAAGTGGTTGGGACTATAGGCATATGCCACCATGCCCAACTAATTAAAAAGAGAAATTTGCTTTATAGAGACGAGCTCTCACTATGTTGCCCAGGCAGGTCTCGAACTCCTGGACTCAAGTGATCCTCCCACCTTGGCCTCCCAAAGTACTGAGATTACAGGCGTGAGCCACAGCACTCAGTCCTAGTGACTTTTCTGACCTGTTTTTGTAAAGTTTCTGTTCTTTGACTTACATGGTCTGTAAGGTGTCTTCCTTTTGCTTGTGTTCAGCCAGTGTGTTGAGATTTCTTTGAAAACTGGTTGCCCCAAAAATTAACAAAGGAAGAAAAAAACCCTGTTTTTGCTGATTGGCTGTGTTGGGACACACCTTCAGTGTCTATCTGGGCCATTTTAATTTGGCCTTAGCCTTTACTTCCTGCTTGCACTGAGCCTACACATCAGCCAGACATGAAATCTTGGGGTCTTCTCAGGTTTGAATGTGCAGACTGAACTGGGAATGTGCATGGCTTTCTAAATCCCCCAATATACATGGGTGCTTTTGAATAACCTAATTTCTCTAAGAAATTCTCTCTGCTGCTTTCCTCTCAGGCTTTAGGCACTCCTTTGTTTACCTAAACTGTAATTTTTTGCCTCAGGTGGCAGCAGGTTGTTCATTTGTCTTACAATATTTAGAGACAAACCTGCCACTTTCTTTCCAACCCTGATTGAGTTCTGAGTTAGATGAAACAAATGCAGATGCCTTGTGTCAGTCCTTGAAGCTGCCAGACTGGCCAGAACAAGCATAATCTTTCAAGAATAAGATCTCTGGGGCTGGGTGCAGTGTCTCACACCTATAATCCAAGCACTTTGGGAGGCGGAAAAGGGTGGATCACCTGAGGTCAGGAGTGTGAGACCAGCCTGGTCAACATGGTGAAACTCCGTCTCTACTAAAAGTACAAAAATTAGCTGGGTGTCGTGGTGTGTGCCTGTGGTCCCAGCTACTTGGGAGGCTGAGGCACGAATTGCTTGAACCTGGGAGGTTGCAGTGAGCCAAGATCATGCCAATTTGCACTCTGGCCTTGTTGAGAGTGAGACTCTGTCTCAAAAAAAAAAAAAAAAAAAAAAAACCTCTCTTCTCCCTAGAAACCAGGACCAGGACCCCACGCTGAGAATGTGGTCTGTGTGTCTTCAAGACTGTTGCAGAGCTGAGAATGGGGAAAGGGCAAGTAACACTGCCAAGCTTTCCTTCTCTTTTTAGGTTGCCTTTTTCTTGATTCAGCAAATGCTTAGTGCTGTAAACTATTTTCCTGGGTTCTGACAAAGTTGTTTCTGAATGTTTTTGCTTGATTTTTCAATGTTTCTGTGGAGGAAAAGGTCCTTGAAGCTACCTACTTGGCCATTTTTGCTGATGCTACTCTTGGTTACATTCTGAGGGCCTGACATTGTGTATGAAAATTGGTAGAGCTAATTTATGGCTCTGCATGTTAAAATTCTCTGGAGATTTATTTTTGCTTCTGTGAGGCAGTGAAATTAGTTGCATCAGCATTCTCAGATAACTTTTAAACAGTCATGGAATGAGATGACTTAAAACTGGACTTCAGGCTGTGTGAGGGCCTATTTCTCACTAACCTTGCACGTAGGATAGTCCCTTGGAGTGCAACTAAAACCCTGCATGTTTACTAGGCTCCTTCTTCTTTGGTGGTACCTGCATAGTTTATTTTGGGAATGTGAATGCAGCTTGCCTAACTCTCTAAACATACCCATTGCCAGAGAAGAAATAATGGAGCAAGCAGGTTAATGTAGAAACCACATTTATTAACCATGGATTCACTGAGGGCAGTTTTATTAGATATTATCCACAGCTTATGCTGACATCTGATTTTGCAGAGAAATTATAGCCATTATTTTATTAAGATAATTCTACAAGATCAATATAGTTTCTTGAAGGAGCATATATTCTAATTCTTCAATAGGGTTTGGTTTAATTTAGCTATCAAAGTCAAATGTCTCTAAACTTTACACACTAAACTCATTGTGGGCACAAAATTTATTCTTTGTACATATTCCTTCTAAGTGCTTTGGTTCTTCAAGCTGAAACATCTCAACTTCCAGAAATATGGTTGCCAGATCAAAAATACCAGAGTCCTTCTAAGGGTTAAGATTTGAATCAAGAAAAAGATACATATACATATTTTATTATATACAAACAAGGAACAACAAAAAGTTTCATCATGTAAACAAAAGAATATAAATTATAGACATAATTAGAAGTTTCAAAAAGTCCTTAAATCATTGTGATCTTCTCCAAAAGACACAGGTCTTGGAGTGTGGGCACAGAGCCATCAGTCAGACGTCTGGGTGGTCTCCCATAATAGCAATTTATATTCTAGAGAAGTGGGCTTTTTGTGAACTCTGTCAGGGTGAATGAGTTAGGCCTCTTAAAGGAATGAAATGCTTTCACATTTGGGGCAACAAGTGAAAAATATTGAAAGAAGGGATACAACTAGGATTAGATTTATTGTTGACAGTGATTTTAGAAATAAATCACTGAAAACATGTTAAAAGATTTCTAGATAAAATTCTGGCTACCAAAAATAAGAAAGGATACCTTTTGTGGCTCTACAAATGGTTTGGTGAAAAATAAAAAAGGAAAAAGTGAGCCGAGGAGAAAGCGAAATAGGGAAGTCTAGGGAGGAGGCAAGAAAATACACAAGTCATAGCAAGAAAAAAACATGAGATGGTCCTTTCTAAGGCCAGGTGTTGGTGATATTTACCTATGTAAGCTCAAGCCTAGAAGAGTACAGTTCTTATATATTCACTACCTAATGCTATACAAGAAAAAATACTTTTCATTTGTTATGAAAGAACTACTTTATATGAAAACTAAAAATATGTATTTACATTGCAAATCCCAGATGAAACCCAATTTAATACAAAGTGAACTATAGGGATGACAGAAAAATGGGTAGATATCAAAATTCAACTAAATTTACAGTACTGCCTTATATCTTTTTTAAATTTTGTTTTTGAGACCGAGTCTTGCTCTGTTGCCGAGGCTGGAGTGTAGTGGTGTGATCTCGGCTCAACGCAACCCCTGCTTCCTGGGTTCAAGTGATTCTCGTGCCTCAGCCTCCCCAGTAGCTGGGATTACAGGAGTGTGCCACCACACCCGGCTAATTTTTAATAGAGACGAGGTTTTGCCATGTTGGCCAGGCTGGTCTCAAACTCCTGGGCTCAAGCAATCCACCCGCCTCAGCCTCCCAAAGTGCTGGGATTACAGGCATGAGCCACTGCACCCGGCTGATATATATATTCTTTTAAAATCTATACACAAGGCTCAAGTTCTGGGGTTTCAGGTTTTATTTTTAAGTTTTCTTTAAAAATAAAATTGCTAACCCCCAAGTGAATTAAAGGTTGATCTGGGCTCGCAGAGGTAATCTGCTCTTTGTCACCAAGTGCTCTGTAGTTTCTTCCACTTTAGACCTCTCCAGTGTGTTAATGCCTCTGTTTTCTTTGTCTTTTCCATGTGATTTTTTATGCTGTGGATTTAAGGGGGAAAAATTAAGTCAATATAAAGTAACATTTGATACACATTAACTACACTCTATTTTCAAAGTTCTCTGGGCTATAAGCAAGAAAACTTAAGTGTAGAAAACCAGAAAAGGTTTAGCACAAGTTTGAGCCAACAATTTGGCAAGTAGAACCAAATGCCTTCTTTATTTGATCACTACTGGAAGGAGTAGAGTGAAAGAAGTATTAATTTTCTGTGTTATTTTCTAAGACATAGTTGCAGATTTTACTCCAGGGTAGTGGTTCTCATCAGGGAGCGATTTTGCTGCCACAGGGGACGTTTGGCAATGTTTAGAGACTTTTTTGGTGTTACAACCAGGGAGTGCTACTGGCTTTGAGTGAGTATTCACATAGTTCACTGTTTTTCTTGTGTACCGACATAGTACAGTCCACAGGAAAGACCATTACAACAAAGAATTACCCAGTTTAAAATGCCAATAGCACTGCTGTCAAGAAACCCTGCTCTGGCCGGGCGCGGTGGCTCAAGCCTGTAATCCCAGCACTTTGGGAGGCCGAGACGGGCGGATCACGAGGTCAGGAGATCGAGACCATCCTGGCTAACACCGTGAAACCCCGTCTCTACTAAAAATACAAAAAAAAAAACTAGCCAGGCGAGGTGGCGGGCACCTGTAGTCCCAGCTACTCCGGAGGCTGAGGCAGGAGAATGGCGTAAACCCGGGAGGCGGAGCTTGCAGTGAGCTGAGATCCGGCCACTGCACTCCAGCCTGGGCTACAGAGCAAGACTCCGTCTCAAAAAAAAAAAAAAAAAAAAAAAAAAAAAGAAACCCTGCTCTAAGGAAACAAAGATTTGCTGTCATGCAGAAAAGCCAATTCTGTTTTAAGCAGAGAAACTGGTATATGGGACACCTTAAAAACAGTTTTGCTTAGTTCTTAAAAATTGTATTTTATTTTATTTGTAAAACCTATTTCATATTCCTCATTTGGAAGTTCTATTTCATTGGAATCCTACTTACCCATACAGAACATTAATGGACTGGTGACATTCATTGTACACTCAGTCATCAATGCTGAGACAAATTATAAACCAACTATTAAAGCTTTAAACCCAGAGAAAATCCCCACATCACACTGTTACTAGGGAAAAGATTTCTGGACTTCAGCTGAAGGTCTAAAACTCCATCCCAAACCCTCTCTGGTATTGTAGGGACTTCCTTGCCATAGCTGAATCACTAAGCCTAATTCAAAATGCCACAGGTAATAATAATAAAAGAACTCCTGACCAGGGATTAAGTAGTCACCAGGTTCTCTTATCCTTCCCCCTTTCCTAACTTTATAAGATAGAAGAAAAGGATAAAAACTGAAAGAAACATATATATAGTTCTCTAATAGTAAAGAATAAAGCAAAAGGTGGCAAGAATTTGGGGATAAAATTGCCCAGAGGAAAACAGGGAGGAATTTATGAGAACCTGAATTAGAACTTTGTTAACAGTTGAAAGCAGTGATGGAGAATCTTTAGACCTTAAGGGAAGGACCTGTAGATCAACTAAAAACAGTTACAGGCCAAGCACAGTGGCTCACGCTTGTAATCCCAGCACCTTGGGAGGCCGAGGCGGGCGGTTCACCTGAGGTCGGGAGTTTGAGACTAGCCTGACCAACATGGAGAAACCCCTTCTCTACTAAAAATACAAAATTAGCCAGGTGTGGTGGTGCATGCCTGTAATCCCAGCTACTTGGGAGGCTGAGGCAGGAGAATCGCTTGAACCCAGGAGGCAGAGGTTGTGGTGAGCCAAGATTGCGCTATTGCACTCCAGCCTGGGCAACAAGAGTGAAACTCCATCTCAAAAAAAAAAAGAAAAGGAAAAAAGTGGGTAGAGGGCTGGGCACAGTGGCTCACGCCTGTAATCCCAGCACTATGGGAGGCCGAGGACGGTGGATCACTTGAGGCCAGGAGTTTGAGACCAGCCTGGCCCACATAGTGAAACCCTATCTCTACTAAAAATACAAAAAAATTAGCCAGGTGTGGTGGTGTACGCCTGTAATCCTAGCTACCTGGGAGGCTGAGTCAGGAGAATCACTTGAACTCGGGAGGTGGAGGTTGAGTGAGCCGAGATTGTGCCACTCCACTTCAGCCTGAGTGACTCAGTCTCAAAAAAAAAAACCAAAAGTGGGTAGGAGAGGTCACAGGATTTAATTACATTGGATTAGAGCAGGCAAGGTGCTCAGGAAACATGGGGCAACAGTTTACAAGAGAAGAGCCTCAGGGAGGGGAAATCACTAATATAACCTAAGCAGTCTCCAGTCTCTCAATCTTTTCAGTCACTTTGCCTTCGAAGTCTGATTATGGGCAGAGATAGGTTCCAAGACTTACATGTCAAAGGTAGAAGGAAGAGGAATGACTGCTCTCAGTGTCTGAGTACATAGGAAGCAGAAAAGGAATAAATACAATAGCTAAACACTATCAGCTAAGGATGTAGATTAAGTCAAATTCTGCCTTCATTTATTCTACAGAAAACCCCTTATCAATATCAGATTTTTGTAAATAATTCAAATCATAAGCCTTAACAAGCCATCCTAAGGAATAATTGAAAGGCTTTTGTTGTTCTACTCACCACAAATAATGCCTTTATACTGAATAGTAAATGAATGACTTACATCAGATATGGAAGGGTTATCTGATATGATATACCTGGAAAAATGGAACCCCGCCAATTGATGAACAATCCACACCAGCATCTACAGATGGCTCTTGACTTAGAGGTTCTTCAGTACACTGCCCTAGAACTGCCTTTTCTACATCCACATCCTAAAAGAAGAAACTGGATGAGTGACTAAGTCCAAGGGCTTAAAAGTCATCGCAAGAGTAACGGTAGTTTTCTTCTTTGAATATAACACAATGCCCATGGTATAATATGAAAGTTAAACCTCAACAAAATTATTAGAAAGTCTACAAATTAATGAAAATAATTCCTAATATATTTTTATAGAGAGTAGAGGTTCCTATATAACAATGTTACTAAGTACAATATTAAATATTGGCAATTATTATCTACTAGCATAATTTAAAAACTAGTAAGATTAAAAGAAGCCTAAGGGCTAGGCCTATCATTAATGAGAGGCAGGGTAAGACTGAGGAGTGAAAAGTAAAATTCTTCACATGAAGTCAACCACATCAAGAGTTCATAAGAGAGTTCTATTATAAAATTATGATCCTTTAAATTTACCGGAATTGTCTCTTCTTTGTTGTTTTCCGAAGAGTTTAGCATCATTAACAGCTCAGGCTGTTTCCTTTTCAACTGATCAAGGAGATGTTCACGTGGTTCGGTTCTTACCAGTGTTGATGGGTATAAATAATTTTTCCTCTGTGGTGTTGTACCTTTAATGGACATTAGATAAGAGGTAACAATTAAAGTATGAGATGTAAATATTTTTAAAAAGTACTAAAACTTCCTAATCAATCTTATCTTCTAAAAATATAAAATATAAAAGTATAATTGCCATATTTGAGGATCAGTCTTGCTACCTGTAAGGCAGACATTGTTTGCAACTAACAATATTTTCTAATTTGACAACAGACTTTACTATTTTCAAGATTCATCCTACTCTCTAAAACATGAAGTTTACCATCTCTGAGGATATATAAAAGATGTGTTATAAGCTCTAAAAGGAGTTGTAGTGTTCTAAAAAAAATGGCAGCATTATTGGAACGAGATTTCCCAACATGATTACTTTGATAGGAGTAATCATTTCACTATAAATGTGGAGTGGTGGTTAAATATTAACCAGTTATATATATATACTATGTTGCCCAGGCTGGTCTTGAACTCGTGAGTTCAAACGATGCTCCTGCCTTGGCCTCCCAAAGTGCTGGGATTATAGGCGTGAGCCACCACATCAGGCCCCCAGTTATATTTATCTGTAATGAGCTCATGCTTTCGTAATTCACAAAAGTACTTGCCTTTCCACTCAACATTTACATTCCTAACTTCATTGAAAAGTAGACAGTAAATCTTACAGGTCTCTTGGGGAAAAAATAAACCAACATTCTATGTAGCACCATCCCCTTTTAACAATTGGTTTTTAAATTTTAAAAAAAGAGAGTTTTGTGATATAACTGACATACCATAAAACACTCATTTTATGTGTACAATTTAGTGGATTTTAGTGAGTTTACAGGGTATGCAACCATCACCACAATCCAATGAAGAACCCAATTATTTGTGCTGTGTAAAACAGCTTGTGGCTCTCCTCGCTCGCCTTCTGGCTTTGCCACGCCCTGCTCTGGAGAGACACCCGCCATTTCACCCAGTAAGCGGCCCCGGCCTGCAGAGGGGAGCGGCTGCAGCTCCGCTTTGCCCGGCTCTCCGAGCACGCCACGGCCCCCACCCGGGGCTCCGCACGGGCCGCGGGCTACGGGACCTGTACAGTGCCTATGATTACACAATACCACCCGGGGAGAAAGCTCTTGTGAAAACGGACATTCAGATAGCGCTCCCTTCTGGGTGTTATGGAAGAGTAGCTCCACAGTCAGGCTTGGCTTGCAAAACACTTTATTGATGTAGGAGCTGGTGTCATAGATGAAGATTATAGAGGAAATGTTGGTGGTGTACCGTTTAACTTTGGCAAAGAAAAGTTTGAAGTCAAAAAGTGTGATCGAATTGCACAGCTCATTTGCGAACGGATTTTTTATCCAGAAATAGAAGAAGTTCAAGCTTTGGATGACACCGAAAGGGGTTCAGGAGGTTTTGGTTCCACTGGAAAGGATTAAAATTTATGCCAAGAACAGAAAACGAGAAGTCATGCCTTTTTCTTAAAAAAAAAAAAAAAAAAGTTTTTGCTTAAAGTGTTTTGCACTTCTATAAACTTACTAGCTTCACCTTTGAAAAGTACTGAATTTTTTACTTTTTTTTTTATGGTCAAGGAAAAGATCATAAAAAAATAAAACACAAAGTTTTTCTTTGTGTTTGGATCAAAAAGAAACTTTGTTTTTCTGCAATTGATGGTTGTATGTAAATCTGCTTTGTGGTGACCTGATGTAAAGTGTCTTCTTACAATCAAATGTACATCAATTACAGATTTAAAAAAAAAACCCTGTATTTAACTCAAATGATCCCCCTTCAGCAACTTATTTTGCTTTGTTTTAAATCTTAAGCAATATTTTGTATTCAGTAAACTTATATTCTTTCACAAGGTACAAAATCTTGCATAAGCTGAGCTAAAAGAAATGAAAATGAAAAGGAGAGATTAAAGGTATTCCTTGTTCTTCTTTCTCTTCACTAGTTTAAAAACTTTTTAATCTTAAGATTCTTTGTGATGAGGATGAGAAAAGAATCCTCAGTTTATTTTTCCACTATTAATCTTTCTTTTTATAAATCCTCTATTGACTGGATAGAGGTATGTTTGTGAAAGACATGTAACTTGGGGATTTGTTACCTTTGGTTTGTTCCCCCTGAATTTCATCTCATCAGGCAAATTGTACTAGTTGTAGCTATGAGTTTCCCTAAGTGAAGTAGCAATAGGCTGTAATCGAGAAAATATGCCATTTATAGGCATATAAATTAAATAATAAGATAAATGAAATAATATATACTTCGGCCACCAGCTTTTTCTGTCTCTCACACATAAGCAGCACTTCATTGCAGATACGGGACTGATTCTGTGGCTTAGCTTGATTAACATCTTTTGGAAGTTTCTGCTAGTGTGCTTTCCTTTCTTTACTATGTTTCTCAAATTCCTTTGTGTCAGGGTTTTTGGTGTTACTTAGGTTTTGTCCATCAGATTCTATGAGACACCAGGCATTGTTTTGAGGATGTGGGTTATATACATGGAGTGCTTCTGGAACTATCAGTTTACTTGGCCACCCAGTTTGTGGAAGCACAGGCAAGACTGTTCTTTTCTGGTGATTCTCCAGGCCATTTAATACCCTGCAATGTATTTGTCCATCTGTGGGTCACAGTTCATTAGTGAGTCATGAAATCAACTCACTGGGACATAGCCACCATTTTTGTGTACTGGGTTGGGCTATAAATTATTTCTGTTGTCAATAAAATTTAAATGTTTTTCTGCTAAAAAAAAAAAAAAAAAAAAAAAACAGCTTGTTACATCTCTTCTATGAAGACCTCCCTGAATCATTACAGCCTACAATGATCTTTGACTTATCTGATCTCTCAAAATGTTGATTCCTAAATGCCAGTGGTCCACGGTGATCCCTCATCTCTTAAAACAGGGATTCCTAAATGGCAATAGTCTATGACAAAATGAGAGGAACACAGAACAAAATGCACAATGTGGTAAACTTTGCATTAAACTCGATTTAGTTAGTTACATCTCTCCAATATTTGTGGTATTAAAATGTCCTTTTACAAACAGTGCTAGGTTTGTATTTGTTTTAAAAATATCCCCTATTAACAAAGTCAATTCCCTGAATGTATGTGAAATTTTACTGAATTGTGATACCACCTATATCATGACACTTGATTAAAACTATTTTAAGGTTCCAGTTTTCCCATTTTGAGTTGATTACAGTGAGATGGTAAATTCCTGTCAGGCAACGGCAGGACCTAATTTTTCTGAACATCTGACACTACATAGAGTTGAATTCGACTTCAAAAAATTTAACAATTCTATTTCTCTTTTAAAGTACCTGTTGGGATATCCAGTTTCAGATCCTGTTCCAGAAAGCAATTAAGCTTAGTCAAACCAATTTTTATGGTTTCGTTAAGTTCTAGATTTTGTGCTATCAATTTTTCTTCATCAATAGTCATCTGACCAAGAAAAATGTTATGCTGCCTCTCATGAGCTGCCTTATGTCCATTTGATTTCTCAGTGATGTCTGAACTTGAAGCCTCACAACATTGGTTTACAACCTGTAAATGATGCAAACAAGTGTTTATTACTAAAATTAAAGTTGCCAGTGTTTTATTCAATATCATATTTCCCCTTACCTTTTCCATAAATTTTTTTTTTTTTTTGAGACAAGTCTCACTCTGTTGCCCAGGCTGGAGTGCAGTGGCATGACTAGGGCTCACTATAGCCTTGACCTCCCAGGCTCAAGCCAGGTAGCCTCCCAGGTAGCTGGGACTATAGGCATGCCTGGCTAATTTATGTATTTTTTGAAGAGATGGGGTTTCACCATGTTGCCCAAGCTGGTCTCAAACTCCTGGGGTCAAGCAATCTGCCCACCTTGGCCTCCAAAGATTATAGGCATGAGCCACCACGCCTGGCCTTCAGTAATAAAAGATTTTAAAACATATACAAAAGTAGAGAGAACAGTATAATTAATCTCCTTGTATTCATTACCCAGCTTCAACATTTACCAACAAGTAGAGTACAAACATTTACCAACAGGACTGGCCACTTAACTCCTTCACAAACCCAGGATTATTTTGAAACAAATCCTGTATCATTTCATCCATTTACTTCAGCATGTATCTCTAAGAGGTAAGAGCACTTTAAGACCACTATCACATCTGAAAATGTTAACACTGATTCCTTCCTATCAAATGTCTAGTCCATGTTCAGACTTCACCAGTTGTCTCAAATGTGTGTTACAATTGCTTTGTTTGAACCAGAATTCACCACTAGATTTGGTTTATAGGTCTTAAGTCGGTCACTATATAATTTATCATCCAAATTGGAAACCTTTTAGAGTGAAAGGGCCCATTCATAATAATCATTCGAATACAACTTCAACAAGGACTGCCTCAGGCAAACTAAGACTTAAGGACCTCTAGTCTTAAGTCTCTTTTGGTCTACAGGTTATCTTTTCTCCTATTTTTTTCCCTTGGAAAAAAACTTGTTGCTGAAGACATGAGGTCTTTACCCTATTGAACACCTCAAATTCTGGATTTGGTCAACTGCATTTCTATGCTTTATTTTCTACAAACTGGCTAGACCTAAAGGCTTGATTTAATTCAGGTTTAATTTTTTAGCAAGAATATTTCATAGGTAGTACAGCAAACACAAAATACTTTGCTGGGTCTCTCATGTTAAGATTTATCAGTGAGTTCAGGTATGGTTAGCCTATTAATTATAAAGTTCCCCATCAGCTTTTGATCAAATGGTTTAAGCCATCATTAATATCCACAGGGGTTATTTTATTAAGAGTTGCATACTGGTGATATATTCTATCATTTCTTCTCCATTTTATTAGCTTAGAGTCTAATGAAAACTTTTCTTCATTACCCTGCTAAACCAAGATATGGAAAGACAGATGGATGCTATATTGTTTTTTAGGATGCTATATTGTTTCTTCTTCTTTACCCATTTTCAGGACAATGTTTTGCTTCCCTGGCATGATCCAAAGAAGACCTATGAAATTTTTATGAGTTCCTAAGTTTTAATATATTTCATGTGTTTTAATCCTTTATGGCCATTATTCTTTTTGATGCTCAAATTATACCACCTTTGAACATGGGGAGGTTGGCTACTAAGACCTTTTGACAACCTTGAGATGGAGTCTCGCTCTGTCGCCCAGGCTGGAGTGCAGTGGCGCGATCTCAGCTCACTGCAAGCTCCGCCTCCTGGGTTTACACCATTCTCCTGCCTCAGCCTCCCATGTAGCTGGGACTACAGGAGCCGCCACCTTGCCCGGCTAGTTTTTTGTATTTTTTAGTAGAGACGGGGTTTCACCGGGTTAGCCAGGATGGTCTCGATCTCCTGACCTCGTGATCCGCCCGTCTCGGCCTCCCAAAGTGCTGGGATTACAGACTTGAGCCACTGCGCCCAGCCCCTCAGAAATCTTTAACAGCTTTCTTACTTTCTGGTATGACAAGATCTCTAGGGTCATATATTGTACATTTCCTATCGCAAATCTGAAATTAGTTATTTGTATACAAACTCTAGTTCCTTTTAGTGAAAACAGCTTATATAGATTAAAATTTTTAATTCTTTGTAACCTACTTCCTGAGAATGTTAGTAAAATCCTTCTAATGCAAAGAAAGAAAAAACCAAGTTACAAAGGGCTTGTGCAAGTATTAAGTTTAAGCGAATCCATAAACCTATCAAGTATCCTTTGGTTACCAGAACAATAACCTAAATACTTAAAACAATAATAGGTTTGAATGTACTTGGAGAAAAGTAAAAAGCATAGATAGGCCGGGCGCAGTGGCTCATGCCTGTAATTCCAGCACTTTGGGAGGCCAAGGTGGGTAGATCAAGAGGTCAGGAGTTCGAGACCAGCTTGGCCAACATAGTGAAACCCCGTCTCTACTAAAAATACAAAAAAAGTAGCTGGGTGTGGTGGCGGGTGCCTGCAATCCCAACTACTCGGGAGGCTGAGGCAGGAGAATTGCTTGAACCTGGGAGGCGGATGTTGCAGTGAGCTGAGATCGTGCCATTGCACACCAGCCTGGGCAACGAAGCGAGACTCCGTCTCAATTAAAAAAAAAAAAAAAAAAAGCATATATAAGTGGAGGGTATTACATATCAAAGACAGGCTGCCCTTCTTTGAAGAAACTACTAAGTCAGAAACCAAGGATAAATACAGGAAAGAAACTGTACAAATGTTAAATTAATTCCAAGATTGAGAAGACATATACCAAAGCACAAAACAAGATCATGTGTAAGCATACCAAATATTATACTTAAAAGTTTAAGTGATTATAGCTTAAAATATCATTTGTTTTGAAATCTATTCTCAGCCAAGAATATTTAATTTTCTGATTATTATTCTCCCCAAAGTAAGTTCTAGTTATAAAGTTATTACCTCCAATAAGTTCTGAAGTTCCTGTTCCCTTTCATTTAAGGAAGATACCCAGTGTTCAGAAAAATAAACTGTTCTTGTGTTCAGAGACTCACATCGCTGTTCAATCTCCTGAGATATTTTTTCCAGGTTGCCATTGAGTTTATCAGAGTGTTTTACAGACTCTTCAACCAATTTTGTACCTTCTTGGTTAAAATTTCTGAGTTCCTGTGACAAGCCATCAGAATCAGCACAAAATTTTTGACTGTGAAAAGTCATTTTGTTGACTATATCCTTAGATTTCCTATAGGAAAAGAGAATGACACTGTTGAAATGGGGAATTAAGACTCAAAGGATATATAACTTCCCAAGATCACTCATCTCTTAAGTGGCAGATCTGAACGTGGGCAGTCTGGCTCCAGGGCCCGTGATCTTAATAAATTGACATTGAGAATGGATGCCTTGGCCACTGTCTTTTCACAGCATTGCCATTAAATGACCTTTGAAAGGATCATCTTTGCTCATGAAACCTTTCACAGCCCTCCTTCAGTTACGATGCTTTCAAAATCTGTCTGCTTGTTTTATTCCTCTTACTAAGCAATGTTACTTCAAGGCATCTACTACAGCCTCTTGTCTAGTCTCTAAATTGGACAATCAGTCATTTATTCTGTTATTAAGCAGTTTCCTTTGCCTAGTATATAAAACAAATCACGAACATTACAAACGTTATGTTTAAATTAGCTATAAAGCTTTCTAATAATTAAAAGAAAATTATATTGGGGTGTGACAAATTATACATATAGAACAATATAACATAAACTTGATATAAAATTAATGTTGGTTAGACATACATTTAAAATTCACTGATAATTTCCCTCTTTGTAAGTTTCCCTATAATAGCATTCCAAGTTATCTTACAGGACAAGATTTAAACCTTGTGGAATGAAGTGACTCTTTATTACCACTAGATGGTACACCACGTGGGTAAACCAAGTGAGTCAGCCAAGATGTTGAAAACCAAACCTACAAATGAAAGTCATAATGATTGAAAAAAGGGCACAGTGGCTCACACCTGTAATCCCAGCACTTTGGGAGGCCGAGGCAGGCGGATCACCTGAGGTCAGGAGTTAGAGACCAGTCTGGCCAATATGGTGAAGCCCTGTCTCTATTAAAAATACAATAAATTAGCCAGGTGTGATGGTGGGTGCCTGTAATCTCAGCTACTTGGGAGAGAGTGAGGCAGGAGAATTGCTTGACCCTGGGAGGCAGAGGTTGCAGTGAGCCGAGATTGTGTCATTGTACTTCAGCCTGGGCAACAGAGTGAGACTCTGTCTCAAAACAAAACAAAAAACAAAACAAAACAAAACAAAACCTCACAACTTAATGGGAAGATGAGATTGAGTTAAAAATATTACAAGCCATGACAATAAATGCCAAGTGCAGTTATGTTCAGTGTGTATATAAAACATCACCTAGATTCCTGAGTGATGAATACAAAGTCCCTAGACCATACTGGGAAACACTGGTGTAGACAATAAATGTCAGGAAAGCAGGAAAAATGATTTACATGGGCCTTAAGAAACTATATCACACTTCTCTTCCTACTTCAACCCCACTCTAGTATTTCCTCCAAAGCCATGGAATGGCATAGAAATCCATCAGTCTAGATACCAGGAATAAAAAGTAGGAAATACTTTTTTGCTTCAGCATATAGGAAGAGCTCACAATGGAACACGCTATACTTAACAGGATCAAAAACAGGGTTGAAAAACAAATGATAGAAGTTAGGTAGGGATATATAAATGATAGCTACAGTTCTAGAACAGCACTGCTCAAAAGAAGTATAATAGGAGCCACATATGCAATTAAAAATTTTCGGCCAGGCGCAGTGGCTCACACCTGTAATCCCAGCACTTTGGGAGGCCGAGGCGGGCAATCACAAGGTCCAGAGTTTGAGACCAGCCTGGCCAACATGGTGAAACCCCATCTCTACTAAAAATACAAAAATTAGCCTGGCGTGGTGATGAGTGCCTGTAATCCCAGCTACTTGGAAGGCTGAGGCAGGAGAATTGCTTGAACCTGGGAGACAGAGGTTGCAGTGAGCCAAGATTGCGCCACTGCACTCCAGCCTGGGCGACAGACCAAAGATTCCCTCTCAAAAAAAAAAAAATCTAGTAGATACATTAAAAAAGAAAATAGATAAAGCAATCCAAGTAACAATGTATTAGGTGTTTACTGCATATACAAACACCTAAGTAAAATATATGAAAATAATGACAAATACCAAAGACTCCCTCTCAAAACAAAAAAAAAATCTTAATAGATACATTAAAAATGAAGATAAAGCAAACCAAGTAATCTATTGGGTGTTTATTGCATATATAAACACCTAAGTAAAATATATGAAAATAATGACAAATGGGAAAGAGGAAACAGGAATATACTATTATAATGTCCTTTCACTACACGTGAAATGGCAAATTATTTGATAATGGATTCAAATTATCTTAAAATGTATACTTTAGCCAGGCGCGGTGGCTCACACCTGTAATCCCAGCACTTTGGGAGGCCAAGACAGGTGGATCACGAGGTCAGGAGATTGAGACCATCCTGGCTAACACGGTGAAACCCCGTCTCTACTAAAAATACAAAAATTAGCCGGGCGCAGTGGCAGGCGCCTGTAGTCCCAGCTACACGGGAGGCTGAGGCAGGAGAATGGCGTGAACCTGGGAGGCGGAGCTTGCAGTGAGTGGAGATCGCACCACTGCACTCCACCCTGGGCGACAGAGTGAGACTCTATCTCAAAAAAAAAAAAAAAAAAAAAAATCTATACTTTAAATCCTAGAAATACTACTAAAAAGGGAAAATTTTAAAAGTATAAATAAGTCAATGGAAGAGATAAAATAAAAACATAAAAATTGCTCAATTTAAATGAGGAAAGGCAGCTGGGTGCAGTGGCTCACACCTATAATCCCAGCACTTTGGGAGGCCAGGGCAGGTAAATCACTTGAGGTCAGGAGTTCGAAACCAGCCTGGCCAACACGGTGAAACCCCATCTCTAGTAAAAATACAAAAATTAGCTGGGCATGGTGGTGTGTGCCTATAGCCCCAGCTACTCAGGAGGCTGAGGCAGGAGAATCGCTTGAACCCAGGAGGCAGAGGCTGCAGTGAGCCAAGATTGCACCACTGTACTCCAGCCTGGGCCACACAGCAAAAGACTCTGTCTCAAATAAATAAATAAATCATCATAGATTATAAATTTGATGAAAAAGCAAGACCCAACTATATGCTGTCTATAAGAAACCCACTTTAAACATAAAGACTTAGACCAAAAGGGCCGGGCACGGTGGCTCATGCCTGTAATCCCAGCACTTTGCGAGGCCGAGGCGGGCAGATCACGAGGTCAGGAGATCAAGACCATCCTGGCTACCACGGTGAAATCCCGTCTCTACTAAAAATACAAAAAAATTAGCTGGGCGTGGTGGCAGGTGCCTGTAGTCCCAACTACTCGGGAGGCTGAGGCAGGAGAATGGCGTGAACCCAGAAGGCGGACCTTGCAGTGAGGGAGACAGCGCCACTGCACTCCAGCCTGGGCGACAGAGCGAGACTCTGTCTAAAAAAAAAAAAAAGAAAGACTTAGACCAAAAGTAAAGAGATGGAGAAGGATACATCATACAAATAGCAATCAAAGGAAAGCTGGAGAATCTGTATTCATTTCAGACAAAACAGACTTCAGAACAAGACAGATTATCAGAAATAAAAGTGGATATTACATAATGATAAAGAGGTCAATTCTCCAAGGACGTATAATAATCCTAAATGTATATGCACCCAACAACAGAGTTTCAGATACACGAGGCAAAAACTGATAGAACTAATTAAAAAAAACAGATAAATCTACAATTAGAGATTTCAATACTCCCCTCTTAGTCATTGAGAGAACAAATAGGCAGAAACTCAGTAAGGCAGTGGACGACCTGAATAGCACTATCAATCAACTTGATCAAAGTGACACATACAGAACACTTCATCCAACAAAAGCAGAATACAGATTTTTCTCATGTAGGTAGCACACAAACAAAGCATTATCAGAGTAACACTGCAAGGGCTCTAAAAACTAAATTGTCAGTGGAACCACAGCCCATAAAAGTGAGCCTGGATCTGTATGCTAAGCCTAAACAGGGTAAATGCCAGCTAAAAAATACTTAAATAAGATCCTGAATCTCCTAACATAATACCCAAAATCTTCAAGGTACAATATGGAATCACTTATCAAGAATCACAAAATCACAAGTTGAATGAGAAAAGACAATCAATAGACGCCAACAACAAGAAAACTCAGATGCTGGAATTGTCTGGAAAGGATTTTAAAGCAGCCATCATAAAAATGCTCTAAAAAGAAATTAAAATACTCCTGGGGAAAAACAAATTCCTAGCTAAGAAACAAGGTATAAAAAATGCAAATGAAAATTATAAAACTAAAAATAAAAAAGCAATAACTGAAATAAAACACCTCACTGAATGGGTTTAACAGTAGGTTAGAGATGACAGAAGGAGACTCAGTGAATATGAAGACAGATCAATAGAATTTCCCCAATGTGAACAACAAAGAGAATATATATATATCTATAAGAAATATACGTATCTCCTGAGGGACCAAAATAAAAGATTTAGCATTTGTGTCATCAAAGTCATTGGGGCAGAGAAAAAGAGTATAGGGCTGAAAACTATTCAAAGAATTAATAGATGAAAAATTCCCAAGTTTTGGTGAAAGGCATAAGCCTACAGATTGAAGCAGCTAAACAAAACCCAAATAGAATAAACTCAAAGAAATATGAGTAGACAAAATATAATCAAGTTTCTAAAGACAAAAAAGTTTTGAAAGCAGCTGTACTGAGATTGCCTATAAGGGAACAATTACTTGAATGGCAGTGGATTTCTCATTTCATAGTGGCCAGAAGAAGAAAATGAATAGCATATTTCAAATGCTGGAAAAAAATAATTGTCAACCCTGAATTCCATAGCCAGCGAAAATACCTTTCAGGAATGCAGGGGAAATCAAGACATTCTTGGACAAAGGAAAACAGAATTTGTGTCCAGCAGACCCACCCTTAAAGACTACAAGAAGTTCTTCACACCAAAGAAAGCTTGAAACTTTAGGAAGTTTAATTTAGGAATTAAATGGGGAAAAATAGGGTAAATATAGTATCTTTCTCCTCATGAGAATAGAATATAGGCAAAAAAACTGAAACCTGGCAAATCTCCTATGTTATATAAAAATTTTTAAATGGATTATGAATATAAATGTTAAACCATAAAGTTATAAAATTCCTAAAAAAGAAAACATAGGTCTGACTGTAGTGTATGGTAAGTATGCGGCAAGCAATTGGCAAGCAATGAGGCTACAAAGCAACCTTAAACTCTAATACAGGCCAGAACTGGCAAGCAATGAGGCTACAAAGCAACATTAAACTCTAATATAGGCGGGGGGCAGTGATTCACACCTGCAATCCCAGTACTTTGGGAGGTCGAGGTGGGAGATCAGTTGAGACCAGGAGTTCAAGACCAGCCTGGCCAAAATGGCGAAGCCCCATCTCTACTAAAAATACAAAAAATTAGCCAGGCATGGTGGTATGTGCCTATAATCCCAGCTACTCGGGAGGCTGAAGCAGGAGAATCGCCTGAACTTGGGAGGCGGAGGTTGCAATGAGCCGAGATCACGCCACTGCACTCGGGCCACTGTACTCCAGCCTGGGCTACAGAGCAGGTTGTTTGTTTTTGTCTCAAAAAACAAAATAGGGCCGGGTGCGGTGGCTCACGCCTGTAATCGCAGCACTTTGGGAGGTCGAGGCAGGCAGATCACGAGGTCAGGAGATAGAGACCATCCTGGCTAACATGGTGAAACCCCATCTCTACTAAAAATACAAAAAATTAGCCAGGCGTGGTGACGGGCACCTGTAGTCCCAGCTAGTTGGGAGGCTGAGGCAGGAGAATGGCGTGAGCCCGGGAGGCGGAGCTTGCAGTGAGCCGAGATCGCACCACTGCACTCCAGCCTGGGTGACAGAGCAAGACTCCATCTCAAAAACAAAAACAAAAATGAAAAAACAAAACAAAACTCTAATACAGGAATCAGCAAACTTTTTCTTGAAAAGCCAGATAGCAAATATTTTAGGCTATTGTTCAATGACTTGGATGCAATGACTCAACTTTGCCACTGCAGTGCAAAGGCAGCCAAAGACAACATGTAAACAGATGGATATGACAGTGTCCAATGAAATTATTTGCAATAATAGGCATCCAGCCTGCTAGCCATAGTTTGCCAAACCCTGCTCTAGTTAGTAAATTTTTCATCAGTAATATAGGTTAGAAATTGTGAAATTACTTAGTGTGTTTTCTAAGATTGAGGAAATTCGAAAATATATTGTGGATAACAGCCAGGTTTTTCACTGTCTTAAAAGAGAGCACAAATATGCAATGAAAAGACATTTATATGCATGTATATATACACATACATAATAAAATATCAACAAAATTTGAAAGTACACAGAGGAATTATTTGTACTATTTAAAGCTTTTTCTTCTGAAATAATTTCAGACTTACAGAAAAGTTTAAGAGAATTTTAAAATAGCTTACTGCTGTATATCTTCCTGGACACTACTAAGTGGTTTCTGTATATTTTCACACTTTTCCTCCAAAGCACAGAATCTCTCTGTCCAAAGATTGATTAACTGGCAAAGTTCCTGTAAGAAAAGTGTGGGAAGTGAGGAGACTTAAAATTATGACACTTGAACATTTTTTATGACTGGTAACAAAACAAGAAGTATTGTCCATAGGTGTTAATTATATAAATTCTTGACAAGAGAGCTTTAACTCTACCTTTCTTCCACAGAGGAAAGCGGTGGAAGTGATATTAAAATGTAGGATTTTTTTTTTAGAGACAGGGTCTCACTCTGTTGTCCAAGCTGTAGTGCAGTGGCACAATCAAGGCTCACTGCAGCTTCAACCTCCTGGGCTCAAGGGATCCTCTTTCCTCAGTCCCCAAGTAGTTGGGGCTACAGGCATGAGCCACCATGCCTGGCTAATTTATTTATTTATTTATTTATTTATTTATTTGAGACGGAGTCTCGCTCTGTTGCCCAGGCTGGAGTGCAGTGGCGCGATCTCGGCTCACTGCAAGCTCCGCCTCCCGGGTTCACGCCATTCTCCTGCCTCAGCCTCCCGAGTAGCTGGGACTACAGGCGCCCACAACCGCACCCGGCTAATTTTTTGTATTTTTAGTAGAGACGGGGTTTCACCGTGGTCTCGATCTCCTGACCTTGTGATCCACCCGCCTCGGCCTCCCAAAGTGCTGGGATTACAGGCGTGAGCCACCGCGCCCGGCCGATGCCTGGCTAATTTAAACAATTTTTTTTTTTTGTAGAGACGTGGTCTCACTATGTTGACCAGACTGGTCTCAAACTCCTAGCCTCAGGTATCACCCTGCCTCAGCCTCTCAAAGTGCGGAGATTACAGATGTGAGCCATCACATCCAGCCAGGATTTTTTAAAAAGTAAATAATTAGCAAACTTTACTATTTTAGCTGTAAGTAACAAATTACTTTCAGTGTACCTCAAAACTACTCAAACAACCCCATATATCACATTAAGTTTAAGACCAACTTTGACAGATATATGTAGTAGCTTTTTAACTGATAACACTACTAGAAGGGAAAATTAATGTGTTATACTAACGGGTCAAGCAATCCAAAAATATTATCAATTACTGGAGCTAAAAAATTTTACAGAACCTAGTTGGATCATATTAACAAAATGTAAATAGTCTTATCTTTGCTCATATTTTACATTTTTGAAAACAAGCTCTTGCAGGCATATAACATGCTACATTGCAAAATGAAGAAGCCATCCTAATGACCAAGGAAGAGCTGAAAATACATCTAACATTCTTATTCACTGTTCAGTCTGCTGGTTGGCCAGTATCTCTGAATAACACATCAGTTGACAATACATATCTAACATTCTGATTATGAATAAAGTCTGTCAGTATTTTTACTAGTCTCAAAGGTATTATCAGATTAATAATTTGAATGCTAATGCAGGTATTATCATATTTATCCATATGTAAATGTGTTCAAAGTTTTACACAATTATTTTAATAGTGCTCATTTCAAGTTCTGGAAAACCTAAGAAATAGCTCACAAACTGAACTTGCTTCCTTAAAGCCAGGGAAGCCAAATTATTCATGCTAAGATACTTTTCAGATCAGACTTTTTGGTTTTGTTTTTTTAAACAACTGCCTAACAATTTTAAGCATTTCAAAACAGTAAATTTATAAAAAGCCTTAGATCAGCCTTAGAATATACACCTAAAAAGTTCTCAACAGGCTTAAGGGGAAATAACCTACGCAGATGTATGAGAAAATACTGCAATTTTAAGTTGCCAAGAAACACATAGAAGAGACACTCAAACATGGATGCTTTTCAGGTAATACAATCACTCCCACCTTCTGTAAGATGATCTACATACTATTAGATGCTCACAAGGTCTCAGTTTCCTCATTAAATCTGACTAGTAATAGAATTTATATCTATATTGATGGGAGGAATAAACACACAGTTAATTGCTCAATAAATGTTAACTATTACAAGAGTTCAGTCATATCATAATAAGCTTATTTAATAAAATTTTAGACAGTCATTATTAAAGTCTTAAGAATACCAGAAGCTGTTTTTCATATATCTGATATTTATAGATTATGGTTTGAAGGCTTGGTTTTGGTTTAAAGCCTCATATAATGAGGAACAGTTTACAGGCAAGATAAATCATGAATTACATTTATAATCAATAAGAATTGTAAATTGTATCAATTTACTATGTTTTAAATGTCTATCAATGAGACAGAAATAAGAGAAAAGTAGGACTTGGTTTATGAAAGACAACTATCCATGCCATCCTAGAAAGAAGCAACTTAGCAGGTTTTAATGTAGATACATGTTCACTTTAAATGTTATAACCATTCTTCTCTAAAGGTATGTTTCTCCAGATTCCTCTTTCATCTTGATGTGAGAAAAGGACTGTTTTGTCATATTGTGGTTCTGCATGGGGTTCTAGATGTAGCAAAACTTCAAATATTAAGAGAAGTATTCTCGATTGCTTTACAATAATGACTGTTATAAGCAACAGTGGCTATGGTATTTTCAGGTTTCAGGTTTTACAGTATTCAGATTGTATAACATAGATTAATTATCAAGTTATATCAAATCATCCTAAAACTCTCTTTCTGTACTCCCCAAGTCAGCTAAACAACATACCTGGGAATGGGTCTGCTTTATTGTCTTCAGGTCTTCAGTTAGGTTTCCACATTGCTTTTGTGACTCAACCAAGGAAGAAATGGTATTTTCTTGTAGTTCGTGTAGATTGTTACGCAGTATACTGAGAAAGCCATCTAGTTCCTTTTTTTGATCTTCTATCTTTGAAGAAACAAAAATGAGTTTCCTTCTTAAACAACACATCAATTTTGAGATATTAAGAACATAGCATTTGTTACCTTATCGGCCACTGTCAATGAAGTCTTGAAAATATGCTTCAGTTGACTATTGATTTTCAGTATAGACACCACAGTTGGGGATAAAATCGTTTCCAGTGAAGTTAGAAGATCAGTCTTGAGTACATTCTGGTTTTAAAAATAAACAAATAGGTCTTTAAAAAGAATATTTCCACTTCCATAAACCTTTCTAAATGATATCTTAAATACTTTGGTAGCTAAATATTCACATTAAAATTCTAAATTTCCATTCTCCATTTTTTTTTTTTTTTTGAGACAGAGTCTCATTCTGTTGCCCAGGTTGGAGTACCATGGCAAGATCTTGGCTCACTGCAACCTCTGCCTCATGGGTTCAAGTGATTCTCCTGCCTCAGCCTCCCGAGTAGCTGGGATTACAGGTGTGAGCCACCATACCCTGGCAATTTTTGTATTTTTAGTAGAGATGGGGTTTCGCCATGTTGGCCAGGCTGGTCTCAAACTCCTGACCTCAGATGATCTGCCCGTCTAGGCCTCCCAAAGTGCTGAGATTACAGGCATGAGCCACCGCGCCCGGCCCCATTCTCCGTTCTTTATAGTCTACATAGATAAATCAATATAATAATATAATAATTTATTATAATTTATTATATTACAATAAATATAATAATTTCTCTTTTTTCAAGCCCAGTGAAAACATAGAATTTTTTTTTTTCTTTTTCTGAGATAGAGTTTCACTCTTGTGGCCCAGGCTGGAGTGCAATGGCGTGATCTCGGCTCACTGCAACTTCTGCCTCCTGGGTTCAAGCAATTATCCTGCCTCAGCCTCCCAAGTAGCTGGGATTACAGGCACCTGCTACCATGCCTAGCTAATTTTTGTATTTCTGTAAAGACAGGGTTTCACCATGTTGGCCAGGCTGATCTCGAACTCCTGACCTCAGGCGATCCACCCACCTCGGCCTCCCAAAGTGCTGCGATGAGCTGCCGCACGAGCCAGAACAATTTCTTAATAGTTTAATGAAATAGAAGTCAGAAGAATTCGAAAGAGAGGAAAATGACAATCAATTAAGATTTCAGCACTCCAAAGAAAATAAATTTTAAAAAACCTGTAAGTATACTTTAAGAAAATAAATTTCAAACAAGTTTAGGTTACCAGTCAAAAAGGCTGAGACCAAGTAGTCATCAAGATTAGCCCTTGGGCTAGAAGTATTTAACTTTGAAGATCTGAGATGACTTATATCCTATTGTATCAGAAGAACTTGTGAAAGATGTTGTTCTTGTCAAGAAATGGGAAAAATTAAGAATGTAGTATAGATTGGAAATATTTATAAAAAGAAAAAAAGTCCTGATCTAAGCTCTTTTGGTAGGATAGGGCTGAGGAAGTATAACAGAAATACATTAGTAAATACTTATAGGCCTACTGGCATTCTTTTGGAAAGAAGAGCTAGCATATCAATTTCAACTAATTTTATGACAGCAACATTCCTCTTTTCTTTTAAGTCAAGCAAAAATCGTAACTTGGTAAGTAGAAATATATCAATTCAGGCATAGCTTATTTTATTGTGCTTCACCTTACTATGCATCACAGATACCAAATTTTTACAAATTGAAGGTTTGTGGCAACCCTACCTTGAGCAAGTCTATCAGTGACTTTTTTCAAATATCATGTGCTCACTTTCTGTCTCTGCATCACATTTTGGTAACTACTGCAGTATTTCAAACTTTTTCATTACACACTGTGATCAATGATCTTTGATGTTACTATTATAATTGTCTTGGGGTACCGTAAACTGTACCCCTGTAAGACAGCAAACGTAATTGATAAACGTTGTTTGTGTTCTGATTGTCCCACCAGGCTGCTGCTGGAATTACAGGCGTGAGCCACTGCGCCTGGTCAACATAACCTTTATATGCACTGGGAAACCAAAAAATTCATGACTTGCTTTATTGTAATATTCACTTTATTGCAGTAGTCTGGAAGCAAACCTGCAACATCTTTGAAGTATGCTTGTATATATAGAGACCATTTAATGAATGAATCAATATTTGAAAAGTTAGTACTGACAGGGTATCTTTTAACACTGTCAAATTTGGGTGATTGAGAAAACCTATCAAATAATGTCATCTAAGCAATGAATTGAGGCAGAGGGTCAGCTAACATTTGTAGTATTTACTTGGAAATGTTTAATAAATATTGTTAAACTGAAAAAGGGAGGCAAAGACCCTGCACACAGAAAACAAATTATATGGCTAAGAACTTCCTAGACCAACCATACAATTTTAAAATAAAGACTATATAAATCAAGTATGAAGGAGGTAATATGAAGTGCAATTAGATAAGTGACTTCCATAGAACTGTGGAGAAAAGATTTACAGTTATGGCCCAGAAGGGCACAGCCACACAGATCTAACCCTAAGAATTGTTATGTGTTCCCAGAATTCTTAAACATACTTTTCTTGCACTATTACTATCATATATTACTGTAGTTTTAAAATTAACTACCCAATATCCCCTTCTGGTTGGGTCCAGGACCCCTGAGGAAAGAGGGACTTACCAATTTCTGGGCCAACTAACAAATCCCTTGCTATCATGTGGTGCTAAACTTGCCCTTTAGTCATTAAAAGCCTCACTAATAACTCCTATTCCTAATGTTACAAGACATGAGTGAAAAAAGTTTCAAAAGTTAGTTCCATACATTTGAAAATAATCTTTCTGGGAGAGAATAAACAGTGGAGAGATCTGTCTTTTAAAATATAGACGTACTCTCGGCCGGGCACGGTGACTCACGCCTATAATCCCAGCACTTTGGGAGGCTGAGGTGGGTGGATTGCTTGAGGTTAGGAGTTCGAGACCAGCCGGACCAACATGGTAAAACCCCATCTCTACTAAAAAAAAAACAAAAACAAAAATTAGCCAGGCATGTTGGCACATGCCTATAATCCCATCTACTCAGGAGGCTGAGGCAAGAGAATCACTTGAACCCAGGAGGCAGAGGTTGCAGTGAACTGAGAAAAGGAGAGGCTAAAAAAAAAAAATACATAAAAATAAAGAAAATGAGACGCTGGCTGGGCACGGTGGCTCACGCCTATAATCCCAGCACTTTGGGAGGCTAAGGTGGGCGGATCACGAGGTCAGGCGATCGAGATCATCCTGGCTAACACAGTGAAACCCCGTCTCTACTAAAAATACAAAAAATTAGCCAGGCGTGGTGGCGGGCACCTGTAGTCCCAGCTACTCGGGAGGCTGAGGCAGGAGAATGGCATGAACCTGGGAGGCGGAGCTTGCAGTGAGCCGAGATGGTGCCACTGCACTCCTGGGCGACAGAGCAAGACTCCGTCTCAAAAAAAAAAAAAAGAAAGAAAAAAAAATATATATATATGTACTCTCACAGTGACGTGTCTATGACTGTGTCTAGCAAAGCTTAAGATGAAAGAATAGCAGTTAACATTGTTTATTAAGATTTATCAAATGTAACCCTTCAAAATATTTTATCAAATACTTATCAAATGTAATCCTTCAAAAATATTTTAAAAGATATACTAACAATCCGTTCCTGTAGTACAGTTTTACTTTCTGCTGCTAATGATTGTTCTTTTAGTATCATATTAAAAATCTGAGAAACACGAGTAGACACATTTTCTGGAATAGATGTGAGAGATCCAAGTGCTACTGTAGTAATGGTATCTAACGCAGAGACACTGGAAGACAGCAGATTACCTAGAACAAACAGAAAAAAACAGAAAGATGTAAACTTTGACATAAATATATTTGATATACACATATATATATATTAAATACAGTTCAAACCATTTCAGAGAAGTTGGCAAAAGTATACCCTTGTAGAATTTGTAATAATGAGCTTAAAAGAACTGGCTCACTACATAAGCAAGGAAATATTTAAATATACATTACATATTTTCTATAGTGCTCTGTAAGCCCTTAACATATTTGTAAGTGTATCAGACCCATAATTCATAGTGCACAAAGAATTAGAATATTCTATAATTAATCTCTAACTAAAAATAATATACAGAATTATGGTAAGTTTACAGAAGAAAAGAAAAACTGGAAATCAATACCAAAATGTATTGATTGTGCTTGGCTTAATGAGACTAGAGTCTAGATGATTTTTTAAATTTTTATATTTCTAGATGTCCAAATTTTCCATAATGAAGATAGTATTTCACACTAAATAAACATACTTTTTTCTAAAGGGAGATAATAGAATAGTTAAAAACAATGAGACACAAACATATTCTGACAATATAGCAAATCATCAAGATATACATGCCCCCCCCAATAAAAAGTTGCAGAATGTTTATGCACAGAAAATTTCTAGAAAAAGGCCCAAGAAATTTAACAATAACACCTATGGTGAATGACCCAGGGACAGGAGCCAGAGTCAGGGAAAAAGAGGACTTCTAACGTTTATATACTTAGTTACTTAATAAATGTAACAATTTATAGAAAACAGAAGGGAGGGTGGGGAGGGAAAAAGATTTGTTTTAATTCAGAGACAGTAAAGCATTAATCAGCAGCCTGAACAAATAGTTTGTGCATTGTAGAGAGTATTGGTGACACTGTCATCTATGTTTCACAAAATTAAATTATCAGTTTTGAAATCAACATCACACTTAACACATCAAGACTAGAACAGAACAGCCTGAACTTACCAAATAAGGTCTTATGTACTTCTAGCATGGCCTTTTGTTTTGAGCTGCCATCCTTAATTAATTCCTCCATATTATTAAATAGACTATTCAGGTTTTTGCCAAAAATATCCTGAGCTTCTGCATTGTGTTGGTCAACTGCCTTCTTACGATCCAGTTTGGAATGGAGATCAGATACATCTTTTGTAGTTTCTTCAACTGTGTTAAGCAGCTGTATTTTAAAAAATAAGTGTTAGACAAAATGGATATGACGAAAGGAATCTAATGAAAGTATCTACATAAGGATTTATCTTGATAAGAACTAGTAAATTTTCCAGCCTGACCAACATGGTGAAATCTCGTCTCTACTAAAAATACAAAAATTAGCCAGGCGTGGTGGTACACACTTGCAGTTCCAGCTACTCAGGAGGCTGAGGCAGAAGAATTGCTTGAACCTGAGAGGTGGAGGTTGCAGTGAGCCAAGATTGTGCCACTGTCACTCCAGGCCGGGCGACAGACAGAGAGACTCTGTCTCAAAAAAAAAAAAAAAACTAGTAAATTTTAGACATTGTATCAGAAGAAATGCTTTAACTTATGCTAATTTATCCAGATGCCCAGTAATTTTTATTTCCCTTCCTGTAGCCATCTACGCAAGCAAGGAAAACTGATTTTGTCAGTTATTGCAATAATCATGCCTCCTCAGAAATTTTTTCCCTTCTATGTTCTACTATTTCCTCAAAAGTACACCTAATGGCCGGGGGTGGTGGCTCACACCTGTAATCCCAACATTTTGGGAGGCCTAGGCAGGCAGATCACCTGAGGTCAGGAGTTTGAGACCAACCTGGCCAACATGGTGAAACCCCGTCTCTAATAAAATTCAAAATTAGCTGGGTGTGGTGGCAGGCACTTGTAATCCCAGCTACTTGGGAGGCTGAGGCAGGAGAATCGCTTGAACCCGGGAGGCAAAGGTTACAGTGAGCTGAGATGATGTCACTGCACTCCAGCCTAGGCGACAAAGCAAGAGTCTGTCTCAAAAAAAAAGTACAACTAATAAAAAATTAAATACCTTCAACATCTTTCATCATTAGAACATACTAAATTCTTTTTTTTTTCTTTTTGAGACAGAGTCTTGCTCTGTTACCCAGGCTGGAGTGCAGTGGCATGATCTCGGCTCATTGCAACCTCTGCCTCCTGGGTTCAAGCAATTCTCTTGCCTCAGCCTCCTGAGTAGATGGGATTATAGGCATGTGCCACCATGCCTGGCTAATTTTTGTATTTTTTTTAGTAGAGATGGGGTTTTACCATGTTGGTCAGGCTGGTCTCGAACTCCTAACCTCAAGCAATCCACCCACCTCAGCCTCCCAAAGTGCTGGGATTATAGGCGTGAGATATTGTGCCCGGCCAGAACATACTCAATTCTTAATGACTAATTAGGTTCAATCATCCCCACAAAGAAAAAGCATCACAACATCACATTCTAAATGTCTACAAAACATATTATAAAGTTATGTTCTATTTTCTTTTTTTTTTTTTTTTTTGAGACAGAGTTTTGTTCTTGTTGCCCAGGCTGGAGTGCAATGGCGCGATCACGCCCAGCTAATTTTGTATTTTTAGTAGAGACGGGTTTCTCCATGTTGGTCAGGCTGGTCTCGAACACCTGACCTCAGGTCATCCGCCCGCCTCGGCCTCCCAAAGTCCTGGGATTACAGGCGTAAGCCACCACGCCTGGCTAAGTTATGTTCTATTTTCCAAACTCCAGGAGCAGGAGTAGTTTTTTCATAAGTCAACATCTCCACTAAGAAAGATATGGATGAAATAGTAAAATAATGTTTTTTAAATGGACAGAAATACCATTTTGGGTGAATAAACAGAATATCATAATTAATGCTTAAGCACAGACATTATTTCTACCCATTCTCTATTTAATATGAGTATAAATCAATACAAGGGACAAACCTTGCTGGCAGCATCATGAAGTTTCTCCTCAGTACTTTCCAAAGCTGATGTGATATATTCTTCTTTAACAAGTTGTAATTTAGTTTCTTGCAAATGTTTCTGAGTGGTTTCAAGTTCTTGTGTTTTATTTTGCAGGTCAGATTTACACTGGTCAAGTTCATTTTTATTATCCATAAACAACTCTGTAACCTAAATATAATGTAGAAATTAAAAAATGCTGATCTGGTTGGTAGGATATCTGGCTAGTTCATAAGATTAGAAAAATGAAACAAATTATTTCCATGCAAAAGCTGTAACAAGTTACCCAGTAGATTAACACAAACATGTCATCCGGTTTCTTTCTGCAATCTTACTCAACTCTTTGAGATTAAATAATAGGTTTGGGGTAGTACTATTAATTCTTCAGGTTCCTTCAACATTGCCATTGAATTTGAATAAAACAGTGTTAATGTGGCCCGGCAAGGTGATTCACGCCTGTAATTCCAGCACTTTGGGAGGCCAAGGCAGGAGGATCACTTGAGCCCCAGAGTTTGAGACCAGCCTAGGCAACATAGCAAGACTCCATCTCTACAAAAAAATAAAATAATTAGCCAGGTATGGTGGTGCATGCCTGAAGTCCAGCTACTCAGGAGGCTGAGGCAGGAGAGTTGCTTGAGACCAGAAGTTTGAGGCTGCAGTAAGATATGATTACGCCACTGCACTGTAGCCTGGGCATCAGAGCAAGACCCTGTCTCTAAAAAATAATT
This sequence comes from Macaca fascicularis, assembly GCF_037993035.2. Classification (NCBI taxonomy): domain Eukaryota; kingdom Metazoa; phylum Chordata; class Mammalia; order Primates; family Cercopithecidae; genus Macaca; species Macaca fascicularis. The sequence goes on along the minus strand of NC_088383.1, from coordinate 101,409,995 downwards.
TAAAATGGCCAGGCATGGTGGCTCATGCCTGTAATCCCAGCACTTTGGAAGGCCGAGGCGGGTGGATCACGAGGTCAGGAGATAGAGACCATCCTGGCTAACACGGTGAAACCCTGTCTCTACTAAAAATACAAAAAATTAGCCGGGCGCGGTGGCGGGTGCCTGTAGTCCCAGCTAGTCGGGAGGCTGTGGCAGGAGAATGGCGTGAACCCGGGAGGCGGAGCTTGCAGTGAGCCAAGATCACGCCACACTCCAGCCTGGGTGACACAGTGAGACTCTGTCTCAAAAATAATAATAATTATTATTATTAATAAATAAAGGTATTAATATGAGAGTGGCCTGAAAGGTCAGGCCTCTTGCCTACCCTAGTTATATTACTTTTCTTTAATATCCAGTCTCTCCCAATATCTGTGTTCCTTCATCTGATAAACATGTTAACAAAAATGCTTCAGCATTCACTATTTTGTAGTTTTAATAACAAAATCAAACAATTCAGTTAATTTTTTGTAATGTTTCATTAATATAAGCTGTCAGCTTTTTTTATGTGATTGATGATAGTAAAAAATCATGATATAACTTACTTTCAGTATAAGGGTCAGCAAAATAAAATCTTTTTTTTTTTTTTTTTTTAAATAAAATCTTAAAGAAGGAGCTGGGTGCGGTAGCTCATGCCTGTAATCCGAGCATTTTGGGAGGCCGAGATGGGTGGATCATGAGGTCAGGAGTTCAAGACCAGCCTGGCCAGCATGGTGAAACCCTGTCTCTACTAAAAATACAAAAAAATTAGCCGGGCATGGTGGCACACGCCTGTAATCTCAGCTACTTGGGAGGCTGAGGCAGGAGAATCGCTTGACCCCAGGCAGCAGAGGTTACAGTGAGCTGAGATCACACCACTGCACTCCAGCCTGGGTGACAGAGCGAGACTCCATCTAAAAAATATATATATACATATATTGAAGGAAAAAATATTAGGTCTTTCACCTTCTAAAATTTTCTTTCAATATTTGCTTTTCACATAACAGTAAATATCATTTTAAATGCTTACCCTATTCAGCTCCTCCTCAACAGCACCAATTTTTTCAATCAATTCTACAATCTGCTCTTCTTGAACAGTTAATTTTCCACTCATGACTCTAAAATAAAGTTTAATATGAGTTTAACAGTTAATATTTTTTCTAACTCCTACAAAATGTATTCCAACACAATTGTGACAGCTACACAAACTCATTTCCAACATTTATCACCATGACTTGATACCCAAGTGTCACCTGATACCCAAGTGTCACTTAATACCTAAGTGTCAATAAGCAATAAATACAAATTACAAAGAACAAATTATATTCCTTGTCTTTGTTTTATAAATGAAATATTTTTCCCTTGCCCTAAATTCTGAAACTAAGAATCCCTACCTATGAGGGGAAAAGTATGTGTGTACCCAATTTGAGAAGCTAGAAAGCTAACAGAGGACTGACTGTAACTCAAAGTAGAGAGAAAAGGGAATACAACCTAAGTGTCTATAATCAGGGATACAGAATATAAATATGCCCCACAGAATGTTGGAAAAATGTGGGACTAGGCCGGGCACAGTGGCTCACGCCTATAATCCCAGCACTTTGGATGGCCAAGGTGGGCGGATCACGAGGTCAGGAGATCAAGACCATCCTGGCTAACACGGTGAAACCCCGTCACTACTAAAAATACAAAAAATTAGCCAGGCGTGGTGGTGGGCGCTGTAGTCCAAGCTACTAGGAAGGCTGAGGCAGGAGAATGGCGTGAACCCAGGAGGCGGAGCTTACAGTGAGCCGAGATCGTGCCACTGTACTCCAGCCTGGGCAACAGTGAGACTCCGTCTCAAAAAAAAAAAAAAAAAAGTAAGAAAAGAAAACGAAAAATGTGGGACTTGAAGGCATCAGGTATCTCAGAAGGAAGGGGTAAGATTAGGGGTTAAAAACTGAGACTTAAAGTATGTATACAGAGCAATCATACCCCCTGCTGCAGCAACATGCACACACACCAGCACAAACACCACCCTCACACCACCACATAACCCTCATGAGAACAAAGGATTACTCTCTAGAGCAGAGTTTCTCAGCCTCAGCACTAGTGGATCAAATAATTCTTCATTGTGGGGATGTCCTGTACATTTTAGGATGTTCAGTACCATCCAAGTCATGACAATAAAAAATGTCTCTGGACCCTGCCAAATGTCCTCTGGGGGACAAAATCACCCACCACCACCACTCCCCAAACACCACTTCCGCTGAGAGCCACTAGTCCTCAGGAATTGCAGCAGAATTTCCAGGTTCACTTTCACTAGACACCATGGATTGCAGAAGGTTTAGGGACTAGAAATGAGCATTTAGGTGTAAATCTGCATACTAAAATGATGGGATCCTCAGCCTCCTATACCCATTCTAATCAAAAAATGTCAGCAGCTAGAAAAATCTCCAAGCAAACTGGGTAAGTCTTCTCAGGAAAGACTGAGGCCTTGTCCAAAAGAAAAAAAATCCAACAAAGAATGATATCTGATGGAAGCCCAGACTTAAGACTGAGATCACCACTTTTTCATCTGCAGTGAACTCACAGATCCATAATCCTCACCCATGTACAAAGCTTCTAATCCATCTTAATTGCCAGCCAAGTCATTAGACATTTGAAGAAAATAAATACAAATGACAGATATCACAACAGGGAAAAAAAAAATCCCAAAGGAAAGAAAAACAGAAAAGAAAACATTAATAACATTAATAATGTTCCTGAGATAAGGAACAGATCTGTAAAATAAGAAGATGTTATAGTTTTCAAAAGGAGGGACAAAGATGGCAGAAAAGAGTTTTTAGAAACTAAAAATTTGACAGCAAAAATGAAATTCAACAAAAATATTAGAAGATGAAGTCAAAGTCAAAAGAAGTCATAAAAAGTAAAATAGAACAATGCTTTTCTCAAGCACAAAGCTCACAGGTCTTCCAAACCCACTTTAATGGGTCTCTGATTTCTTGAGTATTAGTAAGTTTCAGAAGTGAATGCCTGTATTTGCTCATCTAATTCTTTGATAACAACCAACAATTTTATATTTCACATTATGCTTAAATGACAAAGATTCTTCCGTGAATACAAATTCCCTTAACATATTAGCTAAAGATATTGTTGACTAAAGGAAAAGCTAGAAAAGAGCTGTAAGAGAAGAGTTAATTCTAATAGTCTTTTAATTAAATATAATAGCTTTTTATTAGAAATGGACCTTCTACGGCCGGGCGCGGTGGCTCACACCTGTAATCCCAGCACTTTGGGAGGCCGAGGCGGGAGGATCATGAGGTCAGCAAATCAAGACCATCCTGGCTAACACGGTGAAACCCCATCTCTACTAAAAATACAAAAACAAAATTAGCAGGGCATGGTGGCAGGCGCCTGTAGTCCCAGCTACTCAGGAGGCTGAGGCGAGAGAATGGCATGAACCCGGGAGGCGGAGCTTGCAGTGAGCCAAGATCGCGCCACTGCACTCCAGCCTGGGTGACAGAGCGAGACTCCGTCTCAAAAATAAAAAATAAAATAAAATAGAAATGGATCTTTTATGCAAAATGGGATTATTTGAAATGCTTTTCTTATAGTGAATGCCAAAGGGTAAGACAATATTGTTATTGTATGGATGACATGATTTTGATATGGTTTTAAAATGTCTATTAAGCTTGGCTTAAATAAAGCATTATCCTGTTTTAAATGTTGGCTGTAGTTTTTGTGATTCTTCTCTGACTGACACTGTACTAATTCCAAAAGTTTTTTCAGACAAAACTATCTCAGATTATGCTCATGTCTGTTAGAGAACAAACACTTAGGATTTTCACAAGGGTTTTTAGTTTTAGGTTTTACATTTAAGTTTTTAATCCATCTTGAGTTGATTTCTGTATACGGGCATTAAGGAAGGGGTTCAGTTTCAGTCTTCTGCATATGGCTAGCCAGTTATCCCAGCACCATTTATTGAACAGGCAGTTTTATCTCCATTGCATGTTCTGTCGAAGATCAGATGGCTGTAGGTGTGTACCTTTATTTCTGGGCTCTCTATTCGGTTTCACTGGTCTATGTGTCTGTTTTTGTACCAGTACCATGATGTTGTGGTTACTGTAGCACTGTAGTAGTCAGGTAATGCGATGCCTCCAGCTTTGTTCTTTTTGCCTAGGATTGTTTTGGCTATTTGGGCTCTTTTACACTTCCATGTGAATTTTATAATAGTTTCTTCCAATTCTGTGAAGAATGTCATTGGTAGTTTGAGAGGAACAGCATTCAGTCTGTAAATTGCTTTTGGTGGTATGGCCATTTTAACAATATTGATTCTTCTTATCCATGAGCATGGAATGTTTTTCCATTTGTTTGTGTCAACTCTGATTTCTTTCAGCAGTGTTTTACAATTCTTACCGTAGAGATCTTTCACCTCTCTGGTTAGTTGTATTCCTAGGTATTTTACTGTTTTTGTGGCTATTGTGAATGGGATTGCGTTCCTGTTTGGCACTCAGCTTGGACATTATTAGTATATAGGAATGCTACTGATTTTTGTACAACAATTGTGTATCCAGAAACTCTGCTTAAATTGTTTATCAGATCTAGGAGCTTATGGACAGAGACTATGGGGTTTTTCTAGGTATAAAATCATATAGGCCCGGCTGGGCACGGTGGCTAACACCTGTAATCCCAGCAGTTTGGGAAGCGGAGGTGGGCAGATCACTTGAGATCAGGAGTTCAAGACCAGCCTGGCCGACATGGTGAAACCCCATCTCTACTAAAAATACAAAAATTAGCCACGCGTAGTGGCAGGCGCCTGTAATCCCAGCTACTTAGGAGGCTGAGGCAGGAGAATTGCTTGAATGTGGGAGGCAGAGGATGCAGTGAGCCAAGATCATGCCACTGCACTCCAGCCTGGGCAAGAGAGCAAGACTTCATCTCAAAAAAAAACGGTGGTATAGGCCCTGACAAAGATTTCATGATGAAGATGCTAACAGCAATTGCAACAAACCAGAAATTAACAAATGGGAGGTAATTAAACTAAAGAGCTTCTGCATAACAAAAGAAACTATCACAGGGCATGGTGGCCTGTAATCCCAGCACTTTAGAAGGCTGAGGTGGGTGGATCACCTGAAGTCAGGAGTTTGAGACCAGCCTGGCCAACATGGTGAAACCACATCTCTACTAAAAATACAAAAATTAGCCGGGCATGATGGCAGGCACCTGTAATCCCAGCTACTTAGGAGGCTGAGGCAGGAGAATTGCTTGAACCTGGGGGGCAGAGTTTGCAGTGAGCCAAGATTGTGCCACTCTGGGCAAAAGAGCAAGACTCCATCTCAAAAAAAATAAATAAATAAAACACACACACAAAGAAATACTATTCGAGCCAGCAATCCCATTACTAGGTATATATCCAAAGGAATATAAATTGTTCTACCATAAAGACACATGCACACATATGTTCATCATAGCACTATTCATAACAGCAAAGACGTGGAATCAACCTAGTTATCCATCCACAGTAGACTGGATAAAGAAAATGTGGTACATATACACCATGGAATACTACACAGGCATAAAAAAGACAAGACGGCCAGGTGCAGTGGCTCATGCCTATAATCCCAGCACTTCAGGAGACTGAGGTGAGTTGATCACTTGAGGCCAGGAATTCAAAACCAGCCTGGCCAACATTGTGCATGGTGAAACCCCGTCTCTACTTAAAAAAAAAAAAAAAAAATTCGCTGGGCATGGTGGCAGGCGCCTGTAATCCCAGCAACTCAGGTGGCTGGGGTAGGAGAATCACTTGAACCTAGGAGGCAAAGGTTGCAGTGAGCCAAGATCACACCACTGCACTCCAGCCTGGGTGACAGAGCAAGACTGTCTCAAAAGAAAAAAAGAACGAGATCATGTCCTTTGCAGCAACATGGATGGAGCTGGATGCTGGATGCCATTGTCCTAAACAAACTGACACAGGAACAGAAAACCAAACACTGAATGTTTTCACTTATAAGTAGGAGCTAAACCCTGAGTACACATGGACACGAAGAAGGGAACAATAGTCTCCTAGGCCTCTTTGAGGGTGGAGGGTAAGAGGAAAGTAAGGATTGAAAACCTATCCATCAGGTTCTATGATTATTATCTGGGTGACAAAATAATATATACACCAACTCCTGTTACATGCAATCTATCTATAGAACAAACCTGCACATGTACCCATGAAACTAAAATAAAAGTTAAAAAACACCATATTTTAAATCATGGGATTAAACAAACGAAAACTAAAGTTACTTCTTAAGTTCAAAAATAAAATCAGAAAGATGAAAGCCAGTAATCGATATCATTTCTAAAGATTACAGGCCAGGACTGAGTGCCTCACCAATTACTTTTTACTTCTAAAGCATCAAAAAAAGAACACCTCCTTTAGTGGTGGTAAACTGTTATCTAACCCACAATCTTACATTGTTCTGATTCTAGGGCATCTTACTCCACATTCATGGAGTACATTATGACAGCTGGAAACAACACAGAAAAAAGTAAGTTTATTAAATGATTTATATACTATTAGCGCGTTAACATCTATTAAAAAGTTCAGTAAAAGATTATACTAAAATGCTTCTGGTTATTATTAATTAGGTCTAATATCTTTTATCACTATTAACTTTTAAAAAATGCTCTGTGAAAGTCTTGCTTCCTACTATCTTCAAGGATAAACACAATCAAGAATTTTCAAGTTATAGTCCTTAGCATCCCTCTTGCCTTCTTCCCCTTGTTTTCTCTGTTATTATTGTTGTTTTATATAATGGGCCTCAATAAAAGCTTTCCTTTGAACAACTACTCCAGGGCTTTAAAAAGTGAACAGATTAGTGGTTGCCAGGGGTTAGGAATCATGAAAAAGATGGACTGAGTGCGACTATAGTGAATTAGCAAGAGAGTTCCTTGTGATGATAGGATAGCCTGTATCTTGATTGCAGTGGTGGTTACACAAATCTATACAAGTGACAAAATGGCACAGAAGTATATACACATGTTGATATGGTCTGGCTCTCTGTCCCCACCAAAATCTCATGTTGAATTATAATCCCATGTTGGAGGAGAGGCCTGGTGGGAGATAACTGAATGATAAAGATGGACTTCCCCCTTGCTATTCTCATGATAGCGAATGAGTTCTCACAAGATCTGGTTGTTCAGAAGTGTGCAGCGCTCTCCTCTTCACTTTCTCTCTCCTGCCGCCATGTGAAGATGTGCTTGCTTCCCCTTAGCCCTTCTACCAGGATTGTCAGTTTCCTGAGGCCTCCCCAGCCATGCCTCCTGTAGAGTCTGTTCAACTGTGAGCCAATTAAACCTCTTTTCTTTACAAATTACCCAGTCTCCGTGGTTCTTTATAGTAGTATAAGAACAAACTAATATACATATTGTATCAAGGTCAATTTCCCAGCTTTGGTATTGTACTATAATTGTTATTTATTTTATTGTTTTCTTTTTTTTTTTTTTTTTTTTTTGAGATGAAGTCTCACTCTTCTTCCCCAGGCTGGAGTGCAATGGTGCTATCTCAGCTCACTGCAACCTCTGCCTCCCAGGTTCAAGCGATTCTCCTGCCTCAGCCTCCCAAGTAGCTGGGATTACAGGCCTGCCACCACGCCCGGCTAACTTTTGTATTTTTAGTGGAGACAGGGTTTCACCATGTTGGCCAGGCTGGTCTCGAACTCCTGACCTCAGGTGATCCACCCGCCTCAGCCTCCCAAAGTGCTGGGATTACAGGCATGAGCTATGGCGCCCAGTCTATTTTTTATTTATCTTTTTTTTTTTTGAGACAGAATTTTGCTCTCATTGCCCAGGCTGGAGTGCAATGGCGCTATCTCGGCTCACCACAACCTCTGCCTCCCAGGTTCAAGCAATTCTCCTGCCTCAGCCTCTGGAGCAGCTGTGATTACAGGCATGTACCACCACACCCGGCTAATTTTATGTTTTTAGTAGAGATTGGGTTTCTCCATGTTGGTCAGACTGATCTCAAACTCCCAACCTCAGGTGATCCGCCTGCCTTGGCCTCCCAAAGTGCTAGAATTCACAGGCATGAGCCACCACACCCAGCCTTGTACTATAATTATATAAGAGATAACCACTGAGGAAGACTGGGTGAAGAATACATGAAACTTCTCTTGTACTCTTCTTGAAACTTCATATGAATTAATGATTTAAAAACTAAAAGTAAAGATTTTATAAAGTGTTTGATAGCTACTTGTTAATGTCAAAACAAAATAGAAGCCTAGGCAGCATGGCGACACCTTGTCTCTACAAAAAATTGCAAAAATTAACTGAGTGTGGTGGCTCATGCCTGTAACCCCAGCTACTTGGGAGGCTGAGGCAGGGGGATCACTTGAGCCCAGGAGATTGAGGATATAGCAAGCCAAGATTGTGCCACTGCACTCCAGTCTGGGTGAGAGTGCACACTCACCCTGTCTCAAAAAAAAACACACACACACACACACAAAATGAAGTATTTATCGGCACTTGATATAAAGATTTTATTTACTGCTACGTAAGTTTTACTTCAAATAGCCTGTTATCAGAAATGCTTATTCTTGGAAATTAACTCCATAGCCAAGGGCTTACCTAAAATTTTCTTCAGAAATGTACACTCCATTTTTCTCACGAGCTGCAGCAAGATCTCGTTTTAAACGCTCTATCTCCTCCGTATACTCCTACACAAGAGGAATGTTGAAGGTGTCAGTTTAGTACTTTTTTCATTCAGTTTGGGAAGGATATGCATCAAATAAAAAGTAAAGTTAGCCTTTTTATGTCTTTTAAAACATAAAGAAGCATGATAAAAAGTTATAACCATACTTGTTAATCAATATTAATTTGTATAGAAATAAAGTCTTTCAAAGCTCCTTTTTAAATGCACTCATTCTAAAAATATGGACTTCCCAAGAAAAACCACAACCTCCAGTACCCAGGTTGGTAGCAGTATTTCAAACTAAAATGAACCAGGATTCCTTAGAAAAGCATCTGATTCCAGGACTGAGGTAGGAAATACTCAAGATGAACACAGAACATCTTGTCAAATAAGGCAAGGAAAGAAGCTAAACAAAGACTACTAGGCTAATCAAAAGGACTCAAGAAACCACCTGAAGAGATAACCCCTTAATATAGATTGGCTCTGTCTCCCCACCCAAATTTCATCTTGTAGCTCCCATAATTCCCACTTGTTGTGGGAGGGACCCGGTGGGAGATGATTGAATTGTAGGGGCAGATCTTTCCCATGCCGTTCTCATGACAGTGAATAGGTCTCACAAGATCTGATGGTTTTATTTATTTATTTATTTATTTATTTTTTTGAGACAGAGTCTCGCTCTGTCTCCCAGGCTGGAGTGCAGTGGCCCGATCTCGGCTCACTACAACCTCCGCCTCCTGGGTTCAAGCGATTCTCCTGCTCAGCCTCCCAAGTAGCTGGGACTACAGGCGTCCACCACCACTCCCGGCTAATTTTTGTATTTTTAGTAGAGACGGGGTTTGACCATATTGGCCAGGCTGGTCTCGAACTCCTGACCTTGTGATCCGCCCGTCTTGGCCTCCCAAAGTGCTGGGATTACAGGCTTGAGCCACTGCACCCGGCCCTGATGGTTTTAAAAATGGGAGTTTCTCCACACAAGCGCTCTCTCTTTGCCTGCTGCCACCCACGTAAGATGTGACTTGCTCCTCCTTGCCTTCCACTATGATTATGAGGGCTCCCCGGCCATGTGGAACTATAAGTCCAATAAACCTCTTTCTTTTGTAAATTGCCCAATCTTGGGTATGTCTTCAGCAGCATGAAAACAGACTAACATACCCCTGGCCAAAGATGAGTCAATCTGAGCATCAGTGAGGAGAAAAACTACAGTCAGTTAACACAAACAATTTAAATATATGAGATTATAATGACACTAAGAAACCTAGGAAACCAACTCATTATTCTCAAAATTGGCAAATAAAGGAAATTATCAAGCATGTGTCCTGCCTTTCCTATAAGAACTATACCTCTAAGTAGATGAGAGAAATAACCTCTTAATAGAAGCACAGGTTGAACATCCCTAATCTGAAAACCTGAAACCCAAAAGTTTGGGTCCAAAAGACCCAAACTTTTTGAGCACCGACATGACACCAGAAATTGAAAATTTTGCACCTGATCTGATGTGACAGGTCACAGTTAAAACACTGTCTCATACACAAAATTATTCAAAATATTGCATAAAATTACTTGCAGGCTACGTATATATGGTTCTATGAAACAAAAATGAATTTCATATTTAGACTTGGGTCCCATCCCCAATATACCTTATTATGTATACGCAAATATTCCAAAATCCAAAATATCTGAAATCCAAAACACTTCTGGTCCCATGCATTTCAGATAAGGGATATTCAACCTGAGGTTCAGCAATCAATTAAGAAAGAATAATTGAATTCAAATATTACCATATTGCAACCTTAGAAAACTATTGACCAAGTCCCTGAATATTGTCATTGCCCATAAAAAAGACAAAGAACCGGCCGGGCGCGGTGGCTCACACCTGTAATCCCAACACTTTGGGAGGCCGAGGCGGGCGGATCACAAGGTCAGGAGATCAAGACCATCCTGGCTAACACGGTGAAACCCCATCTCTACTAAAATACAAAAATTTAGCCGGGCATGGTGGCGGGTGCCTGTAGTCCCAGCTACTGGGGAGGCTGAGGCAGGAGAATGGCGTGAACCTGGGAGGCAGAGCTTGCAGTGAGCCGAGATGGTGCCACTGCACTCCAGCCTGGGCAACAGAGCGAGACTCCGTCTCAAAAAAAAAAAAAAGAGAACCAGAGATTATATACTTCTAAATGGAAGAAGACACTACTGCTTATGAATTAGTTTTGCCAAAAATAAATAAGACAAAACTTGAATTTAATTAAGCCTCAAGATTCAGCTTCCAATTTACAGAAAATACAAAGAACAGAGGAACACGTCAAAAGATACTACGGTAAAACTCTACAGGACAAACATACAGATATTTCCACAAATAAATTATAAGAGGAAATAAATATATATATATATACATATATATGTTACCTATACATGTGTATGTTATATACATATCAATATGCAATATATGTATATGCTATATATACATAAATATATAAACATCAAATAAGCATGTTAAAAAGATGCTCAACATCATTAGCCTTTAGAAAAATTCAAGTTAAAAACCACAATGAGATATCTATTACCTACCACACCTATCAGAATGACTAAAATAAAAAAGTTACAACACTAAATGCTGGTGAGGATATGAAGAAACTAGATCACTCATACATTATAAAATGATATAGCCAATTTGAAAAACAGGCAGTTCCCTAAAATAGTAAACATTCAATTATTATACAACCCAGCAATTGCACTCTTGGGCAATTATCCAAGAGAAATAAAAATGTATGTTTACATAAATACCTATAAATGAATGTCAATAGCAGTTTTGTTTGTAATAGCAAAAAAACTGCAATCAGCTCATATGTCATTCAATAAGTGAATAGTTACAAAAACTGTATGGTACACACTCACCATGGACTACTACTTATTACTAAAAAAAAAGATCTGCTGGGTGCAGTGGCTCATGCCTATAACCCCAGCACTTTGGGAGGCCAAGGTAGGTGGATCACAAGGTCAACAGTTTGAGACCAGCCTGGCGAACATGGTGAAACCCTGTCTCTACTAAAAATGCAGAAAATTATCTGGACATGGTGGCAAACACCTGTAATCCCAGCTACTTGGGAGAGTGAGGCAGGAGAATCGCTTGAACCTGGGAGGCAGAGGTTGCAGTGAGCTGAGGTCGCACCACTGCACTCCAGCCGGGGCAACAGAGTGAGACTCCGTCTCAAAATAAATAAATAAATAAATAAATAAATAAATAAATAAATAAATAAGGCAATCTCAGACCTTTACATAATATATGATTCTAATCAATAACAGTCTTGAAATGATAGAGGACAGATTATTGGGTGCACTCCAGCCTGGGCAACAGAGTAAGACTCCATCTCAAAATAAATAAATAAATAAATAAATAGGGCAATCTCAGACCTTTACATAATGTATGATTCCAATCAATAACAGTCTTGAAATTATAGAGGACAGATTATTGGGTACCAGGAAAGGAGGGAGATGGTGGGAAGAAAAGTGGTAACAAAAGGGCAATATGAGGGGTCCTTGTGGTGATGGAACTGTTCAGTATCTTGATTGTGGTAGTGAATACACGAACCTATACATGTGACAATACTGTCTAGACTTAAATACACATACACACACACGTAAGGAAAATTGGGAAAGATCCGTGGATTGTTATTAATATCAATATCCCTGTGGTAATATTCTATAGTTCAAGAAAATGTACAAAGGATTTCTCTGTATTATTACTTTTTTTTTTTTTTTTGAGACAGAGCCTCACTCTGTCTCCCATGCTGGAGTGCAGTGGCGCGATCTCAGCTCACTGCAACCTCTGTCTCCTGGGTTCAAGTAAATCTCCTGTCTCAGCCTCCTGAGTAACTGGGATTACAGGCAGGCGCCGCTACGCCCAGCTAATTTTTGTATTTTTAGTAGAGATAAGGGTTTCACTATGTTGGCCAGGCTAGTCCCAAACTCCTGATCTAAAGCAATCCGCCTACCTCGGTCTCCCAAAGTGCTGGGATTACAGGCATGAGCCATTGTGCCTGGCCTGTTTTCTCTGTATTATTTCTTATAACTGCATGTGAATCTATAATTATCTCAATAATAAAAACTTTATTTAAAAAAAAAACCAAGGAAAGGAAAAAGTAAAGCCAGACTGGGAGGAAATATTTGCAAATCATATCTCATTAAGGGCCTGCATCTAGACTACATGAACTTCTTACAACTTAATAAGAAGACAAACCAATTAAAATTGGGGAAAGCATTTGAATAGACATTTCACCAAAAAAGATAAACAAATAGATAATAAGCACAAGAAAAGACGTTCAACGTCATTAGGGAAATGCTAATTAAAACCATACTGGAGCCAGGTGTATTGGCTCACGCCTGTGATCCCAGCACTTTGGGAGGCTGAGGCAGGCGGATCACAAGGTCAGGAGTTCAAGACCAGCCTGGCCAACATGTTGAAACCCCATCTCTACTAAAAGTACAAAAATGAGCTGGGCGCGGTGGTGCACACCGGTAGTCCCAGCTACTCGGAAGACTGAGGTCGAAGAATCGCTTGAATCTGGGAGGCAGAGGTTGCAGTGAGTCAAGATCGTTCCACTGCACTCCAGCCTGGGTGAAAGAGCGAGACTTCATCTCAAAAAAAAAAAAAAAAGAAAACAAAAACAAAACAAGTGTTGAAAAGGAGGTGGAGAAATTGCAGACCTCATAAACTGCTGTAGGAAATACAAAGTGGTAGAGCTACTTGGAAAAGTTTCTTAAGCATAAACTTACTATACAACCCAGAAATTAAATCCCTAGATATCTACCCAAGAGAAAAGAAAACACATCAACACAAAAGACATGTAGAGAAATGTTCACAATGGCATTATTGGAAATGATCCAAATGTCATATTATCAGCATATAATTGAATACTATTCAGCAATAAAAAGAAATAAACTACTGATACATGTTATAAATGGAATCCCAAATGTTATGCTAGGCAAAAGAAACTTGATGCAAAAGACCAAATACTACATGATTCCATTTATAGGAAATTTCCAGAAAAGGCAAATCTATAGACAGAAAGCAGTTCAGTGGCCACATGATTGTAAAGGAGCAAAGGGAAATTGGATAGTGATACAAATTTTCTAAAACTAGATCGTGGTTATATTCCACAACTCTGTAAATGCACTATAAATCATTGAATTGTATGCTTACATTAGGGGGTGGGTGTTATGGCATGTAAATTATACCTCAAAAATGCAAATAAATAAATTTTGTAAATGTAAATAAATGAAAATTTTGTTAAGAGTACCAACTCAGTTGATAAAGTTGGTAAAGTCAACATATTAGCATTAGAAAAAAATATGTTAACACGTAAGATATTTAGTTTAAATCACTATATAAAAAGCCTTCCATGGGCAATTTACAAATGTTGTTTAACAATTATCTCCCACTTAAGTTTCTTATTTTCACATTTGTCAAGCAAGATTACATTATGCTCCAAAATTCACAGTTACCTTAATAAGAGCTTTTTTGGTGAGTTTCTGATTCACTTCAGGCTTATTCAATATGTTCTTTGCTCTATGAGCATATTCCAATGTACTCAGCGTTTCCTGTCATAGAAAGGAAAGATCAATTAGTGAAGATATTGTGAGAATAATGTAGTTCTGTTATCTAAAATATGTTATATAATAACTTAAAGTAATATTTCATAGTTGTATCTAATTTTAAAATCTAGTCATTAAGACCACTATGCCCAACCTTTAAAAAGGAAGCTGTTCAATCCTTTTTTCCCTTCTCTTCAATTTTCATAGTCTTGACCCTTAGGATAATTTCCTTTAGACTATTCTTAAACTCAATGATGGCTCACATTTGTAATCCCAGCACTTTGGAGGCCAAGGCATGAGGGTCACTTGAGTCCAGGAGTTCGAGACAAGCCTTGGCAACATAGGGAGACCCTGTTTCTACAATAAATAGATAAATATTAGTTGGGCATGGTAGCATGTGCCTATAGTCCCACCTACTTGGGAGTCTGAGGTGGGAGGATCACTTAAGCCCAGGAGGTTGAGATTGCAGTGACTGTGCCATTGCACTCCAGCCTAGGCAACAGGTTTGTTTGTCTCAAACAAACAAAAAAACAAAAACAAAAAACCACAAAGCTCAATGAATCTACCAACTGATGAATAAACAAAATGTCCCATATCAGCCGGGCACAGTGGCTCACGTCTGTAATCCCAGCACTTTGGAAGGCCAAGGCAGGTGGATCATGAGGTCAAGAGTTCGAGACCAGCCTGGCCAACATGGTGAAACCCTGTCTCTGCTAAAAATACAAAAATTAGCTAGGCGTGGTGGCAGGCGCCTGTAATCCCAGCTACTCGGGAGGGTGAGGCAGGAGAATCACTTGAACCCGGGAGGCAAAGGTTGCAGTGAGCCAAGACCATACCATTGCACTCCATACTATAGAATATTATTCACCCATTAAAAGGAATAAAGTATTGCTGCTACAATACAGATGAACCTTGAAAACATTATGCTAAGTGAAAGAAGCCAGTCACAAAAAAACCACATATTACATAATTCCATTTATATGAAATATCCAGAACAGGCAAATCCATAGATGCAAAAAGCAGTAGTGTCCTAGAGCTGGGAGTGGGGCAAATGGAAAAGTAATTTCAATGGGTACAGGCCTTCTTTCTGGGGTTACGAAAATGTTCAAAACTTAGATTTCGGTGACGGTTGGACAGCTCTGTTAATATACTAAAATTATTAAATTAATATACTTTAAATCGGTGAATTTTATGATATGTGAATTAAATCTCAATAAAGTTCTTTTTTAATGAAGGGGAAGTTGGAGACCTTAAAGAAGGTTTTTTGTTTTTTTGAGACAAAGTCTCGCTCTGTCACCCAGGCTTGAGTGCAGTGGCTCAATCTCAGCTCACTGCAACCCCTACTTCCTGGGTTCAAGCAACTCTCCTGCCTCAGCCTCCTGAGTAGTTGGGATTACAGGCGTGCACCACCACGCCCAGCTAATTTTTTTTGTGTTTTTTAGTAGAGACGGGGTTTCACCATGTTGCTCAGGCTGGTCTTGAACTCCTGAGCTAAGATGATCCACTCACCTCAGCCTCCCAAAGTGCTGGGATTACAGGTGTAAGCCACCGTGCCCGGCCTAAAAAAGCTTTTTAAAATCCATTTAGGTCAAGCGAGGTGGCCCATGCCTAAATCGCAGCACTTCAGGAGGCTGAGGTAGGAGGATCCCTTGAGCCCAGGAGTTCAAGATCAGCCTAGGAAACATAGTGAGACCTCCGTCTCTATTTAAAACAAAACAAAACAAAACAAAACTTAGCCAGGCCTGGTGGCTCACACTTGTAGTACTAGCTACTCAGGAGGCTGTGGTTGGGGGAATCACTTGAGTCCAGGAATTTAAGTTGCAGTGAGCCATGATCATGCTACTGTACTGCAACCTTGGCAACAGCATGAGACTCTACTTCTAAAAATAAATAAATAAATAAACAAATAAAATTTCCACTTAAGGCAGATGATAGCAATAAAATAAGACTACATTTTACCATCTTTGTTATTTCTCTTGGTTTTTCTCTCTGTTCTCACACATCCAACGCCATCTTCAGTGTTCTCTAAGCAGCCTTACCACACTAGCGAGCATTCACTTTACCTGCTCCTAAGTCCTCAATTAAATCTCCATATACCACCCACTGCTAATGACCACAGCAATTTTCTTTGAAGACTGTGTGGAAAAGCCATTGAGAAACTGGCTTTTTAAGGTTAAAAACTCTGCCAGGAAGGAAAAAGATAACTTCTTCAGGAGTGTCCTCCTGTATATGTTCATATGCAATGTCCAGATTGTTTTACATTATAGCATAGAATGAAGCAAGGTAGGCCGGGCGCGGTGGCATACGCCTGTAATCGCAGAACTTTGGGAGACAAAGGCGGGCGGTTCACCTGAGGTCAGGAGTTTGAGACCAGCCTGGTCAACAAGGTGAAACCACATCTCTACTAAAAATACAAAAATTAGCTGGGTGTGGTGGCAGGCGCCTGTAATCCCAGCTACTTGGGAGGCTGAGGCAGGAAAATCGTTTGAACCCAGGAGGTGGAGGTTGCAGTGAGCTGAGATCTCGTCATCGCACTCCAGCCTGGGGGATAAGAGCGGGATTCATCTCAAAAAAAAAAAAAGAATGAAGCTACTAAATGAACTTTTTTTATTCCACCATATATATATATATTTTATATATATATATATATATATTTTTTTGAGATGGGGTCTCCCTCTGCCACCCAGGCTGGAGTGTAGTGGCATGATCTCAGTTCAGTGCAACTTCCGCCTCCCAGGCTTAAGTGATTCTCCCACCTCAGCCCCATAAGTAGGTGGGACCACAGGTGTGCACCACCAAACCCACCTAATTTTTTGTATTTTTGGTAGAGACAGGGTTTCGGCAGGTTGCCCAGGCTGGTCTCGAACTCCTAAGCTCAAGTGATCCACCCACCTCGGACTTCCAAAGTGCTGGGTTTACAGGTATGAGTCACTATGTCCAGCCTAGTAAATAAACTTTTAAAATATATAATAGCTAAATAAGAATTACAGCTACTACACTCGCAGCTTGCTTTCAAAGGGCTTACCTCAAGATTGAGAGATGCAGGAGAAATTGTTGCAATTATAGATGTTCTTGTACGCCCTCCAAGAGAATCCTGGAGGATTCTAGTTAGTTTAGATTCTCGATAAGGAACATGAGGTGTTCTTTCTACAAGGGCGGTAATAACCCTTCCCAAAGTCAACAGGGATTGATTTATATTTCCAGCTTCCCGAGCTCTCTTATCAACAGCTCCAGAACGGCCGATGTTTTCACTTCCTGCAAGATCAACCTTTAATTTCAAAAATAAAAATAAAAAGTGAGTCTATTGGATTTGGATTCAAAGACTTTCATTCTTATAGTATACATAATGTATTAAATAGCCAGCAAAATAATTTTTCTGTAATTAATAAATTTGTTCTCCCACTACAAAGCTAATCACCCAGTGACCACAAAAACTGTCTCAAGGGCAAAATTTCAAGCTGCTCTATAAGGTGTTTAAGAGTGAAACAGTAGTATTAAGGTGGATGCTTACCAAGTTCAACTTTCCAATTTTAACAAGCTCTTCTCCATCAATCGTAGTTTCTTTCATATGTATTGTAACAGAGAAAACTGAGTGGGAACGACTAGAAAACAATATCAAGTTGCCCAGTCATTATAATGTAAAACAGCATTTCCTGCTTCTGAAATACTGAAAACAGGAAAGGAAGATCTAAATCCACATGGGTAGAGAAAGATAACATCAGACAGGAGATATCAAGAATATTCTGGAAGATAGGAGATGGATAGAACAGTGATTAGGATTTTGTTTTCTCCTACCTACTGCCTGCAAAAGCGGCATCAATAAGAAGCTATCTGAAAAAAAACTCCAAAAGACTTAGAATCCTGAGGCACCTCTGAAAGCTGGATGTGGATGGGGTCGAAACATTTGCCTGGTATGTCAAGAAGAGATGGCTTGCAATCAATCTGCTATTCATAAGAACCATTTGAAGTATGTCATTACCATAAATTCAAATGGTACCAGGCAAGGCATTAGTTTACTCTTCCACCTCCCCATCCATGTCAGCTGTTGTGTACATGCACAAGTACACTTCTCTGCTTTGAGACTGTCATCAGAAATAGGTGACTCCTATCCCCTAACAGCAGAAATAGTAAACAGCATGATTACTAAAACACTACAAGATAATCACTGCTAGATTATAAAATGTTCAAAAGTCTACCTTATGCTAAATACTGATATTCAGGCCAGGGGTGGTAGCTCATGCCTGTAATCCCAACACTTTGGGAGGCCAAGGTAGGAGGGTCACTTCAACCCAGGAGTTCGAAACCAGCCTGGGCAACATAGTGGGACTGCCATCTCTACAAAAAAATTTCAAAATTAGCTGGGCATAGTGGTATGCTCCTACAGTTACAGCTACCCTAGAGGCTCGGGTGGGAGGATCACTTTAGCCCAGGAGGTCAAGGCTGCAGTAAGTCATGACTGAGTCACTGCACTCTAGCCTGGGTGACAAAGTAAGATGTTGTCTTGGGAAAAAAAACAACAAGCAAAAAAACAAACAAAAAAAACCAAATACTCTGCTTTTATCTTAGGGGAAAAAAAATTATACAGATGACCAAAGACATTCTTTTTGTATCCAATGGCAGTTGGTGAACATTATCATGTTTGTTAATATCATTGACAGTTGACAGAGAATCTGGTAAGTTTCAATTTTCTTCTTTGTACTTTCATGTTACTTAAACAAAAAATTAAGTATCTTTTTTTTTTTTTTTGAAACTTATTGCCCAGGCTAGACTTATTGCAATGGCTCGATCTCAGCTCACTGCAACTTCTGCCTCCTGGGTTCAAGCAGTTCTCCTGACTCAGCCTACCAAGTATCTGGGATTACAGGCACACGCCACCACGCCCAGCTAGTTTTTGTAATTTTAGTAGAGACGGGGTTTCACCACATTGGCCAGGCTGGTCTCGAACTCCGGACCTCAAGTGATCCTCCCGCCTTGGCCTCCCAAAGTGCTGGGATTACAGGCGTGAGCCATAGCGCCCAGCCAAGTAGCATTTTTATAAAAATTATTTAAATTATTTAAAATTACAGAAAAGGAGGAAGATCCAAGGAAAAGCATAAATGCAAACTATAGATCTGAATTATAATATTCATCTCCACCAGGCTTGGTGCCTCAAGCCTGTAATCATTTTGGGAGGCCGAGGCGGGCAGATCACGAGGTCAGGAGATCAAGACCATCCTGACTAACACAGTCAAACCCCGTCTCTACTAAAAAATACAAAAAATTAGCTGGGCGTAGTGGTGGGCGCCTGTTGTCCCAGCTACTCGGGAGGCTGAGGCAGGAGAATAGCATGAACCCGGGAGGCGGAGCTTGCAGTGAGCCGAGATCGCGTCACTTCACTCCAGCCTGGGGGACAGAGAGAGACTTTGTCTCAAAAAAAAAAAAAAAAACATAATAATAATAATAATAATAATAATAGGTCGGGCGCGGTGGCTCAAGCCTGTAATCCCAGCACTTTGGGAGGCCGAGGTGGGCGGATCATGAGGTCAGGAGATCGAGACCATCCTGGCTAACACGGTGAAACCCCGTCTCTATCTCTACTAAAAAATACAAAAAAAACTAACCGGGCGAGGTGGCAGGCGCCTGTAGTCCCAGCTACTCGGGAGGCTGAGGCAGGAGAATGGCGTAAACCGGGGAGGCGGAGCTTGCAGTGAGCTGAGAGCAAGACTCCGTCTCAAATAATAATAATAATAATAATATTCATCTCATATTTTTCGACCATTATCTACCCATTCCTAATCCAGATTAGGCAATTAATACAAATAAGCATTGGAGTTAGCTCTAATTTGGGAAAACTGAATTAGCTTCTCCTCTTTGTCACATACATTCATAAAAAGTGACCTTTATACAAGTCTACATATAAGAAAAAAGGAAAAATAGAAATTTTATACTTTAGTGAAATGTACCTAAAGAAATTTTAACGGCCGGGCGCGGTGGCTCAAGCCTGTAATCCCAGCACTTTGGGAGGCCGAGGCGGGCGGATCACAAGGTCAGGAGATCGAGACCACGGTGAAACCCCGTCTCTACTAAAAATACAAAAAATTAGCCGGGCGCGGTGGCGGGCGCCTGTAGTCCCAGCTACTCAGGAGGCTGAGGCAGGAGAATGGCGGGAACCCGGGAGGCGGAGCTTGCAGTGAGCCGAGATCGCGCCACTGCACTCCAGCCTGGGCAACAGCGTGAGACTCCGTCTCAAAAAAAAAAAAAAAAAGAAATTTTAACTAGTCTTCAGTTCAGTTCTCAAAATTCTACATGAAATTAAGTCATAAATCAACCACAGAATAAAATTTCCATTTTATTGGAAAGCCATTAAGTGAAAATTTAATTAAAATTTTGAAATCATCCAAAATTCCATGATCTTAATCACTTTTTTTTTTTTTTTTTTGAGACGGAGTCTCCCTCTGTCGCCCAGGCCGGAGTGCAGTGGCCAGATCTCAGCTCACTGCAAGCTCCGCCTCCCGGGTTCACGCCATTCTCCTGCCTCAGCCTCCCAAGTAGCTGGGACTACAGGCGCCCGCCACCTCGCCCGGCTAGTTTTTTGTACTTTTCAGTAGAGACGGGGTTTCACCGTATTAACCAGGATGGTCTCGATCTCCTGACCTCGTGATTCGCCCGTCTCGGCCTCCCAAAGTGCTGGGATTACAGGCTTGAGCCACCGTGCCCGGCCCTTAATCACTTTTATGTTATATTTTTCTTCTTTCTTTAAATGCAAACTTTTTTTAGAGTTGTAACTATAATTGCTATGGCATTTTATAGAAATTTTCAACTACAAGCCAGCAAAGAAATAAGACTTCCAATCCTAATAATAATTTTGTAGCTCAGAGAAACTGATATGCAGATAAATTCACTTATTCACCCGAAGTCACATACTGAATTAACTGTGAAACTGAGACTACACACAAATATCTAATTCCCAATCTATTGCTTTTTCTATCACATTTTGATGTTTCCTTCAAAGACCACAAACACACACACACACACACACACACACACAAACACTTGTTTTAGTAAACTATATTTGTAGAATTTGGAATTTGTCCTGTAGGGGTCTTTACAAGAAAAAAGGAGTTCCTAACTTATGTAAATTTATGACAGGCACTTTATATTTCAATGAATAGAGTGGTAAGAGAGGAAAATAAACAATTTTTAAAATGGAATTTTTATATTTCAGTAAAAGATACTTAGAGAGAAAAAATCATCCCTTTCAATCCATGAAAGCCAGTGTTAGTGACCATCTGTCTCCCACATTAAAATGAAGCCATTTTAAAAGACCTGACTTCTTCTAATCCTTATTAAATGCAAGGGTTTTCAAACTATATTCTAATATCAGTAGGGGGCTCCACAAAAGTGCCTCAGGGACCCCTTCATAAGGCTTAAGGAGGTAAGCCTCAGAGCGTCCCATTCTAAAATCAACTATAGCAGCCACATTTTATCCTGGGCTTCCATATATGATGTCACTAGAATAAAAGGATTCTTCTACTTCAAAAAAGTTTAGGCTGGGTGCGGTGGCTCACACCTGTAATCTCAGCACTTTGGGAGGCCAAGGCAGGTGGTTCACCTAAGGTCAGGAGTTTGAGACCAGCCTGGCCAACATGGTGAAACCACATCTCTACCAAAAATACAAAAATTAGCTAGGCTAGTGGCGGGCACCTATAATCCCAGCTACTCAGGAGGCTGAGGCAGGAGAATTGCTTGAACCTGGTGGGCAGAGGTTGCAGTGAGCCGAGATCGTGCCACTGCACTCCAGCCTGGGTAACAAGAGCGAAACTTGGTCTCAAAAAAGAAAAAAAAAAAGTTTAATACTTCAGCTATGGTTCAACTTATCTTTGTTCTCCTTTCAACATTCTTTCAATATTGGTTCCTTCCCTATAAATCTCAAGCCAATCACCAACGACCCCTCCTTATAACACAAACTCTAGGTACGTGACTCATACCCTGACCCACACCAATTTGATTTTCTCCAAGTCCTAATTCTTCTTAAAAGAAAATGGGGCTAGGAAAGAGACTATGGCTTTCTTACCTAGAGTATGCATTCATCAGAGTAGCTGCAGTTGTCCTTTTTGCTGCCCCCTTTTCTAAAATTTGATAGACTTCATCCTTGTTGTGTACTGTAATTTCTTCCAAACCTTTAATTATCACTCCTCTCTGACCAAAATACCAAAAGAACATCCATTAGATTGGTTAAAAAACACACACACACACATTCTCTCTCTCTCTCTCTGACTTCTCAAAGCCTCACACGTTAAAATTCAGAGACATTTCATTCTCAAAGACTGAATTACCTTGTTACGGGGATCATCAAACATCTGTAGTCTCTCAGAAACATCAGATGATGGATTAAGAAGATCAAAAAGCTCTTCATTATAGATCTCCAACAGAGACACTTTGACTGAAAATTCAGTACCATTATCAGTAAGTTTCTCAAAAATTTGATGAAGGGTACGTGGAATTATACCAGCCAAGGGATCCTGAAATTATAATAAGGACTAATATAAAGGAAGAATGCCATTTACTGTGGCAGTTAAAATACATGGGCCTCCTTTATAATATATTTAAACATAAGTATGGCAAAGCAAGTTAAAATAAAAAAAAAGAAACAACTAAGTTAATGTTAGAGAAGCCATTTACAACAATCTGTTCAATAGTAGTCTTCACACCCTCCATAAACCTGTCACACTTCTTAGCCATCTTCATGCCTGAGCATTACATAGAAACCAATGGAACCTATCTACTTAAAAAGCCAAGTTCAGGCCGGGCGTGGTGGCTCAAGCCTGTAATCCCAGCACTTTGGGAGGCCAAGACGGGCGGATCACGAGGTCAGGAGATCGAGACCATCCTGGCTAACACAGTGAAACCCCGTCTCTACTAAAAAAAAAAAATACAAAAAACTAGCCAGGCGAGGTGGCGGGCGCCTGTAGTCCCAGCTACTCTGGAGGCTGAGGCAGGAGAATGGCGGGAATCCGGGAGGCGGAGCTTGCAGTGAGCGGAGATCCGGCCACTGCACTCCAGCCTGGGCGACACAGCGAGACTCCGTCTCAAAAAAAAAAAAAAAAAAAAAAGCCAAGTTCAGCCAGGCGTGATGGCTCACGCCTGTAATCCCAGCACTTTGGGAGGCCAAGGCAGGTGGATCACGAGGTCAGGAGATCAAGACCATTCTGGCCAATATGGTGAAACCCCATCTGTAATAAAAATACAAAAATTTGCCGGGCTTGGTGGCGTGCACCTGTAGTCCCAGCTACTCAGGAGGCTGAGGCAGGAGAATCACTTGAACCCGGGAGGTGGAGGTTGCAGTGAGCTGAGATTGAGTCACTGTACTCCAGCCTGACCAACAGAGCGAGACTCCATCTCAAAAAAAAAAAAAAAGCCAAGTTCAATAATTCTGCCCAATGAAACTATGCTTTAAGCCTATTCCATATCCCCTATGGTTACAATTCATAACTTTATTATCCATATATGTAAAGTAAGTTAATGACTCAATTATGTAACCACTAGAAAAAAGGTTCTACCCAACTTTCAATAATTTGGAAAATTGGCTGGGCAAGGTAGTATGTGCCTCTAATTCCAGCTACTCAGGAGGCTGAGTTGGGAGGACTCCTGAAGCCCAAGAGTTCAAGACTGGCCTGGGGAACACAGTGGGACCCCATCAATTTAAAATTTAAAAAAATAAAATAAGATAATTTTTTTTTTTTTTTTTTTGGAAAATTAACTAGCTTTTTGGTTGTTTTTTGAGACAGAGCTTCATTCTGTTGCCCAGGCTGGAGTGCAGTGGTGCCACCTCAGCTCACTGCAGCGTCTACCTCCTGGGTTCCAGTGAATCTCCCGCCTTAGCCCCTCGGGTAGCTGGGATTACAAGCATGCACCACCACACACAGTTAGTTTTTGTATTTTTAGTAGAGACGAGGTTTCACCATGTTGGCCAGGCTGGTCTCAAACTGCTGACCTCAGGTGATCCACCCGCCTTGGCCTCCCAAAGTGTTTGGATTACAGGCATGAGCCACCACACCCGGCCAATTAACTAGTTATTAAACTCATTTAAATTTAAACACATTACTAAATTTAAAACTAAACTTTTTATAAAAAGTTGTAACACTTCAGCTCTAGTTCAACTTGTCTTGTTCTTCTTTCAACTTTCTTCCAGTATTGGTTCTCTCCCATAGTTATTAAACTCACTTAAATTCATGGAAATCTTTGTAAAATGTAGTATATGCTTTCCGCAATATTAAACAATACATTCATCTTAATTTATTGAACACTTAAGATCATCATGAATAAAATACTATACTTCCCCTGGCCGTGCTAACTTTGAGACCCATTCCTACAGTACAAAGCCCTGCCTGCTTTCGAGCCTCACTCATATTCCAACTTTTCTACAATATTCTGCTCCAACCATTCTGTCGTAAATAGACCCCTCTTTTATGACATAACTGTGCCATACATATTGGTCCTTCCTCTTCCATTGAGGCTGTTTCTTAAACAGGAGTCATACCATGCACTTTAATTTTACTGTAGTAGTGGTTTATCCTAAGTTCATTTTGACATAGGTATTTTGATCTTCTCTATTTCAAGACAGAGACCCTCAAACAAGTTTTATACAGTTAAATTTCAGCCACATTAGAGATAAAAGTATATTATAAACAATAAATACCTCTTCCCAGGTATACTCTTCATTAGGTGACCTTTCACCTTCCATTGTAAAAGTTTTTCCAGTGCCAGTTTGGCCATACCTGTAAAGATTAACAAGTGTTAAATCAAAAGGAAACACACCCATATGACTCTTAGTGATAGACTAAAAAACAAAAAACAGGCCAGGCGCAGTGGCTCACGCCTATAATCCCAACACTTTGGGAGGCTGAGGTAGGCAGATCACCTGAGGTCAGGAGTTCGAGATCAGCCTGGCCAGCAAGGTGAAACCACGTCTCTACTAAAAATACAAAAATTAGCCAGGCGTGGTGGCAGGCGCCTGTAATCCCAGCTACTTGGGAGGCTGAGACAGGAGAACTGCTTGAACCCAGGAGGCGGAGGTTGCAGTGAGCCAAGATGGCGCCATTGCACTCCAGCCAGGGCAACAAGAGTGAAACTCCGTCTCAAAAAGCAAACAACAAACAAACAAAACACACGCATTTAAGCTTTTTCATAAATCTGAAAAAACACTGTTTTACTTACGCAAAGATAGTGCAATTATAGCCCATAATAACTTCATCCAGAATTGGACAAACAACACTTCGGTAAACATCAATCTGTTTAGTAGATGCTCCAAACACCTATCAAAAAAAAGAATTAAAAAAATAAAACTCAAAATTACTCATTTTAATAATTTTGTTTTTCGTATGTTAATTAATTCATAATTCAGCCCACTAGAAGCCATCTGACAATTCAAAGAGACAACCGAAATTCCTAAGTATACACCCTTTTCCAGGTAAAATATGTATATTAAAATTATTTTACATTAGTGGATAATCAATAAATTGCACCATATGTTACCATGTCAAAAGTATATGTCTTCCTTGAGCTCTTGTCAGCCAATCCTCCAGTTCGTACACTAACTTCTTTTCGTATAGGATCACATTCTACTATTGAATGGGCGCTAGCTTTCCGCTCTGCCAAATTAAATGGTCTATAAAAGAAATACACAAAGTCATTCAAGAGCTCTTAGTTCTCAGGTTATCAACGACATTTTCCCTAACTACATTTGTCAAGAAAAACGCGAAGTTCTGACCACATTGTTGGTGATGGGGATTAAATCAGGACTAAATGATACTGCTAAAGCAGACAGTAAAATTATAAGTGTCTCAAGTTTCACAAATATAATTTTTTAAATGTTCAAAGATATGTAAGACATTACAACTCTGGCAGCTTCTTACGAGTAGATACTAACAGAATTGTTTTGTTTTGACAGTAGAGATTGGGGTCTCACTGTGTTGCACAGGCTGGTCTCAAACTTCTGGGCTCAAGTGATCATCCCACCTCAGCTTCCCAAGGTGCTAGTATTACAGATGTGAGACACTGTGCCAAGCCACTAACTGGTTTTAACTTGTAAAAATGCCAAACTTATTTTTCAGAATTCCATTTCTCCTATTCTTAAAATCCGATTGGCCGGGCGTGGTGGCTCACGCCTGTAATCCCAGCACTTTGGGAGGCCGAGACGGGCGGATCACGAGGTCAGGAGATCGAGACCATCCTGGCTAACACGGTGAAACCCCGTCTCTACTAAAAAATACAAAAAACTAGCCGGGCGAGGTGGTGGGCACCTGTAGTCCCAGCTACTCGGAAGGCTGAGGCAGGAGAATGGCGTAAACTCCGGAGGCGGAGCTTGCAGTGAGCTGAGATCCGGCCACTGCACTCCAGGCTGGGCAACAGAGCAAGACTCTGTCTCAAAAAAAAAAAAAAAAAAAATCTGATCAAGTTGGGTTATGATGTAGCAGAAAAAACATGTCAAGTTTGTGTTCAAAATACTCATCTGCCAGTGGATACCTGGCACAAAATAAAAAGTACATAAAAATAATGACTAATAAGCTGAGTGCTTACTATGTGCCAGGTACTTATTGTTTCAAGTGCTTTACATGTGCTCACTCAGTATGTCCACACAACACTGTGAGGTTGGCAATATTATTAGTCCCATTTTTCAAATGAGTGAATAGACACAGAAGGTCTACACTGCCCAAGCCGACTGGATCAAGAGTCCTCATTCTACGGAAATGCCTGAGTAGGTATTTAGTTGAAATGGTTATTTCCTCAGGAAGTCCTTTCCATCCTACGTGCCTCCCCTACCTGCTCCAACCAAGACCACATTAAATGTTTGCTATATATTCCTACAGCACCCTTTATACACCCTTTCTAAACATCACCTCTCTTATCTTTTTTTTAATGTGTTACCCACTAGACCTCAGATCACTACGGAAAGAAATCCTGTCTAGTTTACTGTTTCCCCAGCAACAACTACCATGCTTAGCACACAGTAGGTTCTCAAATATTTGTTAAACCACATTACCTAATAAATGTCATCCTAAGAGGAATTATGGGAAAACTAAAAATAATCACAGTCCACAGAGTAGCATTAATAAGATAATTATATACTTAACACATGTCTGGGCCAAAGGGAGAGACATAATCTTGACCTGAGTTCATTTTTCCCATTGAGTATCATGTATTTTGGAGAAAGTGCCAAACAGGAAATTATTTTCCCCTTATCACTAAATAAACCAAGTTGCTATTTATTTAAGGATACCTTAACTTCCCCTGGCACAGCCCACTCTACTTCCGAGTGATCAGAAGACCAAATTTGTGATCCTAGGAAACTTAACTCCCAGGTAATATTTGGTAATGCTTTCATTTGCCAACTATACTAAAACCTACACAATGCATATAACCTACATGAATGTACAGTATTATTAAAACTTCAACAAAACTAAGGCAGAACCAACTTATACTGAGGTAGGCCAAGAGCATCAAGTGGAGTGATTTGCTCTCACGTGACTAAAGCTTTTCCAATTAGTCTATTATTTTTGGCATCCCCTAAACTAGTATCTTGCCTGGATGTATAAAATTAAGCTACCAAATGAATACCATTCACATTGTCAGGACTGAGTAATAGGAAATTCATACAGATCACACATTCCTAAAAGTTATCAAAATTCTTAGAGAAGCTTTAGGGACCATCTGTACTCTAAGAAAGAGTAATGCCAAGCCATTACTTTCCTACCCAGACTTCTCTAACTTATTAGAAATTGCAAAGTTTCTGCCGATCACACTAACAAATCCATCAATTTGCTGGTTTCACTATAGTTAGATAAAAATTCAAACAATCAAAATGGTGAGGGAATGGAGATGGAGGATTAAAAAAACCTAAGTCCTATCCTGTGGAGAAGTGCTAAATTAACTCATTCCACAAATATTCATCAAGTACTTACTATGTGATAGGTAATTTTCTAGACACTGGAGATATAACAATGAACAATACAAAGTTAAAGGAAAGAAAAAAACACCAAAATCCTGTGCTCAGGGAGCTTTTAACTTAGTTGAAGGAAGAGATAATTATCAAATAAATAAATATATTAGATGCTGATAAATTAGAAATGAAAATAAAGCAGGCCAGGTACAGTGGCTCATGACTGTAATCTCAGGACTTTGGGAGGCTGAGGTGGGCGAATCACTTGAGGTCAGGAGTTTGAGACCAGCCTGGCCAACATGGTGAAAACCCATCTCTATTAAAAATACAAAAATTAGGCTGGGCACAGTGGCTCACACCTGTAATCCTAGCACTTTGGGAGGCCAAGGTGGGCAGATCACTTGAGGTCAGAAGCTCGAAACCAGCCTGGCCAATACGGTGAAACCTCATATCTACTAAAAATACAAAAATTAGCCAGAAATCACTTGAACCTGGGAGATGGAGGTTGCAGTGAACCGAGACTGTGCACTACACTCCAGCCTAGGCGACAGAGTGAGACTCCATCTCAAAAAAAAAAAAAAAAATTAGCCAGGCATGGTGGCTGCCGCCTACTGTCCCAGCTACTTGGGAAGCTGAAGCAGAGGCTGCAGTGAGCCAAGAATGCACCACTGCACTCCAGGCCTGGACAACAGAGCAAGACTCTGTCGGAAAAGAAAGGAAAGGAAAGGAAAGAAAGGAAAGGAAAGGAAAAAGGAAAGGAAAAAGGAAAGGAAAAAGGAAAGGAAAAAGGAAAAAGGAAAAAGGAAAAAGGAAAGGGAAGGGAAGGGAAGGGAAAGGAAAGGAAAGGAAAGGAAAAGAAAAGAAAGCAGTTTAAGGGGGATAGGAAGTGTTGAGGGGGGAAGATAGTTGGTTGCTATTCTAGGGTAGCTAGGGAATGCTTCTATACAGAAGATGACATTTAAGCACAACCTAAAAAGCAAGGGAGCCAGGCCCTGTAGGTATTTTGGTGGAAAAGTTTTTCAGGCAGAGAGAACAGAAATTGCAAAAATTCTGAAGTAAAAGCAGGTAGATGTATTTTTTAAATGTGTGTGTGAAATTAGCCAGGCGTGGTGGCATGCGCCTGTAATCCCAGCTACTTGGGAGGCTGAGACAGGAGAATCGCTTGAACCAGGAGGTAGAGGTTGCAGTGAGCCAAGATCGCGCCATTGCACTCCAGCATGGGCAACAAGAGTGAAACTCCGTCTCAAAACAAACAAACAAAAAACCACACACACACATATACACACACAAATGTGTGTGTTTAAGTAACCAGGGTTCAAAGAAGATATCACAAGGAAAATTAGAAAATACTTAGAGATTAATGAAAATGAAAACACAACATACCAAACAAAACTTATGGGACACAACAAAAGCAGTGCTAAGGGGAAAATTTATAGCTATGAATGCTTACATTAAAAAGCAAGAGGCCGGGCGCGGTGGCTCAAGCCTGTAATCCCAGCACTTTGGGAGGCCGAGACGGGCGGATCACGAGGTCAGGAGATGGAGACCATCCTGGCTAACACAGTGAAACCCCGTCTCTACTAAAAAATACAAAAAACTTAGCTGGGCGAGGTGGCGGGCGCCTGTAGTCCCAGCTACTCGGGAGGCTGAGGCAGGAGAATGGCGTAAACCCGGGAGGCGGAGCTTGCAGTGAGCTGAGATCCGGCCACTGCACTCCAGCCTGGGTGGCAAAGCGAGACTCCGTCTCAAAAAAAAAAAAAAAAAAAAAAAAAAAAGCAAGAAAGATCTCACATCAACACCCTAACTTTACAACTTAAGGAACTGGAAACAGAAGAACTAACTAAATACAAAGGCAGCAGAAGGAAAGAAATAATAAAGATTAGAGCAGAGATAAAAAAGAGAAGAGAAAAACCAATGAAATCAAAAGTTGGTTCTTCAAGAGGATAAAATTGACAAGCTTTTAGCTAAATGGACTAAGAAAATAAGAGAGAAGACACATGGAGCTATAACCGGTAAACAGATAGACTCACTCACCAAAAACCTCCTGACAAAGAAAAGCCCTAGATCTCGGTTTCATAGGTGAATTCTACAAAACATTTCAAGATCTAATACCAGTTCTTCTCAATCTTTTCCTAGAAAAAATCTGGTAAAGGAGAAAACACTTCCCAACTCATTTTGTGAGGCCAGCATTATTCTGATACCAAAGTCAGACAAAGGCAACTATAAGAAAACTACAGATCACTATCCCTTATGAACACTGATTAAAAAATCCTCAACAAAATACCAACACATTGAACTGAGCAGCACAAGGATTATACACCATGACCATGTGGGATTTATTCCTGGAATACAGGGATGGTTCAACATGTAAAAATTGATCAATGTAATATACCACATTAATAGAATGAAGGAAACCACAGGATCATGGCAATCGATGCAGGAAAAACATTAGACAAAATTCAAAACCCATTAGTCATAAAAACATTCAACAAACTAGGAATAGAGTGAAACTACCTCAACAAAATAAAAGCAACGTATGAAAAACCCACAGCAAACATAATTGATGGTCAAAGACTGAAGAATGTTCCTCTAAAAACAAGAACAAGGCCAGCACAGTGGCTCACACCTGTAATCACAGCACTGTGGGAAGCTGAGAAGATCACTTGAAGTCAGGAGTTCAAGATCAGCATGGGAAACATAGCGAGACCACATCTCTAAAAAAAAAAAAATTCTTTTTTAAAATTAGCTGGGTGTAGTAGTGTGTCCACAGTCCCAGCTACTCAGGAAATTGAGGCAGGAGGATCTCAAACAAACTAATAAAAGAACAGGAGCAAGACAAGGATGCCCAATGCCCATTTTCACCACTTCCATTCGACATAATACTGGAAGTTCTAGCTAGAGCAATCAGGCAAGAAAGAAAAATAAGGGCCAGGCATGGTGGCTTATGCCTGTAATCCCAGCATTTTGGGAGGCTGAGGCAGGCGGATCACGAGGTCAGGAGATCGAGACCAGCCTGGCTAAACTGAGAAACCTCGTCTCTACTAAAAATACAAAAAAATAATTAGCTGGGTGTGGTGGCACATGCCTGTATCACCAGCTACTCGGGAGGCTGAGGCAGGAGAATCGCTTGAACCCAGGAGGCAGAGGCTGCAGTGAGCAGAGATCGCGCCACTGCACTCCAGCGTGGACAAGAGTTTGACTCCATCTCAAAAAAAAAAGAAAAAAGAAAAAGAAAAGGCATCTCCAAATTGAAAAGGAAAAGGTTGACAGCCGAGAGCACACCTGTAATCCCAAAACTTTGGGAGGCCAAGGCGGATGGATCACGAGGTCAGGAGTTCAAAACCAGCCTGGCCAAGAAGATGAACTCCCCATCTCTACTAAAAATACAAAAATTAGCTGGGCGTGGTGGCATGTGCATGTAATCCCAGCTACTCGGGAGGCTGAGGCAAAGAACTGCTTGAACCCAGTAGGCAGAGGTTGCAGGGAGCCGGGATGGCACCACTGCACTCCAGCCTGGGCGACAGAACAAGACTCCATCTCAAAAAAAAAAAAAAAAAGAAAAGAAAAGCAAAAAGTAAAATTATCTGTCTGCAGACTATATGATCTTTTATATAGAAACCTGGCCGGGTGTGGTGGCTCAGGCCTATAATCCCAGTACTTCGGGAACCCAAGGGGACTTGAGGTCAGGAGTTTGAGACCAGCCTTGCCAACATGGTGAAACCCCGTCTCTACAAAAACTACAAAAACTTAGCTAGACATGGGTGCATGCCTGCAGTCCCAACTACTTGGGAGGCTGAGGCAGGAGAATCGCTTGAACCCAGGAGGCGGAGGTTGCAATGAGCCAAGACCGTGCCACTGCACTCCAGCCTGGGCAGCAGAGCAAGACTCCATCTCGAAAGAAAAAAAAAAGTAAAGAAAGAAAACCCAAAAATTCAGCGGGGCACAAGGAGCTAGAGCATCAAGAAGAATAGCTAGTGGATGCTGGGCTTAATTAATAGCTAGGTGATGGGTTGATCTGTGCAGCAAACTACCATGGCACAGGTTTACCTGTGTAACAAATCTGCACATCCTGCACAAAAAAAAAAGAAAGAAAAGAAAAAAGAAAACCCTAAAATTACACACACACACACAAAAACTGTTAGAACTAATAAGTGAATTCAGCAAAGTAGCTGGATACAAAGTCAACATGCAAGATCCAGCAACATTTCTTTCTTTCTTTTTTTTTTTTTTTTTTTTTGAGACAGAGCCTCACTCTGTTTCCCAGACTGGAGTACAGTGGCAGGATCTTGGCTCACCACAACCTCCACCTTCCAGGTTCAAGCGATTCTCTTGCCTCAGCCTCCCAAGTAGCTGGGACTACAGGCGTGCGCCACCATGCCTGGCTAATTTTTACATTTTTAGTAGAGAAAGGGTTTCACTATGTTGGCCAGGCTGGTCTTCAACTCCTGATCTCATGATCCGCCCACCTTGGCCTCCCAAAGTGCTGGGATTACAGGTGAGAGCCACCACACCTTGCCTCCAGTTACATTTTTATACACTAAGAATGAACAATCTAAAAAGGAAATTACAAAAACAGGTCAATTTAAAATAGCATCAAAAAGAATAAAATATTAATAATTAATTTAACCACACAGGTGGAAGACTTATAAAATGAAAACTATAAAACACTGCTGAGACCAGCCAGGCGCAGTGGCTCACAACCCCAGCACTTTGGGAGGCCAAGGCAGGTGGTTCACCTGAGGTCAAGAGTTCGTGACCAGCCTGACCAACATGGTGAAACCTTGTCTCTAGTAAAAATACAAAAATTAGCTGGGCGTGGTGGCGCATACCTGTAATCCCAGCTACTGAGGAGGCTGAGGCAGGAGAATCACTTGAACTAGGAAGGTGGGGGTTGCAATGAGCCGAGATTGCACCACTGCACTCCAGCCTGGGCAACAAGAGCGAAACTCCGTCTCAAAAAAAAAAAAAAAAAAAAAAAAAAAACTGCTGACAGAAATTAAAGGGCATAAATAAATGGAAACACATCCCTTGTTCATGAACTGAAGACTTAATATTGTTAAGATGCCAATACTACCCAAAGTGCTCTACAGATTCAATGTAATCCGTATTACACAGCCAAATACATTGTCAGATCCTTTGGCATCAGGAGAAATGAAAAGATTGCCACCTACTGCACAAAGGGCCAAAGCAGAAGAAACCCTGGAGAAAGGCCTAAAGATGCAGGAGTGTGAATCAAGAAAGAGCAACTTTTCGGATACGGAAACTGGTTTGGAGATGCAGGAACACATAGATTTGGGTATCAAATGTGACCCATGCATTGGTATCCACAGCCTGGACTTCTACATGGTGCAGGGTAGGCCTGGTTTCAGCACTGCAGACACATAGCACAGAACAGTCTGCACTGGGGCCAAACAGAATCAGCAAAGAGGCCATGCGCTGGTTCCAAAAAGAAAAAGAAAGGAAAAGACCATAGTATCAATGAGTAAAAAGGCAACCCACAGTAATGGGGAAAAATTTTTTGCAGATCATATATCTGAAAATACCCAAAATACATAGAAAACTCCTAAAACTCAACAACAAAAAAGCAAACCAATATAAAAATGGGCAAAGGACTTAGACATTTCTCCAAAGATATACAAAATGGCCAGTAAACACACGAAAAGATGCTCAAAATCATCACAAATCAAAACTACAATGAGATGCCACCTCACACCTAATGGGATGGCTACTCGAAAAAAAAAGAAACAGAAAATAAATGTTGGTGAGGATGTGGATAAATGGGAACCCTTATGCACTGTTGGTGGGAATGTAAATGGTCCAGCCACTGTGGAAAATAGTTTGTTGGTTCCTCAAAAAATTTAAAATAGAATTATCATATGATCCAGCAATTATAATTCTGGGTAAATACCCAAAAGAATTGAAAACCCATATTCATAGCAACTTTATTCATAATAGCCAAAATTAAGAAGTAACTCAAGTGTTCACTGACATATGAAGGGACAAGCAAAATGTGATACATACATATAATACTACTCAGCCTTAAAAAAGAAGACGTTTGCTACAACATGGTCCAACCTGGAGGACATTATGCTAAGTGGAATAAGCAAGTCACAAAAGGATAAATACTGTATTATGACTCTATTTTATGAAGTATTTAGAGTAGTCAAAATCATAGACAGTAGAATGGTAGGTGTCAGGGGTTGATGGGAGAGGGAAATGGGGAGTTATTGTTTAATGTGTATAGAGTTTCAGTTGTTCATGATGAAAAGAGTTATGGAGATGGATGGTAGTAATGGTTGCAGAATATTATGTATTTAATATCACCGAACTGTACACTTAAAAGTGGTTAAGATGTTAAATTTTATATTATGTGTATTCGAAAGTGACTTTTTAAATTGGGAAAAAAATAGGGGACAGAATAGCAGGGGCATAAGAAAGATAGCCAGTAGCGCATTATGTAGGGATCTGTAAACTTTAACCTGTGAGTCAAACCTGGCCCTTGCCCTGCCAGATTTAAGAATGATTTTTACAGTTTTAAAGTGTTCTTTAAAAAAAAAAAAAAAAAGATCAGAAAATAATGTGACAGAAACCACATGTGGAGGGGTGCAGTAGCTCACGCCTATAATCCCAGCACTTTGGGAGGCTGAGGCGGGTGGATTCCCTGAGGTCAGGAGTTTGAGACCAGCCTGGCCAACATGGTGAAACCCCATCTCTACTAAAAATACAAAAATTAGCAAGGCATGGCGGTGTGCACCTGTAATCCCAGCTACCTGAGAGGCTGAAGTGGGAAAACCGCTTGAATCTAGGAGGCGGAGGTTGCAGT